>NC_141689.1:173214925-173817648 GCF_964263255.1 Lissotriton vulgaris | reverse complement strand
AAAGGACATAAGGGCTGTACGGAGATGAACCACCTCAACAATTAAGGATTATCACCCCTTTTTTGCATTAGCCACCATATGAACCTTGACAAGAGTCCCAAACAAGTATGGTCTTAGCATCTTCAGTTCTCAGACCACAGCAAAGGCTTCTCTCTCAACATCACTCCACCTCTGCTCCCTGGGAAGTAACCTCCTAGAGATGAAAGCTACAGGTTGGTCCAGGCCCTCGTTACTGAGCTGTGAAAGGACTATCCCTATGCCATGCTATGAGGCATCTGTTGGTACCATTAATTTCTTGGAAAAGTCAGGGTCCTTGAGCAGATGGGCTGGCACATGCCTGTTTTCGAGAGGCAAAGGCCTTCTGCAAGCCTTTATCCATATCACCTTTTTGGGCTGCTTCTTGAAAGTCAGCTCAATCAATGGGGCAACAATTGTGCCATATATCTTGACAAATGTCCTGTAATAACCTATGAGGCCAAATAAGGCCCTCACCTCAGTCTTAGCTTTTCGGGGGGGTTCCAGGCAATGATGGTCTCTATCTTGGCCTGGAGGGGCTGCACCTTGCTCCCTGCCACAGGTGTCCCAGGTACACCACAGACCACTGACCTCTCTGGCAATTATTGGCCCTGGTAGTCCGGCCTGTGTTCTGCAGGGCCTGAAGTACTTCCTGCAGGTGAATTCCAGCTGCTACTGAAGTCAGCTAAGTCATCAAGGTAAGCAGTACTGAAGGAAACCACACCAGTACTGAAGGCCTCCATACCATTCAAAACATGGTTCGCCAGCCTCTGGAAGGTGGCAATAGCATTCACCACCCCTAAGGACATTATCTTGAATTGAAAGTGGCTATATGGGGTAGAAAAGGATTACCTCTCCTTAGCCCCTTCATTTAGGGCAGGGGTCTCCAAACCGGTCCTGGAGGGCCGGATCCATGCCAGATTTTTTGGATATCCCCATTGAGATACATGTAGTAATTTTATAAATCTGGCATGGATCCGGCCCGCCAGGACCGGTTTGGAGACCCCTGATTTAGGGCAATCTGCAAGTACCCTAAAGTGAAGTGAAAGGTACTCAGGAACTCACCAGCCCTTAACCTATCAATGAGCTCCTCAGCTCTGGAAATGAGATGAGCATCAGTCTTGATGACTGAATTGAGCTCTCTGTTGTCCACACATAACCGAAGTTCTTGAGCCGTGCACACTGGGGCAGCTTTTGATACCAGCATCACTGGGCTGAACCAGGAGCTACTTAAGTGCTCAACCAACCCTAACTCCAACATCTGAAGAGACTTCCTCCATGATCCCAGTAAGAGTGGTGGACAAGTCTTTCAAAGGTCCTGTCCTGTCCCAGATGTCATGCCATGGGTATCTCATGAGCCAGCCCCAGTAGGAAGGTCCAGTAGCATTGGGAAACTACCAGTGCCCATGTTGGCCCATGCACAGGTGCCTTAGGCTGACTATATAGGAGGTCATTCTCCCAATGTGGTGATCTCCAGAGGTATCACCAGCTACCTGGGCTTCAGCCTGTTGCCTCATGGCCTCCAGGGTTGGTCATTCCCTCTGTCCTTACAGAACTCCTCATTAATGTGTTCACCTCTGCTTACCATTGAACATGTTTAGGCAGGTCACCATGGGAAGCAATGTCATCTCCAGTGGGCCATGGGGTGGACCCCCATTGCCCCATCCACCTCCTCTGTGGGACATTCAGGGGCTGTTGTCCCACACCTCTTGCCACTGCCTATCTTGGCAGCTGTCTGAACCATTTTTTAAGGCTCCAGACCTCCTTGACTCACTTTCTGGACAGCCATGGATCTGGTGGTCACACAAACCCATTCAGGCAACCACAGCATTTCCAAGTGTGACCTAAGCTCCACTTCTCTCCAATCAAAGTGAACTAGTGCCACAGATTAGAAGCTCTCCTGGTTGTCTGCTACTATATACTACAACCCAGTGAAATGCATTGGGAATCACCTGCTCTGATGCCA
Organism: Lissotriton vulgaris; assembly: GCF_964263255.1. Classification (NCBI taxonomy): domain Eukaryota; kingdom Metazoa; phylum Chordata; class Amphibia; order Caudata; family Salamandridae; genus Lissotriton; species Lissotriton vulgaris. The sequence goes on along the minus strand of NC_141689.1, from coordinate 173,815,667 downwards.
CCAGTTGACATCTCACCATAGTCATACTGGCTCTTATGTCCCTCACAGACTACATCCTCTGCCCATGGATGGTGACCCACTGCCTATATGGCTGAGATACCCGCCACCCCCTCTCAACACAATCCCCAAGGATGGGAAACTGGAAACGGTTCTGAACTTTTGGAAGGCGGGAGGGAGTGACCCTCCCGGCCGTATTTATTAAAATATGAAACAAAATCAAAACATTAAAATAACAGTTTCATATTATGTACAATTTCATTTCAACATTACGATGTTTGGCTAACCTTAACAGATCTCTAATACAAAGGTTCTCCTAGCCGAACTAACATCCTACAAAACATTTGACTTGAAATTGTACATCCTAACGTTAAGGGCCAACGGCAAGGTCGTAACCGGTGTCAGATCCCTAAACCAGAAATACCACCCTCACTTGTGAGGGGGCCAACCGCACAGAGGCGTACCTCAAGTGCATCTACCAATTTCCCTTGGACTTGACGGGGGCCCCAATGAACTCGACGCCATTTAACGGTCGTACGAGGACTCGTGTGAGGTGTCTAAAAGGTAGCGTAAACCCCCTCCCGAACCCCACACAACTTACCCATCTGCCGTCGCAGATGTCCTGGCCCCGGGAAATTCCCCAGGAGGGCCCGTAGCCCCTCCTATCCAGGAAGGGGCCTTGACCACCTTTCCTTTCCTTCCGGCGGCCTATCCTTAGACGGGACCGCCTCCCCGTTGAGGGGCCAATGGCCACCTCCCCCGAGCGCTCCCATCCGTAATGGGTGACGCCCCCTCATAGGGATCTTCCAATTACTGCTCACCGATCATGACCTTACCGCCACAGGCCGGATAGTTGACCGGCTATCCGGACCCCCCACAACCACTCCTGCCTAAAGGTCATGTTATAAACTCTTTAACCAAGCTATTAGGTCTCCTATGAGTAACTCATTCCCCACCCGGGACAAATGAACACCATCCCCCAAATACATACTGTCCCCTTTGATACAACCATGTGAAACAGAATGCAGTGTACTTGAACGAAACAATCTACTCACTTTGTTATTTATTTTCCTTACTGAATGATTCAGAGCAGAAACCGAAATAGCCCCCGCCACACTTTTCGTGGGATCATATGAGACCATGCAATTGTGCACCCTGGAACTCTTCTTGCCAACCAACTTACTGTGGAAAGCATCGCCTCAAGAAGAAGTCGTCTACCAGTGGCCACCAAATCGTTGCCCCCAAGATGGACTATGATTATAGACGGCGGTGACCTTGTCCGCCCTAACAAACCCTCGAAAAATGATTGAAACTGGTCAATACAGAGCCCGCCCTTTCTGTAGAAGGACACACTGTACCCGTATTCCCCAGCCACGTGAATCATGTCACCTGCTTTGAATACGTCCGCGGCACGCCTCACGTATGAGTGGCCCACGACCCACACCTCCTTTTTCACAGCCGGTGATGTCTGACCGCTGGTCCCCAGGTGTCGGGTCGACTGCACAGTCCGCCCCGCCTCGTAGGCTTGCGCAACTGAAAACCAAACAAAAACAAGAAGCGTGAGTACATCATTACAGCTTCACAACATGTGCAACCGCACATACCTTTTATAACAGTTCGAGGACCAACGCCCCACACGTTTTACCTCTTCTACGCTCAGACCCCTGGCTGTAGCCTCTGTAGCAGCCCCTATCCGAAAGGAATGGGTCCCAAACTCGCCGGGGTTCAAGCCCGCGGCCGAAATCGACATCGCAAGCACCCGCTGGAACTGAAACCTCGTCAGTGGGGTGGTATCAGCGTGTCTCAACAAGGTCCCCCCCAATGATGCCACCCTCAGCGCTAAATATTCCTCCACGCAGACAACAGGGCACATGGGAGACCCGGGAATCCTCTGTATGATTATGCAGTCCCCAATCGCACCCTGATCGGTTTTGGACCTGACAAACGAGACAGATATCGTCTCCCCTTTGACCTGAATGTGCTCTCGGCACAGTCCCCCCATCGTATCCTGCTTGTTCTTCGCCACTAGTTCGCTTACCCGCATAGCCCCATGGAATGCTAGCGCAAAAGCGGCCCTGAATAACGCTGTTTCATACTGGGATGAACACGTTGCAGGGAGTACGGATAATAACAGGGCCAACCTATCCAGACCTATCGGGTGCCTCTCATCTACTCTGCGACCCTCAAGGCGTTGCCACCCACGTAGCGCTTTTTGCACCACGAAAGACGCTGTCGGGTCCTGGATCCCATGAGCCCTAGCCATAAAGGAAATGGCGGCCCGATCCCTCTGGGCCGTAGCTACTGATTTGCCTGCCTGATGTAAAGACAGCAGAAATTTTACTACAAACTCTTCCTGGCCCCAAAGCTCCCCCCTAGCAGCCCCCAAAAAGGCCCAATAGGAACGGAACGCCCCTTCATATGCCTTCCTCGTCCTGGGTGCTAAACTCTCTCCCACGAGGTTTTGTAGTTCGGGGCACCGAGAGACCAGAGAGCTTCGGGAAAGGGTGCCGCCACCGGGTCCGCTGTGGGCAGAAAACCCCAGAAGGCCTGCATACGGAAACGAGAAAGCGCATCAGCCGCTTGGTTCATTACCCCCGGCACATGTTTTGCCTTAAATAGCACATTCAACTGCATACACAGTAACACAATTTCTTTGAGCAGTCTCAGAATCCATTTGCATCGTGCTGCCTGACTATTGATACACTCGACCACGGTCATGTTATCAGACCAGAACACCACAGAGTGATCCCGGAACCCCTCAGGCCAAGTTTTCAGGGCCACCAGAATAGCGAAAAGTTCGAGAAAAGCAATGTTACTTGTCAGCCCCACCTCTTTTGGTCCCTTGGTTATGGTGCTAAATGTGTCCAGATGGCCGATTTCCAAAACTTAGGAACTTAGACAAAGGTTAGTGAATAAATGCTCTAAGAATCAGGAGCAGACCAGTACCAACCTGCTTGCCTATCCACCCGAGGTGCATCGCCAGTTGGATTAAATTTGCAGCTTTTACAGCTATGTTCTTATCCACTGCAGCAAATCCATTTCAGCAGTCCTTTGCCAAAGGGGTATCTAACCTTGTGTAACTGTCTTCAGCGACAGCTCTCTGCTGTATCCCTCTCGAGAGTTTCAACTTCCATTTCTAATTCCAAAAGTAAAATTCTTCACCACGGCTTTGCTTGATGGCCGTCCGACCATAACACCCTCCACAGACACTCCTGCAGCTTTGCCCTGGTGAACTTCTACCTTCTCAGACATTTTTTTTGAAACATTTTTCCAAGTTCAAAGGTAAGCTCTGTACGGGCCAATCAATTTCTTGTACCCGTACTGCGCTTAATTGCGATGGCCCTTAACGTTTGACTTTGACCCAGTCTTGTGCGACATGCTGTGCGCAGTTGATGCTTTGATCTTTTAGACGCTAGATTTCACTAAAAACTTTAAAACATCATAACTCTGGTTTACTTATTTCCTTTTTGTTGTTTTGGTGTTAATTTATTATCATTTGCTCTATTTTTTAAATTAGTTTGGGATTTTTCTTGTGATGTGCACGTTATTACTGTTTCTGTGCTTCTATGCATTGAAAAGGGAAACTGACTGAGTCGGCTCATCAAAGGGTTCCAAATTTGTATTTCCAAATATATTTTAGGAAGTTCAGAATAGGGCTTAGGTAAGTTTTGGGAAATTAGGAATGGGTCAACTGCATAACATAGGCGTTATGTTTCAGAAAAGTATAATAATAATGTGTTATGGAATTTGCTTTGCCTGTCAAAATATTTTCTAGGAGATTTTTGTTATCTTCTTTATTTCTTCAGCACCCAAGGATAAGAAGAGGGCATTAGATGGTCGGACTGAGGAGACTGCCATCGAAAGTGCCATGGTGGGTGGAAGTTCAAACCACCACCAGCAGCGCCGTGGCCGAAAGCTCTGCTGACCCCAGTAAGTTTGTGTTAATATTATTTATTTATCTTATTTTTACCTCTCCCCATTAGATACATCTTTCCTCCTTTCTGGTATACTCTGATTTTGTTTGCAAATAATATTTTATATTCTTGTTACTTATCCCTCACTGCCTCATCCATTTTTCTATATTTCTTGTTTCTGTAGCTGACTTCCTCCGGTGTCTGTACTGATCTGTAGCTGAAGCTTTCTTCTCCTTGGATATGCTGTCCCTCTTCCTTTATATCCTGTGGACTGGTACTGTAAGACTAAGACACTATCTTATGTAGTCTACTGTAAGGATTGCAGAGTTTGCAGACCCTAGCAAGCTATTCTATGCTTGTGTGTTGAGAAGGCTTTCTATTTCTTGCTCATGCTCAAATGATGAGAGAGTAGCCATGGTTATTCATGACCCCCCCAATGCTGTTTTGTATGTATTATTCAGAATCCCAGCAGTTTAGATGACAGTGAAGCATGGTAGGAGAGTAGTATGAGCCTGAGGATGGTCACCTTGCATTTGCCAACTAAAACCATTCGTCCTTTAGTGACCAATTTATTCTACCCCTTCATTGCGCTATAAATGACTCACAAGTGTCATGTCTCTGCTCCTTCATTATGGTTGCCTTCACTACTGGGTTTACTAGGATTCTCTACAAGCAAAATGCCCAATGTGATCTTTTAGATGGGAAAGGAGATACTGCAAACTGAACTTTAGTCATGTGTTTCTGCTGTGTTTTGCGTATTAAATACATAATGATCACCAGTGACGGGGTCAGCACAAATGCGCCAGCAGCAGCTGAAGGGGAGTCTCTGCTATGGCAGGGAATGGCTATAGTAAGTCAAATTGCTTGGTTATTGACAATTGCTAGTATACCCACTATGGGGTATATTTACACCAACTGCCTCTAACTTGCTTTAGCGTTAGTTTGCAGCCGTTTTCTTAACGCGGCCTATCGCCCTGTTAACAATGTATTTACAATACGTCGCTATATGGCTATATGGCAATGGAATCAGTAAGCCACAGTGAAAACCGCCAATAACACTACTGTCAAGTCAATACAAATTTTTACGTTAGTGACAGAAAAGTGACAAAAGGCCAACTAGCAGCAACAAAAACTTACGTTACTTTTTTGCCTCTAGAGGCACAAATAGCCTATAGGTCCACCTCCAATGAAAATAAACAAAAAAAACTATGGAATGCAGAATGGAGCACCCAGGGCCAAGTGCAGCACAGATTAACAACCCCCCACCTCAAACCTCACAACAGCCAGAATGACCAGCTTGAGCCCTGGAGGGAGAGGAAATGCAGATTCAGGGATACATTTATGAAAAGAAGTGCATCCTTGGGAAAAACCAGTGATGCATCACTTTTCATATTGCCCTCCTTGCAATACCATGGCAGCCAAAATCATGAAAGCACCGACTGTCCCAGGGGCCCAGAGGCATCGCTGGGCCTGCATCTGTGACCCGGAATGGGAGGCAGAGGTGCTGGCCCATGGCGGTAGACATTGAGGCATTGGAAATTGCCCTTACCTGGTGGTGAAGTCTGGCAGGTCGTATGGAGACACATTGCTGACCTGTGCGAGAAACAGCTGGCTCCCCTTGGAGCTGTGAATGGGAGAGGCGCTCCTGCATATCACGTGCCACCACTACACCAGGGTGCACAGAGGAAATTAATAATGGTGGGCCATGCCTCTCTTCATCACAGGCCAGAGAATATTGCGCTGGCCATACGCTGTGGAGGGAGGCCCTTGAACTGCGCCAAACTTGTGTTGTGGGAGCACTGCAACTTCACGCATAAGGGGGCCCTGTTGCATCACCACATTGGGATGTTCCCCAGCGGAGTTGGTGGTGACTGATCTAACCAGGCTTGAGAAATCCTGCCTGGCTGAGACGCCTGCTGGCTGAGTTACAGATTAGGGGAGAGTGCCGCGGATTGAGCCCCGGTGTCAATGTCCAGGTGAGGAGAAGGTGGGACACGCAGCGTAGGAGGCCCTGGGGTCGAGTTGGCCCAGGCCTAGTACCAGTGGGTGACTCACACCATGCCTTGAGCAATCCCTGTGCTGTGGCCGACCTACATAATTGAGGGCACTGCAAAAGACTGGTGGGGGACCCCACTAACTGGCTCAAGTCGCTGAGATCGGCCATTGGTGGCAGTGGGTGTCAGGGGCACAGAGGCCGGTTCAGGACCAGGCCCCTGGGAATGCAGTTTGATCCACCGTTACTCACTGGGGAACACAGAATCTGGTTGCCAACTTTAGGTCGGAAGAGGCAACCAGGTGGTGCTGCCTTTCCTTGCCCCCTGTTAGTTTGCTTTTGGGTGTACGGGGGACTATCCTTCAGTGGACTTTCTCTTCACACAGTGCTGCACCATCTGGCTGCTGCTGTCCTCATCTGCTGCAGCTGGTTCCTCTGACCTGGAGGTCAGGTGTCCAAGTCCCTCCTCCACTCATAGGCTCCTGCCTTTACCTCATCCCTGGTGGGCCAGTGGTAGAGCGTCACTGCTCTGCAGCTTGGCTGCCCTCCTGTCCCTATTTTTTGCTGTTCCTGTCTATCTGTCGGCTCTTCTCCATTGCTTTCCTACCTTTGTTTTTTTTAATCTTTGCTTTGTTTGGCTTTGTTTTTCCTGTGCTTTCTTTAGTTCCTTTTTCCCTCTTCCCCTCCCTCATTGGCGCTGAGATCCCTGCGTACCCGCCCCCTCTGGTGTCCTTTCCCGCATTTCCCACCTCCCAGCTGTCCTGAGCTCCCCGGCAGCACTACTTAATGGTGGATACTGTGCGGCCATGCACTGCGGGCGTGCCACTAGTGCGCTGAAGGCAAGCCTGGCTGCGTACATCTGCCCCTTTACCGTGCCCAACACCAGGGACCCTGCCTCTCCGACACTCCAGCGCTACAACGCCGGCACCCTCCCCACCCTCAACCCTGGATGCCATGCCACCTGCCATCCAGCCTCACTGAAGAATACCCTTGCACCATGCGCCTGCCAAAACTAAAAATGCACCTTCTGCCACATCAACACACTAGAGCCTCTCGCCACCCAGCTGACCAACATCACACCCGACCATCTCAACTCCAATGTCCTCAACATATGGTTCCTCCATAAACACACCACAGATATCTGGATCCACCTCGAAGCCAACTCTTCAGACATTACCTTCTTCACATAAATCTGGGTCAACCTCTGCTCCGACTCGACATTGCCATCTCTGAAGGCTACAAGATATCCTACAAGGACCACACTGACCACCCAGGAGGAGGCATAGCAATCGTCTACAAAAGCACACTCCGACTGACCAAACACTCTAATGACCCAACGGAGACCATAGAAACATCTCCACCTCCAGATAGGGACCAAGCCCAACACCACCCTAAGCAGGCACCCTTGCCTGCAGGCCCCATTCCCTTGACCCCAATTTGCAGATGCCATTGTAGACCTACCCAGAAACCTCAATTTCCACCTGGACAACCCATTGACCCAAACACCACCACCCTCCTGGAGAAACTCACCAACATCGGACTCAAGCAGCTAGTCACCGCACTAATCCACATAACCAGACAGACGCTCAACCCAGTCTTCTACACCAGCAGGAACATTCAACTACAGCCACACCACCAAACTCCCCTGGAACAACCATCATTTTATACATTACGCCTTTACCATGCCAACCATACACCACTGCCATCATTGCCCCCTACACGTTGCAGATCCATCCAGGCCACAGAAGAACTTCTCATCAATTCCCTCAGCACACCACTCCCCCAACGCTTACAGACACCAAAACCACAGCGCACACCCTCCACCGATGGATCTCTAACTGCGCCGACACCCTGGCACCCCTCAAAGATAAACCGGGCAAACAACACTTCAAGAAGGCCAACTGATTCTCTCCCACCCTCCTCTAGTCTAGTCGCACCTGCAGGAGTTTTGAGTAGACATGGAGCCATAACATCAATCAACTACGCAGCACAGTCACCCATGCACCATGGCACAAAGGTGCCGGCATTGGAGCATAGCAGTCATTGTGCGACATTGTAGGGGAAAAAGATAGGGATGCTAAATCATGAGCCCCTTCCGGCAGTTGAACGCCTCTGGTGCATAGTTTTCTTGACGTACTGTAGTGTAGTTCCTATTTTCCCAATAGGCTCTGTGCATTGGAATAACATAAACAGCAGTGTAGACGTAGGACTGAGGTTATCTAGGTCTCTACTGACTATGTTAAACTTAATTTAGTTTTGGGCCAGCTAGCTCAGAGGTCACTGGAAACTTTCTTGAATGAATAGGGAGGGACAAGCTCCCCTGGCTCAGACAAGAAGGGATTCAGTTTCCGACAACCGCATAAACATGACAACTTTGCTCCCTCAGAATAAGAGTGTATCTCCAGAGTCATGTGAAAACAATAGACAGCTATTTCACTCAGTCAGCAGTGCATACTTAGTTTCACCAGAGTGCAGAGCAGAGAAATAGAGAGACGGGCGTTTTCAATAAAAAGGTGTTATTTATTGAGCAATCTTCTTTCTCATGCAAGAGAAGTGAATTGCCACAATTGCAATACTTAAAGTAAAGTAAAGTGCGTACAGTAAAAGTAGTATTATGAAATAATACTGTAAAAGCATCGATATGGTTTCTTAGCCATATGATACTTAAAATGGATAAAATATATACATACATAAATACATTGACTAACGTACTCATCTGGTGCTTCTAACTAAGCCTACCTCGGTGTACCTGACCTAAGCCTAATACGTGGGAAGGGATGAGTAAGTAGCAGTTTTAAGTTAAGTTGGTTAAGATAATTTTGCCAAGAATCTGCATTAAGAAATCTCTTAAGGGTTTAGTCAGCTCCGTACCTTGGTAATAGAATGTGGGAGGTCTGGTATCTCTTTCCTCAGGACTCGATATTCCAGCAACCCGCAAGGGTAGGCTGGAAACACCGGAGCTGGATTTTCTCGGCTGGAGAAAAAGACAGCGTCTCTCTCAGTGCGTCAAACTGGAGGGGTGGCTTCCGTGGGCACTCGCATCAGCTGGGCTCTCGGGCAAGTAGATGGCCGCTCTGCTCCAAACCACCGTGTGTTTGCTTAAGGCAACCGTTGGTATTTTATGCCTGGAAGGTGCCGGGTTTGACGTAAGGTTGGACATAAGACGTCACTAAGAACTAACACTTCTTTCTGGACTTCAGGAGTTCTTGTTCAAATCAAAACAAAAGCAGGGGGGTTTTCCTGGGCTGCTGGAGGCTTGGTTTGTTTAAAGAACGCGTTGTGCTTTCTAGGAGTCGATGGGAGTAGCTGTGCTGTGCTTTGGATTGAAAGGGCTATTACTGAATATGAATCTGATTCTTATGCCTTTATCAGGATATTATTGATTATAACCTCACAAGGGCATAAATCGGGAATATAGAATTAGGGTCCTAGATATGAACACAACACCCACTCCACGGATTGATGTCCATCATTACTAAAAACTAAGCAATAGTAAACATTCAATGATGCATGTGTTTTTTACGACTCACCCCAAAATACATATTTTGCATTTGAAATGGTATAAGGTAAATACACGAAAAATGAGTGTTTGTACTGTACGCTTTTCAAGCAGGGTCATCATTCAGATCAATGTATATATACATCAGCTGAATGAATTGCGAAAATCACACATGAAATGGCTCTAAATACAGAAAAGAAGGTCGAGACCATTTCATCACATATTTATACAAATTGCTGTATATGTGCTAGAGGCTGAGGTAAAATATTGTCTCTAGTGTCCTAAAATAGAAGCTCTGTTCTCTAAGAATAGTTCTACTTTAAGCAGAGTACCATGTGCCAAAATAAAAGGTAAATATTTGGAAAAATGGGAAAAATAATTTCGCTTTCAGGGGAAAAAGTTCCAAATAGTTTCTGTACTTTGTTTATCAAAATTGAAGGATAAATTCAGAGTTCAAGGAACGCTGTGTGCTCATTGTTTTTATTAAGAGTTATTCTCGTTGACTGGAGAGAACATTATTTGAGACAGACCTGCAAAAAATTGGTCTACAACATCAGGTGAAAGTTCGGCTAAGTTTGAAAATATTGCTACTGCGCAGTTCTCTGTGTGAGTGCTATCATCGATGGTTGGATTAGCAATGCTCACAGAAGGCTGTACCTGTTCGGTGCTGCTTTCCTCTCGTACCTCACCGCCACCTACTCGTAGTGGTGAAGTCTCAACGAATGCCGTCATCAGAATCGGTAGCCGCTGGGGACAACACGATGCATGAGTCGTTACCGGACCTAGCAAAGTATTGATTTCCATTGGTACTGCTGATTGTAGTGTAAGACAGACGTCCAACATGCATTCTTCTTCGCATAGCAGACATCGAAGCACAGGTATTATGCAATCTGGCCGGATCGGTCTGAATGAAAGAAACCAGGTTGTACTTAGATCTCTTAGCCGGGCCAATCCGAGGACCTTAGTAATACGGTCTCGGTATCGTATTGCTAGGATCGTTTCTTCCATTGTTGCTAGAGTCTTGCCTGTGGATTGGCTTGTCATATCGGAGCAGAAAGGAGCAAAAATAAAACTCCTGCCACGAGTCCCAAGATTAAGGGTAGGACGCCGAAGACAGAATGGACAAAATTCGGGAACATGCCCAGAACTGTTTCAAAGGGTGCTAACAGTCCCGAAAAAATTGTCTTAAATACATGTGCGATGCCACTGGTATCAGACATGTTTAAGATTTGGCTTAAAACTTCTACGAAATGTACGGGGCAATTTGTTGATAAAAGGGTATGTATCTCTGCTGCTGTCCTTGCAACTTGCAGATCATATGTTTCTTTTGATGACGTTAAAGGCACAGTTGTTTGTTAAAGAATAGACTTCATTCTGCTTAAAGTATCAATTCGAATAGGAGAGATATTCAACCGAGGCGATAACGCAGCCCCCATATCTGGATTGCTGTGTGGATACAATACTTGCATACAGCAAATGGCCCTGGAAGTTACAGTTGTCAGATAGGCTTTTCCTGGCAGCATGCCACAACAGCTGTGGTCACTTATTAAAATGTAACTACCGTTAGAAAGTGGTCTAAAAAATGGCTCTATCTGTTTTGCAGGCGTGCCATGCAGCTGACATGAAAGGTTGTTTGAAGACCCTTTACAGGCTCCATGCAAATTAATTCCTTGACACAGAAGTGTACCGCTTAGTGATTTTTTACAATTTTTACCACTAAGAAATACCTCTTTGTTTCCTGCACTATAACATCTGTGTGTATAAGGTAAATCCCAGGTTGATTTGATGTATTCTTTACCCAACCTTTCATACTGGCCTGCTGGTATATACTCTTGGCAGTATTTAAACTGGAAAGTTGTAATCGGAATTGTAATCGTTCCATGTATTATCCATTCAATGACAGGTCTCTCTGACATTGTCAATGGTAATCTTTCGAGTTTTTCAATGCTCAGAATCGTATAGTCTGCTCCTTTTTGTGCCAAACTGATTTGTTTATCAGTAAGGTTAAAGATACCGAATAATGACGTTGTGTTGATTAAACGCCATGGTACGTAGCCTGAACGCAGATTTTGCAACGTCCAGCCGAGCTGTACAATAGAACGTAATTGAGACTGACCATGTTGTAACATTAGTAAGTCCTGTTCTATTATATCAAAGGCAGATGATACAATGCTGTCCAGTGAATATATTCTGGAAGACAGAGTCGTTAACCCATTGTCCACAACAGAAAGTGATTTTTCCAAATTTATACGATCAATTTCTCATATTTTTTCTGCTGTCTCAATTTGCATTACTTTCCATACTTTGTTGTATGCAGCGTATATACCGGCCGCTATAAAACGTTTTTGACGCTGTTGGCGTGGTCCCATTATGAAATCACGCAAGTCAGCACCGTCTTTAGGTAAAGTCAAGTGTTGCTTAATTTCAGCCAGTGTGGATTTCTGTAGCCACTCAAGGCATAGTTTCCCTACACTGTATGTTGTAACTATCCCTGGATGTTGTCTCTGGGAGTATTTAGGGTCTGGTCTGGTCATTTTGAACCCCTGTGTTTTGTTCAGGACCCTATCTTGACAGTTATTCCTGTCTGTTGGCCAGATCAACCACTTTTTCCAATCAGTATGTGTTCTGTTTTGGTGTAAAATATTAGAAACGTCTATCTCCACATCAGTAGTGCTGTCACTATCTGGTATGGGTTTCGGAATAGACGGTGTATTCAAGTCTTTTATCTTAGCTAGGCCAAGACAAGTAGTTTGTTGAATTGTGTCATTCAAGAATATCATTTGTTCTGGGATCATGCAGGCCCTAAACAGTGCTTCTAGGCCTTGTACTTGCCAATCTTTGGAACCCCAGATTGTTTTTGTTTCAATGGTGTTTTTCCAAAATTCGAAACCTAATGTCGACATTTTGTCATAAAATTTTTCTGAATAAATCAATTTAATCAATTTAGTATTGGTCAACATTGTTTTCATTCCTGTTCTATTTAACATTTTAAAATAAAACATTCCTGGATCACTGTTATTAAACCCTGAGAAGTATTGGAATTTCTCAAAAAAAAAATTCGAACTGCCTTTTGGTGGAGTTGGACAGTGTTCCCACTGGTTAAAAGATAAAACATGTCTAGGCTGAGCAGTTTTATGCAAATAGTGATCACCATAATGATTGTAGCAGTATAGCTCTTCATATTTGGATGAACCCTGCAAGTAATCATGTTCTGTAAATTTGTCTGACATTACAAAATTTGACATCATATTATTAATGTTTTCAAAGTCCCAGTCATCAGAGAAGGTACTAGGTGGAGTCAGAAACACTGGAGCTGTATTCCCGGCAAGAGGATGACAGCATCTAGTCAGTGCATCAGCTGGGGAGTTGGCTTCCTTCGGTACTTGGTGTGGCGAGCTGCATCGTGCAAGTAGGCAGTCGAACTGCACCATATATTTATGCCTTGAAGGTGTTTAGTAATGCCGGTATAAACGTAAAAGTCGGGCATATGAACGACATGAATGAAACCCTAAGGAATAGATGTTCATGCATAATAAATGAGTTCTTGTAGAAATCAATATCCAAGCAAGGGGCTTAAGAGGCTTAAGGGGCTTAAGAGTCTGGTTTTCCAAGAATTTGTTGTGACCTAGATGAACGGATGGAAGTAGCCATGCCTGTACTTGGGTAGCATGGACTATGCCTAAATAAGAGCTGGATTTCTATGCCTATATAAGGGTAATGTGAATTATACCTATATAAGGGCATGAATCGGGAAATTCATACGAAATTCATACGAAATTTAAATTGATACTCAACAGCGGTGAGTCGGTCTGCTGGATGGTGCGTCAAACCTGGCTGGTGTACTGCACACACTGGTGCACCCTCCTCCAGCGCAACTGATGCTCCTGCAGGTAAAAGCGGTGAGGTGGTAGGGCCAGGTGAGGGGGGATTTTGAGAAACAACCACGAGGGAAAATTAAACACACTCTAATATAATAAATACAATTCCAGGTAGATTAATTAGGAGGGCCGAGAATTTAAAGGAGTAAAAGGGGATTCAAAAATTGGCCCAGCACCATAAACTGAACAGATAAAACAAGAAGGCCCCACCCATGCAAACTGCATGGCGCAGTTCCATCGCGATTTCCAATGCAAGGATGCACTCCACGCTGCGTTTGATGTGAACCCAACATGAACCGACACACCGGGAGTCTCCACCTGCTCATGGAAATCCACGTAGGGCATCAGAGTTTTTGGGCAGTTTCACAGAGTTCCTCGTAGCGTGTCTTCGTGAACTCTGTCAAGGCCTCTTGATTTCTCTATTGCAAACATGGCCACTGTTGCATTACACTGAACACTATTAAAACTTTCTTCAGTGCCAAAACCTGTAGATATATTTTGCTTTGCCCCTGCAAAGGAGATCCAGTGTGCAGTCATGCACAGGTAATCAGTTGCCTGACGACTGGTCTGTCATCAGGTGGATAGTGTGAACAACACTTTGCTGCAAAGATTGTCCAACCAATTGTAGCTAATCACGATGCAGCACTGGAACAGCAACTCTGGCACACTTTGGCAAAAGACTTGAAACCTTCCATTACAGGGAGATGACTGCCACAAATTCTAATAATCACACTCCTTCCACAAAAGAAAAAGCGAGAATGTCCAGCGCTAAAAAAAGTTTAAAAAAAAATGAAACAAAGTAAAACAAATGTAAAGAAATACAAATAAAAAATAATATTAAAAACTAAAATGAAAAAATTACCAATAATTGCCAATGTTTTTATGGAAGGATGAGAAGAAACCTATTGTTGGGCAAGGAGATACAAAATGGAAAAAATGAAAAAAAGATGTGATATATAAGCACTGCCAGTGTTCATCAAAATCATATTCTTAATATGCATAATACACTGATCCTCAAGTATATAATTAAACTGATATCACATACATCCTGCAAGCCTGTGGCAAAGGCACACTGGCTGGATACACAAAATGACTGCCAGCCAGTGCCAGATGGTCCAACAACAATGGCAAGCATGGCGGCATGGGAAACTAAGAACACATGCAAGCGTTTGGTAAAGGCACATTGGCTGGATGCAGAAAATGGCTGCCATACAGTGTCATATGGTCAAACAACAACAGCAAACAAGGAGGCCTGGGAAGCAAAGAACACTTGCAAGCCTATGGCAAAGGCACATTGGCTGGATGCAGAAAATGGCTGCCAGACACTGCCATATGGTCAAACAACAACATCAAGCATGGAGGCTTGGGGAACAAAGAACACATATAAGCCTATGGCAAAGGAACACTGACTGGATGCACAACATGGCTGCCAGCCACATAGCCAAACAACAATAGCAAGCAAGGAGTCATGGGGAACAAAGAGAACATATTCATGCCTATGAACACAGACTCCACATGATGCCCCCCAGCCCCATGGCATGGAGGACAAAGACAAATCAATGATGGTCTATGGCAAACTCACACCCACACACAGACACACACACAGGCACTGGACAGACAAAGGAATGGTAACACAGAAGAGAACACTACCATTAATTCAGAAATGGCAAAAATAACATTTACCTGAGCAATAAACATTTTATAACAACGCAGATCCTCCAAATATTACCCCACATATACACTTTTTGTGCACAAAAAACATGAAATGCCAAACAACACCACATTTGCCATCCCATCCCGAAATTATGTTTTAAAATAGCGTATACCAAGGAAACAGTTGTTTCATGCACCCTATAAATAGCACTTACCTGGACCTACGTGCCCTTTGGCAGTCTACACCACATAATAAGATTAAAAAAATATTGACATTTAGCAAACATGGAAAAAATGTACTCAACTGTGCAGCATTGTTCCTCTGCAAAATAAGAAAAATTAAATGCAAAAATACAATTAGGCCCTTAATGAAAATGCGGGCCACAAACCACAATAACTTAGAACATTCAAATAAAAGTAAAAATAGATATGTCTGCATGCCCTCTATCAAAGAAACACATCCTTATACAGTAGATTTTGAACTTACTTGTGAAATCTCAAAAACATAGGGGCAGTTTACAAGTCACTTTGGTGACGATAGGAGCTTTGCCTTATTTACAAGGCAGCGTTAAACCACTTAACGTGGCTTAACGCTGCCTTGTAAATAAGACCCCTTTTCATGCTACACTAAGCGTGAAAGGGGCAGGCAATGGGTGTTGTGGTGGGCGTTCCACCGCAACACCCATTGATTTTGACGTTGCCCCCTATTTACAAGAGCAGCGTAAATAGGAGACAGCGCCAAAATTAAGACATGGGAAAACTTGGTCTTAATAAGGCAAAACGAGGAGAAGTGCTTTACTTCTCCTTATTTTTGCTGTTTCCGTGTGTGCTGCGTTGTTCTGCACACATTAAAGTTACAAAACAGCATTTAAAGGTTGTTTATGTGGGAAACAGCAGAGCTGCACCATATTCTAGTAAATATGGGGCAGCCCTTCGTTTCTAAAGTTGACTTTATCGTAAATATGCCTCATAGTCTTTAAATCAAATGATATATTTTCAGCAGACAAGGAGAGTGGTCCTCCCAGCTCAAAATCTAAAGGAATAGTGACCAGAAGATGGGCAAAGCACTGGGAGGAGCCTGCTGGACAGGAAATGAAGTTGGAGTTTCCGGGGCACGTCTTTTTGTTGAAACAAAGTTATTAAAAATAGGCTTTTCACACACAAAAACAACTTCAATGGTCCATTGGAGAAGAAAATCCTCTCAAAAACCCATATAGCTCTTCTTGAGCGCAAAAACTACTTGAGTGGTGCATTCTCGAGTGGCACTACATTGGTGCCGTGTGAGTTGGTGCAAAGTCTCGCGCACAATAGCTAGCGGCCAGAAAATATCCTGGCACTCGCGAGCAAGCACCAAAACAAATCTCAATTGCGCAACTAGAAAAAACAAGCATTTGCAATGTAATAGGTCTCGCAGCATTAAAGTTTGAGTTTCTGGCATTGTCTCTGACAATGCTTTGCATAACTTTTGTTAATTTACAATTGGTATATAAACATTGTTTATGAGTGGTTAGCTGTTGCTAACAGACACCCTCACAGACCTAGAGCACTGCACGGCTCATATACTCGAATTTGCACTGAAATCGGAAGGCTGCAATGCTGATTGAATACATAGGGCCCAGGGCCCATGCACTCCTGATGTGCAGTTGAGGCCTACCTTACAGAGGGCCCCACCAATTGTAAATTAAAAAAAAAAAGTTATGCAAAGCATTGTCGGAGACAATGCCAGTAACTCAAACTTTAATGCTGCGAGACCTATTGCATTGCAAATGCTTGTATGTATGTTCTTACTGCCTGTTCTGTAATTATCTGCTGAGGAGCGCTGTCATTCTGTCTCCTCGCTTGAAGTAAAAGTCCCATTTCCTTGAAATGTTCCGTTTTTTGGCTTTAAAATTCTGGTCACCCTATGCCAAGACCAGAATCAAAGAAAGCTTCTGAGAGCAGTCGGGCGGGTGCAGGCAGAGGTAAAGGCGGGTCAAAGTAAGAACTGTTGAAGGTTCCGCAGTTGGAAATGAAACAGTCCACTTACTTCTATGACCCGTCTTAAGGTCGGATTCTCAATAGTCAGAAATGTTCTTTAGTGGCTAATAAAATTCCAACTACTTGCGAATCCCAAAGGATTCTAGGAGATCTCGTGGGAAGGTACCGATTAGTGTACCGCTGTGTATCAATTAACAAAAAAAACGTGTGAAATTGTACTCTTCTGGATGCACACCAGTGTCAGAGGTGTGTTACTCTTGTGAGTTTCTGAGTGTTCACCAACATTTAGGGAAAACTCCCACGATCACTTGCATAAGAATAGATCTGCTCACGGTAATGCAATTTCCATTAAAGAGCCGGAGTGTTAACCTGCTCTGCTCAAATCCCGTTTACAAGGTAAGTGCCACCCACCAACATTGTGCCAATCAGGAGCAACATTTCCTCTCTGCGGTTCCCAGCATGCACTACGACAGGATAGACTGCAGAGCACCTGCTAAGCGAGCAGAAGTCGTTGACCCTGAAATTGAATATTTTAATAAGCCAGGCATTACCAAACACTACATAGGGGTGTCTGCCGACAAACAAAAACGCACCTCCCAATAATTGCGAGTAAAACTGCGCACACAGCAAAAGTAAAATAAGTACTAGTATGCAACAAAAAAATAAATATGTTCTGTGAAATATCTGCAATTTACAAGAGTAACATCCTGAGAATATCACAAGATGGGGGGTGTATAGTTTTACGACAATCTATCAAGTGCTATGGGGTTGAAACTAGAAGGAAATGTGTACATTCCCCTGGATTAACAAAGACGCCCACTTGTCCAAAATGTTGGCATGCACGCTTAAAATGCAGATTAATACTGAAAAAAAAACCCGAAGGAGAAACCCCGTTGTCATGGGCGCCTGCCTACATAGGAAAGGGAGACGGGTCATTGTTTGTGCGCAGAGTAACAAAAGGGCGAGCGGCTCCGAGTAACAAGTGCATCGAGTAACACCTCAGAGTAGAGAGTAACAGCTCGGAGCGGGGGGGACTTTGTAAGAAACGAGCCAATATAATCATCTCGCACGTTAGTGCACAGGACGCTTTGAAACACTTCAAGCCAATTGGTTTGAAAACCGCACGCAATTTTCTTCGCTAAAAACCGCCTTATGACCTCTTCAAGGCGCCTAAAACAAAGCACACACTGATAACTTATAGGACAAAGCAGACGCCAGCAGTATATAAATATATGAAAGCCACTGACGGATATTGACATATTACCCTTTCCTAAAAGGTTTCACTGGCTCATATTACACGGAGCAATTTATCCAGGCCTGGCTTTGTTTGCTTTCGGACCCTTGCATTTCTGCACTTTTCGTTACAAACACACAGCTGTCTGTAGCAGGTTGCAAAGACAAGACTATTTACCTCCACGGAAAGCGGTGGCTAACGTATCTATGCCTAGCTTTCTCCTCTCACGATAGTGTATACTCTGGCTTTGTGTTATGGGTTGGGGGGTGTCACGAGCTGCCCCGGAGACTGAGCCCGCGCCGCCTCGAAGTCTTTCATAACGACCCCGGAGCCGCTCACCTGTTCGAGCCCGTTGGCGCTGCAACCGGAGGCGCTTCCTGCCCGGGATCCGGTCCGTTGTCTCCGACACTGGACTTCAAACCGCTATGTTAGACACGACCAATGGAAGGAGGCAAGACCCCGGGGAGACCCACACCTGAGGCTCGGCTGCTCCCCTCTCCGTCTAGCCGACACCGCTCTCCCATGAGGCCCAGGCGCAGACTCTGCGCCGCTCCCCTGGGCGGGCCCGCACCTGCTGCTGACTTTTGAATTAGCAGGGAGGGGCCGGCCTCGGAGTCAGTGTGTTGTCTGCGCGTTATCTGCGCGTTAATCTGGAGGCGAAACTCCGTGGGCCGAACAGGTGTGGGCGGAGTCTAGGCGCAGATCAGGGGGGCGGGGCGGGGGCGGGTTCCATTAACCTAACTCGTCACATCAGCATAGAGCCATAGAACTACGAGAGAAAAAAATATCTGTGCATTAAAATTTAGGAAACGATTGTTATTCTCTGTTTTCACGAAATAATAATTAATTATACGTCCAGCTGTTTTATAGAATAATCTCGCATTTAGGGATTGTACTTTACAGCCTGCATCATTGTTTTGAAGTCCGGCGTAGATTACTTTTTTACTTTACCTGGTGCGCTGTGGTCCATTGCTGTCCCCCCCCTATCTTGTTTCTTAATACTCGCGGGTCACGTAACGTGCTCAAGTTTCTGGCCAGTGGAAGTGCGCGCAAAACGAAACCTATCGTGGGGCGGGACTTCTGTTTTGTGAAGCCCGCGCCCTCGGAGTGCCTGGAGGAGCACCGAGGGAGAGCCCCGCGGTTGGAGGCTGCACAAGTCCGGAGTGCCGGTGACCGGTGAGCGGGGAGGGGGGGATGCCTGTATGTGTGCGTGTGTGTGTGTCTGTGTGTGCGACGGCGGAGGGGTGGGGGGGGATGTCTCTCCGTGCGTGTATGTGTGCTTGTGTATGTGTGTGCGCATGCGTGCAGGGGAAGGTGTGTGTGTGTGTGTGTGCGATGGGGGTCTCTGTATATGTGCGTGTATGTGCGCTCGTGTGAGTGTCTGTGTGTGCGCATGCGTGCAGGGGGAAGTATGCCTGTGTATGTTTGTTGCGCTACCCAGGAGACAGCCACGGGCGCGTTCGCGCGCGCGTGGCCTGCGCCGATCGCCTTTTGCGAGATGCGCGCGCCAGGTGCTGTCTCCTGGGAAGCTGAGTCAGTAACAAAAGATCTCTGGCGAGACACAGCGCTGACGCGCTGTGTTTTCGCTACGAGACCTAAAAATCTGCTTCCTGCCAGGAAGTTGGAGTACAGGAACTCGACGCTCCACGGCGGAACGTGGTGTGCTGGAATTTCACAAACTCCGCAAGTGGAGTAGAGTTTTCCACCCGGACCCAGTGAAAAACAACATTGTATGCATAGAACACAGTACGCTTCATTTTCTTTCTTTTGTATGTCTATCTAAGCCTATTAAATAGTTTACATGCACTACAAAAGAAAAGCACAGCTACCATGCATGTTTTTTCTTTACATTGTGCGTTGCACTTAAAATGTTACGTATGTTAATATACTTTGTTGCATTATACACAGTTTAAATGTTAGTGTATTATCTGAAACAAAAAAGCACGTCCATCCAAATATTGATAGACATTAGTACAGCTTCAGGGAACAATGAATTATAAATGGGTGGCTCTGAAATGCTCTAAATCTTTCTAAAGAGCGCTAAAGTCCATTAATAAATAATGCAATATAAAAATACATAATTAGGAATATGTGTGGTACATCTTAAGGTTCTCTGTAACACCACTAAACTGTCTGGAAGTTATTTTTCACATTTTATCAGTATGAGTTCCAAGCATTGCAAGCTTACCAATAGAGAGAGTGTGGTAGAACAGGGCCACTTTAGTTTGGAATTTGTTTTTAAGAATATTAACTTTTTATGCATATTTATGTGTAAAAAGTTAACATTCTTAACATTTCTTTTGTCGAAAATGACACTGTAATATGGAAGAAAATGTGTAAGAGAGAAACATTGAATGGTTTTAAAAAGCATTGCTTTCTGAGCAGCTACGGCCCACAATACCTTCTGAATAGGTCACCCAGTTAAAGAAGTATTGACAGCATGCTTTTATATTTAATCACAGCTTACAAAAAAACTGTATTAAAAGAACCCTCTCCTGACTATAAATACAGGGTAAAATTAAATGAACACATAAACACCAAATTTTCAAAAATCAAATGTAGGGAACTGGAAATATGCCTTTTCACAGTTTTGAGGTATTTTAGTGCCAGAAATTACAATGCATCAATCACGATTATTTAGTTGTGCAGGGTCAAAAGTTAAGTCCAACCATGAGCTACTGCCAGTCTGATACAGACACCAGGGGCCTCATTTATGAAAAGTGACGCATCGCTGCGTGAAAACAGCGATGCGTCACTTTTCACTGCGCACTCCTTACGACATTCCTGATGCGTCATATTTAATGTATGACGCATCTTGTCGCAAGGAGTTACAGATACGTCAGTATTTCTGACATATCTGTAAGCGCAAAAGTGACGCATTGCTGGAGTGTGTCACAAAAGTGATGCAACTCCAGCAATGCGTCCTTTCACATGGTGAAAGCCCCATGTGAAAGGGCTTGCGTCAGTCTTACGCCTGCTGTGAGGCAGGCGCAAGATTTTGACGCAACAGCGTCCTAAAAGTGACGCAGTGAAATCTCATAGATTTCACTGCGTCACTATTACGAGGCTTTTTGCGGGGTAACGCCCCCTCTGCATACATTATACCTGACGCAGGTATAATGTGGCGCAAGGGTTTAAAAAGTGACGCATCTACCTAGATGCGTCACTTTTTAAATATGGCACAACGAGGCGCATTTTTTACACCGCTGGTGCGTCACAAAAAGTGACGCACCGTCGGCGCAAAACTGACGCAAGGCCTTCATAAATAAGGCCCCAGGTTTATCCCAGTGGAAGACTTACCTTTTCTGTTAGTTGTGCTTCTGTAGTATTGTCCTAGTTGACATTCTGTCAGTGGTCGTCCTGCATGCTGAATCAAGAAGGATGGCTCGTCAACAGCAGCCAGGTGAAGAGAAGGACCTTGGAGGGAGTCTTGGCTCCGACTGGAAGTTCCAAGATCTTGATGTCGACGGTGGAAAAGATCAGAGCACCCAAAGTCAAAAGTCCATGCACATACTGAAGAGGATGGGATGCTGCTCTGCATTGGTCCCAGTGAATTCCTCCACGTTTGAACTTACACATTATCTGCAAGCTGAAATCCCTTCAATGTGCTCAAATTTGAGGTCATTGCTGAACCAGACTCCTACATTTTTAGCGGGGCCGCCGATAGATTTAGGACATGGCAGGTCAGCAGGCCAAAGGAGATCACTAAAATTATTTGGAAAGGAGCCATACAGCAGAATCTCTGATTTGCTTTCGTTGCATTTTAGCTGGGCAAGGGCTAGCCAACGAAAAACAGATGATAGGCAAAATTGGGCCGCCGACGTGTCCAGGTTGTTTTTAGGCCATGTAAACAGAAGTTGGGTATCGTCGGCGTAAGCCATCATTTTTGCTCCTAACTGTTCTGCGAGATAGATTAAAGGGGTAAGATAAATATTAAAAAGCAGGGGGCTGAGAGTAGAGCCTTGTGGGACACCTGTAGTAAGTTTCTTGGGGGAGGATTTGTGCTGAGTAGGAACCTACACAGGGCTGGGAGAGACACAAGGAGGGGCCGCTGCTCACCCTGACGAAAGTGTGACTATAGAGTGCTCCCCTCGCTCCCCCACCAGTTCATGTTTAGATTTTTTATGAACTTGGTTCCTATTGGAGAGCAAGGTGCTCTACCATATGTTCTCATCAAAGGTTTCTTCCTTCCACCAGTGGAACTAAGGAGATAGGGTTAGTAACCTAGGGATCATTTAGTAGTGTGTCCTGATGAAAGCAAGGTTATTGGATGTCAAACATGTCAAAGGTTTGTGCAGAGTGGGGAGGTTGGTAACTCATAATAGGTTTCCCATACCACCATCCACTGTCCTGATGTGACCACTCTTATGTTCGACAGCGTACCCAGCATTAAAATTGTTAGACGGGACTCTGTGTGGCCAGTTTTTATCACTGTTTCTGCACATATTTTCACTTGTGAACCCCACATTATTTGTCATTTATTTGTATTGTCTTCCCTCTTCCTTTTGCTCCACCTCCAGCATTGGTCTGCGCGGATTTTAGCAATGGAAAAGAAAAATAATAAATTAAACACTTACCTTAGTCAGGGAGAAGCACAAATTTTAAAAATGGAAAAGAAAAATTAACAAATTACACACATGCGTTTCTGCTCCTTGCTCATGCTCTTCTTGTGTGACAGGAAGCCAGGAACAGCCAGGCTGCCCTGACCAATGTAGCATTGTGATTGGTAAGTACCCATGCTCCCCTGACCAATCACAAAGCTACATTGCTGCATTGT
The DNA here is from genome assembly GCF_964263255.1 of Lissotriton vulgaris. Classification (NCBI taxonomy): domain Eukaryota; kingdom Metazoa; phylum Chordata; class Amphibia; order Caudata; family Salamandridae; genus Lissotriton; species Lissotriton vulgaris. The sequence goes on along the minus strand of NC_141689.1, from coordinate 173,792,745 downwards.
GATTGGTTATGATCCTCCTGGTTCAACGCTCACCCAGGAAATGGGGGCCTGGCCTTGTTCTCCAAGCAGGCTGTAATGCAGCCTGCATGGAGAATGGTGAAAGTGCACATGACTGGTTTTGGTAGCCCGAGACAGTCACTGTGCACTTAGGAGGGGGCAAAGCACTCCTGCCCTGCTCCCTGAGCAGAGGAGAGCAGCCCGCCCATCCGCAAAAGAAACATGAAATGATAATAAGTTATTATCATTTTATATTTGCTTTCCTTTCCATTGCTCAATTGTCACTTTAATATGTCACTAAAACAAAGATATATAGAACATCGGCTGGGCTTACAATTTTCAAAGGACTTGTTACCATCCTGGAAAGGTAGTCACACTGACCCTCGTTGTCGTCTGTGCGGGTATCAAAATGAAACAGTAACCCACCTGCGATGTGTTTGCCCAGCTCTTATGGACTTAAGGAGACGGCTTTTAAAGAACATTTTTAATAAAATGAACATTAGAACATGCAGGCAAGCTGTAATTCGAAGGCTAGATGGATCGTCGCCCATGGTGGCCTGTAGGGGGGTCAAATACATGAGGGAAGCACAATCTCTCCTACGACAAGCGGAACCAGGGGAATCCAGAGAAGAGAATGTGCATACTTGAAAAGTTCAGCCAAGTAAGAAGAATACAACTGAAATGAAATAAGTGAGAACTTAATAATTGTATGGACTAATCAAACCAACAAGATAAAACTTAAACACATTATTTTTATTGTTTTTAACAAATAATTTTTTAATGCATTTCGTAATAATTTTTAATAATTATAAACAATAAACCTTGACTTGACTTGACTTGACATTGCTCAAAAGCAGTGGGGCGAAGCTCCTTTGCCATAGCGCAGGAGCCGCCAATGGTACCAAGAAGAAATAAAGATATTTCTCCTCAATACGCCTCCCCCTGGGAAGGCGTAGCATGTAAGCGCATTTCCAGGTTAACCAATTCTGGTGTATCTGGGAATGCGTCAAAATGCATAGGAGTTGCATGGAAACCCATGTAATGGCCATGGAGTGCTTTCTCAAGGTAGAGTAAGGCAACTCAGTGATTTGCGCTCCTTTGCATTACTCATAATTGGTCAATAATTCTTACATTTCTGGTTCCTACCAGCTTACGTTCGGTGCAGGACAGTTGAATTAATCTCGTTGGTAAACCCAGAAAGCCATTCAGGTCTGAAAACTAGATCAAATTCTAAATTCAGAAAGTCATCATTTGTACAGATCACTCAATTATTTTTTTTAAAAACTAACTGTTGAAATTAAAAATTGTTCAAGTAAGTAGGATTAATGCATTGGCTAGGACAATAGGGGGCTATGTACAATGAAGTGGCAGAGCGTGTCGTTGGCCTCCTGGGCTTAACGACATGCTTCACCACTTCGGAAACCGAAGGCTGCACCATATTTACAAGAATGTGGTGCAGCCTTGCGTTTCCCCCTGCGATTGTGCTAAGTTAAACAACTTAGCGCCAATGCAGGCAGAGTGCAAGGATGTCAGCGCCCAGGGAAGGATTGGTTATGTGTAGGAAGGTGTCCCTTCCTGCACATAAACAATCCTAAAATGCCATTTTGTAACTTTGATGTGTGCTGCTTCATGCATTTTTTAAAAAGGTGTGTTTATGTACAGGAGGGACACCTTCCTGTACATAAACAAACAATGGCATTTTGCTTTTTCCATGTGTCAGGACACATGGCAAAATCAAAAACGAGGAGAAATATTGCATTTCTCCTCGTTTCGCCGATTTAAGACCAGGATTTTCCTGGTCTTCATTTTGGCGCTGCCTCCATGTACACCACCCTTCTACATAGGGGGCAGCGTAAATTACAATAGGTGTTGCGGTGGAACTCCCACCGCAACACCCACTGCATGCTCCTTTCACGTTAAACATAGCGTGAAAGGGTGCCTTGTACATAAGGCAAGGCCCCTGTCACCACGAGAATGTAACAGAAAGTGACAATAGTGGCTTGTACACATGCCCCTAGGTTTCATCTTTAAATGGTCAGATTTTGGCTTTGGTAAAGCTGGTTGGCATCACTTTCTATACTTTGAAGCTGTTTGCTATGGTGTCTCTCACAATGTAGCATTGCATCGCCAGTTTGGTGGTCATTTTGAAAGCAAAGAAAGCAATGTTTTATTTACTTTTCAGTCCGCTGCCACACAGCATTGTCACGTTTTCTGGGACAACTGTGCCATGGCGCTCTACTCTGTCTTTTGGTGGGTTGTTTCCTAAGTATTAGCAGGAATTGGGTGATATGGTCAGATTCTTTTTTTTTTTATCTGAGAAGGGATATTTGAAAGATTCATATGAGGACAAGGAAAGGGGACCGTCATCATCTCCTGCTTTTCAAAGAAAGTTGATAGCATCTAAAAGGCAGAAATAATAAAAAAAGAAAATGAAACAAGTGAGTAATAAATGAGCTACCAGAGCCACTCAGTTTTTTTACTTGTTTTTAAATAGCAGACATTTCTGTTATGTTATTGTTTCTTTTTTTAATCTGGAAAGTAGAGTCCTTCCTCAAATTCAGGGAGGAAGATCACTCGCAACACGTGTGATGCCCTAGAACCTTCCATTATTCATGGTTGTGTCTGCCGGAGGTTTGGGTATGAAGGGATTCATTACGATGCCGGTCGGACCGGCACTGTAGCACAAGAGGGTCCACCCGACAAGGAGTCGGCGGTCCCTCTGCCCTCGCAAGCCATTAATGAAAATATACACTTTAAAGACACCCCTGCATCATGTGGCACGCACCATGTTGACCCTGCCACATGGTGCAGGAATGTTTAGGAGGGCACCAAAGGTGCTCCTCAGACCCCATAGCAGAGGTCTAGGGTTCAAGGGGGCCTCACTTGTTGACCCCAAGGTCACTTTCCGCCTGCGTTTTCTTGGCATGCGAACCACCATGAAAGGGCAGGCGTAAAAGGACATTGTAATCCCTACAGCGGTGCCTGAGAAGCCATCGCCCCTGCTGTAGGGATTACTGACCCTCCAATGGTCCGACGGGCTCCTTGAGCCCAGAGAAAAGTGTTGGACTGTCCCTCCCCTTGCTGCTTCCAACCGTGTGCATTGTAATGACGAAAAAACTTTAAAAATACCACAAGCAAGATCTGGGGGCCCCGGAATGCATACAGGGGTGACATATGTACTCCTCCGGTGATATCGGAGGATCCGGAGGTGCTGGTTGATCCTTGAACCCGAATACTTTTATTACTGTTGATGTTTATGACATAGGAGGATGTGAACAGACTCATTGTGCAGAACGGTGTTTCAGTGCATTTAATGTAAGTGTATCATTTTATATGTGGTTAATAAAAAGAATTTATTAAAAAAATACCACAAGCACAAATAACACAAAGCAACTAAAACACCTCAAAATACTTTTAAAAGTTAAAGAAAAGGAATTATTCATCCATCTCACACAAACATAAAAACACACACAAAATGCTGGGCAGGCACATGATGATGAGGAAATGAAAATGGCTGGCTGCATTGGTCTGTGTTGCGAGAGTCACTCTGAACCTAGGTACTAATAAGCACATGCAGACAAATAACCTACATTTGGCTTGAACACAAGTACCTCCAGAAGCCCTTAAACAATGATACATATCTCTAGTTCAGAAGCAGTGAGAATGCAAAAACACATTAAAATATACATCCACGGTCCACAGCAACCTAGGTCTGGAAAAAGTTAAACATACAACAGTATGAAGACAAATCTGGACAAATTCACAAAACACAAGGAAAATGAGGACATAATTATTGACCCCAGGGATCCACCGTTCAAAAATGTTCATTATCCTTTAATTTCACAATGCCCTACCTGCACTTTCATTAACTTAAACCCCATGCCATCACCAACATACACTATGAAAAAAACACTAATAATGGCCGATACCAACACAAACATTTTTCAAAGAACTGTAGTAAACTCAGTTTATTTTCCACAAAACATGAAAATTCCAACTTCTATAGGCGAATGATTCAGCAGATATTATAGACAAATGAGGAGTGAGGATTTCTTCCAAAATGCAAATCAAAAATGACCAACGGATGGAAAAACACAGTGAGGAATCTCCAGGACAGGAAGAGGAAGTTGATACTGTGCATACGGAAGCCTCACTCTCTATAGAATTTCCTCTGGGTAACCATAAAACATCAATAGAGTGAGGTGGCCATGCGACTCGCAGGAGTGGGAGAGAGGCAAGGGTTGTTGAACGAAATATTCAAAATCGACCTCTCCATCTCAGTGTCTCCCTCTTATAGAAACACATACAGCGATTACGGCTCAAACACACACCTGCTGCAGGTGCAATGTAACAAATGCCATGGCTTGCACTGGGCTCTCCTCTTTCAGCTGCATGGGCAGTTACGTTTACCATGTCTCCTGCATGATGTTCTTCATGACACTCAGGAATTACTGTCTGCCTTTAGTCTGCAATTGCTTGTTTGCTCTCTGAAAACAGAATAGCCAAAACTTGCCTTTTTAAAGCTACCTACTTGTTATGGAGAACTTAATGAAGGATTTGATGAGGGAAAACATTTATGTGTTATAGATATTTGATTGTAGAGTTAGGTGGGTAGACCGAACTTCTATATGTTGCAGTTAAGTGTATGCACTCATTGAGTCAGAAACTCAATACCTTAAGCAAAAGCCTGGGAAACCTGGCACCTGGCTAATGGGTTCATCAGACATTCACAATCAACAGCTTCATCTTCACTGTTTTTCTGTGAAGGAAAGGCGGTGAATTACGTACTTGCATAGATTGCCAACTCATTCACAGAATCACTGTAGAAAATTGTTATCCATTACCCTAGATTTCTGTTTTGTTAGGTCGCATTCTATATGCAAAGATATTCACAAAGCTAACTCGCCAAAAAGCTTACCATCTTGTCAGAGTTTGCGACCCCAGTTTTTATTAACTTCCCCATTCGTTTTTTTTCTATACCTAACCACGGTTAGTGCACCTACGGTGTCTGCGGTGAAGTGAGCCTACACGCGAACCATGCCGTTCTGTCTCAAAGTGCCCACGACGCGTGCATGTAGAGGTTCCATTAGCCTCGGGCCTCACCGCTAAAAGTGGGCGTAGACCTCTACTCCGTCTGCGGCGTGTGCGGCGATTTGCAAATCTCCCCACACTACGCAGCGGAGCCCCCGCCTCCAGCCCCCCTATTAACAAGTAATTCAATATGAATTCAAGGTAAATTAAAAACCACTTACCTGTACTGCGGCATCCCGTATCGGCAATCCTTGTAAAAACTGTGCATGCACAGTTTTTTCAAGGATTACTAATACGGCAAGGAAGAGGAGGAGGGCAGCCCAGGGACACAGCAGTACAGGTAAGTGGTTTTAAATGTACTTTTAATTCATGTTTAATTACTTGTTAATAGGGGGGATGGAGGCATCTGTGCGGAGTGGAGCGGAGTTTGTTTACAACTCTGTAGACCTCCGCGTAGTCCCACTAAGCACACTATGCCCAGGGTTACTCAACACACGATTGTCATTTTCTGGCAGCCACCGATGGGTTTAGAGCGCCTCTTGCTATCTGGCCGTCTCTTTAAGGTATGATAGGAGACACACGTTTGTTATCCCGTATAAGGACTGTAACCTCCAATGGGGCTATATGAGGGCAGAACGACCTTTTCCCTTTATTTCGTCCATTTCTATAGATTAGATTTGGGTTTTATTCCCGCTGTAAAATCAACGCCCCAACTCTGAAGAATGACCTATTGAGTATTTTACAGTCTCTCTTCCCCGTATGAAGTTCTCAAATCACATTGGACAAAACAGGTCATTTGGCTACCTATGATGGCACCATATTGATTTGGATGCCGTATTCAATATCATATTGCATATTACTATTGTTGTCAGTTTCCTTGACTGATCTTTTCATTTCCTGTACTTGCATGACATGATCTCTTCATGCATGCTTATTTGCCTTTTTCTTCTGTTATAGACCACCCAGCCTTGGGAACTGTGCCCTGGCCTGCCATAAACAGGTGCCAGATACTGTTTAGTAGTTTACACACCTACTAGAAGCATCATTCAAATCCTTGGTCATATTTTTTTAATTTAGTTTTTATCCCACTTATGGTGTCTCTTTTGTACTCTATGTCCTAATGAAGACCCGCAAGTGGAAGTTTTAAGTTACCCTCTACGCTCCAAGTCAGGTCGAAACATCAACATCCCCCATAATCAACAACCTGTATTACGGTGTACCACCAATATTTGATGCTGCATTTTTGATCATGTTGGCATCATTAAGAAAAAATGGATACAAAAGAATAAAGAACTAACTTTGTCTTGTAGACAAGCCCACGAAGACTGGTGTATTTTTCCCCAACACCGTTTCAGCCAGTGTTTATTATAAATTGTGAAACTGCATTTTCCAGTTTGCCTTCATGCAAATTCTTTCTTTCTTATTCACTTTACACATGAGCACTTTTTCCTTGCACTCTTTCTCTAGAGCGACCTTCTATTGATATACTGTTGTATTTGGTTATAATTCTGCCATTTTCATAAAAAAGATTATATAGAAACGAAATTCTCTTTTAAAATACAATTACTGTTTTCCTTTTTTTTGTTTCTTAGTTTTGGTGTGTACTGAGAGTATTCATTTCTCTCTTGTGCAATCATTTAGTGAAGTAATTTTTTGAGTGATTGATTAAATTTAATTAGAAAAGTCACAACCTTTTTGGCTTGCCCAAAGAACAACGTTGGGACCACTTGTTCTTCTTATTGTACTATACCCAGGTCCTTTGATGTGTATTGGGTTACCCCATTAGTCTGCAACAAGTTATCTTCACAGCAGCAGTCCCTTTGGACCAGATCCATCAGTGACGTCAGCTGAAGAGCATCCCTTTAATTCTGACCCATTGTGAGAAATGGACCCATGCTCGCCTGCTGCACTGCCAGTGGCTCGTGTTAAGGTTTACTGGTCAGGAATCTCCCCAGCAGGAGCTGTGCTTGCCTGCAGTTCATGCCAATGGGAGAGGAAGTGCCTTAAATGTATTTGGTACCGTCACTCGATAAAAGGCTTTTACAATCTTGAATATCTGGATATTGATTAAAGCAGCTCCAAGGCGGCCTGGATCACGTCATCAAAAGCCTGGGAGTTCATTAATGCTCTTTAGTACAGGGCTTCAAAGTGTTCTGCTGTGTGCGTTGACATTCTCCTCCAAGCTCCATGTCTAGGGTGACCATGTGTCCCAGACTTGTCCTGTAGTACTTATTTTTCATCATCTCTACTGCAAAATTAAAGAAATTTAGCACATGTCCCAGTTTTCATGGAGGATCAACACAAGGCAGAGGGGGGCAAGTTGTGAGGTGTTGCAGTGCAGAAAAAATAGCATCCAATGAAGAAAGTAATTTAGTTCAGACAGATGATTTTGCTTTTTTTAAAGTCACATTTAATTACCCTTTAAGTTATATTGTCTATGTTGTTGAGTGCTGTCAGGTGCGTCCTTCTCGGGCACATTTATGAAATAGTGGCGCAGAACAACAAGTCAACTTGTCATGCTGCACTACATCACTCGGAAAGGGCAGGAATGCACTGTATTTAGGGCATACGGCGCATACCTGATTTTCCCCCTGCGCTGGCTCATTATGTCCATCCTAGCATCAATATAGGCCCCTTTGCACCATGGTGCAAGGGGGCCCGCGTTGTATGGAGGATTGTTTTTGTGCAACACCTGCCTGCACATAAACAATTCTGAGGCATCTCTTTCTATGCAAGCTGCAGCATTCAGAACACATTGAAAAAAGAAGTAACAAGGAGAAATAAAGATATTTCTCCTTGTTACTTCTCTCCTAGGGAGGTGTATCTTTTTGGGGCATCCCCAGGTTTACAAGGTCTGGTAAATCTGGGAATATGTCAAAAGTCAGGGGAGTTGGGTGGGGACACCCATACAATACCTGTTAGGGTTGGGGGTCTCTAGTTGGCAGAGGTAGGTACCTTTGACCAAATAGGGTCCCTTGCATCTAGTTAGGGTAAGGGGGTACACTCTTGAAATAACCCCTGCTCACCCCCTTGGTAGCTTGGCATGAGCATACAGCCTTATCTCAGAGGCAGCGTGTAAAGCATTTGTGAACACATACAGTAACCCAGTGACAACACTATAAATGGACACCACACAAGTTGTAGTATAAAAATAAGTCCATGTGGGACCTGGAACTGTTGAATCTCCTGCATACATGGGGGCTCTCATCTTATTCTGGTGGTGACCCATGGTCCTTTCGAGAGGGGCGATGCCACATCCTAAGGTCTCACTGAGGGAATGAACAGACCGCCATCTTAGGGGTCTTTCAAGCTACTCTCCCCAACCGCTGATTAATTCACTTGTTTAACTCCTCATGAGCTTGACCTTCCCTTCCTATGCAACATCAGAGGAATTGCACGGAAGGGTTTCAGAGTGGGGTCGGCTCAACCTGGGTGCAAAACTGTCTCTGTCCTCTGCAAGCTTTCTCTGCTTCGTCCTTGCCTGACAGTGACTATGGCACCCTCCTGCTCGTGATACAGCCCAGCCTCACCTCTGTTGAAACCAAAATGGACACCATGAACACGTGCATCGATACCCTGGCGCACAAAAGCGACCAACATGCAAAGAGGATAAAGAAGCATGGCCAAGCCCAAAAATACAGTGGTATCCAGTACGTTTTCAGAGCCTACAGGGACACGAGAGACAACAAAGCTGCGACGTAGCCACCCCACACTGTGATTGCTCCTGAAATACTGCCTGTACCTGCCTAAAATGATGGCCGCAACAAACCCTCCTGCGTCTCTCCTGACCTTTTCTCCCTCCCCCCTACCCCCTTCCCCTCTCCACTCTACTGCACTTTCCTACTATTGACCTTTGCCCTCACCTCTCCTGGCCCTTAGTCCCCACGCCGTTTATCTGTGAATTTTTCCTGCGTCAATTGAGATCTAGCTGTTTTGTCTGATGCCAGATGGAGCTACCTGGTTTAGCTATAGGGGGGATGGACCGTGGTTTCCCACCTTGGTCGTCACCAAACCAGTCGGTCTTTAGACAGACTTCCTTTTAGTCTCTCCTTGTTGTCTCTTCCCTTACCCTCCCTTTCTCACCTCCCCTGTCCCCTCCAGTACTTTTCTCTCTCCTTTCTCTCCTCTGCTAATTGTATTTACTATTTTTTTGATGCATTGTGTAATTGTTGATCTTTTTCTGTAACATTGTTGATTCTCATGTAAAGCGCTCTGATACCTTTGGGTCTAGCCAGCGCTATATAAAACTCTTTAAATAAATAAATAAATAAAGTCTTATTATATAGACGTAACACAAGTCCTCAAATGACAAAAATCCACAACACTGTACTTTAAAAATGGTAGAAATAGCTTGGTTCTCTTTAGATGTAAAATGTGACACTTTGAGTTCAATGTACCTTTGGATGCGTAACGCTACACAACGAAACTGTTGCAGAGAAGGTGATGCGTCAGTTCCTTACATGCAAGAACGGTGATGCATCGGGTCCCTACTGCTGCGTAGGGGATGCGTCAGTTCATCTACAAGTGGGGAGGTGATGCGTCGGTTTCTTACTGCGCTTCTGTGGCGATGCGACCAGCAGTGCCATGATACGATGAAGATCCGGTGCAATAAAACACTGATACAACAATAATGCGTGCACGCCCGATGGCTGTGCGGAAACTCAATGATTTTTCTAAACAGCGACAGGCCCTGCGACACCCTTCTCCGAGGATGCAATGGCGTCTGCTGCGACGGTGACACTGTTCTCCGGTGATGCGACAACAGCAGCTGTGTCAAGCCCTTGGAGATCCTTTACAAGTTGATTTGAAAGTAGCACAAAGTCCTTTCTCCTTTCTTTTGCAGTCAAGCAACCACTGCAGGCCAATCCCCCAACCAGCACTGAGCTTAGGGATAGTCTCCTCCTCAATTTCTCTGGTTCCTCTCCTCAGCAAAGGTTATTTTTGTTTCTCAAAAGTGATCTAAATTTCTGGGATCTGGGTCCCAATATCAATACTAACAAATCCTTTGTCCTCTGAAGGCAGAGGGTCCTGTACCAAGTCCCAACCAGTTCTGTGCAGTCCTGGAGCACTTTGTTGACAAGACTCCTTCTTCCCTTTGACAGAGTGGGCCAGGGACATCAGACGCACCACAGGAGGTGGAGCAGGCATTGTGGAAGGCAGGCACAGCCCTATACAGGTCCAAGGTGCACTCCTCCCACCAATCTACATGCAGACAGCTCTATTGAGCCCTGTGCTGACTCACCCTGTCTTCTGGAATCCCCCCAGCCCCTGTCACTCGAAATCTAGACAAGAAATACACAGCCTAGCAGAGGCAGGCTTGGACAGTTAGGGAAGAAAATACCTACGTTCTAAAAGTGGTATTTTCAAACACAGAATGTTAAAACTACCTTGACTAAAAGATGTATGTTATCATTCCGAATTCAGACATACTAAACTCGAATTTCTACGTGGTTCCCTGAGTCAGTTAGGATTATAAGATGCTATAATCAAACTACCCATTCTGGCCTATGGGGAACAGGTAGCTTCGCAATTGTGAAAAACAAAAATGGCTGTAATTCACTACTAGGACATACCAAATACACCTGGGCATGCCCTACCTTCTACCTACAATGCACCCTGCCCTTGGGCCTACCATAGGGGTGACTAATATGCAGAAAAGAGAAGGTTTAGGGACTGGCAAGTGGGTGCACTTGCCCAGTCAACCTGGCAATACCAGACTGCGCACATGCTCTGCGATGGCAGACCTGAGACACACTTGTACAGGCTGCTTCTGTGGGGGTCATAACCAGTGCTACAAGTCCACCAGCAGCATTTGGTTTACAAGCCCTGGGCACACTCAGTGCACTGTACTAGGGTCTGACAAGTAAACTGAACCAGCCAATCATGGAATCAGTAATCCATACACCAATTTTCCATAGGGAGAGCATATGCACTTTAGCATTGATCAGCAGTGGTAAAGTGCCCCTGAGTCATAAAACAGCCAACAAGAGGTCAGAAAAAATACAGTAGGAAGGCAAAAAGTTCAGGGATGACCCTGCAAAAAGGGCCAGGTCCAACAATATCCATGGAATGCCTCCTCTGGTCAGAGTTATGCAACACAGTGATTTGTGCTGCGTTGCATTACTCCAGATTTTTGGAGCAATTCAAAGTCACGCAAAGTGGCTTTTAGTGTCTTAAAAAGTCTGACTTAAGTTTTGTGTTGCTCTTGTACCACGTTGTGTGCTGCAAGAGTGATGCAAACCGAGACATAAATATGGCCCGGTCCCCCACATCAACGCAAATTTTTAGTCTTTCCTCCATGTTTGTGGAATTTTCTTAATTTTGAATTGCAAATTCTGGTTGCCTTACCCATATCCTGTAGAAGTGCAGACTGCAAGGAACCTCTACAGTTGTTTTAAAGTTTTTAATCCATCTAGCACACTACTGGCTCAAGACACCTACTGCTAAGGGGATGTTTTCTTTCCTTTCTCTGGGATGCTCCTTGCCCTTCCTTCTCATGGTAATTGCTCTCATTAGAAGCACAGTCCACCTACCGTCCTAAACAGGTACCAGTAATTCTAAAACACTCATTAAAACTGCCTTGGCTGCAGAGGGCCAGACAGCCCTTTTATTACACTAGGGTATTTCCCCAGTGGGTTGAAGCTATAGAATGAGAGTTTGAAAGCCCAGGGATGCTCCTGGTTCCTGCCACTTTTCCCAGCACCCGGAGGTTGACTGCAGCAGCCAAGGGAGAATTTCAGATATAGAGAAGGAGGGAGAGGAAAGTAAGAAAGCAATCAGAGAGGGGAAAGAGAGAGGATGGATGTAAAGAGAGAGAGCAAACATAATCTCACAAAACGGAAGCATTTGAGTGCTCAGTCTAATTCTCACATGAATCATTCATATATTTTGTAAGAAGTATTTTCAAATGTCCATAAAGTTGCAGTGTAGTTATTCACCGTGCATTGTCCAATAAGGAGACTCAGACGCCATTGATTAAAAATACAAGACTAATCTTTATTCTTCATTTCTTCCTTTACGTGAGGATACAAACATAAAATTAGGATTGCTGATTTCTTGGCCAGTCACCAACCAGCCACACTATGTCTCGTAGAATCCTGGCTCCATGGTCAGTCATCCCCCAATATTTCTGAGGCTGTCCCTCAGGACTATGCTATCCTGAGGTTTGACAGGCCCAATGAAAGGGGGAGAGAGCTGACAGTCACCTTTAGACAGCACATATTGTGCAATTTTGTTAAAGTAAAGATTACTGGCTTTGAGGCAGCCTTTTTTTCTACATCTCTATTGAGTAGCGCTTTAGCAGGCTTCTTTATCTATCGCCTGCATGCTTCCGCCTCTCAGTTTTAACTTCCCTAATCGATATCGTACCCTTATATGCCCCACGCAACTCTAACTTTCTGATACTAGGCAATTTTATTAGACCCAAGTTTTCGGTCAAAAGATTGAGATGGCCAAAAATTCCTCTCAGGAGAGTTTCGGATTAGTTAAATTCCTTACTGCCCTCAAGCGTGTTTCAGCTTCTATCACCCCCTCAATTGAAAATTGTGATCGGATTGCTCATTTTTTCTCAGCCACTATCTATCCATCTTTTCCAGAAAAAGCTAGGAAATATCATTTCGATTCTCTGGCAACCACCATCCATGTCTTTGGAGGGCTTCTCGAGTATATACTCAGAGACACGCGCCCTCACTTCTAACGTGAAATCAAGTTCTCCATCTGACCCAGCCTCATCTGCTATGTTGGGGTGGGATATCGAGGTGACAACACCCAGTCTCTGTAAGCTACTCAGTTTGTCCTTTACCACTGGCCAGGTTCCATCGATTGGAAGCACGCCATGGTAATCCCTCTCTTAAAGAAGCCCTCATTAGATCCGTCTAAACCAGAGAATCTTAGACCGATATCTCTGCTTTCTTTTTTCACAGAAGATTGCAGAAAAACATGTCAATCAGCAGCAAACAAGATTTATATAAGAGCAGGAGCTCCTTCATGAGAATCAGTCCAGTTTCAGACCACATTTTAGAAGTGAATCCACACTCTTATTGGCTCCTGAGTCTCCCTTGAATTATTGCAGATGAGGGCAAGACAGCTGCCCTGGTTATGCTGGACCTGAATGCGGCCTTTGAGACCTTGCCCCACGGTCTGTTATTGGAAAAGTTGTAGAAGCACCGTGTTGGGGGCCGTGCCCTTGGTTGGATTGCTTATTTACTCCAAAAAAGCACTTTCCAGGTGCCCTAGCTGCCATGTATCTCTGAGATCCTCCCTCTGTAGCAGGGAGTACCACAGGGCTCAGCTTTGAGGTTGACTCTTTTCTACCTGTACATGTGTCCCCGGCTGAGGTGATTGAGCGACATGGCATTAAGTGTTATATGCAGATGACGCCCTGCTGATTATTGCTCTGGTGCAGGATGAAAGAGTTGCAGCGGTTAATTTTGAGGCATGTCTGGCGGATCTGGCTGAATGAATAGACACCATCTGCCTTAGGCTTAACACATGGAAAAACTGAATTCTTGTTGGTAGAGAAACCACCCTGCCCTCAATGTGGTCCACCGCCTGGTGGCCTATTGAATTGGGTCCGACATCTGTTCCTAAACAGAAGGTAAAAATCCTAGGCTTCTTGTTTGATTCCACCCTGTCCTTCGATAGCCAGATTTCTGCTCTCGCCAGGACCTGTTTTGTCATTTTAAAGATGCTCCGGAAGATCTTGTGGCTCCTCCCTGAATCTGACTGGAAGAGCATAGTCCAGGCTCTTTTGATGTCTAGACAAGTTGACTGTAATGTACTCTACCTTTGAGACACCCAGGGCAGGCTGAGAATGCTCCAAAGGGTGCATAACACTGCTGCTCTGATGCTCCTAAACATCCCTCGATACTTTTCCACTGTCATAGCTCTTTAAAAGCTCCATTGGCTTCTGTTGTAATCATGACGAGGGTCCGGTTCCTTGGTAAACTCATGGTGGTATTTATCAAGATAGTAAGATCAAGATGAAGATACAGTGAGCCCCACCAGGAGCAGCCTTCTGCTGCTCAGCCCATTCTCCCAAATGACAAATTCACTCTCCCAACATTCCACGGCATCATCCACACCAGCATTCCAAACCACACTCACACTGGCTGAGCAGCAGGTACAACCGCTTCCTGTTAAGGTTAGAGTATCTTTCTAAGACCTCTGTTTCTGCCATAATATCCTGAATCAGAAAGGTCCCTGTGTCCTCTTCTCTTTGATTAGACCCTATCACCCTAATACATATGTGTCTTAGATCCTCAGGGACTGCATTGACTGTGATACCGAAAATAAACAGAGCACAGATGGGAGGTTGCTTTTTAGCCTCCTGCCCGCTAAGCAATAGAATTCACTCCCTCGACACCTGAGAATGGAGTAATACCTGTTGTTTTAGACAAATCTAATTCACGAGATAGTGTAGGGTTGGTTTCTTGAGCCCTATGTCCTTGCAGCCTGATTCATCATTCTCCCGTTTTGCGAGCCTCTAATAGCGATTCATAGCGAATCGCTATTAAGGACTCGCAAAACGGGATTCATGTAGAAATTGCATCAAGAAATGCGATTCCTACATATTCTTTATTTGCGATTAGCAAATTGCTAATCGCAAATAAGGAATAACTCGCCATTCATTCCAATGGGCCAAAAGGCCCATAGGAATGAATGGGGAGTATTCCTTATTTGCGATTAGCAATTTGCTAATCGCAAATAAGATAGCGATTTGAAGGGTGCCAGGGGTGTCCAAAGGACACCCTGTAGCACCCCTCAAATGAAATTTCACACAGGTGTTGCACACACACATGTCCAAAGGACATGTGTGTGTGTGACATGCAACTCAGAAAAATGCATTTAAATGCATTTTTCTGAGTTTTCGCAATTTACCACGAGGTCTGACCTCGCGGTAAATTGCGGCCAGAAATTGCGAATTTGCAAAAAAAAATTGGATGATGAATTGCATTTAAGGAATCTCAAATAGAGATTCCTTAAATGTAATTCCTCGCAAAATTGCGAGATCGCAATTAGCGATTTTTGCATTTGGGATGCTGAATCCCAAATGCAAAAATCGCACTCGCAAAGGGCCAGATTCTCAGAATCTGGCCCTTTGCTAGCCGATTACAGCCTGATGAATCAGGCTGTTGGAATCTAAAGTTGGGACACACCAAATGGAGTAAGCAGACACTCTCTAAAACTCCCCCAAAAATAGACTTACCACACTTGATCAGACAGAGAATATTACCTGCCAAGTTGACATGAGTAGTGCATTGAAACCATAAAAGAGGAATGAGAAGAAAGAGAGAATATCACTGCTCACTACATTCCATACAGAACATAATGAAACCTAGAAGATAATATCCAAACACAAGCCACTGTTATCACACGTGCTCCTGCTCTGGTATGGACTTAGCCCAGAGGATGTCATGGCACTTTACATTCCTCGCGTTAGGCATGGGTGGTCCCTTTATGTTGCTGTACTCACACAAGATGCCTGATTGGGGTCGGCTGCAGGTGGCTGCAGTTGCGGCTCGCAGAGGGAGTGCTGCAGGGCGGTGGGGTGGGCGTGGAGGGCCAGGGTAGGGAGATAGTGGAGTCAGACTTACGACGGCCAGGAGTAAAGCAGGTAAATAAATAAATAAAACTATTTACCTTGCGCTCGCTGCCTCGCTGAGTTTGGTGATGCAGCAAGCACAAGGTAAATAGTTTTATTTATTTATTAACTTACTTTACTCCTGGCCGTCGTATGTCCGACTCCACTACCCCCTACCCTGGCCCTCCCCGCCCGCCCCGCCTCACCGCCCGCAGCACTCCCTCTGCGAGCCACCACTGGGTGGCTGGAGGAAGGTAGATGAAATGCCTGAATTATTTGGATTGGAGGTGTCTGTGGGGCCCTCAGGACATTTTTTCAAAGAGGCGAAGGCCGATGAGGTGGTGTATACACTTGGAATGTCACCCCATATATTAGGGCATAGTTCGAGAATAAGCTGTCTAAGCTGATCTTGTTTTCTGCCTTTAAGTATGAAAAAAATGATTTCTAGTCTTAGAATATGCAAATGATTCATTTCAAGTAGGTAGGTGAATTATTGAGTTTGAATATCTTCGATGGAGGAGGCGCCATGCTAAATATTGGCAGCTGAGCTGTAGGTTCACGAGCATTTATCATGTACGCATCACAGAGAGGATCGATCAGGGCTTCCAGCATTTTGGAAAAAGGTCACATTATTCTATTTATAGATCAAAAAATAATTTCAAGAAAGCAAACTGACATTAATTATTTGCATTATCTTGAGGGGTATTCATTTCCTTCTGCAGACAGAGGCTTTTGAAAGGGATAGAGCTGTGATCATGTACCGTCTAGTTCTCTAGTTATATAAGTAGGACTTGCTATCTGGACTGGCGGTTCTTAGCTTGTGAGCTGAGGTACCTTGAGATCCAAATGGCCTACTCAGGCGGAGCATCGGCTGTTTTACATAATTAAATAGTATTAGTATATTTAAATGAATAAAGGATAAACAAATAAATAAGCAAAATTGAAAATTTGAAACCGTGTTCTGTATGTGATTGTGCATTAAACAAAAATATTTCAGGAATTATTTGGTATACGCTTGTTTCAGTATTTTCGTTTATTGTTTTGAGGTCAAATCATTGAAATAGCTTTCAATAATGGTTCAGTGGGGGTTTCCGGGTTCATGCTTCATTATGTGTCCACAGAAGTTAAAAGGTTAAGAACTGCTTATTCTAGGCGATGCAAATCTTCCCATTCTAATCAAGCACCTCTCTTGAATCTTGGCACAGTGTTATGTTCTGAGATAGAGCCTTAATATGTGTACTCCTTCAGCCACAGAATCAAAGTTGCCTTTTGCCCTTTCTGCTGCCCACAAATATCCCACCGGATCAAAGAACCACTGAAGCCCTCTGCACATGCCGACTGCCCACAAATGCATGTGGCCACCACCAGTTTACCAGTAGTCATGCACGTCAAGAGCACCAAATGTCCTCCCGTGTTTGTGCTGCCTTGTTTGACCCACTGGAGATGTCTGTATGTCAAGTCAAGTCAAGTCAAGTGATTTATATAGCGCACTACATACCCAGAGGGTCTCAAGGCGCTAGAGGAGGGGTGGAGAATTACTTGTCGAATATCCAGGTTTTAAGCTGTTTTCTGAAGGCTAGGTGGTTTTGAGTAAGGCGGAGGTGAATGCGAATGGAGTTCCAGGTTTTAGCCGCTAAGTAGGAGAAGGATCTTCCCCCCCATGGTGGTTTTGTTGATGCGTGGAACAGCAGCGAGGGCTTGGTTGGAAGAGCGTAGCTGGCGGGAGGGGGTGTAGAAGGATAGTCGCGTATTGAGGCATTCGGGTCCAAGTTCGTATAGGGCTTTGTGTGCATGGGTGAGGAGGCGGAACGTTATCCTCTTATTGACGGGGAGCCAGTGGAGGTCTTTCAGGTGACCGGAAATGTGGTCTTTGCGCGGAATGTCTAGTATGAGTCTGCCTGAAGCGTTTTAGATTCGTTTGAGTTTTTTCTGATGTTTTGTGGTGGTACCGGCGTACAGGGTGTTTCCGTAGTCCAGGCGGCTTGTAACCAGTGCGTGGGTGACCGTTTTTCTAGTTTCGGTGGGGATCCAGCGAAATGTTTTTTTGAGCATGCGAAGAAT
Source organism: Lissotriton vulgaris (assembly GCF_964263255.1). Lineage (NCBI taxonomy): Eukaryota > Metazoa > Chordata > Amphibia > Caudata > Salamandridae > Lissotriton > Lissotriton vulgaris. The sequence continues at coordinate 173,775,074 of NC_141689.1, read as the reverse complement.
GTTGAAGCATGATGATGAGACGGCGTTGACTTGTCTGGTCATCGAGAGTGAGGAGTCCAGGATGGCGCCCAGGTTCCGTGCGTGGTCCGTTGGGATGGGTGCTTTTCCTAGGGCCGCTGGCCACCAAGAGTCGTCCCAGGCGGAAGGGGAAGTACCTAAGATGAGGACTTCTGTTTTGTTCGAGTTCAGTTTTAGACGGCTGTGCTTCATCCATTCGGCTACTTCTTGCATCCCTTCATGTAGGTTAGTTTTGGCGGTGGTAGGGTCTTTGGTGAGTGAGAGGATCAGTTGAGTGTCATCAGCGTAGGAGATGATGTTGAGGTTGTGTTGGCGTGCAATGGCCGCGAGGGGGCTCATGTATACGTTGAAGAGGGTAGGACTGAGTGATGATCCTTGTGGCACGCCGCAGAGGACTTCGGTGGCCTCTGACTTAAACGGTGGGAGGCGGACTCTTTGAGTTCTTCCGGCAAGGAACGAGGTGATCCAGTCCAGTGCTTTTCCTTGGATTCCGATGTTGTTGAGGTGTTGTATAAGGGTGCTATGACAGACTGTGTCGAAGGCTGCAGAGAGGTCAAGGAGGATGAGGGCGACTGTGTCTCCGGTGTCCAGTAGTGTTCAAAAGTCGTCTGTTGCTGCGATGAGGGCGGTTTCGGTGCTGTGTTTGGCTCGGAAGCCGGACTGTGAGGAGTCGAGGGATTTGTTGGTTTCGAGGAAGGCGGAGAGCTGGTTGCTGATGGCTTTCTCAATGACTTTGGCCGGGAATGGTAGGAGCGAGATGGGGCGGTAGTTTTTGAGTTCGGTGGGGTCTGCTGTGGGTTTTTTCAGAAGGGCGCTGAGTTCGGCGTTATTTCCAGCTTTCCGGGAAGGTGGTGGAGTTGAGGGAGCAGTTGATGACTTCTCGGAGGTGGGGTGCGATGATGGAGTCTGCTTTGTTGAAGATGTGGTGGGGACATGGGTCTGTGGGGGATCCTAAGTGGATGGAGTTCATCAGGCGACTGGTGTCCTCAGTGGAGATTGGGTTCCAGTCATAAAGGATGTTCGGGGGGGTTTAGGTTCGGAGGTAGGTTGGGTGGGTTGGTCTCCGGGTTGGTTGTCAAAGCTGTTATGGATGTCGGCGATTTTGTCGTGGAAGAATAAAGCTTGGGAGTCGCAAAGGATTTGAGAGGGAGTGATGTCGTTGGAGTTGGCAATGGGGTTGGTAAACTCTTTGACGATGTTGAATAGTTCCTTGCTGTTGTGGGCGTTGTTGTCTAGTCGGTCTTTGAATGCAGATTTCTTGGCTGATCGGATCAGTTGGTGGTGTTTACGGGTGGCGTTTTTGAAGGCGTCTCTGGTGCTAGTGTTTGGGTCTTTTTTCCAGGCTTTCTCAAGGGAAGGGCAGTTTCTTGGATTTCTTAAGGTCATCGTTGAACCAGGGGGCGTTTTTGCTGCCTAGCTTGATTTGACATTTTTTCAACAGGGCTAGGTTGTCGGCGCTGTGGGTTAGCCATTGTGTGAGGTTGATGGCTGCTTGGTTAGGGTTCGACGAATAGGCAGGGGGGTTTTGAAGAAGCGATGTGGAGATCTGGTCAATGGTGATTTTGTTCCAGTTTCTTCGCAGAGTTGGTTGGGGGTGGTTGTGGATTGTGGACTTTTTGTAGTTAAAGTGAACGCGGCTGTGGTCCGTCCAATGGAGAGCTGTGGTGTGATTGAAGGAGATGTGCTTGCTGGAGGTGAAGATAGGGTCGAGTGTGTGTCCTGCGTAGTGGGTGGGGGTGTTTACAAGTTGTTTGAGTCCGAGGTTGGCGAGATTGTCCAGAAGGGTGGTGGTGTTCCTATCGTTGCTCTTTTCTAGGTGGAAATTGAGGTCTCCCAGTAGAATGTAGTCCTTGGAGGGGAGGGCGTGTGGGGTGATGAAGTCAGTGATGTCTTCACTGAATTGTGTACGGGGTCCTGGTGGCCTGTAGAGGAGGGTGCCTCTGAGTGTGGTCTTGGGGTTGGTGTGGATCTGGAAGTGAAGATGTTCGGCAATAGCGAGGTTGTCGTCTGAGCTGGTTGAGACGCGGATGGAGTTCTTATGGACGATGGCGATGCCTCCTCCTGTTTGGATGGTGCGGTCTTTTCGGATGATCTTGTAGCCGTCCGGGATGGCTATGGTGATGTCTGGAGCTGATGAGGTGTTCATCCATGTTTCTGTTAGGAAGGCGACGTCTGGAGAAATGGTGTCTAGTAGATTCTAAAGGTCGATGGCGTGTCTGTGGACCATTTTAGGTGGTTAGTGTCTGATCTCTGTTTGGTGTTTGTGGGTTTGGTGTGGGTCTTGGTGCAGTCGAACTTGCAGGAGAGGCAAGTGAAGGGTCCATGGTTGTGTCCCGGTGCAGCTTGGTGGCAGTTTGGTGGGCGGCCGGGGTTGAGGGCAGTGAGGGTTGCGGCATCGTATGTAATGCGGGTAGGCTGGGGATTGCGGGGGCCAGGGGGTCTGGCGCTGGGCACGGACCAGGCGCGGACGGGCTTACCTTTGGCGCACCTTTGGCGCGACCGCTGCGCGTGGACGCTGCGCGTTGAGACATCTGTCATAAATGGAGAGTGGAGGGGGCGGAGCATGGGAGGGGCAGCAAGGAGGCGGTAGCGTGGGGGGAGGGATGGGCTGGGGGCACAACAAAATGGCAGTAACAAACAAGGTAAACACGACGATACCGGGGTCAACAACAACAGTCAGAAGTTCTAACAATGCAAAGCGCAGGTCAGCGCAGGCGATATAAACTCAGCACAGAATTAACAAAGCAGCAACGTGGAGCACAGCGCTACGATACCAGGGGGCACAGGCACTGGAACGCAACTTCAGCAGCGAGGAGATGCCAGGGGCCAGGAGGGAGCGACCACCTCTGTCGAAGACAGGCTGGTCACAATGTGACCATGTGACATCCCTAATCTGGCATGAGGGCAAGAATTAAAGTCTTGTCTATAACATACAGAAACAGTGTTGAAAGAAATCAAATGTGCCAAGTGTGTGACCCCGGATTTCTTTGCTTTTTTTTGCCTTCTTCCAGGGACAAAAGTCTATGTCCTCCCTCGTCCCACATGTGCAACCCTTTATTACCATAAGTGTAACAGTGACTTTAACATACCTGTCGGTTTGTGACGTTTCTGTTCCCTAAACCCACAACTCCCAAGCATTGCACTATTGTTGTATTCTCTATACTTATGTTTTGCTGTATCCCTTTAAGCTTGACATTCCATTTCCCTGATGTCATTCTCTATCCTGTTCTGCCTTGTCAGTTAGCTCCCTGCTTTCTGATGGGATCACCAGTTATTCTCTGTGGTGCATAATAAATGCCTTATATTGGATTACCAGCCTTTTATCTTCATTTACATCACATGGCGACGATGAGCAGCGTGAGCTAAACAACTACAGAGGGAGAAGAACTCCACTGGTGAGAGAGAAACCACGCAATTATTTTTAAGGAATACCTGAGTTTGCTGAACAATTAAAAGAAAGGATTCCCCACTGGAAAGAAATTCAAAGAGGAAGAAATCACCAGAAGTAAGTGGAATTCACAGGATTTTTTTTAAAATTCTTGGAAACTACCTTATCTTTATGGCAAACCTCACAATACAACAAGACAATTGTCAAATTATCAACCTCAATGACTAAAAGAATCAACCACATATTTGAACTTTTACTGAATCAAAGGAATACCCGAACTGTTGGTGAGTTCAAGAGACTTAACCTTATTCCTTTGCTTGGCTGTGTCTATTGACAGTAGTAGACGTTTCTCGTTTGATTTTTATTTTGGAGTGAAATAGACAATTGCTGTGCCCGGTTTTCTTCAATTGCCTTTGGATCTGTCAAGCACTATTTTTGTCATTTTTGTTTATCGTTGAAACTAGACGCGGTCTACGGGAGAGACTTGCATCTTTTAAATCTCTGCATTTTTTAAAGTTCGAGCAGAAAATAGCGCGAGCAGCCAGCGCTTGCTCGAACCACCCTTTGTAGACGAGTGCTCGAACCAGCCATTCAAGACGTAAAAAACAGCGCGAGCAGCCAGCGCTTACCCTCGAGTGCTCGAATCAACCTTTGTGGACGCAACAAATCCATAACAGGAAGTCAGGCAATCAGCGTCAGGCAGCGTTAGGCGGAAGCTACGCGAACACGCAACGTAGACGCCATTTTGTTGCCATGACAACGCGCTATACGAGCGCTGTTTCGAGTGATCGGTAACACGTTTGTTTTTTTTTTTTTCTTCCTTTACCGATTCAACGAAGGAGAGACTAATCACCAATTAACTGCGCTACACAAGCGCTGTTCCAGGCAAAGGAGAGACTAATCACCAATTAACTGCGCTACTCAAGCGCTGTTCCAGGCAAGTGAAAAGTAACACCTTTGTTTTCTTTTACCAATAAAACGAGGAAGAGGTAGAATAACTCCAAGATACTCTCAAGACTGATCAGTAACTAACTGGCTTTTACAAACCACGTAAAAAGTAGAGTTAAAAAAAAAACGAGTAGTCTTGTAGCACATATTACCAGAATGAAGTGATGACTGTAAATCACATTGCCTATTTGTAAACAAAGTTACAGCTTACAGCTCGAGGTAGTGAAGAACAACAGCAGTGTCTACATTTTTTTTTAATCGATAAGAATGGAAAACCTTAACGTTATTGTACCTCCTATGTTCCTTCAAACTACTGGAGATCCACCCATTGAGTGGGATGAATGGATAGATATTTTTGAGAACTATATAGAAGCGCTTGATGGTAAGGATTTCAGCGCAACAAGAAAAAAAGCCCTTTTATTAAGCGCACTAGGCAAAGAAGGACAGCGTTCATTTAAATACCTTCCAGTTGGACTAAACCAAGATGGGAGAGCAATAACTAATGTATACACAGAAGCAAAAGCTCGCATGAAGAAGCAATATGCAAAGGAGGTAAATATCGTTATGGCCAGGCATAAATTTTATACTCAACCCCAGAGGATTGATGAATCAGTAGACCAATTTGTAGCTAGGTTACGTGAACTGTCCATCAAATGTAGCTTCGGGGAGATAAGGGACGAAATGATAAGAGATCAGTTAATAGTGCAATGTCGCAATAAAAAGATGCAGGAAAAATTGTGGGCTGCAAAAAATCCTACCTTACAGATGGCCATTGATATTGCGAAGGTAGTTGAGGAGTCAAATGCATGTATGAAATAGATGGAAAAGAGAGATAATGGGAAAGATAATGTGCAAGGGAATGGTGTTTCTTGTGTTGAACAGGATGAAGTTGCTGCGGTGAACAAGAAAGGCGCAGATTTTAGTGAAAGAGGTCCGAGGCGATCCAACAATGGGTTCTCTAGCAATGATAGAAACAGATTTCAAGGGAGGATGTGCAGTAGGTGTGGGAGTACTTTTCATAACTCAGATTTTAGGAGATGCTTTGCAATTGACAAGGTCTGTAGGAAGTGTGGGAGGAAAGGACATTTCTCTAAGATGTGTAGAAGTGGTAATACAGACAAAGTAGCTGTTGTAGAAAACAGGGAAACAGTAAGAGACATTGTTGGTGTTGAGGGTACCAACAAAATATTGTGTTTGGGTGACGATGGCGTGAGTGAGGGTGTGCCTGGTAGAAGATTCAGGCCAAAAGCTCAATTTCTCATCGATGAAGTAGAGATCCAATTAATGGTTGATCCAGGGTCGTTGTGGACCATTATTCCCAAAGATATGTACTTAGAGTATTGGAAAGAAGTACAATTGTTACCTAGTGATATTAGTCCTTGTGGTTACCAAGGTGAGAGTATAGATGTCATTGGATTTATGGTTTGTGTAATATCATTTCAAGACCGTTCCGTCAAAGGAAAGGTGTATGTGGCCAGATCTGGTCCAGCAATTTTGGGATGGGGGCAACAGTATGACCTCGGTATTATCATTAATCCTAGGGCAGCACAGCAAGTGATGGTTGTAGACAGTATAACCACGGATTCAATTGTTGAAGGAATGAATGGTTTGTTTGATGAACACATTGGAGAATTGAGAGGCTATGTACATAAGATTATACTGCGTGATGATGCTATGCCCATGCAACACAGGGTAAGGAAGGTTCCGTTCATTGCACGTGAAGAAGTGAGGAAGATGTTGAAGGAAATGCTAGACCAGGGAGTGATAGAACAGATTGAAACATCACCCTGGATTTCTCCCGTAGTTATTACAACCAAATCTGACGGAAAATTTCGTTTTTGTGTGGACCTTCGCACCCTGAATCAGAACATTGTTGTAGATAACTTCCCGTTACCAAACATCAACGAATTAGTTCTGTCACTGAAAGGAGGGAAGTACTTCTCTAAACTGGACCTCCGCAGCGCATATCATCAGATAAAATTACATCAGGATTCCAAGGCATTAACAGCCTTCATAACAACTGAGGGCATTTATCAATTCACACGTATGCCCTTCGGACTTGCCTCTGCAGCTGGGGTGTTTCAAAGAATGATGGGGGCTGTACTGAAGGGGGTGAACAACGTTGTGTATTTCCAAGATGACGTTTTGATATTCGGAGAGACTATCGAAGAGCACAATGTGATTTTAAAAACCGTCTTGGAGAGGATGGAACAAGCTGGATTGACTCTAAAAAAAGAGAAATGTAAATTTGCAGTGGAGGAAGTTGAATACCTTGGATACACCCTATCGGTTGATGGTGTGAAACCCAAGAGGGATTTATTAGACTCTATCAGGAATGCACCAGCTCCAGGCGACAAAGATCAATTGAGGTCATTTCTCGGCCTCATTGAATACTACGCCAAGTTTGTGAGAGATTTTGCGGAGAAGACTGAAAATATTAAGGTGCTGTTGAGGAAGGGATGCAAGTTTGTGTGGGGTACGGAGCAAGAAGAGTGTTTTAGACAGATCAAGGTGGAGATTTGTGATGCGGGCATCCTTACACCATTTGATACCAACCGTAGGTCAGTCTTGACTGTTGATGCGAGTGCTGTGGGTGTTGGTGCGGTGTTGGCTCAAGTGCACGAGTCTGGGCTTAAGACCGTTGCTTTTGCCTCAAGGACACTCACAACGGCTGAAAGGAACTACTCCATCATCGAACGAGAAGCCTTAGCTGCAGCGTGGGGTTGTGAGTATTACAGAATGTATCTGTGGGGGTTCAAATTTACACTTCTGACGGACCACAAACCCTTAGTTAAAATCCTGTCACCTGGTGGAGCTGGGAAGGGTTCTGCGAGGTTAGCTAGACTCGCTGCTAGGATCCAAGAGTACCTGTACACTGTTGAGTACATTCCGGGTTGGAGGAACTGCCAAGCTGATGGACTCTCTAGACTTCCACTACCTTGGGAGGTGGTAGACAGGTTGGGGGTAGAATCACTCAATTCTGAAGGGTCTGTAGCTGCTGTGGATGAGGTGGTGGATATCTGTTCTGGAGCGATTAGTAAGAGCCTGTGGAACACCTCTATGGATAAGGATGTGGTGCTAAGAGAGGTAAAAGACTTGATTGTGAAGGGTCCAAGGAGAGAGAGTTGCCTGTCCCCCGCTCTTCGACCATATTTAAAAGTACTCGAACAGTTGTCTGTCTTGGATGGAGATGGCTTCTTGATTTTAATGGAAGACAAATTTATTCCTCCACAGGATGTGAGGTTTACTTTATTCAAGTTAGCTCACGAGGGCCATCTGGGCCAGTCCCTCACTAAGAGGAGAATAAGGGAGAACTTTTGGTGGCCCGGAATGGACCTAGAAATCTCTCAGTGGGTAGAGAAATGTACCGACTGCCTGGAGAGTGAGAAGAGGCTTAAGGTCGGTAGTCACGTTGGCTGTGGCTCAATAGTTGACCCTGGGTGTCCATGGCACACTATATGTCTTGATTTCATTGGCCCGTTTCATCAGTTGAGCCAAGATATGAGATTTGGGTTGGTGGTAGTCGATATTTCTTCAAAATGGTTAGTTGTTAAATTTATGAAGGAGATCACCACGATTAACACTATCACTGTGTTGAGTGACATTTTTAGAGAGGAAGGCTTCCCGACAAGGATTGTCACCGATAATGGAACGCAATTGACTTCCCTAGAAATGGCTAATTTCTTGAAGGAGTGTGGCATTGCACACTCAAGAACCTCACTTTACAACCCTCAAGGGAATGGAATAGTTGAGAGGGCTAACCGGATGGTAAAGGGCGCAATTCAGATGGCAATCTCTTCCAGATTAGACGTGAGAGGATTGGTTAACGACCTGGTTTGGGCTTACAGAACTACGGAAAATGGTGTGACTGGATTGATTCCTTTTAACGTTATGAGGGGACGTTCTGCTGGAACCAAGCTGGTCGCTGCTTGGATGAAGGAGTTGTTAAATGTGGGTCCTGACAATCCTGTTGTTGTGAATGATCCGGTTGGAAGTTGTCAGATTGCAGTAAATGATTGGGTGAAAGTCAAACCTGGTCGAGTTGGCGTTGGATTGACAAAGTTCAGGGGACCATTTAAAGTCAGGTCTGTCCATAAAAGATTTATAACTTTATTCAACGGTGAGAGTTGGAACTTGAGGCGTGTGGCGTTGTACAAAAAGGCTGGATGTGACCGTGAGATTCATTCTAAGGGAGCCAGTGCCCAAGCTGTGTCTGGCCGTGATGTTCTCCCTGAAGATGTGAGCGCCCAGAGAGCTCTCAGGGTGAGGAGACCTCCAGGCTACTTACATGATTTTGTCTGCAAATGAGTTCTCTCCCTGTAATGAAGAGCATATGCTTGTATTTTGTTTTTTTTTTCTTTTGTTTGTTCCTTATGAAGGGGAGAGGATATGTTGTATTCTCTATACTTATGTTTTGCTGTATCCCTTTAAGCTTGACATTCCATTTCCCTGATGTCATTCTCTATCCTGTTCTGCCTTGTCAGTTAGCTCCCTGCTTTCTGATGGGATCACCAGTTATTCTCTGTGGTGCATAATAAATGCCTTATATTGGATTACCAGCCTTTTATCTTCATTTACATCAACTATCTTTTAAGAAGTCGGAGCTGAAAAGGAATTTCTTCCTCAATGAAGGGCAGGGTGTACACACCAGTGTGATCAGCTCCATTTTTGACCAATATTTACTTTAATATTTCCCTGATAGCACCAGCCTCAGGAAGGTATTTAGAAGGAATTCAGAGTCCTCTTGCAACGGTGCTAGGAGCTGCAAAGGCGTCACTGATTCTGCCTACTAAAGCCTAGTGGCTAGTGCAAACCCTTTAATTTGATGTGGTTCAGATGATGCAGACTGCACCCGTCCTGGAGCTCCTGATTTATGGAAAACGCCAGTGCTTCTTGGACAGAACCTGCCCAGCACGGATGGAGTAGTCAACTCCACAACACCTCCCTGGCGCCCATGGGAAGCACTGACTCCCATTGGAACCCAGTCCATAAAACGGTTTCTGCATCCATCATATATCACGCTAGATATGGGGGTGATTCACAAAAGTATTTATGAGCAAAGGAAATAGTACTGCAAGAGATCAGTTTTACTATTTTTCTCCCCAGAAACGCCCACATTTCTAGCGATAAAAGTGAAATGAGAGCACAGTACTTTCTAACTGCATAATCGTGTATGAATATTCACCAATCGGTCCCTTTTTATTATCTTTTTAGATACTTTTGCGTCAATTCACAAAGGTTTGTCAGAGTATTCAAAATAGTTCTGAAAGAGCACTACTTTACCTGCTCCAAAGCGCATCTGTGAAAGGGCCCCATGAGTTACTAAATCCTCTTCCTTCTCATACAGCTAGCAGCAGAAGATACTCCATGCTTGACTCCAGGGACATGGGCAAGAAGTACCCCGCATTCCCTCTGGAATACATAAACCACAGATTTGGAAAGCGTGAAGAAATGGCTCACAGTAACATAGAGAACACTAAATATTGTTAGATGAAGGTCCATTTTTCTTTCTCATGTGGATGACAGAAAAAAGCAGGACATGCAGAATGTTGGCAAAGGATAGTTAGTGCTGCTAACTCTGTAGCACTATAACAAATGTCAAAGTAATAGCCCTTCACTTCTAGAGACCGACCATCCTTCTCGTTTTGAGTGTGCTTCTGTTGGTGGAGGGTCTGTGAGTTTAGTGAGTAGAGAGTCATGTTTAGCATACATGTACGGGGCAGGCACTCCAGGGAGCATGTTCCAAAATGCACGATAAGGGATAAAGAGGACATTCAAGTTGACCATGGTCCCCACCAGTGTCCTGAGGGTTAATTTTGTTAGTTTGCTGTGGGTATTTTCAAGTTCCGGGTCAATTTGAGTTCCCCCTTCTGCATCTGTTACAGATGTCAATGTTGTGCACTTGAAGACCAGTGTAGATTAAGTTACAATCATGTATCTGGTTAGCTCCACTCGGTGGTAAGTAGTGGGCTTTACAGGAAATAGAGGGCCCGATTCACAGAACTAACTTCAGACAAAATCCTAAACTTAATACCATTTTGGTATTCACAGAAGGCACTTACTCATTTCGGTATTTACAGAAGTTAGGGGGCACATGCATCAAGCGATTTTGGAATCGCAAACGGTGTGAATCGCAAAATTCGGCCGTTTGCAATTCCAAAATCACTTTTTGAGATGCATCATTTATTTTTCATTTATCTCAATTTAAGAAATCGCAATTTTCTGCGATTTCTCAAATTGCGATAGCATTTAAGAAATTGAAAATTTTGCGATTTCTTAAATGCTAGGCATGATTAATTTTAAATTGCAAATTCGTAATTAGAAAGGGAAAAATTACTATGAAGTGAACCTTCATGGTAATTTGCGAAAAGTTTCAAAAATGCAAAAAAAAATGCATTTCTGAAACTTACATTTTACACACACACATGCCCTTGGGACATGTGTGTGAGTAAAATGTACTTACATGACATTCCAGGGGTGCAGGGGGGGTCCTTTGGACCCCCCCTGCACCCTTGAAATTGCATTCTCATTTTGCGATTCCTTAATTGCGAATTCGCAAAATGAGAATGCCTTCCCATTGATTCCTATGGGCCTCTAGGCCCATAGGAATCAATGTAAAGCGATGCCTTATATGCTATTCACAATTAAGGAATTGCAAATTAGGAAAATTTGGAAATCGCAAAAACTTTTGCGATTTTTTGATGCATAGGAATTTGCGATTCCTAAATTGCGATTCCTTAATTTTTGCAATTTAGGAATCGCAAATTCCTACAATGATGCATGTGCCCCTATGAGTCTTAACTTTAGGACTCCTAAATGCCTTCTGTGAATACCGAAAGTCTTGAAGTTAGAATTTTTTGCAGTTTAGGAGTAGTAAAGTTAATCCTAAACTGAGAAAAATCCTAACTTTAAGACTTTCGGTATTCACAGACTCCTAACTTCTGTGAATACCAAAATGGTAGTAAGTTTAGGATTTTGTCTTAAGTTAGTTCTGTGAATCGGACCCGGAGAGACTGAAGATGATTCCCTCCAAACCGTGTTTACCTTGGGTTGAAAGAGTGCTCTATCCATACTAATAATATAAAGAGAGAGCCCAAACCTTTGAGGCGGGTAATCTCAGGAACCACAGCACCAATCACAACACCCAATACAGCGTTGGAAAGGGCAGTTGCAGCAGAAGGACATAGGCTATGCAGACGCCCACCATATACTTTTAAAAGGTAAAAGAACCGTGCCAGCAAAGTAGTCCCTTGTGGGCGTGTCTGCATTGTGCTGTGGGCGTGTGCTGGGGGCGTGTGCTGGGGGCATGACAAACACTGGGGGCGTGTGGTACGTCCCACCCTTCATGCCATGTCTCATATTGTGTGCTAATCCCACCCTGCTCCCTTTAAATACCCCTGCACCCCATGATCATAACCCACCCTTACTCCTTAAAATACCCCAACACCCTTAAACACTAACCCATCTTAACCCTATAAATATACCCTGTACCCCAAAACCCAAACCTATCCCTAAACCCTAAAAATACCCCTATACCCCAAAACTCAAACCTAGCCCTGAACCCTAAAATACCCCTGTACCCCAAAACCCAAACCTACCCGTGAACCCTAAAATACCCCTGTACCCCAAAACACAAACCTAGCCCTGAACCCTTAAAATACCCCTGTACCCCAAAACCCAAACCTAGCCCTAAACCCTATAAATACCCCAGTACCTCAAAAACCCAAACCTACCTGTGTACCCTAAAAATACCCCTGTACCCCAAAACCCAAACCTAGCCCTGAACCCTGAAAATACCACTGTACCCCAAAACCCAAACCTACCCCTGAACCCTAAAATACCCCTGTACCCCAAAACACAAACCTAGCCCTGAACCCTTAAAATACCCCTGTACCCCAAAACCCAAACATACCCCTGAACCCTAAACATACCCCTGTACCCCAAAACCCAAACCTAGCCCTGAACCCCAAAAATACCCCTGTACCCCAAAACCCAAACCTACCCCTGACCCCTAAAATACCTCTGTACCCCAAAACCCAAACCTAGCCCTGAACCCTAAAATTACCCCTGTACCCCAAACCCAAACCTAGCCCTGAACCCTTAAAATACCCCTGTACCCCAAAACCCAAACCTACCCCTGAACCCTAAAAATACCTCTATACCCCAAAACCCCAAACTATATCTGAACCCTTAAAATACCCCTGTACCCTAAAACCCAAACCTAGCCCTGAACCCTAAATATACCACTGTACCCCAAAAGCCAAACCTACCCATGAACCCTAAAATACCCCTGTACCCCAAAACACAAACCTAGCCATGAACCCTTAAAATACCCCTGTACCCCAAAACCCAAACCTACCCCTGAACCCTAAAAATACCCCTGTACCCCAAATCCCAAACCTAGCCCTAAACCCTAAAAATAGCCCTGTACCCCAAACCCCAAACATACCCCATAACCCTAAAATACCCCTGTACCCCAAAACCAAAACCTAGCCCTGAACCCTAAAAATACCCATGTACCCCAAACCCCAAACCTAGCCCTGAACCCCAAAAATACCCCTGTACTCCAAAACCGAAAACTATCTCTGAACCCTAAAATACCTCTGTACCCCAAAACCCAAACCTAGCCCTGAACCCTAAAAATACCCCTGTACCCCCAAAACCCGAACCTAGCCCTGAACCCTTAAAATACCCCTATACCCCAAAACCCAACACTATATCTGAACCCTTGAAATACCCCTGTACCCCAAAACCCAAACCTAGCCCTGAACCCTAAAAATACCCCTGTACCCCAAAACCCAAACCTACCCCTGAACCCTAAAAATACCCCTGTACCCCAAAACCCAAACCTAGCCCTAAACCCTAAAAATATCCCTGTACCCCAAAACCCAAACCTAGCCCTGAACCCTAAAAATACCCATGTACCCCAAACCCCAAACCTAGCCCTGAACCCCAAAAATACCCCTGTACCCCAAACCCCAAACCTAGCCCTGAACCCCAAAAATACCCCTGTACCCCAAAAACCAAACCTATCACTGAACCTTAAAAATACCCCTGTACCCCAAAACCCAAACCTACCCCTGAACCCTAAAAATACCCCATACCCCAAAACCCAAAACTATATCTGAACCCTTAAAATACCCCTGTATCCCAAAACCCAAACCTAGCCCTGAACCCTAAAAATACCCCTGTACCCAAAACCCAAACCTAGCCCTGAACCCTAAAAATACCTATGTACCCCAATACCCAAACCTAGCCCTGAACCCCAAAAACACCCATGTACCCCAATACCCAAACCTAGCCCTGAACCCCAAAAATACCCTGTACCCCAAAACCCAAACCTAGCCCTGAACCCTAAAAATACCCATGTACCCCAAAACCCAAACCTAGCCCTGAACCCTAAAAATACCCATGTACCCCAATACCAAAACCTAGCCCTGAACCCCAAAAATACCCCTGTACCCCAAAACCCAAACCTACCCCTGAACCCTAAAAATACCCCTATACCCCAAAACCCAAAACTATATCTGAACCCTTAAAATACCCCTGTACCCCAAAACCCAAACCTAGCCCTGAACCCTAAAAATACCCCTGTACCCCAAAACCCAAACCTAGCCCTGAACCCTATAAATACCCCTGTACCCCAAAACCCAAACCTAGCCCTGAACCCTTAAAATACCCCTGTACCCCAAAACCCAAACCTACCCCTGAACCCTAAAAATACCCCTATACCCCAACACCAAAAATTATATCTGAACCCTTAAAATACCCCTGTACCCCAAAACCCAAACCTAGCCCTGAACCTTAAAAATACCCCTGTACCCCAAAACCCAAACCTAGCCCTGAACCCTAAAAATACCCCTGTACCCCAAAACCCATACCTATCCCTAAACCCTAAAACTACCCCTGTACCCCATAACCCAAAACTATATCTGAACCCTTAAAATACCCAAAAACCCCAAAACATATACCTCAGTACCCCAAAACATATACCTCTATAGCCATACTTACCTTATCCAAACATTAAAAAAAACATGCTTTTACCATTCATGCATTTACAACGAATTTCGTTGTAAATGTATGCGTAGTAAAAGCATATAAAATGCAATGCCATGCGTTATAATGGCATTGCGGAGTCATGGTACTTTCGTAATGAAAGTATGCGGAGTGATGGTATGCGGAAAGAAAGTTGCGGAATAATCGGTGTTTACCCTCCCCCGGTAAGTACGTTGGTGGCACGGCGGCCCACATCTCCTGCAAAATACTCATATTTTTTCACCACTCATTTGAAAAATGCACAGGTCTCTCTCATTGATGGCCAGCACCAACATACACTTTTAGACACACCTCCCGCCACAAGTTCTAGAATTGCGAACTTTAGAGCTGGGGAGCTACGTTCGAATCTCGGCATCAGTTTAACATCCTGTGATTCCAGGCAAATCGCTTTGTCTCCCCGTGCCTACCACAAATGAATGTGTTCTTCTGTAATGTAAATTGTGCTCATGCCATGTTGTCGAGTTTGCGCTATATAATATTGCAAAGAAATATAAAGTAGGGAAACTCGAGTTCACACACTACTGAACGCGCACTCTTAAGTGCATCAGCAGTGCACTGTGAATCGGAGCGTTTCACAGGCCTGTCACAGATAAGAAATGCTATCAAAACAAAATCCTACAAAACAATATACTACTGGCCGGCAGCTATTCATACCCGGACAACGTCGGCACGGGCTGCTATCGACAATGAAATCGTAAAACCAAGGACTTATAGAAATTGAAGACTCACTGTATCTATTAAGCGAGAAGTCCTTACAAGATTTCAGCCTGCCGCCAGCGGTCCGAACTAACCTAACTGGATACCACAATATCGCTACTGCACACAATATTCCAGAGCTAAATAACTACCTTGCTCAACACTTGCCTAACTTAGTTCCCGATCAACAACTCGTCTACAACACCATAGTTGATAGTGTTGAAAAGAAGCAAGGCAAACTATTGTTCATAGACGCCCCCGGTGGCACAGGAAAGACTTACCTAATCAACCTCATACTTGCCAAAGTTCGATCTTCTGGGAATTTGGCTCTAGCTGTTGCTTCATCTGGAATAACTGCTACTTTGCTAACAGCAGGGAAAACAGCACATTCTACCTTTGAACTGCCTCTAACAGTTTCCCTTGAAAGGGATTCAATATGCTCTATTCTGAAAAACTGACCTTTGGGGACACTGCTTCAAAATGTGTCTCTTAACATGTGGGACGAATGTACAATGATACTAAAACCATTGCTGCCTAGCCTTTTTTTACCTGGACAACGTCGGGACGGGCCGCTAGTATTGAACATAAAGCACATAGTTATTATTTGGTATGCAGCACAACTAGTTTCTTGAAAAGTAGCACTTTATTGGGGGCTGGGGTAACTTGCGTAATTCTGTGTAATATAATCACGTACGCTAGAGTACGCTTCAATTAAGCAAGGTGAAGAATTCTGCATTTAGCGCTAGTTCCTTGCACAAAATGCTCATGTACGAAATGGAGACATGAATGCATTTTGCAGTAAGAAATGGTACTACAGGCAACAGAACACTAGTCGTGAGCATTAGCTGCTGCATACGCTTGCTAAATGTGATCTTGCTGTAGGATTTTTACCGCCGAATTACTCATAATTACACGAACAGGAGTAATCACGTATTTATCAGTGATTCCATATCAAAGAGTAATGCCAAATTTAATACCAAAACTACTCTAAATTACTCCGGCGTAATAAAATATGGCTAGTTGTTCTTTTTATTGAACATAATGCATGTGTTTCTTGCTTAATTGCTATACAGCGGAACTGGTTCCATGAAGGAAAGCACTTTATTGAATGTAATATATGTATTTCTTGCTTAATTACTTTAAAGCTGTACTGGTCTCATAAAAGAGAGCACTTTATTTAATGAAATGCATGTATTTCTTTCTAAATTGGTAAGGCAGCACAAATAGTTCATTGAAGAAGTGTTCTTTACTGAATATAATGCATGCATTTCTTGCGTATGTGATAGGCAGTGGTACTAGTTACCTGAAGAGTGTTTTTTAATGAATGTAATACATGTATTTCTTGCCTATTTGATATGAAGAGGTTCTGGCTGCATGAAGGCGAGCCCTTAATTGAATGTAATGGGTTGGTGCCCCTTGTATTGCTTTAACTAGCCCTGGCTACAAGGAACAGGATGTCAGCGTGTGACAAAGACATGATATCACTTCCACAATTCCTGGAATTGTGTATGGGCATCAGTGATTTGGTAGCCAGGGGTAGAAACTGCTGCCCCCAGGGCAGGACTGCCCATAGCGGGCACCGGGCAATCCCCCGGTGCGCCGCACGGGTGGGGGCCGGTTTGGGGCCCCTGGGGGCCGTTTTTGTTACAGGACAGTTTTTGCAAAATCGGCCCTGTACTAAAATCGGCCCGGCAAAGAGCTCGACGGCACCTCCAACCCCCCCCCTGAGGGGGGAGTGGGGCCGGCCGAGCACTTTGCCAGGGCCGGTTGTGGTTCCCAGTCCGGCCCTGGCTGCCCCACGCTTGCCCGTTGGTACTTCTTGCTCTGCTCCTGGTGTTGCCTCTGGTCTGAATGTCATTAAGCAGGGCCGGGCTGGCCGTAGCAGGCAGCGGGCTTTTACCCGGTAAGTGTGGGGTCTGGTTTTGGAGCGGTGGGGGCCGGTTTTGTTACTAGGTACTGGTTCTGCAATACCACCCCCCAGTCTGATAAAATTGCCAGGGCTGCTTTGTGATCTCAGTCAGGACCTGTCAGCAACAGTAGAAAGTGAAAAGGGTCTAAGAGCCTGGTAACTTTTAGTGTTTTCCTCTTTGTCCTCCTGACCCTCAAGGACAGGAGGACTTAAGGGAGGAACAGGAACAGGGGGTCAAACCTGTGATGTCACCTGCAAAGTCAAAATGTGTGTGAAATCACCCTGCTACCCAGGGGAGTTCGTTGAATTGATATGCTTGGCATCTCAGTGACACAACATCCCTAGTGGGCACCCCGCCTACTCAAAGGGGTGCAGAGCCGTTGTGTCCTCACAACCAAACCTAGTGGTACTTTTCAAAGAGTCGACTGTTCAAGCACAGAAGTGTATAGTTCGAGCCACGTTTCTCTGAGCTCCTCTATGTGGTGAGATCTTTTTCCATTCCCTTTAAATATTGATGTATGGCTTGCACACTTCACTAGGACGCTTGCAAACAATCCGACAACCTCGCCTACCTAACAAATCACCCTGTGCAACAAGTAAATAAACAAGCAGCATTTCTGCGGAAGCCCCTGACTGCTACCGCTGCAGTGCGTGTAATGCCTCACCATGGCTTTAATAAATGCTGCATTTGACCTTTATAAACCTTTCCTCATCTCTCCCTTCATGTAAGGTTGTCTCTCGCACTAAAAACTGCAACAATATTTGAACACTGGATTTCGGCTCATTCCCTGTCTATTACTGGCAGAAAGAACTGTTGGCACAAAGCGCCGCTGAAAACCCCTTGACAGGGACCGCTCGGAGGCACAAAGAGTTTTAAATCCTAGAAAATTATTCCTTTGGGAGCAAACACTGCTTGAAACGGTTCTGTTGCTGATTCAGTTCATCAGTCTCAATTGTCCTCCAGGCCTCCCATGATCCTGCCCTGGGTTAAGTTAGCCCCTCTCCTCTGCACATTATGCCTGAGAGCGCCCCTCTTGCTCTGCACAGTAATGCTATTTTTGTCGCTGTGCTCACAGCATTCAGGCCAGCTATTGATTTATGCTTATGTAACTTGCGGATTATTTCCCCAGAGGAGATATCCGTTCACAGAACTGGCGATCAGGTTGTCTGTCTGAGGCACAGCTGATGTGTGTGCTCTGCTGTCAGAGCTTGAATGGTCTGTGTTCTGCATCAGGGCAGGCTGCTAACATTTAGGGCGCCTGCTACTCGTGAAGTGGGGAATTTCTTCTACGTAGGCGTGTACACAGGCCCAGACTGGCCGTTGCAAGCACTGGGCAATCCCCCGGTGCGCCGCAAGGGTGTGGGCCGGTTTTGAGCCCCTGGGGGCCGGTTTTGTTAAAGGGCCGTGTATGCAGCCTAGCTGCAAAATCGGCCCTGCAACAAAATCGGCCGAAAACCAGCCCCAGCAAAGAGCTCAGACCTTCCCCGGGAGCCTGCCGAGCAGGGCTGGTTTTGGTTCCCAATCCGGCCCTGCATGTACATCGTGTGGAAGAAGCCCACGTATGAAAATGTCACCTGTAATCAGGGGAGCAGTTTCAGGGTTGGGGTTACACCTCCCTAAAAAATTTATTCTGTACTAAATAGTTGGGTACAGGTGCTTACAGTCAAGTGTCAGTCGGATTTCACCCTGGATTTTCACATGCCCACACAAAACAACACACACATTCTATTGTCTCTGCCTTAAAACTTGGGGCCATATTATCAAGAAATGGCGATACATTATTGCCGCTTTTATCGGCAGGAAACTGCCGCTAAAGCGGCGATAATGGGCTTGATAATATGCCCTTGTGAATTCCAATAGAAGCCCAGGTTCACACCAGAACCTGGACTTCTATGGGAATTCACAAGGGCATATTATCAAGCCCATTATCGCCGCTTTAGCAGCAGTTTCCTGCCGATAAAAGCGGCGATAATGTATCGCCCTTTCTTGATAATATGGCCCTTAGTTAGAGCGAAAACTATTGTGTTTTAAGTAAAGGACCCCTAAAAGTACACACTCCTCTCTCTTTCCACTGTCTCTTAATCCTCCTGCTACTCATATTGTTTTCTAACTATATATGCCAGCGTGATTATTGGGAAATCTGAAGGTCACTCCCCATCCCCAATATTACTGATCAGGCTACTCCCCTGCCGGTAGAAGACACAACTGAACACCTTATGATCAATTAAGATAATAATATATATTGGCAATGCCAATGCTTGAATGTTCGGCTCACCCTGCACTAACATAGGCACAAGAGAAGTACCTGTGTCGCAGCTATACACCCGACTCAACAGGAAATGCTTTACCCTGCTGTCCTACGTGACCAAGGTGCAAACATGAGACCTGCAGGTGACGACACATATATGCGTCTCTGGCTCAGTGCCCCCTTTCCACGCTTCAGGACTTTGGAACAGCTGAAATGCCCCCCCCCCCCCATTAAACGAAGCCAATGGAGGTCAGGTGACCTTCCTGTTCCACGATGCCCCCATTTTCCATAATAACTAGGGTGGATTTCAACAGCACCATCAATCTTCCAAGTGTCTGTCTTAAACCAGATGAAGAAAGTGTGGCGTTCCTCTCAAGGATAACAGGAGAGAGGGCATAGGGTAAGAGAATACTTTATTCACGGGCACCGCAGTTACCTCCAGCCTAGTTCTCCCTCAAAGGTCTTTTTCTCAGCCTTCCTACATTCCACTTATTTTACCGCAACAGATTCTTACCAGCAAAATTATAAATACAGTGACCAATGCTTGATATGCCACATTTCTCCCTTCCCAATAATAAACATATATATGTCAAGAATACATAAAATCCCACATTCCCTCCTTTAATGAACAAGTACTAGCTCATGTACTTTACATCTTACAACATTGTCCATTTCACTCAAAAACAGCTAAGAGGTCTTTTAGTTTTCCAGAATTACTGGGCGCACTTCCTTAGTAACCGCAAGGTAACGTTTTAAATGGTAATAAGTTTAGGCAATGAGGCGAGCGGTAATACCTCTGAACCGCTCAAATGTGGACCAGCGAGCTGATCTACTCACAAATAGAAAAACGACTATGCCCCTGCACTTAAACAATTTAGTGAAAACAGATTGTGACTGTAGTATTCATTTCTTTCACTTGGTAATTAATACATTAGACAAATCTAAACATGTAGTCAATCTCCGAGAATGTGTTTATAAGCATGGAGATACATAGGTAGAAACACAGTCTCCAAACCAGGATTCCACGCCATGCCCGGACTGGGCGTTTTTCCGACCGAATATCCACCAAAACTTTTTCTAACGAGGACACGGAACAGAGCCGTGTACACTGACCGGCCATTTCCTTTAAAATTCACTTACCTAGCAATGACAGATGACTAGACATCCGCACGGATTGTTTCTAGTCCTAAAGGTTTTCCTATTCCAGCCCTGAAGATTCGCAGCTTGTTACCTGCGATGAAACACGTGTTGGCTCTTGAAATGGAACAATAAAACAGAAGTGTCCACACTAAGAACAGACTGTGTTTCTACCTATGTATCTCCATGCTTATAAACTCATTCTCGGAGATTAACTACATGTTTAGATTTGTCTAATGTATTAATTACTAAGTGAAAGAAATTATTACTACAGTCACAATCTGTTTTCACTAAATTGTTTAAGTGCAGGGGCATAGTCGTTTTTCTAATTGTCCATTTTACTAACTTTAATATTTATCCCAACAACTACAGAAGTTGTATCCAAAATAACCAATAAAATTTATCAAAAATTACAAGAAATATAAAAGAAGGAAACATAAGAAACAAAATTATTGTAAACACAGTGAACCATGTAAGAATACATCACATAGCAATAATATGGGTATTTTTCAACAAAATCACTGAAATAGGATGGTTTTGTGGTTACTCTTTCATTCTTTGTCCAGAAAGAAATTTCCATCAAGTGTTTGTTGATGCTTGCCATCCTTGGATAATGCAGGTTTCTGTTAGAGCCATCTGCTTTATTTTTCATATTTTCTACTGGAACATAATGAAGAACTACCACTCTGTTTTTGTTCCAGATTCTACCATCCTGTGTTTTCACAGCATTCGTAAAAATATTGACTACTTCCAATTTTCTCGTAAACTTGGAACACTCAGTGCACTCCTTGGGCACTCTTATTTTAACAACATCTCCCACATGGGCCACCTCTCACATTCTTCTGTCTGTCAAAATCCTCCTTCCTTCTCTTCTGCCAGCATATCTCTTTCTCTCTCCAATCTCCCAAATGTAAATGTAGTGCTTTTATATAGCGCACGAATCACCCCCAAAGGGGTCTCAAGGCGCTGTGCACATACCGCTGTGGAACGCTTCCTGGCCTTTCCCTGTGAAGTGACCACCCCCCAAGATGAAACCAGGCATCCTAGCACTGTTGGGGCCATTGTGGAAATTAAGCAAGCTAATCCCCAGAGTTGCAGAGTGGGACCCATGATTAGAATAGGCACCGAGGTGAGAATTATAAGGTCTGGAGAAATTGAGCCCAAGACCCGCCGAGGCGGGAATTGAACCCTGGTCCAGGCCAGACCTTGGCATCAGGGTCTGCCACTCTAACCATTGATCAATTAGAATACAATGTCCTGAAAGGTAAAATTCAATAGACAATTGTTCAAAGCATGCACGTAGCATTACTTGGGTGGGCAAGAAGGAGATAACTCATTTTTTTGTCAAAAGGTACTTATTCAGCTTTATGTGGTAACATTCATTTCAAGGTCGGATATACACAGTTAGAAACAGCACTGCATAGAATGTAATGACAACCACATGGGACTTGGTGCAGCAAACGTGAATAAATAGTGCAGGTGGTGACCCAAGTGAGAGAAAACAGCGTAGTCGGTGCACTGTGCATAAAGTGCAAGCTATTTACAGTGGGTGGCTAGAACGGCGCATGTGACATTGTGATATCACAGTGGGCACAGTTAATTTTGGTTCAGGTCTAAAGCCACTAAGGAAAGTGCGCCTATTAGGCAGGCAATTGGGTCGACGGTGTTTCGATCCAGAGAAATTAGGATCATCATCAGGACTGGTTGTCTGAATTAGGAAGTGCTGTGGAGAAAGGGAGCATATATTAGGGGGGGGGGGAATGAAGGGAAACGGGTATGTCCAAAGTAAGGAACTGGAGTAATGTATTACCTTCAAAGGATCCAAGAGAATATGAATCCTTAAGACCTAGTAGAATAGGATGGTTTGAGGTAGCTTGAGTATAAGGCAGCTTGGTGGGTCACCGGTAAATTGGTGACATCGCTGCTGGGCCATGAAGCAATTTATTGGAACACTGGTCATTTGGTGTCTTTGCTGGTGGGCCGTGCTGGGAACGAAACGAGGGGAAACAATGACTGGGTAGTCGGGGTAAAGTGAAAAGGTTGGTCGGAGTATTAAATTGGGTCCCAGCGGGAGAGGGCATTTACATACCTCGCTGCCGGAAAAACAGCGTTTTCCTCTGCCCTGTGGATTGGCCTTACTCCGGTGAATCACTGGTGGCGTGATCAGTGTTGCAGCCGACCGAATTAATTGACCACGCTGTGTGTCGCCGCTGAGGGATGAGAGGGATAGAGTGAGTAACCAATAACCAGGGTATTGGTTTGAGGCAGAGTTAAGGGGATTCTGTGGGGCCGAGGCTCAAAGTTACCTTAGTGAATCAGCGCGACCATCCGTGTATCGGTGGAGACAGTTTCTAGACGGAGCTGCACGGCGTGTAATGTACTTCCGTGTTGGGCGGGGATTGAATCAGGGAAGGGGGTCGGGGGAATGACGACATCATTGATGTAGTCGACAGCGATTGGATGAGAAGGTGGGGCGGGGTGACGACGTTTCAGGTACTATGGAAACGCGTCCGGTCTGGGGAGAGTGGGTGTTTGGCCACGCTCGATAGCGATTGGTGGAACGAGTTTGTGAAAGGATGTAAACATTAGGCGGTTTGAACCAATAAATAAACATTTAGTTGAAACACATGTTTAAGGATTATTATGAAAAGAACATAATCAGAATTAAAAGCCGTCCGCTCATAATTCAAGGCGAAGTAAATTGAACTATTGGAGCATACAATAGAACCTTCGTAGGAGGGAACAGTTAATTGCTACACCTTGTATGGGGGAACATATCCAAGAGAAAACACAGTCTGCTCACATATGATGTGGGGGGGGCATAGGGGGGGAAAGGCAGGAGGGGGGGTTAAGTGCAATAGAGTTATAGCTAGACATTGCTGAGCTGAGGTGGAAGATATAAGGAATTGAATGGATAGGGCTATGTTGTTGGGTATAGGGATCAGTGGTGGGGGAAGGGATGGACGGAAGGCGCAGCTCTAAGGTAGTTCAGGACACAAAGATAGGCGGATTTAAGTGGTGAGTGTACTATTCCATTCGTCAATGGTGTTTAGTCCTTTATTGATGGAGTCACAAATCGTCATCCATTTGCGCTCAGCCTTACTGAGGAGAATTCTTATATCTCCCCCTCGAATGGGCAACGTAGGTTTTTTAATTACTTGCCACTGCATGTCTGTATCGAGATGGTCATGTTGTAGGTAATGTGATACCAATGGGGCTGACATGCTTTTACAGTTGATGCGGCTCTTGTGCTGGATGATGCGTTGTTTGATCATTTGTGTTGTCTGTCCGATGTAGATCAAGTTGCACGGACATTTTATGGGATAGATCACATTTTGTGATCTACAGTTGGTATGTTTTTTCAATCTGTATGTGCAGCCATTGGTGACAAATTCTTTCGTGTTGATGGTGAGAATGCATACGCTACAGTTCTGGCATTTGTAGTGTCCTACTATAGGGTCAAGGCCCCAAGAGGCTGTAATGGTGTTCCTATCCTGTTTAATTTGTGGCCAGGTAATAGCGTGTACCAGATGGTTAGCAAGATTGTTGCCCCGTTGGTAAGAAAAAAGGGGTTCTTCCTTGAATTGTTCATTTGAGCGCAAAAGGGGCCAATTTTTCCGAATGATTTTATTTATTTTGTTGCTATGCGGACTGAATTTTGAAACAAAGGGGATCCTTGACATAGGTTTTTTGGGCTGAGTGGTGAGGAGGATATGTCTTGTAAACATGATTTCTTCCTAAGTGTTAGAAATGGGGGTCTCTAGTTGGCAGAGGTGGGTACCTTTGTCCAAATAGGGACCCTTGCTTCTAGTCAGGATAAGGGGGATGCACTTCTAAAATAACCCCTGCTTCCCCTTTGTAGCTTGGCACGAGCAGACAGGCTTATCTCAGAGGCAGTGTGTAAAGCATTTGTGAAACAATACAGTAATACAGTCAAAACACTACAAATGGACACCAAACCAGTTTAGAAAAATAAGTAATCTTTATCTCAACCAAAACAAAACCAAACAACAAAAATCCACAATACAGTATCAAAAATAAGGCTCTTAAATGTAAATGTGAATGTAAATGTAGTTGAGCTTATATAGTGCACAGCTACCCGCATTGGGTGTCCCGGCGCTTGCTTAGGGAACCCGTCCTGATATTCCCCTGTGTGATAGCCCCAGCGGGTATCCACAAGGTGAAAGTCAGGCATCCCGCCGCGAGGGGCCGTTTTGGAGATTAAGCAAGCTATTGCCTAGAGTCGCAGAGTGTGAACCCGTGAGCCGAGAAGGCACCGGAGCGAGAATTATCGTATGGTGGAATGGTAGAAATAGTTCAGTTCAATGCAAGTTGTAAATGTGACACTTTTCCCACAAAGTAACTTAGATGCGTCATCCAAAACAAAGAAAAGGGTAGGATGGAAGGTGATGCATCAGTTCCTTGTTTCGGGGGAGGGCAATGCGTCTGCTCCTTACTGCAGTGAAGGGGAGGCGATGTGTCTGTTCCTTACTGGAGAGGAGGGGATGAGCCTGTTTTTTACTGCGCTCCCCTTACCATGCGACAAGATGGAACCTCGATGCATTGCGAGGATCACTGCCTCTTGAATGCTGAGGGGCATGCTTTTCCCTTTTACCACCACAGGAATGGATGTATTTCTCAATTTGATCCTGTGATTGTATCCCACCAGTTTGCCTAATTTGTCCTGATACAAATCTTAAAATTCTTTGATAAATTTGTCACCTCCCAATTCAACCTCCTCCACCTGAACCTGTGGGACTCTGTTGTGATTGAATCTTATACCCAATTCTCCTTTGATGAACCCACCCCAACAAGTCATTACCGTCATGTGACACATACACCTTCCCCTGTGTGCACTTGTTTTTCCCTTCAATGCATGCCTCAAAATATCCCATTGTCATGATTAAGGATCCACCATACCCTCCAGGTCTGACATCCATCTCCAACAAATCGCTCAGCTCAGGAAAATATCTTTCAAATGCCTTGTGTGAGATTATGGTAATTTGCAAACAAAAGTCTGTTGGATAGCCCTCAGTCATCACTTTCATTTGGAAGACTTCTTCTTGATACCCTTCTGATGACTTGTTCTTGGGGCTTTTTTTTCCTTTAGTATTGCAACATTTACTAACGTGACCGTGATCCCCACTACCATTACACATTTGAAACTATGCGGGGCATGACTTATCCATAGCTCTTTTACCTACTGCTCCACTCCGAAAACATGTTCCCGAAATTCAACTACACCTTTCCCCTGGGAATCTTTAGATTGTACTACGCACACTTCAGTCACACTATCTTTATGTGCATGGTCTTTTCCTGTGCTGAGTTCCCCCACACATTTCAACATGTGTTCCACTTGTTTTGCCACTATGAGCACTTTTTCCAACAGAGGTTCAGCTTTGATCTATAGCTCTTATGGGATGTAGTTGCTATTAGAAATTGGTCTCCGATCCTTTCCTCTGTTGTCCCTTCAAATTAACAGCTCACAGCTAACTTCCTCAGACTCATGACAAAATCTTTCACTGATTCGTCCTGACATTGAGTCCACAAGCAAAAAGTATACCTTTCCTTTAGCGTGCATACTCTTGTCAAATATGTTGGTTTAATTTAGCTATTGCAGTTTCATATTCGTTTGTCTCCCATCTCAATTGGAGTTAATGCTGATAAATCCTCAGCGGCCTCCTGCCCTTCTGCTCCCAAACAGTGTAACAACAATGCCTTTCCTTTCAGCACTGAGATTTATACCAGCAGATCATGCATAATTACCAAAAACATTTAACAATGTGTTCACTAGTATAGGGCAAGAAAAAAGGTGGTGCTGTAAGATTTTACATTTCTTTGCTCCTTAACAGAGCTTTGTTACACACACACTACTTTTCACCAGTGTGCAGACAGTATTTTTAAATGTGAAGTCAGAATTTCGTTAGAACTACTCTTGGTTGCCATGAGGTAATATGAATTTTTTATGGTCAATCGTGTCCCCTATCGTAGACCCCAACGGCTCCATGTACGTGCTTCAAGTACATGTAAGTTCCCTCCACAACCAGCTATGAAGACGCAAATACATTTGCGTCCAACGTTAACATGTCCTCTTTCAGATCCACCATGAATGGGTCGAATATTCAGTTCCTAAGTATGCCGTGCCACCGTCTTTACATGGGGTACTTTTCACGTTTTTTTAGCTCTGGCGAGTTAGGCCCTGATTCCTGCCATCGAGCTTTTTCTGCCTTGTGCCTCTGAAAACTACAGCCTGGACCTGCATCTGTGTCCATGAACTTTACCTTACTCCCTGTGCGGCGAGCGGTGCCCGGCTCGACCCACTTGCCTGCCAAAGACTGTATTTTGCCTTCAAGTTATCTGCTCCGCTCCTCGAAAATACATTCCTGTCTAGTAGTTTAGGTAAACATCCTTCCCAGCTGCAGAGCAAAGGGCCCGGCCTTTCTGTCTCCATGCAAGTAATTCATAGCTCCCGTTAGCATGGTAGGCCCATGGCCCCCTTGCTTTACACGTAGACACGTAGGCACATATGCACGCACTAGCAGTCAGTATAGAATAGCCTCTGCCCGAGAGACCTTTCCTTCTAGATAATACAGTTCCTCAAACATAGATATCAGATACGATTTGGGATTAGGTTGTTCTGACACCCCAGACTTCTGTCTCCTCATGTATAGTGCAAATGTCAAGTCCCCTTCACCCTCCAGTTACACGTCAATCACACGTCATGCTGCTGCGCGCGCATCTCTGCCACATGTTTCTGCTGACTCTGCAGGATTCTTCTAGGGATCCACCCACTTGTGACACCTCCATGTGACGTTTCTAGCACACACCTCCGTGTACGCCCTAGTGCACGCCTTCTGATTACGTATTGTTACGCACTTGTATGCTTATCTCGTTTCTTTCAGCTGTTACGCCTTCTGCATTCAACATTACTGTAATGCATTGACTATATATATGATGTACTGTTAATAAATCATTGTCTATCCCTTCCTGAACCCTCGTGGTGATGGAACATGATACCTGGTTCGAACCAATTCCTTTTTAAGGAATAAAACCCTTACAAAACTCAGATGCCACGGACTCTGCCTCTTCTTTTTGACTGAGTTATTCTTATTGAACTTTACCGCATAAATTAAGTATAGGTAATTTAAATTTACCACAGCCAGGCAGAATTTCCAACTGAAAATTATTTCCTTAGAAGCACTTGTGTTAACCAATATTCCACTGCCTATGCCTCGGGTTATTTCAACCACTATAAGATGGCCACCACTATTACCAAATGTGTTCACAGACACTAAGACAGTTACTAACTGGCCATTTTAT
Source organism: Lissotriton vulgaris (assembly GCF_964263255.1). Taxonomy (NCBI): domain Eukaryota; kingdom Metazoa; phylum Chordata; class Amphibia; order Caudata; family Salamandridae; genus Lissotriton; species Lissotriton vulgaris. The sequence continues at coordinate 173,747,353 of NC_141689.1, read as the reverse complement.
ACTCTAGAACTGTGTTATGGTAAACGTATGTACCCTAGAAGTGCTATATAGTTTCTCAAGTCATACAATTATTGGTAAGGAGTGCAACAGTTCCATTCCAACAAACTTTGAATCATGTGTTGAAAAAAATTGATACTTTCATGTTGCTGTGAACGAAACATAGCGGCTTACAATTTGTTTTGGAGCAGCAACTTTACCCTGCAGAGAGTTTAAAAGAACGTAAAATGAAAGCTGACAATGTAATGGGTGCATCCCAATTATCTACAGTAGATGATTTCCTTTCAGGGATCAGACTTTAGAGTTTTGCACCTGGCTGACAGTTACTATGGCAATAAATATAGGCTTGAACCCTCTCCTAGAGACAAGTAGATTCTTGTTCCAATCTGGGAGAAGGTGTAATGTGAGAACTAGAAACTCTTCCAGATTAGAACCTAATCTGGGAGAGAGAAACTGTAAAGTCAAAAGTCTTTGACCATCTTTGTAGATGCACCATGCCTTATACTTGTTTTCTTTCTCCTTGAGGTTCCCCTGCTGTGTAAATGATCCCCTCAAACTGCAGATCAACAGCTCTTTAGGGAGACCCATGGTGCGCCCCATGAGTGGGAGTACTTCAATTGTCCCTCCCACATAGTAGTTTCTTTGGGTGACACAGATAAAACCCTTTGTAAAGTCCCTGGCTTTTGGCAGCACCATGTAAATTATGGGGTGCAAGAGCTGTAACCATGGGTGATACCCACTGATTTCCCCTTGCTCATGAAATCTAGTGCCCTCTGGAAAATGAGGATGCATCATGATTATTTATTTTGTTAATGTATATGGATATTCACAAACATTATGGGGCTCATTACGATGTCTGGGGGAAATCGACTCGGAATAGGGACTGACCAACTTGTGTTCGGCAGTAGAGACCGCCAGATTACAATGCGACCAAACACTGTTCGGTAGGAGTCCCATTGTTCCCCATGGGAGCTCATGTTCCACCTGACAAGGGGCAGTAACACAGGCTCTGATGGGGGAAATGGGGTGCTTGCGGAAACGCCTGCACCCTGTTGCAGGCACCCCACAGTGCCTGCCACACAGTGCAGGGTTTTACAGGGGAGGTCCCTTAAGTGCCCCCGCGGCCATCAACTGTAGGCCACGGGGCCAAGAGGGCCCTGCTAGGGGTCCCCAAAGTCACTTTCCATCAGCCTTTCAGTGTTGGACAAGCCGACGCGGAAAGGCTGTGGGAAATCCATATCATAATCCCGAGGGCTGATACGCTGTCCATAGGGGTGTATTATGAGGTTCTGACTGACACGAATACTCCGCAAGTTGCTTGGAACCGATTCGGAATAACTGTGCGGTTTACATTCTGACCACGAACATCGTAATCGGGCATTCAGAATGTAAACCGACCAAGTCGGTCGGAAGGGCTCCGACGTGGTCGAGGAGATTCTGACTGTCAGGCGGAGGCATTGAATTGAACCCCTATGTGTTTTGGTTTTGCAATAATGATTGCAATCATCAAAGAAAGTGTAGACAGAAGAACTTTACTACACCGGTCATTAAATTATTGGAAAAAACAGTATAGTACAAATGGTGAGTACATCATGGGGCGTAAATATCATTCAACAGGCCTGTGTTGAGCATGACTCCATTAACCAAGTTACCAGTGATCTAGAATTATTGCCAACAAGTGAACTCACAATCCATTTGATATGAAGAAGGAGCTGTTGGGGAGTGTGGATGAAGGCTGGTCGCCTTCACTGGTTAGGCAGCAACTTCCAACATAGTTGTTCAATGCAGCTATTCATTGGCTAAGTTGCTCATTAGGGGTTTGATGTGTTTTGTTTGACTGGAGTGAGTCATTCTTCAAATAAATCACAATCCATTAAAAATTACCTCTCCACTGTGGAATAGCAAGGCTGTTGGGAACCACAAGCATGCTTGTCCATTATATACATGTGTAACATTAGCTGACTTGATTAATAATTGTATTCTCATATTTCACATATATTTTTAGGACATCCATATACTCACATTATTTAATGTTACCATTAGTTTATGTTTTTTAATGTATTAAACCTGACTCCTTTCAGCTAATTCATGCATGCACCTCTATGAGTTCACTGATTACCCATGGCTTTGCTTACTCAATGAAACTGTAGTCAATTGTGGATGCCTGCATGCTCTGAGCCTAGTTGATGATCTCTCTCTCTGCAAATTAGTGGCTGTGTTGTGTTATGCCGACCCATGTGGTGGTGCAGACAGTAGTTTTGACTGTCGCTGTGATCCCACATGACTGTTCACTTCTTATGAAAAGTTCTCTGAAGGAGGAGTGCAAGTGTGCCTGAAATTTCACTTTAAGCCCTCATCAATAAACAAGAAACGACCAACTGTGTTTGAAAGTGTTTCTAACAAAAATAGTGTTTTAGGGGATTAACTAATGTGTTTCATGTATCACTTTTAATATTATGTTATTCCATAAAGTTTTTAGAATACATGGGATTCTGTAATCCCTTTATAAATGTACTTCCATAATTTCTTCATAATTGGCGATTTGTGACACGCCCATTCACCGATTATAAAGAAGAGACAGCAGAACTCAACTGTAGTAAGTTATTACAATTGAGTTCTGACAACTTAATGCCTGCTGCCAGAGTCAGCAGGGGCAGTGAATGAAAAATTGATATCTTTCTTCTACTCTGTTTTTCTAGCTTACAGTGACAAGCTGAAAGAAAATGTTTATTTTTTGCACTCCTTAGATATTTATAGAAAAGTTAGAATCATTCTGCACGTTCTGAACAATCCAGGCTACTGCAGCTGCTTTTGTTTTAAGAACCAGCTTGTATTAAGCTGTTACTGATATTTTTTGTGGCAAATATCTAACAGGGTTTTACTTCGTTTTACTTCGTTTTGCACTAAAGATTCTATTTTTATTCTTCATGTTAGCAAACAGGCTTTGTCTTTCAAATAAGCAGAAGGTATGCCGAGCTTCCTTACATTTCTAGTTAACAGTGCGCCATTATTCTCCTGCAACTACAGCCTGCATTCGTGTTTATCATTGTTAGAGCGCCACTATGTGAAGTCAGCTGTTGATTTATTTTTCGATTGTCTATCCATTTCAAAGGCTGACAGGCACGTTTTTATTTCCTAACTTTCTGTTACCTACATCAAGGGGCAAGTAGGACCCCACGAGTTCTGATATTATAACACCTTTAAACTGTTGGTAAACATTTTTCAAGCTTATCACACTTGTTGAGTCTGCTCCATTCCACACCAATTACTAACAACTTGGTCTGTAACACCGCATGCCACAACTTTGTTATCGTTTGTCATGCAAACTCTCTGTTAAATGCACAAGGCAGTATATACACATTATCTCTGTTTGTTTACATGAGATCTATATGAAATTGATATGAATTTTTTTTTACATTGCAGTGCCCCTGAAAAAGAGATCAAGTGATCTAGAATTGCATTGGGTTTGACAACAGTAAAAAGTATATCATTTTGTGAAAACTATATTTTGTGATTATGTTGACTGTAATGAATTTATCTTTAATTGGAGACAAATATATGTACAGAAGTATGTTTATGTGAATAAATCATGACAATATCATGAATAACTTACAATTGGTTGATAACAAATTATTAATTGTATAAAGATTCGCACATACAAAAATTAAATGAAGTAGCGAACCTAAATGGTTAGCATCAGCAGTGCAGGAAGGGTCCAGTGATAACCCATCACTCACTTCTTATTCTTTATATACAGGAGATTAGCTCCCTCCTCCCGACCTTGCACACCCCGTCTCAAACTATTTACACTGTTGGAACAAGCGATTAAACATAAGAATTGAGTGCGCAGTACAACCGATATCCTATTTTTCAAATAAAAGAGCCACACACCAAGGTTTTAAGTGGTTTGTGGGAAAGGTGATGGTGTGACCATGTATTATATGGGATAAATGTCCCCCTTCTGTACATGATAAGGATATTGCAAACCACCTCAGAGCACCATATTTTATGAAGGAACTTGGCTTTTGTCCTAATTCCTCTATGTGGCTATGGAACTCCTTGGTGACTTGCAATATCCTTATAATGTACTGCAGGGGATACTTTATCCCTACTATAAAATTCACATATCACAGCTATGGTCCGACAGCAATGAGGATCTTAATAGGATTTTAATCTATACCATAGTTTACAGTAACCAAAACATGTGCGATACCTTGTTGATACTATAAGTAAATTATCATGAAATTGAGACCTTATAAGTGGCCATGATTCTTGTGTTGCCTAACAGAAGTCTGTGGTGACAACAGTCAACCTAGGCTTGCCACTTTATGCCCTTGGCACTGCCTTTGCTAGCCTAGTCTTACGGGATCATAAATCAGTGGCAGTACACAACAGGGGTTAAGTATAAGACAAGGCTGAATAGTGTGGAGTCAGTGGGTGCCATAGATTTGGTAATGTACTTTCTCCAAATCCTAGAAGTTTGTAAAGATATTGTTAGACCTGTAAGCCTTAGGGTGGTCTTCGCCCAAACTTTGTGCCTCACCAAGTCCTTTTTTGCCTACCTTACTTTTGTTGGTCTTAGGACCCTGTGTATTTTACAATGCTAACCAGTGCTAAAGTGCTTGTGCTCCATGCCCCAAAAACATTGTTAAATTGGGTAATACCAAATTGGCATGTTTTAATTTATTTTACACCCCTTGTAAAGTGGTACTACATGTACCCAGGGCCTGTAAATGAAATGTCACCAGTGGGCCTGCAGCACTGATTGTGCCACCTACCTAAGTAGCACTGTAAAGCATGTCCCAGGCCTGCCATTGCCTGAATGCAGTTCTAAAGTGTCATGTTGACGGGGCATAAAAATCCCCATGCCAAGCCTTAACATCTCCTTTTATTAGACATAAGTCACTCTTAAGGAAGTCCCTAGGTATCCCATAGGGCAGGGTGCTGTGTATTTTAAAGGTTGGACATGTACTTTTTAGTTTTACATATCCTGGTAGTGAAAAACTCAAAAATTCGTTTTTGTCTACTGTGAGGCCTACCTCTCCCATGTGATAACATTGGGGATTCCTTATTACATTTAATAAGCTGCAATTTGCAATTGCGAGCTGGTCGCTATGTCGAATTTGGTGTTTTGGAATTGTGTTTTTTTAATCACAATTATAACAAGCATTGGCATAGCCAATAGGTCTCGCCTTTGGAACGTTATTAGTATTTAATTATGCAGCACAATATCCTTGGTTCAACATCAACTGTTGCGCCTCTTTCCGCCTGCAAAGATCACAGACAGCTGCTTCCCCTGTTGTTCCTGAGGTACTCTGTGGCTTGGTTCACAGGTCCTCCTGCCTCTGGCCTGCTGTCAGGATTTAGGTCTGTGGAGTCCGGTAGTCCGGCCGCGATATGTTGGCAGTTCGCGCTGCAGGTGTCTTCTCTGCCCTGGGTGGAGTTGGTGTGCATTGCTATTTTCTAGTGCGGGTGCAGCTCCTGTGTCCTTGATGGGCCTGGCTCTGCTTTCAGGGTCCTCTGACATATCTCTTCCTTCTGCATGATTGCAGGTTACCCGCTATTTTCTAGTGCGGGTGCAGCTCCTGTATCCTTAATGGGCCTGGCTCTGCTTTCAGGGTCCTCTTCCTTCTGCATGATTGCAGGTTAGCCTTCTGGGAAAAGCAAATGAGCAGCCTGGAGATGCCGGGAATGAACCCAGGGCCTCATACATGCGAGCTACATCCTCGCTTCCGCCTCGCGTCCTTGCTACTGGACTGCCTGGAGGATCGTGTGGCTGTTTTTTCCAGGGTTTCTTGAGGGCTTGCTCTGGCTGTTTGATGCTCTGCCTTCGGGGGGCATCTGACTGTGGCCTGGTGGTTGTGGGTGATATCTGTTGTTCCTGCGGTTTCTGGGGTCACGTAATATGCATTCGATCATTGGGGCCTGGTGGTTAAGGTCCCTGACTCTTACTCAATAGGTTGTGAGTTCCACTCCTGGTGTTGCGAGAGTTGTGAGTTCTCTCTCAAGAATGTTGGAGATGTTCCTTTCATTGTTGAATGTTTTGTGAGCTCTCATTTGGCTCTGTGTGTACGTGCGTTGCTTGTTTGGTTGCTGTGGGTCTGGGCGGTTGTCGCCCCTGCTGCCCTCTTTGGTTGCCGAAGGGGTGCAGATGAGTCCAGCTCCTGCTGTGCTTTGGCTCTGCTCAGTATCTCTCGTGCCCTGATCATGTTGTTTCTTGCAGTGGCTGCTACCTGCTGTGCACGGTCTTTCATTCTGGACCTGGTCTTTTGTGTTGTTTCTTTGTGCTGGCATTCTGGATCTTCAGTCCTGATCCCTGGTTTCCTAAAGGGATGGGGCCTTCTTCCTGTTTCTGGCCCCCCCTGGTGTTTCCGCATGGCTCGGGCTGTTTCCTCTGTGTGCAGTTGCTGGCTAGCTGCTTTTGGTCTGGTTGCCTTGTGCTCCTCCTGTGGTTCCCGTTTTTGGGCTCCTTCTTCTTTCCCTCTTGTAGGCTTCATCTCTTTGTGTGAGGGAAGGGGGCCTTATTCTGTGTCTGCTGGGTCCACCTCCTCCAGGTGCGGGCCACTTGGTGGGTTGGCCGCCTGGGTCGACCGCGTGCGGTGATGTCTGCCTCTTCTGTCTTGTCCTTGGTGTTGGCACTGCAGGTTCCTGGTTCGTCCTCCTGCGTGGCCTGGTTCCTTGCCTGGTCGCTTTTCCTTGCCACTCCTGTGCCGCATTTCCTCTTGGGTTGGTCATTTGGTCCTCCCTTCCTTTGCTTCCGTCTTCCTTTTAGGGTGTGTCTGCACTCTGGGGGTTCTGTCCCGGTGGTTCCCTGGCTGGGTGCCTGCCTGGGTTTACCGAGGCTGTAGTCTCTAGCCCCTCTGTGTCTGGTTTTGGGCTGCATCTTTGCCACCTTGTCCGCTCTCGGTTTTGCCTGGTTGCTGGGTGTGGTGCTGGTTTGGATCTGCTCCTTCCCTATTTTGCGGCTGTACTGTCCTAATGGCCCTGGTCTCGTCTGTTCTCTGCTGATGATTGGTGTGGGGTCTGTTTGGTGCCTGGATGGGTTTCTGCCTGGGGCAGCGTGGTGCTGTTGGCTGTTTGGTATATGCTCCTGGGGTTGCCACAGGCCGTGGTGTTTGTTCTTCCTGTAGGTCGGGACTTCTGGGGCCTTTTTCTTCTTCGGGCCCTCCCTGCCTCCGGCTGGGATTTGCCTGTTGGTCCCTGGTCTGTTCTGGTCTTGGGCCTTTTTTGGGTGGGTTGGAGCTGATTTGTGACCTGCCTGTGCTGGCCTGGGTGGTCGAATGCTCTCTGCTTCTGCACCCGGCTGTTCTCCTTTGCTCTGTTGGGTTTTAACTTTTGGCCTGGTCCTGTGGTCTCTGGGTCTCCGCCTGGCGGTGGATGCTTCCTCTGTGATCGTTCCCTGACTCTTGCAGGGGTGGGCTGGTTTCACCCCTTGTGACCTGGGCCTCCCTTTTCTGGCTGCTCTGGTCTTCTGCCTGGGAGGCTGTTCCTGTCTTCCCTGTGTGCCTCCCGCTTTTTCTGGGGCCCGCTCTCATTGGTGGTGTCTGTCTCTCTGTGCCCCCCTTCCTCCATTCAGGAGGGGCAGTTGCTGGGGGTTTGTCTTGCCCTGTGGGTTGCCAGGCTGCTTGGCTGCTGGTTTCCCGGGGTTGGCTGCTGAGGTTTGGGGGTGTGGTTGGGGGCTTGGTGCTCCTCTGGCTCATCCTGGCCTTTGTTTTCGCCTGTGCCCTGCTGGGGCCTTCCCAGTTTGGGGCATTCCCCGGTTGTGGGTTGGGCCGCTGGGTTCTTCTAGTTGGGCGGGTTGCTTAGCTTCGGACCTGGCTTCCTTTCGGCTTAGATTTCTGTTGTCTGGGTTCTGCCCTGGGGGTTTTGTTTCTCCTGCTCCCGCTCTCCCTTGGTGGATGCTGGTTTTCGGGGGCTCTTTCCTCTGGGCTCTTGGGGCCTCATCATTCTGGTTGGGGGGGTTGGATGGCGTCTGGCCGGTTCTTCCCTCCTTCTTGGATTGGTCTGGCCCGTTTTCTCCCTTCGTGCTTGGTTGCGTCTGTCGGGCCTTCCCTTCTTCTTGTGTGTCCCTTGGTCTGTCGGGTATTCCCTTCTTTCTTGTTGGGGCTGGCTCGGTCGGCAGCTGTTGTGGGGTCCTGTGTACCTGCCTGGTGCAGCTGGGTTTGTCAGAATTTTTGTCCGGTGCACTCCTTGGTCGTGTCCAGTTGGGGCTTTTTCTTCTCTCGTCCACTGCAGTCCAGGGTGTTGGTTTCTTTGGTGCCTGTTTCCCTTCTGGGGCTTTGCCTTACGGTTCTCTTTGGGGTGCCTCCTTTCGGCTTCCTTTTTGGCCTGGTCGCTCTTTTTGCGTGCTCTCCTCTGTTTGGCAGGTTGGGGTTTTCCCTTAGTTGGCCTGGGTCTTCTATTTCCTGTTTCTCTAGTTGGCTGCCTCCTTGCTGTTGCCTTGAGTTTTCCTTGGTTCCGGTTTCCCGTCCTTAGTTATTTCCTTGCTGGCCTGTTCTGGCTTGCTGGTCGGTTTCGGTTGCTGACGGTCTTCTTCTTTGTGTGGCCTCCTCGCTGTCCTTTTGTTGTGGGCCGCCTCGATTGGGGGGTTTTGTTTGGTGTTTTTCCGCCCTTCTTTGTTCACAGGGAGGGGGCTCCTGATCTGTGATGGCTTCCCTTGCTGGGTTGTCCTATTCTTTGGCTTGGTCGTCTCCCGTTTGTTTTGGTGGGTGCGGCCCTGATTTGGTGGGGCGCTTTCCTGTCAGGGTGCTCTACCTGTTGTTTCCAGCAGTTCTCCCTTTTGCTGCTCTTGGATTGCTGCCTTTGGTGTGGTTTTCTGGGCGTCCTTCGTGGTTTGGAAGGCCGGGTTTTCTCCTTTGGTATTCTCCACTGTGTTAATGAATGGAACAAGGACATAAGGGAACGGGGGTAATGCTCTATTACTTACCGATAATATTCATTACTCGGGGTCCCGTTGTCCTCGTCCCATTCATACGCCCCTCCCTCCCTCCCGGACGTCCAGCCTTCCTGTGGGGAATTGGTTGTTCAGGCAGAATGCTGAGTAAGTACTGCTTATGTACTCCCAGTGGGAGGGGCTAGGGTTAGCATAACAGCATTCCTCTTTTCTTTTTTTCTGTTGGGAGATGATGGTCTCCACTTTGTTAATGAATGGGACGAGGACAACGGGACCCGGAGTAATGAAGATTATCAGTAAATAATAAAGCCTTTCTCCCGATGCAATTTGCTAATTTTATCTATGGATTTGCTTCTCCAAGAAGAGAAACAGTCAAAAAAGTCAAAAAGCTTTAGTCAGATCAATATTTCAGTAAACAGTGATATATTAGTCAATTGGATGAGATAGTTTCAAACAGCTATCTTCAGTTCAAGATATCCAGCTTCATTTTACAGCGTGAGGATCACCCCTCACACACACAACCACCCACATACCGAGCTGGCTGAGAGAGCAATATTAATCATGATATTTGATGTCTGGATTTCATTGCAATGACTCTAGTTCTAACTTGGCACCCTTAGGGGTTCACCGCTCACCTTCGCGAGCAGGTCATCTTCTCATAACCCGTACTCTCAGTTTGCACGGTACTTTATGCACAGCACACAGAATAAGGAATACAAACAATAGGCAGTCTCAGACCCCTGCAGCATGCAGCTTCTCCCTTCCATTCTCTCTCTGAAGTGCAGTTGAGTACTTAGTTTGTTTAATAAAAGCACATGAAAGACATTTTACCAACCAACTTGCATGTTTGCAAATAGTGTAATGTATAGCAATGGGGTTTACACATTACTCGCATGGTTCAAAGCAAACAGTTTTTGCCCTTTGGGCTAGCTACCTGTAACACTAAGGGGCCGATTCCGATCTCGGTCGGATGGGCAACGATTCGGGTTCGGCATTAGCGGATCGGATTCGGAGGCTGAATTACCGTCCGGTTCGTACACGGGTCCGGACGTCGAAGTACGTTGCGAACAAGCGTGAAATCTCCGTCCGAATCGTTTCCGGGTCTGAACCGCTTCGTACGTCTCGGCCGTAAGCTAACCGTGGCGCGCAATGGAGGCGAATTCCAACCGAGCCAGTACGATGCTCAAGTCGGACAGCCGGATCGAGTCAGAGCTTCCGGCTCGCAATAGCTCCCGGAGTTGGGCTTTGGGGGTCCGCATTGGAACCCCGTTACCCACAGCCCTATGACTCAGACACAGGGGGATACCCATGGGTCTCCCCAACACAGGCATGTATGGTGCGGATGGCACCAACGCGTACCCACTGTAGGGGGAGCACTTGTCCGCAACGTTCAGTCAATGGGAGCCCATGTATGCGTTGTACGATCCGCTCCTATTTACTTCTATGGGAGTCCGACCAAACCGAGTCCGACAGCATACAGCCGCATCATACTCGCTTCTTCTGAAAGCAGGAGTCCGGCTCGGTCAGAAAACGCCCCGGATCCGGCTCAGTGAGAGTGGTTTCCAACCGAGATCGGAATCGGCCCCTAAATGAGGTCATTACTAATATATGTTTAATGTTGTTCATAAGTAGCAAAGGTCACCTGGTCTGTATAAATATGCATTTGAATTATAAACCCTGTCATGCCTTTTTCGTTAATATAAAGTTTAACTTACGGTAGAGCAAGTGTCCCTGTGAGAAGTGAGAGAGGCCCTCCAGTCTTGAGTTATTTGTACATTTTGGTAGGGCGGACTAGTGGTATAGAATAGAAACTGGGTTGAGTGTGACCTGTGACGTGGCTAAATATATCAGACATTAATATATGTTTAAGCATAACATGGTTCAAAATGAGGCACAGATGATTTTGAAATTTAACCGGGAGCCCGAGAGACTGGATTTAAGCTTCGTGATTGAAGGCAGTGCTGAATTTGAGCTGGTAATACAAAAAGGAATACCCCTGACACCATAAATCACACAATTGATTTGCAAACAGAAGCCTTTTTAATTGAATCTGTGTTTATCAAAAACTGTTTTACTGTTTATTTTATATATATTTTCATTAGTGATGCACACTTATTGTTCAGTTTCTATATAATACATCTACAATATTTACACCTTCTTCATCATACTGTACATATATCTACATCCGTTTGTCAGAGCAAAAAATCAACAATTTTGTTACCTCAAACGAAATCTTGCTTTAACTGCAATTTGCAAGGTTATACATCCTCTTAGTTCATATTTGCTTTCAATATATACAACCAAAAAAGTCCTACTTTTTTAATCTTGTCAAGATTGACTCCTTTCTTGATCAAGTTCACATATATGTCTAATGGTCCTATTAGCATTGTAATCACCACTTTGGAGTTTACATTAATAATACATGTAACCGGGAATCAGTCTTTTGTTCACCAGATATTAGAAAAATTGTTCACATTCACTTGTGATTGTATACACATTTATAATCTCGCGATGCTCCTCGATCTCTCAGCCGCTTTTGACACGGTGGATCATACCATCTTGCTTTCCCGTGTCAGGGCGGCGGGGATCGGGGGCACCGCTCTGGTCTGGTTATCCTCCTTCCTGAGTGACCGCACCCAGGCCGTCCGCCTGGGTGATTTCACTGCGGATGCCTGGAAAGTTCAGTGCGGGGTCCCCCAAGGCTCTTCCCTTTCCCCCCTTCTGTTTAATCTTTATATCGCCCCTCTTATCTTCTCTCAGCAACAAATGGAGGTCGCCGTATTTAATTATGCGGATGACCTCCAGCTTGTTTTCAATCTGTCCTCTTCCCCCTCTTCTGCTCTTAATTTCCAATCTATCATGCTCCATATCCGGGACTGGATGAACCACAACCACTTGAAGCTCAACCCCGATAAGACCGAGCTGGTGTTGACGGGTGGTTCATCCAGCCCCTGGTCCTCTGTTCTGGCCCCCCTCTCTTGGCCCTTCTCCTGTTCCCTCTACCTCAGTCAAAACTCTAGGCATAAAACTCAACTCTCAACTCACCCTTCACTCCCAGGTCAGCTCTGTGGTTTCTTCTTCCTTCCTATCACTGCGCACTATACGCAGGGTGTCCTGTTTCTTTTCCTTTACCGCTCTCAAACGTATCATGTTTGCCGTAATGGTGTCCCGCCTGGATTACGGCAACGCCCTATATGCAGGGATTCCTGCATATAGCTTACGGCGTCTGCAACAGATCCAAAACCAGGCGGCCCGCCTGGTCTTCAAACTCCCTAAATTCCATCACTCCACCCCCCTCTTGAAGTCTTTACACTGGCTCCCTGTGGGGGTCAGGGTCCAATTCAAGCTCGCCTCCATCACCTTCCTGGCTCGACTGGGCTTGGCACCGGCGTTCATCTCTTCTGAGATCACCCCTTATGTTCCCACCAGGGAACTATGCTCGTCCTCCCAGTCCCTTCTCACCATTCCACGCTACCGGAGAAAGAAGTGGGGAGGCTCGAAATTTGCCACCCTCGCCCCGCTCCTTTGGAACTCCCTCCCTCTTGAACTTCGAACCCTCACCCTGTACCCACAATTTCGGAAACACCTTAAGGCTCACCTGTTCATGAAGTCCTTTGACTAAACCTCTGCAGTTTCCCCTGTCTTCTGGCCCCGGTTCTTTGTTAGTTGTAGCGCCAAGAAACCGATGGTGTATGTGCGCTTTAAAAATAATTTTAAACTCAAACTCAAACTCTGGGACCCTGGAATAGTACGAATTGTCACACTTGTAGGAGTGTGTTGGTTAACAGTTGTGTTGTTACTATCATTGGCAGCAAGGTCTTTCTTCACTCACTGCAAGCTGCCAGACCCTGGTTAGCATCTGTGACAGGTCTGACAGTGGGTGGGTCTAACTCCTCCTCCGGGTTTTAGAGTCTTCTCTTGCTTTGCAGCCCACACACATATCAGAATACACACGTAGGCAGCAACAACTGCTCACTGTTTTACTAATGCATATGTGGGCCTGTAACTGCTGAGGCCGACCAATCACAATCACTGCTGGGGAGAGGAGGCCAATCCTGATCATGCAAGCTAAGGAGGGGTCAGGGTGTGATTAGCACTATCGTACTTTCCCATTGGATCAGCCTGCAGAGGTAAAAAGGATCCTGAGGAAGTGAAAATGTATTTTAAATCTTTTCTGATACTGACCCCGAATCACCGAGTGGAGTCCTTGCCTTGGACGACGTGCTCCTAAAACCACCTACCCTCCCACAAGAACTGCCTGCCTCCCGCTGCTCGGCTCCTGTCAACAGCTCGGAGCCCGGCCCCCGAACGGAGGGCAGGCCAGGGGTACTACAACCCCCAGCAGGCCACGCGCACCCCGCGCATCAACAGACAGCGCCAGGAGGCGCATAAGTACAGCGTCCTCCCGGCAGAGTGGGGGAAACCTTTTCTGATACTGACCCTGAATCGCCGAGTGGAGTCCTTGCCTTGGACGACGTGCTCCTACAACCACCTACCCTGCCACAAGAACTGCCTGCCTCCCGCTGCTTGGCTCCTGTCAACAGCTCGGAGCCCGGCCGTAGAGAGGAGTGCAGGCCAGGGGAACTACAACCCCCAGCAGGCCACGCGCACCCCGTGCATCAGCAGACAGCGCCAGGAGGCGCATAAGTACAGCGTCCTCCCGGCGGAGATGGGGAAACCTTTTCTGATACTGACCCTGAATCGCCGAGTGGAGTCCTTGCCTTGGACGACGTGCTCCTAAAACCACCTACCCTGCCACAAGAACTGCCTGCCTCCCGCTGCTTGGCTCCTGTCAACAGCCTGGAGCCCGGCCGCCAAGAGGAGTGCAGGCCAGGGGAACTACAACCCCCAGCAGGCCACGCGCACCCCGCGCATCAACAGACAGCGCCAGGAGGCGCATAAGTACAGCGTCCTCCCAGCAGAGTGGGGGAAACCTTTTCTGATACTGACCCTGAATCGCCGAGTGGAGTCCTTGCCTTGGACGACGTGCTGCTAAAACTACCTACCCTGCCACAAGTACTGCCTGCCTCCCGCTGCTCGGCTCCTGTCAACAGCTCGGAGCCCGGCCGCCGAGAGGAGTGCAGGCCAGGGGAACTACAACCCCCAGCAGGCCATGCGCACCCCGCGCATCAACAGACAGCGCCAGGAGGCGCATAAGTACAGTGTCCTCCCGGCAGAGTGGAGGAAACCTTTTCTGATACTGACCCTGAATCGCCGAGTGGAGTCCTAGCCTTGGACGACGTGCTCCTAAAACCACCTACCCTGCCACAAGAACTGCCTGCCTCCCGCTGTTCGGCTCCTGTCAACAGCTCGGAGCCCGGCCGCCGAGAGGAGTGCAGGCCAGGGGAACTACAACCCCCAGCAGGCCACGCGCACCCCGCGCATCAACAGACAGCGCCAGGAGGCGCATGAGTACAGCATCCTCCCGGCAGAGATGGGGAAACCTTTTCTGATACTGACCCTGAATCGCCGAGTGGAGTCCTTGCCTTGGACGACGTGCTCCTAAAAACAGCTACCCTGCCACAAGAACTGCCTGCCTCCCGCTGCTCGGCTCCTGTCAACAGCTCGGAGCCCAGCCACCGAGAGGATTGTAGGCCAGGGGAACTACAACCCCCAGCAGGCCACGCGCACCCCGCGCATCAACAGATAGCGCCAGGAGGCGCATAAGTACAGCGTCCTCCCGGCAGAGTGGGGGAAACATTTTCTGATACTGACCCTGAATCGCCGAGTGGAGTCCTTGCCTTGGACGACGTGCTCCTAAAACCACCTACCCTGCCACAAGAACTGCCTGCCTCCCGCTGCTTGGCTCCTGTCAACAGCTCGGAGCCCAGCCGCCGAGAGGAGTGCAGGCCAGGGGAACTACAACCCCCAGCAGGTCACGCGCACCCCGCGCATCAACAGACAGCGCCAGGAGGTGCATAAGTACAGCGTCCTCCCCGCCTCGCGGGACGCCGGGCGAAGCCCGGGCCAAGGGCAGGCCCGTTTAAGCCCGTTAAAGACCGGGTAATACTGGACTGGGCCATCCCATTTATATTTGTCCTGCGATATTTATCCTGCCCCCTTCATTGGACACACCTTGTGCTCCATCTCCTCTATTATTGGCAAAACTTTGTATACTGTTAATATCAACATGACTACTAGAGGTAGTAGGAGTAAAACAGCACAGGGTGCAGCACAGATGATTGGCCCAATCGATCACTATATCACTAGGGCAAATGAGGCAATTGACCAGGGCATAATTCTCCTGGAACGCAGGGTTTCACAGGATTTAGCCCTGGCCAAACGGTCATCGCTGGGTTCCCTAGCCTCAGCTAGGACACCCACTCACTTACGGGAAACCGGCCCATTATTGGAAGTACGTGTAGAAACCCACGCTGTGCCAAGTACGGTTGATTTGTCGGCATCCCTGGAGTTCTCGGACTCGCAATCATCCCAGATGCTAGAAAAAACCCCTGTTCTCTTTGTGAGTCCGAGGCGGGAGGATCCCGACATCGAGCCAGATCGGGGAATGAGGGAGGGCGCCATACCTAAACAAAAGAAACAAAAGAGACCACATAAAGCGAAACAAACTTAGAAACATAATCACCTTAAAGAACCATCCACCGATCAGGCAACAGGACAAGATAGTTTAATGCAGAGAGAGTTAATTACTATACCAACAGAAATAATAAATAGCAAACCTCAGTGAAACTAGCAACTCGGAAGGAGGGTGTAAAGTTTGCGGGGTAAATAACCAATTATTAACTAGATTAGCTGCTTTGAACTCAATTTCTAATAACCCGAAGGGGGCGGGGCTGGCGCAAACAGGGGGGCAAAAAGTGAACAGCAAAACCTCTAAGGTAGGGGTGCAAGCCACAAAAGTCGTTACTGAAGCGACAATTGCAAAACCGAAGCCCCCTCCTTTAGTCGCGAAGAAGGTCCCTGAAACAATAAAAACTCCAGTCCCCCTTGATACTGTGAAGTCTGCCCCTGCCAAACCATCAGGGGCACAATATGCCAATAATAGGAATAGGGGGTGGAGTGGGCACCCAATACACTTACCACCAGAAGCGAGCCCATATGTGGTAATTATGACTGGGGTCCCCGAGCTGAGTCCCAACACGGAGGAACCAGGTTGGTCTTTAAAAAACAAGGTACTGTATTGGCTATCTACCAATAGACCGCTGCCACCGCACTTTGCTAGCAGAGTCTCAATGGTCCGCAGGTTCCCCTGGATAGGTAAGGAGTCAAAAAGAATCCTGGGGGATTGTGTAATAGTCAATTTTGATGACCCACACACAGTCGATCATATTTGTTCTTGGGGTATGCCGGTAACGAACGATGGGATTGACACAAAAAGACCCTCCTTCTTCTACCCCCCAACACCTCGCTATAACGAAGGCCCAGAATGGAACTGGACTCAGAAAGGAAACTGGGATAGGAGAAGGGAATGGGTCGACTGGTCAGGAACTGGAGGTAGAGACATTGTTCCTCCTGTAGGATGGAGAGGTATACCAGTCGCAAACCGATGTAATTGCTTAGAAATGGTGGATTGACCACCATCACGCACTGATCAGGGCAGCCCGGGCCCAATATTTCTTGGGTTCAAATCTCCACAACCACCTCTTAGCTCCCCGAGAACCTCCTCAAATATCGTAATCCCCGACAGGATAATGGATTTAAAATCAATAATACCCAATTCCTCCCTAGACATAACCGTTGATTTAACAGAGATTTTTAGCTGCTAAGAACGAGACACCTGGCAGCGTGGGAGAGGTGGACATCCCAAGATCATCAGAAGTAGGTCTGATCCATGACAGTCTTATAATCCCTGACGAACCCCCTAAAATACAATTAAATGTTCCAGTGCCAGAAGTGTATCCCTCAATAGGCACAAAAGCTCCAAATGTTCCCCTTGTAATTAATGACCTGCCAAACCCCAACCTAACTTTTTCTGTTTTATTTTGGAACGTTGCCGGTCTCCGCTCCAAAATTAACCTCAAAGCATGGTTAGATACAGTTAGTGTACACCACTGAGCCTATTCACCTGCTAGGTTATAAAACATATTATGTCCCTGCTAGCTCCAGAACTTTCGGTAGACCTAAGAGAGGTCTCGCAGTACATACGGCAAACAATTTACCACCCATGGATATAACTGTTCTTCTATCTGGTGAGAATTATCAAATCTTAAGGGCTTCATTCAATAAATGTATGACGTATTTTCTGGTTAACTTTTATAACAACCTTCAGTCAACTGAATGTGTTAAAATTTTAATTGAAATTACATCTTTCTTAAAAGAACAGCGGAATAAGTACATTTCCTCTACCTCCTATGTGATTTGGGGGAGGGGATTTTAATATCTCATTATGTAATCATTTCAAGAATGGCAACTGTGGTCTTCAGGATGAAAATGGATGTTCCCTGACACACTTTACGCACACGAAGTTAGGTAACTGCTTAAATGAGTGTCTATTTTCATTAGAGATGGACTTTGCCAATGACCTTGTAGATCCCCCCGCTGTTTTCTTGCCAACATTCCATGGTAGGGGTCTGTCAAGTGTCATCGATTACATTTTATGTTCCCAGATTATAAAGGGTCAACTGGTAACTTTTAAAACAGGCTCAGACATTAGCAGCGACCATTTTCCTAACAGTTTT
Source organism: Lissotriton vulgaris (assembly GCF_964263255.1). Taxonomy (NCBI): domain Eukaryota; kingdom Metazoa; phylum Chordata; class Amphibia; order Caudata; family Salamandridae; genus Lissotriton; species Lissotriton vulgaris. The sequence continues at coordinate 173,729,824 of NC_141689.1, read as the reverse complement.
ACCCGGTTAATTAAAAATGTTTCATCTCAATTAATTAGGCCAAGTTTACTGAACCAACAATCGTTGTCCATGGACAAAGTAAACTGTAAAATGGTCTAAAATTGACCCAGCAGCAATTACTAGCAAAGTGGTATCTAGAGCCCTTCCATGGATGAATAACTGCTTAGAACTAGACTCCTCACCCCAGCTGATCAAAACCAGCTTTTTGGAAATTATTAGAATCATACGGGAGGAGTTGTCTTGTAACCAAAAGTCCAGAAAATCGGCAACCAAAGGCTGGTTTAACTCAAACTGCCGTAAAGCCATAACTAACTTAAAAACAGCCCTCAATGACCCAGTTAGAGACCGTGCTGAAATTACTAAACTAAGAAAGGACTATAAACTAGCACAGCTTAACCGTAGAAATGAAATCAAGATGAACTTGTGGGCCCAATTACATGAGAGCTGCCAATCCAAAGACAGTTCTCTGTTCTGGCGTACGGTAAAATCTCCCTTCTTGGTAGTTGCTTCATTTTCACAACATCTTGATGTTGCAGTGACGGCTGATGAGTGGGTAGCCCACTTTTCAAAGATATTTGGTGGACCTCCCGAGGACACTGGCAACGTGGCAGGTGACCGTTCCGGGGCCCAGATATTTTCTATTGACCTCCTCTTCGATCATAAGGAGGTCATTAACGCGCTGTCATCCTCCAAAACCGGTAAGGTCCCCGGCCCGGACGGAGTTCCACTAGCTATCTTTGCACATAGCCCGGAATTCTGGTCTCCTCTTGTCACTCAGGTTATGGCAGCAGTCACAAAAATTGGTCTAATAGACTCCTGGTCCAATTCCATCTTGCTCCCAATTTTCAAGAAGGGCAAACGTAACAATCCAGCCTGTTACAGGCCCATCTCCCTCCTGGACTCCCTGGGGAAAGTTGCAGGTCGGCTGATCTTGGAACGTCTCCAGGATTGGGCGTCTACGAATAACATCTTGACCGATCTGCAATATGGTTTCCAGGAGGGACTTGGTACAGGGGAGCAGGCATTGAACATAGCCCTTTTGATTGGTAAATATGTGGGGGTCAAAAGTGGCATTCTGTATTTAGTCTATGTAGACCTCAGCGCAGCGTTTGACTGTGTCATCCACTCAAGGCTGTGGTCTATTCTTGGTGAACTAGGGGTAGATCCACCTCTCATCCAATTCCTTTGTGAACTTTACTCAGACGCCACTGCATGCGTTAGATACGGGATTGGCGGTGAATTATCTCCATCATTTGCCATTAATAAAGGCGTTAGACAGGGCTGTGTCCTGGCTCCCTTCTTATTTAACCTATATACAAACGGGCTGGAAGCGGCCATGCTCGAAGGGAGCCAGGACCTTCCATCTATCAATCATCGCCCTATTCCCACGTTATTATACGCGGATGACTCCGTAATTCTAACCAGAACCTTAAATCAGCTACAAAGACAGCTAAATAAATATTGTCAATTTATGCTCTCTTGAGACCTAAAAGTGAATAAAAATAAAACCTATGTTATGCATATTGGTCCCAGGGCGAAGAAACCTAAACCAGTTTTCATTGGTAAAGTTAGGCTGGAACGTACCAGGGAATATCCCTACCTAGGAATTTTAGTGGACGATAGATTAAGTTGGAAACAAGCCCAGGTTAGCAAAAAGCTACTTTTTCAGAGAGCGACCTCAGCTCTAGTTTCCTTTTCGAGGAAACTGGGTAAGCCTGCTCCAGTGGAGTTGCTAAAAATTTATCACGCAAAGTGTCATAGCGTAGCAACCTACGGTGCAGGGGTTTGGGGTTACTCTCCCATCGACACCCTTCAAACGGTTGAGAATGGGTTTCTTAAATATTTACTGGCAGTACCTCAAAGTGCTCCAACATACGGTTGCCACATCGAGCTGGGTATTGATTATCTAATAGATAATATTAGATGCCAGCCGATTTTGTTGTGGCACCGTATCTGGACCAAAACACAATGCCATCTAACCCGCTCACTAATAACCAATTGTTTGGCCTTGGCAAATTGGAGTAAAATCCATTGGCTTCTGTACGTGTCCAATCTCTTTAAGGACTTGGACTGTATTTCTTATTTTTTAGAACCTTCCACGATGACAGACATTACCAGGAAAGACCTGAAAAAACTATGCTTAGCCCATCTTAGGGAACTACATCTTTCTCAAGAAATAAGCAAACCTTCGAACGTACAGATCCTTTCAGTTCAGACTGTTCTGGGTATTCAAACATACTTAACATTTCATCTAACCACTTATGAAAAATATGTATTGACTAGGTTCCGATTCAATTCTTTCTTTCGCCTTGTTTCATTTCCAAAAGAGCAGGACTGGTCTCTTAATCTAACGAAATGCCCTTGTGATGGCATATCGTCCCAGTCTACGATGCATGTAATATTGTTTTGTAGATACTATGAGCTCTCTCGCAAGCGCTGGATTATTCCCTTACTGCGTAAAATGGGCCTAAGAACATGTTGGCCCGCTTATCTGGCTCTGCAGTTTTTGGATTCTCAATACACTGCTAAGTGCGTAGCTTGTTTTTTTTAAATCATGTTTAAAAATTTGCTGTCATTCTTGAGTGATCCAGTTTATTCTATCTTCTGTTTAGTTTGCCAATGAATTATTGTTAGCAATGGACTTAAATGACAACTGTTTTTAAATGTACTTTGACACTGTGATTTTTATATGTACTGTAGTGTTTTATCTTTGTACTTTTTATGGTTTCGCTAAGATGTAACCGAATAAAAGTTTTATGAATGAATGAAAATTTGCTGAGTTGCGTGAGCATTCTGTGGCATTGTGGTCCTGCAGAACATTTCCCAGAATTCATTACTATAACGTGTAATGCATGATGCTTGGCAGTGCTGTTCCTCTGATTTATGGGTGTGTAACTGGGGAATTGGGTTACTGGTTTAGGGGGATCGAACACTACTCAAGCAGCACTACATTTTTTGTCAGGGTGAAGTCACAGTAAAAATGGATGAGTAAGGCAAAATGTTTGCAGGAAGACCACCCTAAGGCTGACAGGTCTCACACACTCTTGTAGATTAATTTCGTTAGAGGAGGAATGTGCTCTCAAAGCTAGTGATTACATCATCGATATTTGAGGTAGAACGGATGTTTGTGCTCTACTGTCCTAGCGCTTAAATATTTGGGCCCGTGAGCGGGCCCCATATGGAAGAAGAGGGAACTGCGTCCATGACGGGCCTGGGATGTCACATCGCGAATGATGACAGCAGCAGTTGGGCCACCGCTTTGCTGTTTTAACTGAGGGTATAAAATGGGATTCTTGTAGTCCATTTAGTGTGATACAGAGCCTGGCGTCACTGGTTTGCTCTCTGGTGAAAGAGGCGTTTTGAGCCACTAAGGAAGTTCTGGAAGCCCAGGCAGTAGTCAACCCCAATAGTGGGTACCACTAAATCCATACAATGAGAGTCATACAGCCTTACCAACAAAGCACTAACCCACTACATGAACATTGATTCAGCCCCCTCTGGGCTAACATAACCCAGAGATGCCAATGCAAACTAGTGCAAAACAACAGTGAACGACTGTGAATTAATGTATTACTGCGGGCAGGCGAAAGAACCTTTAAGAAATATAACATTAGTGAGACCATTAAAGAGAGTCTCATTAGGCAACAGCGGAATTCAGAAATGAACTACAGTTCATTTTTTGCTTGACTCTATGCAGCAGAAATGGTAAAGACTGCACACATATGGTGAGGCATCCATTGTGAACAAGATAGCGTTGAGGCCTAGCTGAGGTCTAGTTAGCATAAGCCAAGAAAATTAACTATAACAGGTCATATCAAAATTATTTCCAAGGCTATAGTATCGTAGTACAAGCGTAGAGTACTAGCCTGCACATTGCTAATAATTCAAAATAAATATAAAATAGTCATAAACTTCAGCCCCAGAAAGGGGTGCGAGTGGCCATTATGTGTGTCTCTTTCCCAAAAGAGCGAGTAGGTCAAGCCTACAAGATGGTGGTGAAAGCAACCTGAGGAGCAGGACAAGCAGCATGTTGGGGAGTGCACCGAAGGACATCAAGAACACTAGTTTGGAAGGGCAGGATTACTGCGGCGTAGGCCACAAAGAAGGAGGATGCAGGGATGCTGGGATGCTGGAAGAAAGAGGACAGAAGGGATGAGGGCACTCTGCCCTTAGAGAACATACAAACTAGGGTGGGGGGGGGGGGGCAAAAAGTTGGCAGAGTTAGTGGGTTGGGAGCTAGGGCTGAGTTGAAGTAGATTGGAGCACAAACAGGTGCCGAAGAACAAGTTGCTGTGGAAGTCCAAAGAGCAGGCACGGTGGCCACAGCAGGGGACTGAGAGCCTCGTATTGTTGGGAGGATACTGGGACAGTCAAGGGGTACGGGATGACAGGGAGGGAAGACATAGAAACATATTACAATCTGGTCTCCCGGTTTTATGGTATTTATTTTTTGGACTTTTCTGTCTGTATTCATCTATATTTATTTTGTGCAAATGCTTTCTGTATTTATCCATTTTTATGTTGTGCTTTCTGTATAAATGAAGCTACAATGGGTATTTCTCCACATTTATTTGACTGATAAATATATACTCAAATCAAATCAAATCAAATTGTCTTTATTCGGATTTCAGTAATTATTAAAAATCCATAAAAGTACATAAAATACATTGCAATTGTAACATTGATGATTAAAATTGATAAAAGGCGATTTGAGTTTTACACAACTTTTAAAAACTAATTATACATGAATGTATACAGAAAACATTTAAAGTATTATACATTATAAAAAACAGCTTCAACCAACACTAAAATTAATCACGAAGCACTCAACTCATACTAGTGTCATCACAGGGTACTGTGGCCGGACATACATCATAGATTACGACGATGTCTGACACAGAATTTGAAAAAGTAAACTAGGGATTTGGAAATCAGTTCATGTTCCAAAAGCTGGAGAACCAGATATGCTGGGCGACACTGCCGCAACCCCATTACCCTCAGAATAGGAAGAACCCACCTTCTACGAGGAGCCGTATAGAACTTACAAAAAAATACCACATGGATGGTAGATTGTGGGGAGGTGGAATCACAGGGACAAGGGCATAGATTTTGGGACCAATCGTTAAGAAGAGGGAAAGAAAGCAAACGATGTAGTAAATTAAATCTAAAACGGGTCAACAAAAATTTCCTGTATTGATTTATATTGTAATTTAGATACGGCTGAATTGTGGGCACAGTTTGGATTAACAGACAGTGTTGGACTGATGTTTTCCCGGCCTCCTTCGATAAGCGCAGTTCGCTCAGGTGCGAGAGGCAAGCCGTTCTTAGTTCGATTATTGTTATGTCCACTATTGCGGGGGGATCATCAAAATATTTTTCAAGGCCCATGTCCGTAAGGAATGTCTTAACATAGGCCAGCCAATTGATCCTCCTCATGTTATCAAGCTTCAGACAATCCTGCACAATTGCCCTTGTCAGGTGGCACTGCTCCGTAACCCAAATTCTCCTCCACAACATAAGTGGTTGAATTTTTATTATGTCCGAGAGATAATCTAAACCCAGTTCGTTATGGCATCCATATGTAGTTGCACTTCTCGGCAGCGATAGCAAATACCTTAGAAAAGAGTTCTCAATTAATTGGAGCTGGTCCGTGTTAGCTTCTCCCCAGACCCCTGCCCCATAAGTTGCTGCGCTTATACACTTTGCCTTATATATTTTAATCATTTCTGACGGTGGTTTTTTCCCTAGCTTTTGCGCAAAGGATTTGAGCGCTGTTACAGTTCTAAGAAATACTAGCTTACGGGATTTAATGGCTTCCCTTCATTTAAACTTGTTGTCAATTAAAATTCCTAAGTAAGGATATGTTAGTGTTTGTTCAAGGGGCACATTGTTAACAGAAATTGTCTTCGGGTTTCTGTGTTTTGGGCCAGCATGCATCACATAGGTTTTTTTTATGTTTATTTTTAAGTTCAAGCCAGCCATGAATGAACAATACTTGTCCAAGACCCGTTGAAGCTGTACTGGGGTTCGGGCAAGGAGAACTGCATCATCGGCATATAGTAGGGCTGGAATATGCCGATGACCAATGGCTGGAAGATCATCCGTGCCCTCGAGTAGAGCAGCCTCAAGCCCATTTGTGTACAGGGTACAAAGGAAGGGGGCCAGAGCACAGCCTCGTCTGACCCCCTTCTCTACCCGAAAGCTATCCATTAGCTGGCCGTTTGTTCCGTATCTTACTCTCCCTGTAGCCTCCGAATACAGCTCTCGCAGGAAATCAACAATCGATGGATCAATGCCCATCTGTAGTATGATTGTCCACAGCCTTGAGTGCACAACACAATCAAAGGCTGCGGACAAATCAACATACACCATGTGGAGAGAGGCACCTTCAGCATGTACATATTTCTCAGCCAGGACCGTCAAGTTCAGTGCCTGGTCCACCGTGCCCAGTCCCTCCCTAAACCCATATTGCAAATCCGAGATTACATTTTGTCCACTCCTGGAGTCGCTCGAGAAGAATGCGTCCTGCCATCTTCCCGAGCGAGTCCAGGAGTGAAATGGATCTATAACAGGATGGACTGTTCCTATCACCCTTTTTGTAAATGGGGACCAGTATCGAGGTTGACCACGACTTTACCAGGCCAACCTCTTTGGCCGCGTTTAGTACATTAGTAAGGATCGGGGTCCAGAGGTCTGGGTTTTGTTTAAAGAGATCTACTGGGACCGTATCTGGACCTGGTGCCTTCCCTCCTTTGGATAATTTTAATGCATTTAATACCTCCTTGTGATCAAAACAGAGAGTTAATGGATATTTAACATGGGGGAGAGCTTCAACTGGCGCCATCTCATGGGGATTCTCCATAAGAAAAACCTCCGAGAAGTACTTGATCCATTCTCTGGCGTCAATAGCAACGTCCAAAGTTGGTACGTCTGCCTGGGCGAGGAGGAAGGGGGATCTCACTACCTGCCAGAAGGCAGAACTGTCCTTTAGGGCACTGCTCTTCTTTAGTTGGTCCCACAGATTGGCTTTAATCTCCTTTTTTCTATTTTTTATAGCTAGGGAGTAGGCCCTCCTTAAGCTAATGATCTCGTCTTTATCTCTCGTATCCTTGACTAAGGCCTTTCTTAGTAATGAGTATGCTTTGGTGCAAGCAGGACTGAACCATCCCTTTCTATGCTTCTTCTTATGTTTGCCAACTTTGGTCAGTTCCTTCCTTATGACTTCAACAATTGCCGCATTGCTAGCTAAAATTTGGGCCGGGGTAGCCAGAGGGTCAAGACACTTCATTATGTCAGGGTTACTTGCCTCCACTATTTTCACCACTACAGCCCTCTGGTCTATCTTACCCCATTTTAGAGTGTAACCATTCAGGCGGTCCAATGTCAATTCTTGCTGGTCGAGCACGTTTGACTGCAGCGAGCCTTCGTTGGTTTGACTATTTCCAATCTGAAGGGTCACACTTAAAGGAGAGTGATCGCTAAGTACATTGTTAATAGTTTGGAAGATCTTAATGTGAGGGGCTTTATTAGTGGAAACTAGGATGTAATCAATCACGGTTTGTGCATCTCTTCCATGAAATGTTGGCGCAAATACAACTGCTGGGGTTTTTAATTCATTGGCAAACCCATTTCTAATTCCACCATTGTCTCGTACATTTTTGTTCCCTCAGGCGTGTGTGTAAAATGCGTAAGCCCATTGTCATGTTCGTCAATAATCCCACAGTTAGGGGTATTACTTTTTGTGCACTAGTGCAAATTGAAATCCCCTCCCCAGACTAAAGTGTATGTCTTACGTGCGTATTTTAAACGCAGGGCTTGAAGGAGATCAGAGATCTCAGTTACCAATAATATGAAATCGGATGGATTCAGGTTATTATAAAAATGTATTAGGAAATAAACTTCCTGAGTAGATCTTTGGAGAGTAAGTAGTTGGTAGTTAAGCTCTACTTTCACAGGGATAATATCATGGCAGGGCAGAAGGTTTGAGATATAAGTGATTAATCCTCCCTTACTCCTACCAGCAGTGGACTTTTTGGCTGGGGAGAAATAGGTCCTATAACCTAGAAGATGTATCGGTTCGTTAAGCCACGTTTCTTGTAAGCAGATAATATTGCTTGAGTTGGCAGTTTGCAAGTAGCTAGTTTCCATGTGCTCAGAGGCTAAACTTGCTATATTCAAAAGAGAAAAATGACTTGTTTATCAAAGGTTACCGAAGTAGGTGATCCAGGTAACGTTTGTAGCACCTCGTTAGTCAGTGTCATAGGAGAGTTTACCCTCCGTGTCTCTGTAGTTACTTTCAGGGTGCTATCTATAGAGGTGGAACTATCTTTTACAGGTACTGCAGTAATAGAACCGTTTTCTGGGTCAACTATAGTATCTTGATTTTCAATAAGGCCTGTGGATTCTTTCACTGTGTATGGTGTTAATTTAATTAAGTGCATAGGACCTGTACTATCGTACTTATTGTCTAATAGTGGTCAATCAACCATCTCCAGGCCGCTGTATCTATTAAATGTTGGTATCCCTCCCCAGGTGTCCCTATATGATGAATATCTCCTGTCCCTGCCTGTCCATACTGCCCAGTTGTTCCTCCCCTGCCTGGTGTATTCTGCGTCCCCACCCCAATGATGATTTACTGGTTCATGCCAGGGCCAGTATAGCCCTTCGTTGTAGCGGGAAGCTGGTGGGTAGAAATAAGACAGTCTTTTAGTTGATATCCCATCAGGTTTACTTATCGAGCCCCACGAGCAGATGTGATCCGCTGTATGTGGGTCATCGAAATTGACTATAATACAGTCACCTGAGACTTTTTTTGGTTGATGGCCTATCCAGGGGACTCTACGGACTGCAGTGGTCCTACTAGTACAGTTTTGTGGGAGCGGTCTATTGTTGTTCAACCAATACTGGACCTTATTTTTTAAGGACCAGTTTGGTTCCTCACTATTGTGAGTCAGTTCAGGGACCCCTGTCACAACGACTACATAGGGAGTTGCTTCAGGGGGGAGATTTATCGGTTTGCGCCCCCCTCCCTTGGGCCTTTGTCCCTGCTGACTAAGTCTTAGTGGAGGGTCTTGTTGGGCAGTATTTATCTTGCCTGGTTTCGGAAGGATTTGTGCGGGATTTGGAGTTACGGGGGTAGCAACTACTGGGGGTATCTTTTTCTGTTGTAAAGGGACCTTATTGGCAATTTCTTTTTGGGCATTAGTTTTTGGGGTAGCAGATCCTATGGTAATTTTCTTTGTGCCTTCCGGTTTTTGAGGTTGGTGTCTTTGGGTTTCAATTCTCCTCCATTTGTCACCCCCAAGTTCTTCTGATGGGAGGATGTCTTCAGAGTTAGCATTAGGACTGCTAGTTGTTTTTCAATAATTGCTAGACTCAATTGGAACAGCTGTAATTGCGTTTTTATTAGTTCTCCAATTTGAGCTAGCAAGAATTGATCAGCACCACCTACATGATTGCCACCCCCCATTTGATTACCCGATGTATCATCGTTAGCACGATCGTCTGTAGTTCTATCTGTTAGGCTAGGATCCACAGCCGTGGAAAGGAGACTTAAGCTTTCATTGTCTGTGTTAGGTGGATTAAGATTATGCGTTGTTAGGCCTGATGTAACATTGCCCTGCCCCTGGGTGTTAAATTGCATTTTATGTCGGGTATTACCTGAGTTTGAATCTTTTGTTTTCTTTCTCTTATCAGATGGGTTTTTCTGTTTTGGAATAGCGCCCTCATTAGTTCCCCTTTCTGCAGCTTGTGCCTGGTCAGTTCGCAATTGTGTCGCAAAAATTTCAGGGGGGTTTTCAAGGGCCTCGGCAGTTTGTGAATCCGACATTGACAGTGTGGCAGAGAGATCGACTAAACTGGGGATACCATGGACGTCAGCGTCTACTTCTAACATTAGGGCCTTCTCACGTTGATTAGCAGGAGTCTGTGCCATTGCCAGAGACCCAAGTGAGGATCTTCTTGCCTGCACTAAATCCTGTGAGACTCTTCTGTCCAACAATATTATCCCTTGATCTATGGCTTCGTTAGCTTTCATGATAAACTGGTCGATAGGACCAGTAAACTCTGCCATACGTTGCTTTGTTTTGCTACGACTACCTCTAGGGGACATGTTAATGATTACAAGCACCGCTAAGGAGTTATTTACACCTTATATATCTATATACAGACCAGCTAGTTGATCGTCCCATGTCTGTGGGAAAAAATAGATGTTAGAGGGGCGGCCCAGTCCAGTCTATTCCGGTCTGTGACGGGCTAGGACGGGCCCGCCCTTGGCCCGGGCTTCGCCCGGCGCTCTCGCGCAGCGATTGACTGACGCGATTATATTAGCGTCTGAAGGCGACCAGTGGGCGGGGCTAACAGGGTGCACGCAGACCAGCTGGCAAAGGTCAGGCAGGGACTCCTGGGAAAGCGAGTCCCTGCAGCACTACACTCCTGTGCTGGTGACTAAGCCTCTCCGCCCAAGCGCTCTCCAGTTCCCAGGGCAGTGTCTCCAGGCGGTGTTTCAGACCGTGCAGCGGCACCCACGAAGCGGGTGCGGCAAGTTGTTGCGGTGAAGTATGGGCAGGTAACAACGTCCAACGTAGGTCTCCTTAGATATCCACAAAAGCTCCCACTTGCAACAGGGAAGGAAGTCGATTTTATAGTTGTGTGCCGGCCAGGGGGTGGGGCAGACCAGCTGGCAAAGGTCAGGCAGGGACTCCTGGGAAAGTGAGTCCAGATCCACACCGACCCCAATTCCACACTCAGAGGCACCCTCATCTACAGGCCATCAGGACCTTGCGCACAATTCAGCGAAGACATCACTGACTTCATCAGCCCCCACGCCCTCCCCTCCGAGAACTACATCCTACTAGGAGACCTCAACTTCCACCTAGAAAAGAATAATGACTACAACACCACCACCCTTCTGGATAACCTCGCTAATCTCGGACTCCTACAACTTGTTAACACCCCCACCTACTCCGCCGGACACACGCTCGACCCAATCTTCACCTCCAGCAAGCATATCTCCTTCGACCACACCACAGCTCTTCAGTGGACAGACCACAGCTGCGTTCACTTCAGCTACAAAAAAACTACGACCCACAACCAATCCCCCGCAGAAACTGGAACAAAAATACAACCGACCAACTCCTCACATCACTGCACCAAAACTGCCCTGCAAAATCATCGAACCCAAACCTTGCAGCCACCAACCTCACACAATGGATCACCCACAGCGCTGACGAATTAGCACCCTTGAAAAAACATCATCCCAAACAGACCAACAAAAAAGCCCCCTGGTTCAACGAAGACCTCAAGAAATCCAAGAATATCTGCCGCACCCTCGAGAAAGCCTGGAAAAATGACCGAACCATTGACAACCAGACAGCCTTCAAGAACGCTATCCGCAAACACCACCAACTGATTCGATCCACCAAGAAATAAGCATTGAAGGACCGACTCAACAACAACGCCCAAAACAGCAAGGAACTATTCAACATTGTCAAAGAGTTCACCAACCCCACCGCCGGAGCAAACGACATCACCCCCTCCCAAGACCTCTGCGACTCCCTTGCCTCATTCTTCCACAACAAAATCGAAGACATTCATAACAGTTTCAAAAACCAGACCAGAATTCAGCCCTCCCCATCCACATCCGAAAAAAAGCACCCCTCTAACAACCTTTTTGCCTGGAAACCAATCACCACTGAAGAGACCATACACCTGATGAACTCCATCCACTCAGGATCACCAACCGATCCTTGTCCCCACCACATTTTCAACAAAGCAGACTCCATTATCGCACCCCATCTACGAGATGTCATCAACTGCTCCCTCAACTCCGCTACCTTCCCGGAAAGCTGGAAACACGCCGAACTCAGCGCCCTCCTGAAGAAACCCACAGCAGACCCCACTGAACTCAAGAACTACCGGCCCATCTCGCTCCTTCCATTCCCTGCCAAAGTCATCGAGAAAGCTGTCAACAGTCAGCTAGCCGCCTTCCACGAATCAAGTAAATCCCTTGACTCCTCACAAACCGGCTTCCGAGCCAATCACAGCACTGAGACCGCCCTCATCGCAGCAACAGACGACATTCGAATACTCCTGTACAACGGAGAAACTGTCGCCCTCATCCTACTGGACCTCTCCGCAGCCTTCGATACTGTCTGCCATAACACCCTTATTCAACGCCTCAGCAACGTCGGAATACAAGGTAAATCACTGGACTGGATCACCTTGTTCCTCGCCGGAAGAACCCAGAGAGTCCGACTCCCCACTTTTAGATCAGAGGCCACCGAAGTCATCTGCGGCGTACCACAAGGATCATCACTGAGTCCCATCCTCTTCAACGTATGCATGAGCCCCCTCGCAACCATCGCACGACAACACAACATCCACATCATCTCCTATGCAGACGACACCCAGCTGATCCTCTCCCTCACCAATGACTCTAACACCACCAAAACCAACCTACTCGAAGGTATGAAAGAAGTAGCCAAATGGATGAAGGACAGCTGGCTAAAACTAAATTCGGACAAAACTGAAGTCCGCATCCTAGGTTCCTCACCCTCCGCCTGGGACGACTCCTGGTGGCCACCATCCCTGGGAAGCGCTCCCATACCTACGGACCACGCACGTAACCTGGGCTTCATCCTCGACTCCTCCCTTTCGATGACCAGACAAGTCAACGCCATCTCCTCTTCATGCTTCAACATCCTGCGCATGCTCAAAAAGATCTTCCGCTGGATCCCCTCCGAAACAAGGAAAACGGTCACCCACGCACTAGTCACCAGCCGACTGGACTACGGAAACACCCTCTACGCCGGGACAACGACCAAACTACAGAAAAAACTCCAGCGCATCCAAAACGCCTCAGCCAGACTCATACTAGACAACCCCCGCCAAGCTCACATTTCCGGTCATTTGAAACACCTCCATTGGCTCCCCGTCAACAAGAGAATAACATTCCGTCTCCTCACCCACGCACACAAAGCCCTCTATGACCTAGGACCTGAATGCCTCAACACGCACCTGTCCTTTTACACCCCCACCCGCCGACTGCGATCATCCACTCAAGCCCTTGCCGCAATCCCACGCATCCACAAATCCACAATGGGGGGAAGATCCTTCTCCTACTTAGCAGCCAAAACCTGGAACTCTCTCCCCACCCATCTCCGCCTTACTCAGAACCACCTTTCCTTCAGAAAACAATTGAAAACTTGGATTTTCGATAAATAAAGTACCCCTCCCTTCAAGCGCCTTGAGACCCTCTGGGTATATAAGGCGCTATACAAATGCCGAACTTGAACTTGAACTTGCAGCGCTGCACTCCTGTTCTGGTGACTAAGCCTCTCCGCCCAAGCGCTCTCCAGTTCCCAGGGCAGTGTCTCCAGGCGGTGTTTCAGACCGCGCAGCGGCACCCGCGGATCGGGTGCGGCAAGTTGTTGCGGTGAAGTATGGGCAGGTAACGACGTCCCACGAAGGTCTCCTTAGATTTCCACAAAGGCTCCCACTTGCAACAGGGAAGGAAGTCGATTTTATAGTTGTGTGCCGGCCAGGGGGCGGGGCTAACAGGGTGCACGCAGACCAGCTGGCAAAGGTCAGGCAGGGACTCCTGGGAAAACGAGTCCCTGCTGCGCTACACTCCTGTGCTGGTGACTAAGCCTCTCCGCCCACTAAGCCTCTCATTCGAATGTCCAAAAGGTTTCAGCAGTATACCGGGCAAAAGTGTCATCTGAAAACACTCTCATTGTATATTACCAGAAATAACTGTAGATCTGCACTTAATTAAGGTTAATTAGGAAATCTATTGACTTTTTTTAACTTCCCTACCTCACAATCTGTACACCTACTGACCTGGCACTCACGATTGACAGTTGAAAAAAAATCATCCTGAGGTCTATTTTCAGTATTTTTCTGTATTTAAAAATAATTACAGGCAGCAAAATAAATAGTTTTCTGTCTGCATTTATCTGTAAAAATCTGTGAAAATGGAAAACTGGGACCCTAATTACAATGCTCATTGATAGAGCAGCAGAGCACATCAGAGGTTGATGGAAAGCTGCTTGTTCCGAGGGTGACAGATGGGGGGATGGAAGGAGGGCGGCATCAGCGATGATGCTGTCAGCTGATGCCGTCAAGAGAAGTTGAGTGGTACTTATGGACCGGTGGAGACCAGGAGAGGCAGTCACAGAAGAGGAAAAAAACAGGGAGTAGCAACAGGTTTTGATGGTGGAAGGGCCCAAGAGTTGGGAAACAAACCAGCTGGACAGGGTCTTCATATTCCAAAGATTTGCTCTCCGATTGTTAGTATACATGGGGCTGGTGGGTTACATTGGAGAGTGATTGTGGGCTACATGGGAAAGTGAGGGAGCTGCAGAGTAAGTGGAGGAGGGGATAAGATAAGGAGAGTCGGGGAGTGGGAGTATGAGGAGGGATAGTGAAGATTGCTGATTTGAGATGTTTCAGATAAAGATGAAGATGAAGCGATGGGAGTCTTGGGACATATTCCAAGTCAAGTCAAGTCAAGTCAAAAAGTGCTTTATTCGAGTATTACTCATAAAAGCATAGTATACACAGAATTTTAAAAACAGATTAAATTTTTCTGTCGAACACAATGACACAGCACTTTAAGATACATACAAGAATACATTGAATTAAAAAGATTTTTCCATTACAGAAATTGATAGATGGTTAAAAAAGGATTAATACAGTAAAAAAAAATTCAAGATATAGAACGCCGGTGATCTAAAATCAGTAATACAAATACAAAAAATACACTTATAGCAGACAGAGAATAGTTATCAAACTAGCAGTCTCTGTCTTAATGCAAAATCATTTATAGTTAAAAAGCAGTGATTACAAATACAAGGGGGCCATTTTTTCAGACAGAGAATAGTTATTTAACTAGCAGTCTCTGCCTGATTGCCCACGCCCAACCGAGATATTTTGCTGTAGCTATCATAATCCAGGTAACTGGGCTCGTACATATGATTCGCATAGCTACCAAGCTACATGTTGTCCCAAGGTTCCTGCACATAGGTGCTAACCAGACACGTCTTGGCACGGTATAGACCTTACAAGAGAACAAAAAGTGGCACAATGACTCCTTCCCCGTCCCACAAGCTGGGCAGATGTTACTACCTCCATGGCCCCATTTTACAGTCAATGTTCTTATAGGAAGTGCACCAGCTCTCAACTGAAATAAAAGCTTCCTATCACCTGGCTTCGAGATGATGTCCCAATATGTTTCCAAGACTGGATACATTTTAGCCTCAAGGAAGTACATAGACATGGACCCGATGCTATGAGTACTTAGAACTTTGTTAGCAGCATTTTCCCAAAAAATGTGTAGCTTGGAGGGAAATAATGCGCCAGCAGGGTCCAACCATAAAGAACTCAACCCAAGCTCAAATAATATGGCTTTCAATGAATTAAGCCAACTTATTTTATGGAAGCCATCAGCCTTGATGATGTCCAAAAAACCCGTGGCGTAATGTGAGAGCTTGGGAGTAGTCCAGAGTCTACGCCAATACAAGATCGGGCGTAGTCTGGCTAAATCCTTGATTTGTTTCCTTCCGAGGTCATATCGCAGGGGTAACAGCGGAGTACTTTTAGGTGTACCAGTCAATGCCCCTAAAAATGTGTTTTCTGAGGCTTGCAAAGCGTTAAGATTTTCGAAGCCCCACATTTCTGCGCCGTACAATGCAGACCCAATAGCCTTTGCTTCGTAGACTAATAGGGCTGGTTTAATAGGTTTAGTTAAGGATTTCCTGTGCTCTGAATTGATGGCGCCCGCTATATGCTTATGCCGCAATGTAGCAATATTTAAGTGCTGGCTCCACCTGTTGTTATCAGAAATTTGGATACCCAGATATGTGAATGAGTTGACTAACTCTAGAGGCCGACCGCTCATCACGATTTTAGATTTGAAGCTGCGATGCGGCTTAAAAAACATAAGTTTAGTTTTAGTGGTATTCACCTCGAGTCCGTGTTCCCCACAAAAATTCTCAAAAATCAACAGAGCACGCTGCAAGCCACTAGGGGTTTTTGATAAAATTAGCGTGTCATCTGCAAACATTAGTATGGGGATTTTTAGGCCTGAGAGGGAAGGAGCGTCAACAGTTGCGTGTACCAATCGGGAGACAACACCATTTATAAACAATGTAAACAAAGTAGGGGCCATTGAACACCCTTGTCTGACTCCTCGTTCGACACGGAAATCAGCTGTAACCATCCCGTGGCCGCCCCACTGGATTTTAGCGAAATTAGATTCATGGAGACGCAATATCATTGTTAGTAGTTCTTTCGGAACCCCCAAACTATGCAAGACTTGCCACAGTTTGGCCCGGGGGACCAGGTCGAAGGCAGCCCGCAGATCGACAAATGCTGCATACAGGCTGCCCCCCCCCTAGCACCACGGTCTTCCACTGTAGCAACTGGAAGCGGAACACTTGGTCAACCGTACTGGTTGCCCTTCTAAATCCTGCTTGGAAAGGAGATAGAATGTTATTATCTTCTGCCCAATCAAGAAGCCTGTTAACCACCACACGCCCGACGATTTTTTGAACAGTGTCATAAGGCTAATAGGCCTGTAGTTACAAGGCTGGGAACGGTCCCCCTTTTTGTACACGGGGATGATCACTGCGCCTCTCCATGAATCAGGGAAATCAGCTCCCTGAGCAATAGAATTAATAAGCAAATAAATATATTTGCACCAGCGTTCCCTATCATTTAAAAAGATGTCAGCGGGTACTCCATCTGAACCGGGGGCTCGCCCTCGCTTTACTGCGCTAATAGCAAACATAATCTCTTTATGAGTGAAGAGGCAGTCTTCAGAAAACGTCATGGTGAAACTATCCTCATCTGCGGCTAAGGTATTCAGAGTATATTGTGAGCTAAAGAATTCTACCCATGCCTCTTGTGAGACATTGTTGTTTGGAGACTCTTCAGCTTTCTCAGAACCCCATTTTACAATGTTCAAAAATGCTCTGGAGTCCTTCCTGTCGCTGGCCTTTTTCAATTTGCACCAGTGCTGCTCGTCCCACTCCCTCTTAGCTTTAGCTATACATGATTTATATTCCTTTCTGGCAAGACAAATAAGTACACAGTCTCTCCTCTTAATTGCCTGCCCAAGGGCGAGCCTTGCCTTCCTAAAATCAGTATTATACCATCTTGCATCCTTACAGCCCTTAGCCCCCTTTCTCTTGTCAGGTTTTAAAAAGTGCTCCTTGATCTTGGCAAAAAGTGTATCGTCAATTTTAACCACGTCCCCCAAGCCAGAAGAAGAGGCACTGATCAATTCCATGGCCAGTATGGCTTGATCAGTTTCTTTGTTGATAGTATCTATAGCCTGTTGATTGTTAACTACAGTTAACTACAGTATCCCATCTTAACCTACGCATGTTATTCTCAGGGATGATCAACGGTGGAACAAGGTCATTCGTACAAGTAGAATTTGTCTCTGCAGACCACCATTTATGAGTCACACATAGGGGGTTGTGGTCACTCTCTGGTCTCATGGTAACCTCCATGTCACAGAGGGTAGGCCACAAAGGCAGACTACAGATTACATAATCAATTCTACTTTTATGCCTCCCATTGTCAAAAGTTACAGAGCCATTTTTATCCCTCCTTGTTCTTCCATTCATGGCTCTCAGACCCTTTTCAAGGCACATTGCATTAATAGCTATAATGTCCTCAGTCCAGCGAGAAACTGGTGTCAGTTGTAGCTCTGGGATACCCCAGAGAGAGTCCTCTTCAGCTCCAGTGTAGGCCTCTCCCACGACCAAAGGCTCAAACATCCGGTTAAGGTCACCTGCTATAACAATGTTGTTCTCGTGGGAGTGCTCATCGAGGAAGTTTTCCAAGGCTGTTAGAACTTCGGATCGACCACCTTTAGCACTCCTAACGTATATGTTGTAAATATCAAGTGACCCAAGAGTGTCTGTGGTTAGCCTAATCAACTGTATATCGCTGTGGCTAATAGCTATGTTTTTGACTGAGAGGTTTAGCGACTGTCGAACCCAGATAGTAAGCCCCCCCATAGGTCTGCCTTTCGGACCCTTTACAGCTGGCACAGAAAAATTCAAATAACCTAGTATAAAAACAGGTTCGCATGCCCAAGTCTCCTGAAATATGCAGATATCAAATTGAGTGACAAAACCAAGCCAATCCCCACAATCTAGCTTAGAGGTCAAACCAGCTAAATTCCAGGAGATTAAATTAGCAAACCCGGGCACATGTCCCTCTAGTACACCTCTTGGAGGATTCTTTATACAGATCTCACCTACTACTGGGACAACCAAGTTATTCAACAAATCGTTATTAAGGCAGCTATCATCCTGGGGAGGCAAACTAGATATGATTTGTTCCACACTGGTTAGGGGTGCAACACTGTTACCCTTGGGAAGTCAGTCACAATCATTTAGATTGGAAAGAGCTGAGTACCTGTTTTCCAAATTTAGACCCCACTCTGTCGGCTGCACTTCCCTCCGCCCTTTCGTTGAGACTACATTCCACTTCGTCTTTTTTAGTTTTATTAGAAACCCTCCCACTTCGCGGATAGAAGAAATCTAAGGTGAGTGGAATAATTTCGGTAGATCTTCGCTGTGGGGGTAAGAGGTTGGGCAAGATATTTGTCAGAACCTCTGGGTCAGAGAAATGTAAAATAACACAATCACCCTGAAACCTCTTAACAACACTATTTCCTATCCACTTCACTCTCCTGGCCTTTACTAGTTCTTCGGCCAGCTGATGCTTACCCCAGGGAGTTATTATCATATTATTAGTCAACCAATATAGGTCTTTAGACAACAGGGATGAGGTAGATTCTTCCTGCCCAGGCGCCAGAAGAGGAACGTTAGCTAGAACCAAAACCAAGGGAGAAGCCTCAACTATCAACTCCACCGAGTCGTTTACAGGTTCTGAAGCAGGGGGTACAATGGGAGGAACATCTTTCACCTGCACACCATTCGATGTGGATACCTGGGGAGCCACCAAATAATCAGTAGAAGGGGGAGCCCCACCACCCACCAGAATGGAGGAGGCCCTCTTTTGCTCAACGCTGCTGGTAATTGCTTCAGGTAATTTACCAACTTCAGCTAAGGTGTGGTTCAATAGATCCCCTAAATGATTGACCTCTTTAGTTAGTTTCTCTATTCTGCCAATCAACGGCTTGACAATTCCCTGTATCTTGATATCTATCATGTCCAACAATGTCATAAATTGTCCACTAGATATAGACTTACAAGCGTCATCTAGAGATCCATCTTCCTCCACCAAGGTTTTATTAGGAGGGTATATGATCTTTTTCCGACTTGATATTAGCCCACCATGCTTAGGCTGGGTCCTTCATGCTCCTCTAGTAGTGCGAGGTGCAGGCACTGGAGTAGGTGCTTTGTCCTGAGCTAGGTGTTGATCGACCTCCTCCTCATTTTCGCTGTCTGACTCAACATAGACTTATTGAGTGATTGTAGTATTGTCAGCGTGGTCAGAAACAGCAGCAGGAGCACTACAGGAGCTATGTGGCTCTGGGGATTGGGCCAGGGTTGGTATCGGCGATGTTGCAGTGATTGGGTTAGGTGATGTGCACAGGCCAAGTGAGGATCTCCTATCGTTGTTGATTTTTGCAACTACCTGGAGGAGATAGTTGTCCATAGTATTCTTAGCAGGAGATGACTTTTTTCCAGACATGGCGCACCGTAGAGCGGTGAACAAAACCCTCACAGAAGCGAGTTGTATAAAGCAATATTCTTAAAGCCACAGAACAACTCGGCCACACCAGGTCGAGTACAATAACACTAGATAGCGCTAGTTAACCCCAAGCTATAACAGTAGCTCACCTCATGAGTTTCTGGAAACGGGCAGAGTACCTGGCCCAGCCCAGTCTCTGCCTGTCTTGGACTGTCTGAGACTGTTCGCCCTTAGTCCGGGCTTCGTCCCGGGCCTCGTCCCGCACGCGTTCCGCTACGCGTAGGACCCTAGTTTGCACTTGTAGACCACGGTGATTAAGGGGGCGTGGCCGCTGCGGGAAGAGGCTACAGCTGTTCCCAAGCCTCGCAGTCCCGCAGCGGTGGGTCAGCAATCAGCGTCCTGGTGCACTCTGGGAAGGTGAGTGCAGCGCTTGTAATGTCCCGACAAAAGCCCTGGTCACGGCAATCCAGACAAGCTCCTGCTCGCCTACAGCGCCCAAACAGCAGGTTTCAGCACAGCGCGGTCGTTGAGTGGCACCCGCGAAGCGGGTGCCGCGAAAGGTTATGGACTCGGTGATTGAGGGGGCGTGGCCGCTGCGGGAAGAGGCTACAGCTGTTCCCAAGCCTCGCAGTCCCGCAGCGGTGGGTCAGCAATCAGCGTCCTGGTGCACTCTGGGAAGGTGAGTGCAGCGCTTGTAATGTCCCGTCAAAAGCCTCGGTCACGGCAATCCAGACAAGCTCCTGCTCGCCTACAGCGCCCAAACAGCAGGTTTCAGCACAGCGCGGTCGTTGAGTGGCACCCGCGAAGCGGGTGCCGCGAAAGGTTATGGACTCAGTGATTGAGGGGGCGTGGCCGCTGCGGGAAGAGGCTACAGCTGTTCCCAAGCCTCGCAGTCCCGCAGCGGTGGGTCAGCAATCAGCGTCCTGGTGCACTCTGGGAAGGTGAGTGCAGCGCTTGTAATGTCCCGACAAAAGCCCCGGTCACGGCAATCCAGACAAGCTCCTGCTCGCCTACAGTGCCCAAACAGCAGGTTTCAGCACAGCGCGGTCGTTGAGTGGACATATTCATGGATGGGAGGATTTAGATGGGGAAAGATAAAAGGAGTAAACAAGATGGAGTGATACATGTCATGGGAGCAGGCATCATAGTGCTGGACTGAGCGGACAGGGATAAGAGATGAGCATCAGTGCAGGGGAGCTGGTAGACAAGAGTTCGGAGATTGGAGTGATGGAGGTTCAGGATGGGACATGATGACAAGCAAACATAGAAGGTCTTTTGTGGAGTCATATGTTATCCAGCATTAAAGAAAGGGTTTTGGGCTAGTGAGTATGTAAATCTTATTGAACCTTTGCATAGGGAGGCACATAGCCAGGAAGCGTCCAGAGGAAAGGGAGCTGGCTGAACAAATGAGGGTTCCTACCAGTTAGACATGCATGATGTACACTTGCATAGTCTGCGAGAAGCATCCAAAGAGGTGCATTGTATTATTCAAACATCTTAATAAAAACCGGAAGGCAGAAATACATTTTGGTGGAATAGATTTTTATTGAAAGTTTTTTGAGAGATATGTTGGAAGTGTGGACGAATTTGCAAAGATGGCCCATGGTAAGAGGGACGATGAGTGAAAACCTATAGGCAATAGTGAGGTCATTCTAAAGATAATACCAGACCAGGCGAGAGCTACAAGGGGTTCTGCCTGGGACATTTGCTTGCTTCGAGTAGTATTTTCTATCATATTTTTCGAAATTTTCAGAGAAAAAGAAGGAGAGGGGTAAAGACTTACAAGGTCCTTCGGATTGAGGATTTGCGGATGGAGGAGGACAGACTGCTGGTTATGGTGTGGAGGCGTATGAAAGATGAGACAAGGGAAGCCAGTGAGGGAATGAAGTGACTACCTGAGGGTGAAGGGTTGAGTGCTGGGGAGGGGGTTTGTTGCAGAAATGCTAGGTAGTAGGGGTAGTGGAGGGGCTGACCAGAGCAGCATGCTTTTGTGCAGAATTGTGGCAGTACACGAAGCGCACAGAGAGAGACCGAAGAGCCCAAATGAGTGGACGTCTTGAAAGATGTTAGGCACCACAGGGTGTGGTCAGACATTGCAACTTAATGTGGTCTGTTTCATTTCAGGAACTGTGCAGTCAGCTGGAGGTAAGTAAGAAATGTGGATATTTGGCCACTTTATTGTAAGGTGGACAGGGGACCATATCAAAACACAATCTTATTGTCATCAAATGGGTTTGGAAGAGAATGAGGTGGCAGTGAGGTGGCAAAGAACAAGGAGGGGTGTGATGCGGCTAACCGCTGTCCATGTTATGGGAACTGAGAAAGAGCAAGCTGATGTTGGACATGATTTTAAGATTTGGGTGGGAATAATTGATCCGGCCTTGAATTATTGAAGATAAAGACAATAAAGAAAGATTTGAAAGCAACACAAGAATGGTGGGATAGAACAAACATAAGTTGGACCCAACTACATAGAAAAATGGGAGGAGATGCATGGGGAAATATCTGATTGAGGATGGAGTAGATGGTAGCTTGGGCCTGGGGAGTGCAGCAGAAAAAGAGTAGGACATACGAGTTCTTTGATAAACATGTTAAGGAATGGATGCGGGGCCATTAGAGGAGGATCATGTTTAAGGGTGGGAGGATGGTGCAGACTTTGCTGATAGAACATGATAAGGGTTATTTAGTATGCACGGTTAAGCTGAAGAAGTGTTAGAAATTGTGAGCTCTGCTTGTTTCCGATAATGTGTCATGTTTTACAAAACTGTGTGTCAGGAGGGATTCCTCTCCCAAAGTTCATGATGACTTTTCAGGTTTACTAGGTAAGATCTTGCTTACATGTGCTGGTAGATCACATGCAAGAAGTCAAGCTATAAAAACTACTGAATCACGGAATATGTCTCTCAGGATTATTTTTGTGCAGGAAGGTTCACCGTCCTGCACAATAATAATTCTGCATGCAACAGAGGCGCCCCCGCACCATGGTGCAAGGGTGCTTGAATTGGCACAAGGCAGCCAAAATGGCACCATTGCAGGGACTAAAGCAAAAGTGCCCTGTATTCTTTTAAATGCTGAGCACTCTATCCGTGTCACACAGCACAATGCAGCAAGGGGAATTGCTGCGCTACGAGATTTTCTAATAAATATGTCCTAGATTTTTTTGCTTTTTGACCACCCAGCTTTGGACCTTTATTGTGGATGAGGATTTTTACCTGAGTCTCACTCCAAGCCTTTTCAGCACCGGAACGCCCACCATGCATACATTATAACCATTGCAGGTATAAAGTAGCGCTCAGGTTTACAAAGTCGCGCATCTGCCTAGATGTGTCACTTTGTTAATATCGCATAGTGTGCCATATTTTTTATGCTGCAAAACACACAAGATGATGGATGTCTGGGCATACCCTTCCCACACCGGTTTCTGGCTATCAGGCGTCTTCAGCCAGGATAGCTTGACTCCAGTGGCGTAGTGAGCACGGGACCCACGTCTGGGCATACCCTTCACACATAGGGTGAACAGCAAAACACACAAGATGATGGATGGAATGTTGCACAATGGCAAAACATTCACCCCAAGTCACAGATCTGGGTTTCATCCATCGTTATTTTGCTCACCAAGCCACCCCAGTTCAGACATGGGCATATGCAAATCAGTCTTGACCCTTTGCCTCATGGGAACTGTCCAGACCAAAATGCCAAGCCTTGTCTTCCCTTGACAGGAATCAAGCATCCTAGGACCGGTTTCTGGCTATCAGCCGTCTTCAGCCAGGATAGTTTGACTCCAGTGGCGTAGTGAGCACGTGACCCACGTCTTGGCAGTTCAGTCTGGACTGTTCCTATGAGGCTCAGGGTCAAGACTGATTTGCATATGGCCATGTCTGAACTGGGGTGGCCTGGTGAGCAAAATAACAATGGATTAAACCTAGATCTGTGACTGGGGTGAATGTTTTGCCAATGTGCAACATTCCGTCCATCACCTTGTGTGTTTTGCTGTTCACCCTATGTGGGAAGGGTATTCCCAGACGTGGGTTCCTACTCTACAACATCATCCTTGACAGTTTCTCAGGTGAGACTAGGCTTTTAGAAAATAGGAAAATAAAGAAAAGTTGCGTGACTCAGTGCTGCACAGTGGGTAAACCAACACGTTAAAATTCATGGCTTCACAAAGGGAGCGTCCCCTGAATGCCCTATATAGGCATTCATATGCAGATTTAGCTTGGCTTGTGATGCCCCAAATTGAGTAGGAGCACTCCCAGCATTCCCAAAGGAGTGTTTGGGAGCTGCAGGGGTGCAGCAGCCCACTTGGTCAACTGTTGGAAATTGACCCTTTGTCTCCCAGATCAAAGGATGCATGACCTAGGAAGACTTTTCATGATTTTAAAAATATTCTCAAGGCTGGGACTTTTGTTTAACATCCTGGGAGCTGATTTTCTTCCCAGGGTTGGTTATATGGTTGCAGTTAATGTAGCCTGAATGTGTAAAAGAAAATCACAGACACATGTTATATTGATTTTAAATGCGTTATTGACCGTATCTTGCTGATAGAGGTTTTTGATTAAACTTGCAGTGTTTTTTTATACAAATGATTGAATTTAAACATGGATATTGAGTTAAATGATTTAATGGTGTTTCTTAACCTGTGGTTAAGGGCATTTGTTGTGATGCTCCCTTGACAAAGCAAACACAACAATATGATGGGCGCAGTGCTCTTTTGCTCACTATGCCCCCAGCCATATGCAAATCAGTCTTGGCCATGTTCTGCATGGGAACAGTTAAGCCAGAACTGTCCCACCAGGTTCTCCCTAGACCAGAAACAAGCATTCTGGGACTAGTTTCGGGGTATTACCCCATATCAGCCAGGCTAGCTTGAATCCAGTGGCACAGAGAGCAAGGGTCCCATGTCTGGGCATACCATAATCCACTTAGGGAGAACAAAGCAAACACAACAAGATAATCAACGCAGTGCTGACACTTTTCATTGCATTCTGCAGCACACATAGAAAGAGGTCAAAGCCTCTTGTGATTATTTTTGTGCAGGAAGCACAAAGATAATCATCCCCTTAATGCAAGCACCCTTGCACTATGCTGCAAAGGTGCCTGCATTTGACTGGAATGTGCCATGTCAGATTTAGATGGTGCATTCCTGCCCTTTTCTGTCACCAAGAGGGAGCAAAGCAGGAAGGCCTGCGGCGCTGGCCTGTGACAACACCTCATAAATGAGGCACAGAATTTGTATGTTACTCCACACTTGTGTCTCAGGGTATTCATGTAACATAAGGTTGCCAGATAGGTCTTCTTCAGAGAAACCAACTCAGATACATATTTCCAACAGGGCACCGAATACACGTAGGACATCTGTTCTTCCAAAACGAGGATGTACTTGTTTGGCTGAAGTCATAAAAACGTCTAGATGGCTGACAATAACTGATTACAACTGAAGGGAACTAAAGTATCTGTAAATCAAAGGTGGGATGATGTCCCTTTAGGAGGTGGTAAACAGTCGAAATATCGAGTTTTAAATATTGACTGACACTAATATCATGTACAAAATCGGGATATAAAAATATCGACAGTCCGAATATCTTTAACAAGAATATCGAATTGAAGGTAAGTAATATCGTTTAAAAAAATATTGAAGTAAGTAATATTGTTTACAAAAATATCGTTGTTAAAAACATAGTTTTATTAAGGGGCCGATTCCGATTCTGTAAAATCCCGTACGAATAGCCGTATACAGCATTTTTACTGTACGAATCATATCCTTGAACGTCCCCGTACGTACCATGTAGTACGATGCGCACCCAAAGCAGTTCTCTGTCCGAATCGTACCAAAGCCCGTATGACTCAATAATCCCTATGAATCGCATTTGGAACGAGCAGTACGCGATGTCCATACGGATCGAAGCATCATTTTCCAACCCAGCAAGTACGATTTGTTCAGTCAACACTCCGCACAACTCTTTTTTTATGAGAGCTCAAAACGTCCGGAAAAGCAGAATTCGACTCGAAATGCGTGCACAACGGACCCCCGGTACGGTTCGTACACCCTATGATTGTAGGTGTACGATTCGTACACCCCATGATTGTAGGTGTACGATTCATACACCCCATGATCGTAGGGGTACGGTTCGTACACCCCATGATCGTAGGTGTGCGGTTCGTACACCACTTGATTGTAGGGGTACGGTTCATACACCCTATGATCGTAGGTGTATGGTTCGTACACCCCATGATCATAGGGGTATGAACCGTACCCCTACGATCATGGGGTGTACGAACCGTACCCCTACGATCATGGGGTGTATGAACCGTACCCTATGTGATTGTGTGGCTCTCCGTACAAATTGCTCATAGGCGACGTTTAAAGTAAGAATCGCGTACTCATTCCCCGGTCCGGATCGTACTTGTCAGGTCGTACGGCATGTTTACAATTCGTACGGTTCACTTTCAGGGTACGTATCGTACGGATTTTCCCTTGCTTTTCGTATGGTTCGCAACAATTCGGATGTATTTTTTTACTACGGATTGTACTACGCAATTCGGACGGATTTGTATGATTCGTACGGAAACGGCTACAAAGTCGAATTTGAATCGTCGTACGGATTTTTTTCCCGAATCGGAATCGAACCCTTAGTGTTATGTATTTTAGTGAGTATTTTAAATGTATGTGTTCTATGTTTTTGTGTTAGTATTGCATTTGTTTTTGAATATATGAGTTTAATTTTTAGAAGTTACAAAAAAAATGTAAGTAAATTTAGCATTTTAGTTCCGTAGCAGATTGAGGGTTTATATGGGAATAGGGTGGGAAGTAATATAATTATAATAAATGTAATAATAATTTTTAGAGGTTCTTATTTTTTTTTATTACATTTTGAGTTTTTGTGTGTTGTGGGTTTATAAAAGGATTAGGGTGGGAAGTAATTTAATTATAATTAATTAATAAATAATAATTATTATTTAATATTTAGGTATTTAATATTATTAATTATGTTAATTAATTTATTATTAATTCATTGTTAATTAGTTGTTGATTATTAATTAATATTTGGTCAATATCTTAATTGTGTTATTTTGTTTAGGAGCGGGTTGTGGGTTTATAGGGGAATAGGATGGGAAGTAATTTTATGATAATTAATTAATTAATAATTTGTATTCATTATAATTTAGGTATTTAATATTTTATATCATTAATTGTGTTAATTACTTGATCAATAATTATGTATTAATTGGTTGTTAATTATTAATTAATATTTGGTAAATATCTTAATTGTGTTATTTTTTTAGGAGCGGGTTGTGGGTTTATAGGGGAAAAGGTTGGAAGTAATTTAATTATAATTAATTAAATACTAATTTTTGTTAATTAATATTTACATTTTTAATATTTTATTTTGTTAATTATGGTAATTAATCTGTTATTAATTAGTTGTTAATTGGTTGCTAATTATTAATAATTAATTGGTGGATATGTGAATTGTTTCATTTTTCTAAGAGTGGGTTGTTGGTTTATAGGGGAGTGGAGTGGGAAGTATTTTAATAATAATTAATTAATTTATATTTTTAATTATTTAATATTGAGTATTGTTAATTGTGGTAAATAATGTATTCTTAATTATTTATTAATTGGTTAATAATAGTTAATAATACATTATTAATTATGTTATTTGTGTTATTTATTCAAGAGTGGGTTGTGGGTTGATAGGGGAATAGGTTGGGCAATACATTTATTTTAATATGTTTTTATAAAAAAATAATTGCAGTTGTTTTTTTGTGTTATTTGAGTGAATTACTTCATTATTGATTGTTTTTAAATTGCTTGCTAATTATTATGAATTAATTAATTAATTGTTAATTGTTTATGTTAATTGTGTTATGATTTACAACATTGCTGGTGTCATGTATAAGGGAATATGGTGAGAGGTAAATTATTTTTAATTAATTAGTTGTTTGTTAATTAATGTTTATTATGTTGCTGCAGTGGGAATAGTAAATTATTCCCCCCCCGCTATCCATCACTTTCCCTACTGTTGCACTCATTGCAGTAGGAATAGTAAATTATTACCCTACACTATCTAACGCTTTCCCTACTGTTGCACTCTCTGGAGTGGGAATAGTACATTTTACCCCTATGCTATCCAACACTTTCCCTACTGTTGCACTGTCTGGAATGGGAATAGTAAATTATTCCACTCCGCTATCCAACCCTTTCCCTACTGTTGCACTCCCAGGAGAGGGAATAGTAATTTTTAGCCCTACGCTATCCAACACTTTTTTTTACTGTTGCACTCACTAGAGTGAGAATAGTAAATGAATCCCTTCCACTATCCAACACTTTCCCTACTGTAGCACTCTTTGGAGTGGGAATAGTAAATTTTGCCTTTACCCAATCCAACACTTTCCCTACTGTTGCATTCCCTGAAGTGGGAATTGTAATTTTATCCCCTTCGCTATCCAACATTTTCATTACTGTTGCAGTTAATGTAGTGTGAAATGTAATTGTAAAAATATTTTAATATTTAAATGAATTATATATATATTTTATTTTTAATGTTATTTTACAGGTGTATGTATATATATATATATATATGTATATATATATATATATATATATATATATATATATATATATATATATATATATATATATATATGTATATATATATATATATATATATATATATATATATATATATATATATATATATATATTGCCTCTCAGGCAAAGTAACGGATACGGACCTCCAAATCTGTGCAAATTAATTTTTTTTGTGCATATATATATATATATATATATATATATATATCTGCAAAATCTTCAGACCTCCACTCACAGCGGCGAAAGAAGAGACAGACCCTACGCTCTCCAGGCAAGATGTTTATTCAATCCTTGTGCCTTCCAAAATGCGATATATCTATATATATATATAGATATATCGCAGGCAAAACTCCAACCACTTCCACCAAAGCCTCGGCGGCGAAGAAGGAGAAGCGAACCACTTCTTAGTAGGCAAGATGTTATTTTATTCCAACCTCAGCAGCAAACAACAGATGACGCGTTTCGGGCTCAGGCGCCCTTGATCACATACAGGCTGTAATAGGTTGTGGCCATTTAAATGTTATGCCCTTCCTACTCAGGTCACGTGATCGGCAAGTAAGCTATAGATATAACAAACAGACTTGGCGACTTTCACCTATGGGTTTGATTTTTCCAATGTTGCATATTCGCCATAACATTTGAAATATTACCCATTAAAACGATATAGATCTCATTATTGAAATTAATCATAAATGGAAACATTGATTGTTACTAAATATCGCAAAAAAAATATTAAAAAAAAATATTTTCTAATTGCTTCGTTATTTACAATCTATTTCATAGAAAGTCTATTTGACAAATCTAAATTCCTGGATAAATCCATATACAAACAATTATGTACAATAAAATTTGTTTCTCATAACTGCATGAATGCAGACAGCTACTTACTTCATTTGTGACTCTGACTAAAAAGAATGTGCAAAAAGAATATAGAGCATAGCAGCAATACTTATTTTTTCCCTTTAAACTCCCGTGTGCAAGAAATTTGTGTACGATAAAATGATTACAAAATAAAGATGCATTTTGCAACCAAAACTAGGCCAGGACACAAAAGAAAATAGGCAGTAACATCAAATATTGGAGTCAGTTTTAACACCACGAACCATGTCCACGGTTACCACTTTACCCATACTGATAGTACATAACCCCTTATGTTGTATCCTGGTCATAGTGTGAATTGGTAAAATAAGAAATTGACAGCTGTCATAGAACATATATCTG
This sequence comes from Lissotriton vulgaris, assembly GCF_964263255.1. Lineage (NCBI taxonomy): Eukaryota > Metazoa > Chordata > Amphibia > Caudata > Salamandridae > Lissotriton > Lissotriton vulgaris. The sequence continues at coordinate 173,700,330 of NC_141689.1, read as the reverse complement.
AAGCTACCGAATCTTCTTACCTAAACCCAAGATTAAAAACCTACTCAATGTAGGATATTTGCATTCAGATCAACAATACATTTTTAGTAGATGGTAAACCTAACCATGTCAGATAGAACAATCAGAATAATCAATTAAAGACACGTGTACATATCTTCAGTATTATTCAGTCCATTTGGGCATTTACTATCGAAGTTAAGAATGAACTTAGTTTCTAATCTTCTAAGTAAAGCCTCTCTGTTACCTCCTCTACGTGGTTTTGGGACGGAGGCTACCACATAATATTGCAAACAAGATAAGTTGTTTCCATGCACCTGTTTGAAGTGGCGTGCCACAGGATAATTAGGGTCACTATGCAGAATTGCTCGTAGATGCTGTAAAATTCTCTCATGTACCTGTAGCTTGGTGCTGCCGATGTAATTTAGGCCACAGGTACATGTGAGAACGTAGACCGCGAATTCGGTCTTACAATTGTAGTTACCCATTATTTTATGTGGTGTGGGACAGAAGGGAGTTTGATATTCTGGTTTGTTCACCCCAAATTTACACGCACGGCATGTGGAACATTTGTAAAAACCAGATTTGGGTTTAAGCCAGTTTGGTTTGGTTCTTATTTCAGGGCTCGTTGGATATATATATGCATTTATAATTTGTAATATGTTTCTACCATTTGATAATTTATTAAAACAATTATTTATTAGTTATTTTAAGTTAATATTTATATTATATTTGATATATATGTCTGTTTAATTTATTTGTATATTATATTTATTATTCATAGTTTTAAACATTTTCTAATAATTCTAACAATTTTTTTAATTATATTTATTATTGGCAGTATTTTACACTATTTTCCAAACAATCTAAAAAAACGATATTTTTAACAACAATATTTTTTTCTGATATTTTTGTACTTACCATTATGAAGATATGACTTTGATATTTAGGACAACTATATTTTTGTGTGGCTATTTTTGTAGCTCAATATTTTTGCTGTCAATATTCTGTGAGTGATCCGTAGCAGGCAACACACCAGCGGCCAACTAGAGATATTATGCCCTCCGAGTCCCATGACAATGAGAAGTTTTTCAGTCATAACAACCACATAGTTGAAAGCTGACTGAGTGATAGGAGATAGGTCAGATCAGTCGAAATCATGCAGGTGATAGACAGTCTGATTATAACAATCTGAAGTATATCAGATTGTCTGCCCAAGTTTGATGACCAAAAGTGGCATGATTTTGTGAGTGAGTATGATGTCCGAAGAGACATGGAGTCAGTACCCTCATGTGAAACAATGCTATTTTACTATTCATATTCTAGCACTAGAAAGGACCAAAGGAAGACCTGGCAGTTAAGAAACTTCCATGAATAACTAAATCATCTGCTTTTGTAAAGTTAGTGTTATTGGAGCGATGGATTTTCTGCTAATCAAATGTATAGATTTTTAAGTACCATGTATCAAATTTATCAAATAGAACTCACCCTGGAAATAATTCATCATCAAAGCTGTTGCAGGGGATTTCAATTTTCCTTTCGAGCAAAACTGACTTCTTCCAATTCATAGAATTGAGTATAGCTTGCTAATAGGAATCACAACAGCCCACAATTTTTCAAACAATTTAATCCCACCTACTAGGTTAACACAAATAGGGGCATATTCTCAAGGAACTATCCCTGACTTATAAGCACTTTATCGTAGCCAAAGTTGTGATCAATTTATCTCCTCATTCACAAGTTGGTGGTAAAAGCCCATTTCACCAGTTTTCCTGCGATAGCAGCCGCAAAAAACATCGCCACAGATAACCCCCGCAACTATCGCTAATGAGATGCAAAGTAGGCGTTCCCATGCATAAAGCAGCGACAACACCACTCTGCAACATTCTCAACGACCAGCCAGATTGGCGATGAGAACCCAAAACAGGCGATAAGGCGCTTTAGCAGCAGGATATTAACAACTGCACTGACCTGGTATAAAGTCGGATGACAGCCTGAACCAGAAAAGGGAGCTCAGCCCAGAGCCACACCTGAAGGGCAACAGATGCCGTGGAGCCACTGACCATGCAGCTGGGAGTCATAACAGGGCCACAACACCCACCGCCATCACCCCAGGACCCTCCCGGCCCTTCACCCTCCCGGGCAAAGACATGTCACATCAACTTCACGTAATCATCTACAAAATAAGTTGCCTAATGTCGCACAACCACAACAGGCAACATGCATGTGTCGAACAAAAATTATCATCACACATTCTCCATTGAATTACCAAAGGAAACATTTTATTCAACAAAACTCAAAACAACAATTTTGAAGACTTATGGCGGGTCACTCGGGACAATCTGTAGGTCACAGCTTGCAAGACAAAAATCCATATAATAAGGTGTGTCATGCACTCATCAAAGGACAGAGAAAGAGAAAGAGATACAGAGAAGGAGAAAGAGAGGGAGACAGAAAGACGGAAAGCGAGGGAGCTAGAGAAAGACGGAAAGAGAGAAGAGAGGGAGAGAGAGAGAGAAAGATGGAAAGAGAGGGAGAGACGGCGAGAGAGAAAGAGAGGGAGAGACAGAAAAAGACGGAAAGAGAAGGAGAGAGAGAGGGAGAAACAAAGAAATAGAGGGAGAGACGGAAAGAGAGAGAGAGAGACGAAAAGAGAGGGAGAGGGAGAGATGGAAAGAGAGAGAGAGAGAGACGGAAAGAGAGGGAGAGAGAGACGGAAAGAGGGAGAGAGAGACACAGTGAAAAGAAGAGAGGGATAGGGAGAGAGAGTGCTGACACTGCGCACCCAGGCCTCACTGCTCACCTGCTCGCACTGGTGTATCTCCAACCACATGCCGGGATGCACTGCAGTTCACCAGGTCCCTCATCAGAAATGGATCCCTCATCAGAAACAGAGTCCAGATACATGAATAGCAGACTACATACAATTGCACACGCAAACATCGCCTGTCCGCCCCTACTCACCCAGGCAGCTGCACCCCAGCTCCTCCTGCCGCCCAGTGGTGCATGCCTACCCCTGAGCACACTGGCATCTGCACCTGAGCCCCTCCCGCCACCCAGTGGCGCATGCCCGCCCCTCTGCACCTAGGCCTCACTGCTCACAATCTGCCACTGGTGTGTTGCAGAGAGGGCTGACTACGTGCCGGTGAAAGCCACAATCCCGGGGCCCACGAACATGGCACCCTCCACATCATGCAGCCCTGCTCTGTGGGCCACCAGGTCTCACACTTGATTCTGTGTCTTGATTTCGCTATGGCAGACGACATATCAGTGCACAGGACATCATCGCAGGCTGCACATCTGCTCAGCCCTTTAGGTGCCACTAACTCTGTGACCCGCGAGGCAACGCCACTTGGTGGTAGGCACACACTGCCCGCTGGCACAGGCCTACACTGCGGTCTAGCAGGGCTCACAACGATCGCCGCCAATCCGGACCACCAGGACGGGGCATCAACGCAGGCTGCACACCCGCTCAGCACTTAAGGTGCCCCTACCTCAATGCACCGAAAGTCACCGTCCCGTGGAGGTGTAGCTGTGCCGGCTGCAGTGTATCCGGTTCCACCAAGTCTGTGCGCCGCAGGTCATGGACCCTCTCTGATTGAGTATCGTGGTGCGGATGACATCATGTCACCTCCGCCCTTGGGGAATGTGATGTTGCAGGGCCCGAGGCCCTCATGCCTACATTAACACCACACAGATACACCCAGATAGAGAGTGGAAATGGCGTCGAGCACGTGCGCCCGGTCCTTATTATTGGCAGGGTCATATGTCCTGTGACGCATGTGCTGTATGGGTGTGGTGTGGGTGTAAACCAGCTGTGAGGGAGTGGCTGTGGCATGCTGACAACTAGACCTGTGATCTGCAGATCACTACAGGGAAGACCTGCACATGTAGCGTTGTTGTCCACCCCTGTGAGCGTGACTGGAATGGGCTGGCCTGGCATATGCCAGTCCAGCGTAAGGGTTTGAACAATGACCCCTGGGATCTGAGTATGGTGGTTTTTTACTGGGCTGGACAAGGAATTAACTAATGCATGTGTCCCTGTTGTTGTGTCAGCGCACTCGGACCTCATTCAGCAATATGTCACCCTGCGACCCAAGTCCAATGACATGAGCAACATGGAGGTAAGGGGGAGTCACTGACCCTACATTCATCCATACTTCCACACTTGAAAGATCATAGACATGACACATCTGTGTGATTATGAATTTTTAATGCACATTCAGTGGAGTGTTGCAGCTGGAGCAGTACAGGGCCATGCAAACCCCACTTTACAATGTTGGCCCGTGGTGGGCCAGCCAGAGTCCTTCAGGGAATGACAGGTCCAAAAAAAGAGGAAGAGTTCAGTCCGCAGTCTGATTGCTGTGTCATTGGCGATCAAACAGAATATGGCAGTCCATGTCAAGGTCCAAGGTGAATGTCGCAGAGTGTATCGGGGGACAGTGGAAGGTGATGATGCAGAGGGCAGAACCAAGCAAAAACAGGCCATATGGTGGAGAAGAATGCTACTGCATCCTTCATACCACGAAGGCAGATTCATCCGCATCTTCGTCCTCTGCTGTTTCATGTGCCTCATGTGTGGGTGGTGGTGTGTTCTGTTTCCAGCACTGTATGGCAGTGACACATTAGTGGTTGGAGGTGGAATGTTTGCCGCACTGTGTGTCACTGACACTTCAAGGAGTGAAGATGTGGATGGAGTGGTAGCAGCAGCATGCCTCAGCGCCAGCCTTGTTGCAGCAAAGCCATGAGGATGATCTTGAGGTCACTGAGGAGCCCATCTACCTCTCGCTGGTGTTTGGCTGTGGCAGCTGCTCTTTCCGCCTGCGTCCGCTCCATGGTCTCCATTAACCTCTGCATGTGTCCCAATTCCCGGGTGACATCACTGGAGCCACTCTGACTGGACAGTTGTTCTAGTCTCTGAGTCAGGGCTCCAGCAATCTCAGCCATGGTTCATTGGAGAGTAGGGAGCAGACAGTGGGTGTCTATTAGGGACCGTGTGTGGTCCCTGATGGGACTTAGACACCCACGTATGGCATCTAGTTTGGCAGCCATGCGGTCAATGTCCACCCACACCTGTTTGGCCAGCTGCTCCTGGCACCCCAACACACTGTGCTGGAAGGCCATGTGGTCTTGGTGGGGTCCTGGGAGGCAGCCGTGGTGGTGGGCTGCCCTGCTCCTGGAGCTGGGCCGAGGAGGCTCTCCATGAGCTGTTGGAGGGCGTCGGAGTTGAAGCTGTGGTTGTCCTCTTCGTCATCAGAGAAGAGAGGTTCGGGCTGCTCTGCAGGAGGTGTTGATTCTCCCTCTGTAATGTGAAGGGGAGCTACAGTTTCACAATGTTTTCATGTATATGTTGTCGCATTGTACATATTTTCATACAGACTGCATGACTGTATACATTGTGGCTGTTCAGAAGGAGCTACCTATTTGATGGGGGACAGTGGACATTTTGACGACGTAACAGATGTGTGTTTGTACATGTACATTGCTTATTCTGTGCCCCTCTGCCAATTCTGCCTTCTCCAACCCATGCCCCCTGTTGTCCCTTCTTGCCACCCTCGCTGCTCCCGCCGCTGCATCCCCTGTGGCCCGTCCCCCTCTGTGCCCATTCGTTGCCCCCTGCCACCCGCCTCCCACCTGCTCCTCCCTCCCACCTCCCCTCAAATGGCAGCCGCTGTGCGGTGAGGAGAGCGACCCTTGACCTTGCCAGGTAGGTGGCTCCCCCACCGCTGCAGCTCCACCTGCCTTTGCCTTTTGTTTCCCATGTGTGCCCTTTTTGCTTCTTCTGTGCCCCGCTGCCATTTTGCCTTCTCCACCCCATGCCCCCTGTGGTCCCTGCTCGTCCCCCGGCCCGCCCCCTCCGTGCCCATTCGCTGCCCCCTGCCTTCCGCCTCCCGCCTCCCAGCTGCTCCACCCTCCTACCTCCCCTCAAATGGCAGATGCTGCGTGGTGAGGGGAGCGGCCCTTGACCTTGCCAGGTAGGTCACTCCCCCCGCTGTAGCTCCACCTGCCCTTGCCTTCTGCTGCCCTTGTGTGCCCTTTTTTCTTTTTCTGTGCTCGCTGCCCATTTTGCCTTCTCCGCCCCGTGACCCCTGTTGTCCCTACACGCCCCCCCTCGCCGCTCCGACCACAGCATCCCCTGTGCCCCCGCCCCCCTCCCTGCCCATTCCCTGCCCCCTGCCACCCTCCTCCTGCCTCCCAGCTGCTCTTCCCTCCCACCTCCCCTCAAATGGCGGCCACTGCATCAAAGGCAAGCCTGTCTGCGCCCGTCCACACCTGGAACGTGCCCAGCGCCAGAACCCCTGGCCCCCAGACCGCCTCCAATACGACGCCAGCACCCTCAATGCTCTCAACCCAGGATGGACCCTCACCTGCTGCAGGACCGCCCTGAAGCGCACCCACGGTCTATTCAACTGCCGGAACAGCAGCTTCTCCTGGATCAAAGACACAGAGACTCCCGCCACGACAGAACACAACCGGCTTGGATGCATCAACACCCGCTCCGCACGCAAACACGCAGTCGAGCTCAGAGACCTACTCGACACCGCATCACCAGTATTCCTGACCGAGACCTGGATGAACGAAGACTCCTCCCCAGACATCGCCATAGTCATCCCCGACAGATACAAGATCGCCCGCAGAGACCTCACCAACAGAGTCGGAGGAGTATTCGCCATCATCCACAAGAAGACCATCAGGGTCTTTACAAACACCGACGACACTCTTAGCACCGCCGAACACATGCACTTCCAGATCCACACGGACCACAAGAGCACCCTAAGAGACACCCTCGCCTACAGACCACCCGGACCCCGACCACAATTCTGCGACGCCATCGCCGACTTCATCAGCACGCACGCACTGACCTCCACCGACTACTCGGAGACCTGAACTTCCATCTGGAGAACAACAACAACAGCAACTCCTCCACCCTGATAGACAACCACGCCAACCTCGGACTGGAACAGCTCCTCACGATGCCGACCCACATCGCCGGTACATAAGAAGGGGATCCCCGCTGAAAAGGGAGTTGTGTTAACAAACCAACAAATTATAATTCGAAAACTTTCATAAAGAATGATTTCAGAAGGAGGAAAGGTTCAGTCTAGGTACCGTAATTTATTAACAATACCTGAATAGTAACATAATCAAAACAATCTTGTAAAAAGCCCCAAAGTGGAAGGGGGAAGGGGACGGGGAGTGCTTAGGGAAGTGTGCAGGAGGAATAGACACAGTTAAATAGACAAGTGACAGGTACAGTAGTTTCCAACAATTTCAAATTATATACAAATACATAAGCCCGGGAGTCAGGGCACACAATGATGACTAAGTGACCAAACAAAACTTTCAACGGACACACAGTCAATCTGAGGCTGTAAAGGGCCTGTGCCGGAAGTTTCAAGGGAAAGCCGTCGACGTTTTGACCCCTGTGCGTAGGCTAGATTCAGTCCTTAAGTGGGGTCTTCATCAGGACAAGGACAAGGGAGAGTGAGGGGCAACCTGTCAGATAAATTAATGAAATGAGTGAGTGTGATTGAATGATTTCAACTGATACACCATGGCCTATTAATATAGACCATGAGGAAAATTACACCAACAACTTAGAGTAAATTAAATTACCATGGAGTCGTGGCCCGTCTGGGCTCAGGACGTGGAGTGATGATGGACACTGCATGAATCACATGCCAATCACGTGAGGTAATCACAATGCTACAGAGGAGAAGAAAAACCAGTGAGAGTCTCATATTTCACTGTCGATTAAAAACACCAGGTAATTCGTAAGAACACGGTGTCAATTTCTAGTACATCAGGGTGAGGGAAAACTAAACTAATCATGCTGGTGGATGTTACTGTCTAGATAATATCGAACCATAAAAGGTTGCGGAAATGGACTGGCCAGTGTCACAAGACTACACAGTAATGAAACTTATTGAGAATAAGCCTATTCGTGTGTCAATACATGAATATCTAACATACCTGTGATTTAAACGGAAAATCGTAAGTGCGATTTTCAAAAAGTTTACTGGAGTCGCTGGGTTAATATAAACAACAGCAGTCGCTGGTTTTTCAGACGGTGTGGGTCATGAAACCACAGTCACAGGATAATCTAAGAGGAAAAGCGAAGTCATTGGTATGGGGTTCCAGTATTTAAATGACTAATGACAATTGCGGTACTCCTTGCTAGTTGATTTCAAAGGGCCGCTAAGAGTGGGTTAATCCCGTGACTCAGATACCTGGGATACGAGTGGTATGAATGCTCGACATACCTGTGATGTAAAATGCCGGTCAGAAAAATTGCCGAAGGGCGTTGGTTGACTCCGCAACCAGTGGCTTGTATCCCGTCTGGGTTTGGCTAACATGCAATCAAACACGGGCAAGGATGAGTCTGAGAAAAAAGTACGGGTGCATTATAGGCTTCTGTGTGAAGGCTAATTGAATTGCAGAAAGGTGCGAGCTACATAGCTAGACGACATACCTGTTGTCGTGCATAAGCAGTCAATAGCAGTCAAAAAACTGGCCGGGCGGCGATGATTAGTACAGCTGCCGAAGGCTTGTGACCCATCTAGGTTAAGCCGTCACGAACTCACGATCTGAGTGAATCTAAGGAGAAATGGTTCGAGTGGAATTTGGCTTTAGTTAAAGTGCTAATCTGAACACAGTTTTTTAAGGAAAGCCAAAATGCGCTACGTGGCAACATACCAGATCAACTTCATGGCGTCCATGAGTAGAAACTCCGCAACTCCAACTACGCGGAGTTTGGGGGGAGGGGTCAAATTTAAAAAAATAAAAAACACCGCCCCGTGATAGGCATAGAAGAGTTACTCAGTGTTCTGGCGTGGGCGTCAAAAGACATCATCCGAGTATTACTCAACAATTGTTTGTTTGATTGTTGTATTTGTAAATAAAATAACAACGAAGCCGTGCAACTCTCCAACATGAGGTTGCAAACGGACTTTGTGCAAAATCAGGCAAACATTTGGTGTAATGGATTCCAAAATAGCTACAACATATAAATGGATCAACAACTCTCACAAATCATATAGTCGATTGGAAAATTTATGTATGTGAGAAACAACTAATAAAGTCAAATGAACAATATCCGTGCAACTCACCAACATGGGGTTGAAGGCGGACAACTAGATGACGAGAAACAAATCAAATGAATAGATCTGATGATGGCGACAAAATGGATTGGGAATTTTTGACAGAAGCCAAATAAAGATACCAAGACAAACATTTGCCGGGCAACTCTCACACATGAGGTTGAAACCGGGCTCTTGAGTTGCAGATGGTCAGTTCCCAAGCATGCAGAATAGGGAGGAAGGGCTTGTTTAGTGGAGGTACAGAGACGTGGATCATAATCAAACCTATTTGATCTATGCAACCCGATTTAAATTTTGAGAGGTCATACCAGTGCCTAGTTAACCCAGGGCTGCCAACTGTGCTAGACTCCCCTCTTGTTCATTGAGGCCATTCTTAATTGAGTCGAGGAGGGACATCCATTTGGATTCACGAGTGTTAAGTACAGTCAGTATGTTACCTCCTCTTCTACCCAGAGTGACCTTTTCGATCACAAACCATAGCAGTTCAGATACAGCATGTCCAGCCTTTTGCCAGTGTACTCCTAGCGGTGCGCCAACAACATTGCAGCGCAGCCTACTGCAATGGGATGAAATGCGAGACTTAATTCTCTGTTGTGTTTGTCCCACATATATCTGTCCACATGGGCATATAATGATATAAACCACACAGCAGGAGTTGCAATTTGTATGGTGTTTTAGGCTGTAAGTTCTTCCGCCATGGTCAAAGATCTTAATCTGCATGGTGGTTTCGCATGAAATGCATGTTCCACATCTGTAGTGGCCCAGCACTGGAGGAAGATTCCACATACTTGTGAGGGTGGGTTGACTCGCAGGTTCCAAATAGGAGTGCACCACCAAGTCCCGAATATTTTTGGCCCTCTTGAAGGAATGGAGCGGGAACTCCGTCTGTTTGATCTCATCTGACACAATGGAACAGTTCTTATTGATGATCCGTTTTACCTCATTACTCCGTGTGGAGAAAGTAGTTACACAGATGATACGATCCATTTCTGATTGATCACTTTGGTCTGGATTTAACAGGGTATCGCGTTGATTGTACCAGGCTCGTTTCCTGGCACGTCTCACCATTTTGGACGGATAACCCCTTGAGATGAGGCGGTCACTCAAGATCTCAGATTCTTGGATATAGTTTGCCCGAGTGGAGCAATTTCTCCTGATCCTGAGAAATTGGCCCACTGGGAGATTGTCTTTTAACCCTCGGGGATGGTGACTTCCATATTGTAGTAGGGAATTCCGCTCCGTTGGTTTTCTGAATAAGGTAGTCAATAGACGGTTGTCTTCCACATAGATCGAGATGTCTAGAAAAGGAATTTTGTTATTGCTGGAGTCCATTGTGAACTGAATATGAGGGTTTCTGGAATTTAGCCACACATGGAACTCTGAAAGGAGTGCATTGGTTCCATCCCATATGCATAGCACGTCGTCTATGTACCTGACCCAAAGGGTCAGGTTACTGTGAAAAGGGTTGTCTGTGGAGAAAATGAATTGGTGTTCAAAATGGTCCATAAAAATGATAGCCAGATTAGGAGCGAAGGTAGCCCCCATAGCTACCCCCTTGGTCTGTAAATAAAACTTGTCTTGAAAAATAAAGAAATTCTGTTGCATCGCGATACACAGCAGCGCAATTATGAAATCAGTTGGGACCTGGACAGGTGCCGGTCGTTTGTCTAAGGCTAGTCTCATTACTTCCAGTGCATCGAGTTGAGGGATGCTTGTATATAGCGAAACAATATCGCAAGTTACCAGAAGTTGGTTATCTGGGTTGAATGGCCTTTCGTCAATGAGGTTGATAGTTTGCGTGGTATCGCGTAGGTACGCTTTGGTTTTGAGCGCAATTGGTTTTAAGAAAAAGTCCACGTATTTGCACAAGGGTTCTAGCATAGACCCACACCCGGAAACAATTGGGCGGCCGGGCGGGGTCTCAAGGTTCTTGTGTACCTTGGGCAAGGTATATATAGTGGCAAGACGGGGAAATTTTTGATTGAGGAATTTAAATTCCAGCTTGCTAAGAAAACCAGCATCCAATCATTTTTGAGTGACTTCCAAAATAGTCATCGCCAAGTCACGTGAAGGGTCATTGGGTAATAGTCGGTAACTTACTCCATCTGACAATTGCCTGTAAATCTCCTCTTTGTATTTATCAAGGTCCTGGATGACAATTGCTTCCTCCAGTGCTGGGCCACTACAGATGTGGAACATGCATTGCATGCGAAACCACCATGCAGATTAAGATCTTTGACGATGGCGGAAGAACTTACAGCCTAAAACACCATACAAATTGCAACTCCTGCTGTGTGATTTATATCATTATATGCCCATGTGGACAGATATATGTGGGACAAACACAACAGAAAATTAAGTCTCGCATTTCATCCCATTGCAGTAGGCTGCGCTGCAATGTTGTTGGCGCACCGCTAGTAGAACACTGGCAAAAGGCTGGACATGCTGTATCTGAACTGCGATGGTTTGTGATCGAAAAGGTCACTCTGGGTAGAAGAGGAGGTAACATACTGACTGTACTTAACACTCGTGAATCCAAATGGATGTCCCTCCTCGACTCAATTAAGAATGGCCTCAATGAACAAGAGGGGAGTCTAGCACAGTTGGCAGCCCTGGGCTAACTAGGCACTGGTATGACCTCTCAAAATTTAAATTGGGTTGCATAGATTAAATAGGTTTGATTATGATCCATGTCTCTGTACCTCCACTAAACAAGCCCTTCCTCCCTATTCTGCATGCTTGGGAACTGACCATCTACAACTCAAGAGCCCGGTTTCAACCTCATGTGTGAGAGTTGCCCGGCAAATGTTTGTCTTGGTATCTTTATTTGGCTTCTGTCAAAAATTCCCAATCCATTTTGTCGCCATCATCAGATCTATTCATTTGATTTGTTTCTCGTCATCTAGTTGTCCGCCTTCAACCCCATGTTGGTGAGTTGCACGGATATTGTTCATTTGACTTTATTAGTTGTTTCTCACATACATAAATTTTCCAATCAACTATATGATTTGTGAGAATTGTTGATCCATTTATATGTTGTAGCTATTTTGGAATCCATTACACCAAATGTTTGCCTGATTTTGCACAAAGTCCGTTTTCAACCTCATGTTGGAGAGTTGCACGACTTCGATGTTATTTTATTTACAAATGCAACAATCAAACAAACAATTGTTGAGTAATACTCGGATGATGTCTTTTGACGCCCACGCCAGAACACTGAGTAACTCTTCTATGCCTACCACGGGGCGGTGTTTTTAATTTTTTTAAATTTGACCCCTCCCCCCAAACTCCGCGTAGTTGGAGTTGCGGAGTTTCTACTCATGGACGCCATGAAGTTGATCTGGTATGTTGCCACGTAGCGCATTTTGGCTTTCCTTAAAAAACTGTGTTCAGATTAGCACTTTAACTAAAGCCAAATTCCACTCGTACCATTTCTCCTTAGATTCACTCAGATCATGAGTTCGTGACGGCTTAACCTAGATGGGTCACAAGCCTTCGGCAGCTGTACTAATCAACGCCGCCCTGCCAGTTTTTTGACTGCTTTTGACTGCTTATGCACGACAACAGGTATGTCATCTAGCTATGTAGCTCGCACATTTCTGCAATTCAATTAGCCTTCACACAGAAGCCTATAATGCACCCGTACTTTTTTCTCAGACTCATCCTTGCCCGTGTTTGATTGCATGTCAGCCAAACCCAGACGGGATACAAGCCACTGGTTGCGGAGTCAACCAACGCCCTTCGGCAATTTTTCTGACCGGCATTTTACATCACAGGTATGTCGAGCATTCATTCCACTCGTATCCCAGGTATCTGAGTCACGGGATTAACCCACTCTTAGCGGCCCTTTGAAATCAACTAGCAAGGAGTACCGCAATTGTCATTAGTCATTTAAATACTGGAACCCCATACCAATGACTTCGCTTTTCCTCTTAGATTATCCTGTGACTGTGGTTTCATGACCCACACCGTCTGAAAAACCAGCGACTGCTGTTGTTTATATTAACCCAGCGACTCCAGTAAACTTTTTGAAAATCGCACTTACGATTTTCCGTTTAAATCACAGGTATGTTAGATATTCATGTATTGACACACGAATAGGCTTATTCTCAATAAGTTTCATTACTGTGTAGTCTTGTGACACTGGCCAGTCCATTTCCGCAACCTTTTATGGTTCGATATTATCTAGACAGTAACATCCACCAGCATGATTAGTTTAGTTTTCCCTCACCCTGATGTACTAGAAATTGACACCGTGTTCTTACGAATTACCTGGTGTTTTTAATCGACAGTGAAATATGAGACTCTCACTGGTTTTTCTTCTCCTCTGTAGCATTGTGATTACCTCACGTTGTGATTGACATGTGATTCATGCACTGTCCATCATCACTCCACGTCCTGAGCCCAGATGGGCCACGACTCCATGGTAATTTAATTTACTCTAAGTTGTTGGTGTAATTTTCCTCATGGTCTATATTAATAGGCCATGGTGTATCAGTTGAAATCATTCAATCACACTCACTCATTTCATTAATTTATCTGACAGGTTGCCCCTCACTCTCCCTTGTCCTTGTCCTGATGAAGACCCCACTTAAGGACTGAATCTAGCCTACGCACAGGGGTCGAAACGTCGACGGCTTTCCCTTGAAACTTCCGGCACAGGCCCTTTACAGCCTCAGATTGACTGTGTGTCCGTTGAAAGTTTTGTTTGGTCACTTAGTCATCATTGTGTGCCCTGACTCCCGGGCTTATGTATTTGTATATAATTTGAAATTGTTGGAAACTACTGTACCTGTCACTTGTCTATTTAACTGTGTCTATTCCTCCTGCACACTTCCCTAAGCACTCCCCGTCCCCTTCCCCCTTCCACTTTGGGGCTTTTTACAAGATTGTTTTGATTATGTTACTATTCAGGTATTGTTAATAAATTACGGTACCTAGACTGAACCTTTCCTCCTTCTGAAATCATTCTTTATGAAAGTTTTCGAATTATAATTTGTTGGTTTGTTAACACAACTCCCTTTTCAGCGGGGATCCCCTTCTTATGTACCGGCGATGTGGGTCGGCATCGTGAGGAGCTGTTCCAGTCCGAGGTTGGCGTGGTTGTCTATCAGGGTAGAGGAGTTGCTGTTGTTGTTGTTCTCCAGATGGAAGTTCAGGTCTCCGAGTAGTCGGTGGAGGTCAGTGCGTGCGTGCTGATGAAGTCGGCGATGGCGTCGCAGAATTGTGGTCGGGGTCCGGGTGGTCTGTAGGCGAGGGTGTCTCTTAGGGTGCTCTTGTGGTCCGTGTGGATCTGGAAGTGCATGTGTTCGGCGGTGCTAAGAGTGTCGTCGGTGTTTGTAAAGACCCTGATGGTCTTCTTGTGGATGATGGCGAATACTCCTCCGACTCTGTTGGTGAGGTCTCTGCGGGCGATCTTGTATCTGTCGGGGATGACTATGGCGATGTCTGGGGAGGAGTCTTCGTTCATCCAGGTCTCGGTCAGGAATACTGGTGATGCGGTGTCGAGTAGGTCTCTGAGCTCGACTGCGTGTTTGCGTGCGGAGCGGGTGTAATTTTCCTCATGGTCTATATTAATAGGCCATGGTGTATCAGTTGAAATCATTCAATCACACTCACTCATTTCATTAATTTATCTGACAGGTTGCCCCTCACTCTCCCTTGTCCTTGTCCTGATGAAGACCCCACTTAAGGACTGAATCTAGCCTACGCACAGGGGTCGAAACGTCGACGGCTTTCCCTTGAAACTTCTGGCACAAGCCCTTTACAGCCTCAGATTGACTGTGTGTCCGTTGAAAGTTTTGTTTGGTCACCTAGTCATCATTGTGTGCCCTGACTTCCGGGCTTATGTATTTGTATATAATTTGAAATTGTTGGAAACTACTGTACCTGTCACTTGTCTATTTAACTGTGTCTATTCCTCCTTCACACTTCCCTAAGCACTCCCCCTCCCCTTCCCCCTTCCACTTTGGGGCTTTTTACAAGATTGTTTTGATTATGTTACTATTCAGGTATTGTTAATAAATTACGGTACCTAGACTGAACCTTTCCTCCTTCTGAAATCATTCTTTATGAAAGTTTTCGAATTATAATTTGTTGGTTTGTTAACACAACTCCCTTTTCAGCGGGGATCCCCTTCTTATGTACCATATATCGCCCAGGTCCCCGCGACTGCATGGGTAAAACCCCCCCTTTGTAATGACCCACATCGCCGGACGCATGCTCGACGCCATCTTCTCCTCAAGCCCTCATGTCTCGAACGAACCTGGACCGACCACCACTGCATCCACTTCACCTTCCGGAAATCCGTTGCACATCACCGCACCATACAGATCCCCCGTCGCTGCTGGTGCAAAATCACTGAAGCACAACTACAGACAAACTTCACCCTCAACCCACCGACCAACCCCTCCAACCCCGACGATGGTGCGCTCTCCCTCAGGCGATAGATGGACGACTGCGCCAACACCTTAGCCCCGCTGAAAAAGCAAACCCTCAAAGACACCAGCAAGAGAGCCAACTGGTTCACCCCAGAACTCCGAGCATCACAGTGCACCTTCCGGAGGTTGGAGAACATATGGCACAGCGAGAAATCGCTGTGCAGCCGCGCATCCCACAAAGACGCCATCCACAACCTCCACCACCTCATCAGGACTGCCAAGAGGACCTCCTTCAAAGACTGCCTCGACAACAACGCACACAACAGCAAGGAGCTCTTCAACATCGTGAAGAAACTCTCCAACCCCAGCTCCAACGCCAACGACATCTCTCCATTGCAAGCCCTGTGCAACTCCCTCGCCACCTTCTTCCACCGCAAGATCGCCGACATCCACATCAGTTTCAACCCCCGGACGACCCTAACAGGCTCCAACACGCCAGACCCACCACACCCCACTGACCACGACCCCCTGACAACCTGGGTCCCATGTGAGCATCGAAGACACAATCAAGACCATGGGCACAATCCACTCCGGCTCGCCTTCTGACCCTCTTCCATGCCACATCTTCAACAAAGCCGGCAGCTCCATCACACCCCATCTGCACAACATCATCAACCTCTCCTTCCAGGCCGCGACCTTCCCTGGGAGCTGGAAGCATGCCGAGATCACTGCCCTACTGAAGAAACCCAAGGTGGACCCAGGCGAACTCAAAAACTTCTGACCCATCTCCCTGCTTCTATTCCCAGCTAAGGTCATCTAGAAGATAGTCAACATCCAGCTCACCCGCTACCTCGAAGACAACAGCATCCTGGACCCCTCCCAGTCAGGATTCTGCGGCAACCATAGCACTGAGACCGCCCTCATCACTGCCACAGACGACATCAGCGGTGAGACGGCATCCCTCATCCTTCTGGACCTCTCCCCCGCCTTCAACACCATCTGCCACCACACAATAAGCACACGACTCCACGACGCAGGGATCCAAGACGAGGCCCTGGACTGGACCTCCTCCTTCCTCTCTGGCAGAACCCAGAAAGTCCGCCTCCCCCGGTTCCGATCCAAAGCCTCCAAGAATATCTGCGGAGTCCTGCAAGTATCCTCCCTCAGCCCTACGCTGTTCAACGTCTACATGGTGCCTCTCGTACGCATCGCCTGACATCACAACTTCAACATAATCTCCTACGCTGACGACATGCACCTGATCCTCTCCCTCACCAAGGACCCCCCTCACCACCAAAATCAACCTCCACCAGGAAATGAAGGCCGTCGCCGACTGGATGGAGAAGAGCCGCTTTAAGTTGAACACAGACAAGACGGAGATCCTCATCCTCTGGCCCAACGCTCAGCATGGGATGACTCCTGGTGGCCCGTATCGCTGGGGACATCCCCCGCACCTACCGACCACACCCACAACCTGGGAGTCATCCTCGACTCGAAACTCACCATGACCAAACAATTCAACGCTGTCTCCTCCATCTGCTTCAACACCCTCAGTATGCTCCGCAAGATCTACAGATGGATCCCGACAGACACAAGGAAAACAGTCAGCCAGGCCCTAGTCAGCAGCAGACTCGACTACGGAAATGCCCTCTATACCGGAGCCCCGACCAAGCTCATCAACAGACTGCAAAGGATCCAGAACGCCTCTGCAAGCCTGATCCTTGACGTCCCGCGCCACAACCACATCACCCCCCACCTGAGGAACCTGCACTGGCTCCCCGCTGACAAAAGAATCTCCTTCAAGCTCCTGATCCACGCACACAAGGCACTCCACAAGACTGGCCCAGCCTATCTCAACAGTCGACTCTCCTTCTACGTACCCAACAGGAATCTCCACTTAGCAGACCTCTCCCTGGCCACCATCCCACACATCTGTAGAACCACAGCCGGAGGCAGATTCTTCTTCCACCGCGCCGCCAAGACCTGGAACCCCCTACCCCATAACCTACGACAAACCGAAGACCTTCTAACCTTCAGGAGATTACTCAAGACCTGGCTGTTCGACCAGTAGCAACAGCACCCCCCCCCCCAGTCCCCACCCTCAGGGCCTTGAAACCCTTGCGGGTAAGTAGTGCGCTTTACAAATTATTTGATTGATTGATTGATTGATTATCAACTCATATTTCCCTGCAATGTCAAATGTGATTGGCCAATTTCTACACACAAGCAGCACCAGTTGTGTCCTGTTGCGGTTTGTACTACAATGTTGTCAATATTGATGTCCTCTGCATGTTATGTGTGTTTGTACAGCATTTCTGCAGCTCTGATTTTACTGTCCCTTCTCTCTTTCATGTGGTGTGCCTTTGACTTCTGTGCTTATACAGTGCTGAGATGTTGCATACTTGGGTACATGGATCTCTTGGTGAGAGTTGGGGGCTGGGGCATGGTTTGTCTGCATATGTGCTTTATTTAATTGTGATTGTGTGCCATTGTGCCCATCTACCCCTGTCCCCCCAGTACCGGGATTTTACTCACCCTGATGCTATTGTGTCCGGTCATGTTGAGCAGTGTCCGGTCCCCCAACTCCTGCCACTGTCTCCCCACTGATGACTGTGGACGCCATTTCCTCATCTCGTACAGCTCCTCCTGTGACGCAGGACTCCCACCTCCAGTCTGCATTGCTGCCTTCCGGTTGTTGGCGAATTTGTGCTTGGTTTCGCTTGACATCATCGCAGCGCCTCTTGACTTATTCCATTGTCCTTTTCAGTACTCCAACTGCATTCGCCTTGCCCACGATAGACTGCCATAGTCCATTTTTATTGCCAATGACACCGTGGAGTTTGCGAATAGTTGTTGATGTTGTACTACCACCTCGTTATCAGTATCCTGTTTCCTGCGGACTGAACCGCTTCTTCCTACTATTCTTCTCCTTGCCCTTCTCTGACCCTGAGGTCCCAGGCTGGTCCACCGGGGGGCTTTTGGGGTTCTGGTTGTCCTCCATACTTGCTCCGGCAACATCCATTGTGCTTCTCTGTTGTTTGGCACTTGTTTGTCTTTTTTTTCTACTTTTATGGGATTTTTCCCACCTGACATGTGTGAATTGCAGGCCTGTCACTGGTTTTCTCAGATGTTTGTATCGCGATTGGCCTCATTGCAATTTTTTTTGCGTTCGTGTTTCTCCTTTTTGAGGCGTCCCGTTGAGTTTATTGCGAACATTTGACGCAATATCGTGGGCATATCGTGTGGTAAAGCTGTGTTGTAAATGCTACGTTAACACAGCTTTATTTTACTGCAATAGACTGCGATAAGGAGAGTTGCGTTAAGCTAATTCTGTGGTAGTTATCACACGTTCTTGAGAATATCCCCCTTAGATGTGTCTACCACCATGCGCAGCTTTACAACTCTGAATGGCAGGTATTTCAACTAAGCCATCCTTTGAATGGGGAAGGAGGCTATCCAGGATTAACTTTCTGTCTGTCATATCTATTTCTGGGGAATAAGTCTTTTTTTGTAATTTCCTAAATAGAGAACACTTAGATCCCCTCGACTGGAAAACTTTATCTCTACCAGGAATGTTGACTAATTCAGTCCCTTACCACAAGACTGTTGCATATTGAGGTGAATTGGTCTGAAACATCAACCGCTCATATGTAAAACGAAACAATGAACAAGAATGGGAGATCTATGTCTTGTTAATATTATGTAGCCTTTTTTAGCTAATCTGGAATCTCCAGATAAGCACACCATGAATAATTAATTGCAAAACTAGAAGCATTGTAGGATACCAGATGTTATACCTGGCAACCTTGGAGTGGTTTCCCCCCTAATCTTTTGCTTACAGACCTCCTATTTTCCTGACTTCATTTTTTGCTAACTTTAGGACTCTGCACACTTCACCACTGCTAAACAGTGCTAAAGTGCTTGTGCTCTGTCCTTAAAAGATGGAAAGATTGGCTTATACCTAATTGGCATATTTAATGTACCTGTAAGTCCCTTGTAAAATGGCACTACCTGTGCCCAGTGCATGCAAATTAAATGCTACTAGTGGACCTGCAGCACCGATTGTGCCACAAACTTAAGTAGCACTTTAAACATGTCTAAGATCTGCCATTGAAGCCTGAGTGTGTAGTTTTAAATTGCCATTGTGACCTGACAAAATAAACCTTTTGCCAGTCCCAAACCATTCTTTTTTAAAATATAGGTCACCCCTAAAGTTGATCCTAAACAGCCCACAGGGCAGGGTGAACGGTGCAATGTATTTCAAAAGTAGGACATATACTTTTACGTTTTACATGTCCTGGTAGTGAAAAACACTTACATTCGTTTTTCACTACTGCCATGCCTACCTCTCCTATACTGTAACATTGGAGTTACCTTATTACATTTCATAAGCTTTAATTTCAAAACAAGAAGGGGTGACTAGTATGTGCTTGGTGTCTTTGGAATTGTAGTGAAACACCCTAATTTATGGTGGAGTCAGATATTAATCTACAATTTTGTGAAAGTGCCACTTTTAAAAAGTTGGCATTTTCCTGCCTTAGCCATTTTGGGGCTTGTTTATGAGAGGTGTGCGTCACATTTGCACCACACAATGTGTATGTGCATGTCACAAACCTCTACAACAGATTTATGAAGCCACACAAAGCCACTGCGTGGCTCTGAGTGGCTTCATTCACTGTATTATTTCGTAATACTCATCTTACTGTACGTACTTTTTATAATCAGTGTAAACAAATTGGCAAATAGTCGACATAAATCAGGGGAGAAAAGTAAAGGAGACACCAAACTAGTAATTAAAAAAGTATGAAATTTCATTTAATTGATCCACCAAAAATCCATGTTTAAAAACAATTAATAAAATACAGAAATTATACACAATGAATTAGTTACAAAAACAACAAACTAATGCAATATTCAATATATCCCATAAAAAATTCTTATAACATAACATATATTTTGTGGCAAACAGGTAATATTTTTCGACGCGCGTTTCGGCGTTGTTTAGAACGCCTTCTTCAGGAACCACAATGTTATCTGAAAAATATATTAATACAAGGGAAAAACAGGGATCAAATTATTATACATAGAAATATACATGTTTTTTCTTACACAAATACAAATTTCTCAGTTAATTAAGGTGTCTAAATTACTATAACTCCCTACTTGTACAGCAGAATATTTCTGTACAAGGAACAAACTAACAATGTATTTTTTGAGCAGAAAAAAAACCCCAAAGGGAAGAGAAAAGAAATAAGGGGAGGATAGAAATATAAAAAAGCCTGATAGCTCTCAAGGATGTCATAAGAGTACAAGTACATAGGCTATGCTGGTGTATATATAGGTAACCCATGAGGAAAGGGGTGTCTCATAGATGTTTAGACTATAGGTAGTAATTCCTCGTATCAATCTTATAGTTCACTTACCAACAAATTAGGAAGTAGTGAATGCAGTGGATATAGCCCATATCGATCAAAGTCTTGAAGAAACAGTGTAAGTTTCTATTAAGAACATATAATAATGAAAAAATGTCAGAATTAGATAACTAATATGGGTACAAACAAGTGAACAAAGGAACGGTTATAGTCACAGTGTCGATAAAGACGTATTAACTGATATGTGAGAGTATCAGTTGATATGTGAGAGTATCAGTTAATATTCTATATTATACTGCAGGGTTATTAATCAAAAGCAAACCTATGATATCTGCAATGAGCGAACCTGGCTGTCTGAGCTTCACAGTAATATGATCTAAAGGAGCAGATGTAGAAAAACTTCACCTAATGTTTCGTTAGACTATCCATGCTTTATAGTTCTATGGTTTGGAGATGTAAAATTTAAAAAGCACCACAATGGGGTTCTGGTAACTGATAATACATATTTTACTTTCGATTCTCATATATCTACACTGATGTGGATGGAAGATAGAATAAAGAGCTTACCAAGGACGGTCAGAAAATGACTTTTATAATGTGGATGGCTTCTTTTGCATCTAGCTCAGATAGAGGATGTGTCTATCTAGCCTGTAATACCTCCATTCTCTGTTTCTAGAAATAGAGGAACAATACTGCTATATTATTATTGATGAGAAGTAGTACAGTATTAGAAACAAAGACCTAAACAGGTAGATGGTTATACATAAAAGCACCTTGTAGTCGTTCCTAAGTAACGTAGTAGATATTGTTAAAGAAGGCTCCAGGATAAAGAACAAGACAGTCCAAGTTATAGGATATTGCAATATGTTGCCCAGAATGGACATACTCTAGTTTATTTTATAGTGTTCTATATTCTACCATGTAGAAAAGATCATATTCGCAAAGCTTACCGGAGAAAACTAATAACCGTGTTCTCGTAGCGTTGTCTTACCGAAATTAAAAAAGCAGACTTCCTTCGAAACAAACCGCTTTCAGTTTATAAAAGGTGCCGTTAGCACTCGGAATAAGAAGGATAAATCCTGTTATATCTGTATTTAACGAAAAAAATATAAGTAAAGAAGCATTCTAACAATGCAACCTCGGCACCTTTTATAAACTGAAAGCGGCATTCCTTTTTCATTGAGAGAATCACGATTCGTTTCGAAGGAAGTCTGCTTTTTTAATTTCGGTAAGACAACGCATTACTTGCCACATATTCAGAATTGGCTAGCTTTCTATTTGAATACATCGAATTTATTAAGGCGTTTTTTCTATATGTGTTTGTTTCTCAGCCTGACAGATACACCATTTTATCTTTGAACACCTTATTAACCTGCCATATCGCTCACGCTACGAGAACACGGTTATTAGTTTTCTCCGGTAAGCTTTGCGAATATGATCTTTTCTACATGGTAGAATATAGAACACTATAAAATAAACTAGAGTATGTCCATTCTGGGCAACATATTGCAATATCCTATAACTTGGACTGTCTGGTTCTTTATCCTGGAGCCTTCTTTAACAATATCTACTACGTTACTTAGGAATGACTACAAGGTGCTTTTATGTATAACCATCTACCTGTTTAGGTCTTTGTTTCTAATACTGTACTACTTCTCATCAATAATAATATAGCAGTATTGTTCCTCTATTTCTAGAAACAGAGAATGGAGGTATTACAGGCTAGATAGACACATCCTCTATCTGAGCTAGATGCAAAAGAAGCCATCCACATTATAAAAGTCATTTTCTGACCGTCCTTGGTAAGCTCTTTATTCTATCTTCCATCCACATCAGTGTAGATATATGAGAATCGAAAGTAAAATATGTATTATCAGTTACCAGAACCCCATTGTGGTGCTTTTTAAAATGTACATCTCCAGACCATAGAACTATAAAGCATGGATAGTCTAACGAAACATTAGGTGAAGTTTTTCTACATCTGCTCCTTTAGATCATATTACTGTGAAGCTCAGACAGCCAGGTTCGCTCATTGCAGATATCATAGGTTTGCTTTTGATTAATAACCCTGCAGTATAATATAGAATATTAACTGATACTCTCACATATCAACTGATACTCTCACATATCAGTTAATACGTCTTTATCGACACTGTGACTATAACCGTTCCTTTGTTCACTTGTTTGTACCCATATTAGTTATCTAATTCTGACATTTTTTCATTATTATATGTTCTTAATAGAAACTTACACTGTTTCTTCAAGACTTTGATCGATATGGGCTATATCCACTGCATTCACTACTTCCTAATTTGTTGGTAAGTGAACTATAAGATTGATACGAGGAATTACTACCTATAGTCTAAACATCTTAAGACACCCCTTTCCTCATGGGTTACCTATATATACACTAGCATAGCCTATGTACTTGTACTCTTATGACATCCTTGAGAGCTATCAGGCTTTTTTATATTTCTATCCTCCCCTTATTTCTTTTCTCTTCCCTTTGGGGTTTTTTTGCTGCTCAGAAAATACATTGTTAGTTTGTTCCTTGTACAGAAATATTCTGCTGTACAAGTAGGGAGTTATAGTAATTTAGACACCTTAATTAACTGAGAAATTTGTATTTGTGTAAGAAAAAACATGTATATTTCTATGTATAATAATTTGATCCCTGTTTATCCCTTGTATTAATATATTTTTCAGATAACATTGTGGTTCCTGAAGAAGGCGTTCTAAACAACGCCGAAACGCGCGTCGAAAAATATTACCTGTTTGCCACAAAATATATGTTATGTTATAAGAATTTTTAATGGGATATATTGAATATTGCATTAGTTTGTTGTTTTTGTAACTAATTCATTGTGTATAATTTCTGTATTTTATTAATGGTTTTTAAACATGGATTTTTGGTGGATCAATTAAATGAAATTTCATACTTTTTTAATTACTAGTTTGGTGTCTCCTTTACTTTTCTCCCCTGATTTATGTCGACTATTTGCCAATTTGTTTACACTGTTTATTTCCCTGTACTGTGAATTAAGTTTCTGAACAGGGGGTCCTTGTTATTTACATTGCGTACTTTTTATAATAACAAGTCCTGCAATTGTGGCAATTCATTTCTCTTGTACGAGAAGAAAGACTGTTCAACAAATGTTACCCTTTATTGAAAACGCCCGTCTCTCTATTCTCTACATATTGTGAAAGTAAACTGCACAACCACTGACTGAGTAAAATAACTGTCTATTGTTCACACGACTCTAGAGATTGACTCTTATCTGAGGAGCAAAGTTGTCATGTTGCACGGTTGTTGGAAAACTGAATCCCTTCTTGTCTGTACCAGGGAAGCTTATCACTTCCTATTCAGAGAACAAAGTTTCCAGTGACCTCTGAGCTAGTTGGTAACAAACCCAATTAAGTTTAGCATAGTCAGTAGAGGCCTGGAAGATCCGCACTTCTACGTCGATACTACTGTTTATGTTATTCCAACGCGCAGGGCCTATTGGGAAAATAGGAACTACACTACATGGCGCCCAACGTTTGGTAAGGCGATAAACTAACGCAAGACGTTAGAGTAACTCAGTCGTGCATTTTTCACACAGACCCCTTTCTCCCGTAAATACTCCAATAGACGTCTGGAGTGGGTGAAAGGTTAAAACCCGCCCGAACTCAGTAGGATGAGATTCCTATGTAAAGCTCTGGTTTATTCAACGTTGAAGGATACAGTGTTCCAAAATATTGTGCACCTAATCTTTGTCTCCTTGGAGACCTGCTCTGCAAACCTTGCATTTATACAATGCCAGGAGAAAACGGAACCACTGGGGCCGCAGCAGATGCGACTCACCAGGGTCCCGACGGGACTACTGAACCGGGTGCAATAATCATCCCGACACATTTAAGAAAATCTATAACGTTAAAACTTATAGAAAATGGACTGACCACACAAGGTGGCACAGTCGTCTTCGTGATAGAGGCACACGAATATCGGCAGACAGAGGTATTCTATTCATGGATAAACTTTCCAGCGGCAAACGCTAGAACAAAAGAGTTTCACTATTACAAAATAGAGAAACCACCGGATGAGTACGCTCCTTTCGAGGAGATTGAAATCCCATTAAAATACCAAGAACATTTACTTTGGTTTAAAGGTGCCCTAAAACATAAGGATCATATTACCAGGCTCGGTCCACTAGGTAGACCAGGAGCAACGTGGCCGGTTCTAGCCAGCTACACACCACATCCGGACATTGCAAAAATGTCTAAAGAAGAGCTGTTAGCACAGCTAGAAACATTAATTAAAATACATAGGCAATTAGTCCAATATGTAATGCGGACTGCAACAGTCCAACCAGCTGTTAATATACCACAGCTGACCCCTCATCAGGGGAACACTAATAAAATCACACCACAGGACATACAGTCATGTCTTGGTAAAACACCCGTAAAACGGGAACAAATTCCTTTCTGGTTAGCGCAAAAAATCACTCAAATAGAGGCAGTATTTACGGATACTACCCCTGTTGAGAAACACAGAATCTTGACCATCTGCCTTCCTATGGGAATCGCACCACACGTGGAGGACTGTGACACTTGGGGTACAGTCTTTGCTTCCATTTACACAAAAACACATGGTGTTCCGTCTATGGCGGTAATACCAGATGTACTAAGACAGATTCAAAATGAATACGGTCCAGAACCTGCTTTAACTCTTGGTATGAAATTACTGAAAGACTTCAAGCAGGTCTCGGCTATATTATTAGCCAACATAAAGGGAGAAGCAGCATCTGTGGCGATCCGCCAGAAGTTGAGGGAAACAGATATAACAGATCAGCCAATTGAGCTTGCCAGAATCATAGAAAAAGGCTATGAAGAACTAGGTAGAGACAGCTTGGGTGGGAAACCAGTAAAGCCCCAACTGCTCGAAAATCCTGAAAAATTATTTATTAAAAATAATTCAAAGACTCCTAAAAAGAGCTGGGATGGAAATAAACAATCCACTCCCCAGGAAAAAGTTTTCCAGCCCAGAGGACGTTCTCCTCGACGGAGGGAAAGAACTCCGACTCGAGAACACCAGTCTCCCCAGAGGGAGCCCTCTAGAAAAAGATATAACCTTAGAAATAGGGATAATCTGAAAAAACCTGATAGATATCAAAGTATTGATACACGTCCCTCTCGATCTTTTTCGCAGAAATCAGAAAGAAGAGGACGGTCAGACCCAGGAGAGCACACCAAGTCCAAAGACAAGGAACCTGCTCAGAGTAAAAAATCTCAATTTCCGAAAAAGAAGGTAGCCAGTATTAGAGTAATCAACCATGCCGAGAATACTGAGGACACAGTTGAAAAACGGGGAGTGGGCACAGACAATGTTAGACAGTGCAGCAGAAATCAGTATAGCCCGCAAGATCTTGATGAGTCATCTGGAGACAGTGGACACAAATTAATACATTCAGGTTGA
Source organism: Lissotriton vulgaris (assembly GCF_964263255.1). Taxonomy (NCBI): domain Eukaryota; kingdom Metazoa; phylum Chordata; class Amphibia; order Caudata; family Salamandridae; genus Lissotriton; species Lissotriton vulgaris. The sequence goes on along the minus strand of NC_141689.1, from coordinate 173,674,025 downwards.
AACTGCCGACACCAGACTTAGCGAGCCCCATAAGATATACGAAATAACATTGCGTATAGAGGGTGATAAGACTAAAAAAATAAAGGGTCTATTTTGGGATAAACTCTCAAAAGGCTATGATATTCTGTTAGCTGAAAAAGATTGGCCCCCAGAGTTTGTCAGGGAGTGCCCTCGTGGCGAAGAAATGATTATGCCTGCCTTCTCGAATCACATTCCGATTCACAAAAAATATACTTATGCAAGGAAATGGGCAGTAGCCCAGGCACCGGCATTATATAAAAATCATGTAGGATGGGATGAGGACTCTCCTCCTCACAAAATCCAATTAAAAAGTGAACCAACTGCCCAACGGCAGTATCCCATTAAGCAAGAAGCTAAAAAACAAGTCAGGTCTTAGATCAACTTGAATACCAGGGGGTGATTGAAACATGCACCTCTCAAATGAACAATCCTTTGTTTCCTGTCTCCAAGCCAGACAATTCATATCGTCTAGTTTTGGACTACAGACACCTTAATGCATGTTGCAAAACTTTTGCAGTACAAAATTCGCATAGTGCTGCACTAATGAACAACATAGTTAGGAAAAAATATAAAACGACATTAGACATATCTAATGGTTTCTTTTGTCAAAACATTGCACCAGAAAGCAGATACTTGACCGCTTTCTCCGTAATGGGGTCTCAGAAAAATTTCTGTAGGCACCCACAGGGGTTCAAGAACAGCCCAGGACTATTCTCAGCTAGAGTAACAGAGTTACTACAAATATATGATGAGAAGGCATTATCTTACGTAGATGATATCTATCTCACAGACGACGACTTGGATACTCACTTGAAAAGAGTGAACACCGTTATACTTGGGTTCGCAGCAGAGGGTTACAAATTCAACTTTAAAAAGTCTCGAATTGCCCATCTGACAGTATTATTTTTAGGATACGAATTATCAAGTGAAGGAAAAAGCCTTGTGGACAACTTCTTAGAGAAGTGCGCTGTACTCCAAGCTCCAAAAACGCTGAAGAATTTACAATCAATTCTAGGCTTTCTGAATTTCGGTAGAACATACATTCTAAATTACGCAGAGAGGGTTAAACCTCTCTACGAACTAATTAAACCTGATTTTTAACAAATCACTTGGACTAAAAAACACACAGAAATTTTGAGATCACTGCAAACAGACATGTTAGCAAAAACAAAATTGGATACACGTGACAACACACGCGATCTTTTAATCCGAGTCATCCCAGGAGGATGCGGATTCACGTACCTGACCTCTAATGAGGGAGAAAAGGTACCAATTTCAATTAAATCTCACTTGTACATACAAGCAGAAAAAACATTCAGTCCCACAGAAAGAACTGTGAAAGCAGTGCAAATTGCATTAGCAAATGAACGAGAACTAGCACATGGTAAAAGGATTAATATCCTCACAGCGGAATCCGCCTTCGAGGCGCTATTCAGCCCAGTAAACCTGCCTACAGTGTCACTGGATCCGAAATGGATACAGTGTATAGATTCACTTGGAGCGGAAGATGTGAAATATTATTTCGGCCCACAATTCGAAAAACTGAATGATTTAGAATATGAAGAAGAATATCCTCTGCCAATCGAACTTCTGCCTCTCCCACAATACGCCTGTATAATCTATACAGATAGATTTGTACAGCATTTTAACGTAGAGAGCAAATCCTACGATGCAGCCTGTGCGATTATTAAAGGTCGTTGGCTGTGCGGTAAATTCAGACTGAAAATAACAAAAACTGAATCAGTAAGAAACTGTTCGGCTCAGAAAGCTGAAATCAGATCTTTAAAGATGGCGCTTGAAAATGCAGAACGTGAATTCCCGACACTAATCGTGTGCGATTCTCATTTTTGAGTCAACTCTTACAATAATAAGTTGCAGAACTGGATCGAAAACGATTACAAAGATGACACAGGTGCCACAATAAAGCATAAATTGCTTTGGGAACAGGTAGTTCTTTTACAGAAAGAACTACAAAAGATTCACGTGATACACACTCTGAGTCATCAACGTGATAGCGTTCACGTTGCAGGGAATTCATTGGCTGATGAAGCCGCGAAGGCAGCTGTGCAAACGGCTTCTGTAGCTGCGATAACTCAGTCACAAACAAAAATAGACAGCAATATTCTACAAGGTGCCGTGAGCGTGAGGGGTAGGTGTCCCGCCGATCCAGTGCCTGACTTAAGGTTCATCTAACCTTACGGCGCTGGCCTCACGGGAGTATGCTGCGAGGCTCTGATCATTTCCCTTAGGGTCACCTAAATAGAGCAGGACCCCTTGGCCCTCTTTTTTCTTCGACCCAGTGAGGTTGTATCTGCCTTCTTCAAAGTGAATGAGCATGTGTTTTTGTGTAGTACTTTGTTGAGGTCCTGACGAATCGCCGGTTGGCGAGAAACATGTTGACCACACCAGGGGGTTGAGTTAGTGTTCTGTATACCTATACGGTCTCTAGCTCCCCTCCCACCCCTTTTAACCAGGGAATCAGCCACATTAATAAAAGTCAGTGTGGACTGACTACCCTTTTTAACTTTCACTCACGTTTGTACCGACTACACTTTCTTTCATCCTCACTCACACCCACCATCGGCAAGGAACAAAAGAGCCCCGCCAAAAGAGTGCCTTTTGGTGCTCCGTCAGACATTGCAGCACTGGTCTGTCGAGGGGCATTGAGTCGATGATGACACTGGACACCCTCCAGTCAGGGTGTGTTCCACACCTAATACTCTGGGTGTGTGAGGCTCTCTAAGTTCCGACAAGGGATCCCTTCCAGTCACTTTACTTGTGATACCTACTCTTTTCTCCACGCTGTCACACTTTCCCTGGGGAACTTTGTACTCTGCTGTTTGCTATAGAGTAATTCCAAACATGGAACACAGGTGAGAACTAATCAAAGCGGCACACAAAGGGCTTGCCTCTGCACACGCTGGCGTTTCCGCAACAAGATCACTATTAAAACAGAGATATTGGTGGCCTCGCATGAGAATACAAACTAAAAAGTATGTATTAGAATGCGAAATATGCCAAAGGATAAAAGTTTCAACAGTAAAACGACCAGCGCAGACACCCCTTCTCATCTCGGATAAACCATTTGCATGTGTTTACCTGGACCACTGTGGTCCCCTACAAAGGGACGGCAACTATAGATATATCATAGTAGCAGTGGATTCCTGTACGAGGTTCATATGGATGTGTCCCCAGCGCTCGGCTTACGCCAGAACGGTTATAAAAGATCTGCGAGTCTTTATCGGCACATACGCAATTGCCATGTTCCATTCTGACCAGGGTCCTGCTTTTAGCTCTCGAGCTTATAAGGAGGCCATGGCCAGCATGGGAGTTGGGTTGCGGTATTCTTGTCTGTCACAAACCGAAGGGAATATTGTGGTAGAAAGAAAAAACCGAGACATAAAGCGATCTATAACAGCGAAGGTATTAGGTTCGGGTGCTGGGTGGGTCAAACATTTAATAAGTGTCCAGATCAGTCTTAATAATTTACCAAGAAATTCTCTAAAAGGTTTCAGCCGATACAAACTATTGTTTGGAACTAGAATGAGGGTTCAGGACCTCGATAGTCAGATATCAGTGGTACAAGAAAAAACAACAGACTTTGATATAAAAGATCGTTTGGCTGTTTTACAGGACTTGAATGAAACAAGAAAATCCTTAAGCAACATAAAGTTAAAGCAACAGCCAGATACCACTGACGAGGCACCACAAGCAACAGCCCCAGCAAGGCCTGTCTGGATTCCAAAGATTGGGGATCTAGTTAGAGAAAAAATAGCGGTGAAGAAGGAATTTGGGCCTTCTTACAGAAAAGCAGTACCTGTCTTGGCAGTCCCCGGAACAAGATCAGTAGTACTACCGCCCCTTGCTGGTAAAAAGGAGAACAGAGTTGTATCAATCGACCTGGTAAAACCACAAGCATGTGGCCTATAATCAACAGTAGGCCCAGTGGACTCCCGAGAAACAACAGAATACCCAAACTTGCAACAATCCAAGAGGTTCAAACTGAAAGACTAATCACATTCGATCAGCCTGCAGTGCACAGAGAAGGACTATGCAATAATGCCATGGAACTCGTGTCTCTTGAGACACAGATTGAAACAGTTCGTCAAGAAACACCAGTCTAGAATAATGTGGCATCAGAGAGTGCTACCGAAAGACAAATTGAAAGAACAATCCCAACAATTGACAGAACTGCCTCTGGTTATTTCATCAACTTCGACAACTTTTCCGAGGATCAAAGCAACCCCGAATTGATGCCAGAAACAGAAAAGACTTTTAAAGAAAAAGCAACGGAACTCTTTCATCAACTGAAGGAAATCTACCTTATTTCCCCTTGGTTAGAGTTCTGGTTTGGTCTAGGTGTATTTTTCCTCCTGCTTTGGCTCATCATGGTACTTTGTTTGGGAAAATTCATTGAGGGAAAATATAGTACAATGGACACAGCAAGTCAGAACATCAACTTAGTCCTCAAACCACACAGATCATCCCACGAGAAGAAAAGAGAACTGTCAACAGTAAATGTCACAGCCATTCCAATACCCGGTGGGGTAGTATGGGAGAAAACTGACTATGAGATCTATGGTCCGGTCGAGATCCTGAAGTATCCTCATCAACTGAAGGTTTCCTTAAGTGACTTTGTAAAACCTAGTACATTCTCTGATGATTGGGACTTGGACAGTATTAATGACATAATGTCTGATTTAGTAATGTCAGCTAGATTCACAGATCATGATTATTTACAAGGTTCGTCTAGTTATGAACAGATGTTCTGTTTTACACATTATGGCGATCATTATTTGCATAAATCTGCACAGCCTAGAAATGTTTTTAAGTATAATCAATGGGATATTGTGCTACACCAACTAAAAGCAGTTCTAAAACATTCTTTGAGAAATTCAAGTACTTCTCAGGGTTTAACACCAGTGATGCAGAAACGTTTTATTACAAACTGTTAGATAAAACAGAATTGAAAACAATGCTGACAAACACTAAATTAATATATTCAGAAGCATTTTATGAAAAAATGATGACATTTGGTTTTGATTATTGGAAAAATAACATTGAAACAAAAACCATTTGGGGTATGAAAGAGTGGCAGGTACAAGGCCTAGAAGCACTATTTAGAACCTGCATGATACCAGAACAAATGATGTTTTTAAATGACACAATTCACCAAACATCCTGTCTTGGCCTAGCTAAGATCAAAGACCTAAACAAACCGTCTATTCCAAAGCCAATAACTGAGAATGCAACAACAGATATTGAGATAGACGTATCCAAAATTTTACATTTTAACAGAACACATCCTGATTGGAAAAAGTGGTTAATCTGGTCTACTGACACAAACAACTGTCAAGATAGATTCCTGAATAAAACACAGGGGTTAAAAATGACCAGACAAGACCCTAGATACTCCCAGAGACAACATCCAGGGATAGTAACAACATACAGTGTAGGGAAACTCTGCCTCGAATGGCTAGGATCATCCACACTGGCTGAAATTAAGCAACACTTGTCTTTACTTAAAGAGGGAGCTGATTTGTGCGATTTTATTATGGGACCACGCAAACAGCGTCAAAAGCGTTTCATAGCGACCAGTATCTATGCTGCATACAACGAGGCTTGGCAAGTCACACAAATTGAAACAGTTGAAAAAATACGAGAAATTGATCGTATTAATTTGGAAAAATCACTTTCTGTAGTGGACCATGGGTTAATGACTCTGTCCTCCAGAATATATTCGTTTGACAATATTGTATCCTCTGCCTTTGATATAATAGACAGAGACTTGCTAATGTTACAGCATGGCCAGTCACAATTACGTTCTATTGTACAATTAGGCTGGACGCTGCAAAATCTTCATTCAGGCTATGTGCCTTGGCGTTTAATCAACACAACGTCATTGTTTTCCATTTTTAACCTTACTGATAAACAAATCAGCTTGGCACAGAAAGGAGCAGACTATACAATCCTGAGCATCGAAAAACTTGAGAGATTACCATTGACAATGTCAGAGAGTCCTGTCATTGAATGGATAATACACAGGATTATCACAATTCCGATAACAACTTTCCGATTTAAAAAGTGCCTTGAATACATACCTACTGGCCAGTATGAACGATTAGGTAAAGGATATGTTAAGTCAGCATGGAAATTACCATACACACATTCATGCTATAGTGACAGCGACAAAAATGTATTTCTTAGTGATGAAAACTGTAAACGTTCACTAAGCGGTATACTTTTGTGCCAGGGTATTAATTTACATGGAGCCTGTGAAGGGAATTCTAACAACCTTTCATGCCACCAGCTTGTCACACCTGCATTGCAGATAGAGCCTTTCTTTATGCAACTCGCGAATGGGAGTTACATTCTAAGAACGGGTCACAGATGTTGTGGCCTTTTGCCAGGAAAAGCGTATCTCGTAAGCGTAACTTCCATGGTCAAATGCTGTATGCAAGCATTGTTCCCGAGCGGCCCTGGAGACACAGGGCCCGATTCACAGAATGAATTTAAGACACAATCCTAAACTTACTACTGTTTTGGTATTCACAGATTGCATTTACTACTTTTGGTATTCACAGAATGATTTTTCTCAATTTAGTAGTAGTAAAGTTAGGACTCCTAACTTTACTACTATTAAATTGAGAAAAATCCTAATTTTAAGACTTTTGGTATTCACAGAAGGTATTTAGGCGTCCTAAAGTTAGTAGTCCTAACTTTACTACTACTAAATTAAGGAAAATCGTAATTTTAGGACTTTCGGTATTCACAGAAGGCATTTAGGAGTCCTAAAGTTAGGAGTCCTAACTTCTGTGAATACCGAAATGAGTAAGTTCATTCTGTGAATACCAAAAGTAGTAAGTGCATTCTGTGAATGCCAAAAGTAGTAAGTTCATTCTGTAAATACCAAAAGTAGTAAATCCAATCTGTGAATACCAAAACAGTAGTAAGTTTAGGATTGAGTCTTAAGTTCATTCTGTGAATTGGGCCCACAGAGACTCCCATCTGGCCTCGTCTGCATTTCTCTTCTTTACGAATTGATACTTTAAGCAAAATGAAGTCTGTGCTTTTGCAGACAACAGTGCCCATTACCTCATCAAAAGAGACGTATGATCTCCTAGTTGCAAGGACAGCTACGGAGGTCCATGACCTTTTATCAACAAATTGCCCCGTGCATTTCATAGAAATGCTTAGCCAACTCCTTAACATGTCTAGTGCCACAGGCATCCCAGGCATATTTAAGACGACTTTTACGGGACTGCTAACACCTTTTCAAGCAATTCTGGGAATCGTTCCAAATTTTGTCCACTCTGTTTTTGGCGGCATACCCCTATTTTTGGGACTTGTAGCAGGGATTTTATTTTTGACCCTCCTGCTTCGATATGGCAAGCCACAGCTCAGACATGACTCCTATGGGAATGGAAGAAACAATCCTAGCAGTGCGCTACCGGGACAGAATAACTAGAGTCCTTGGATTGGCCAGGCTGAGAGATCTAAACATGACCTGGTTCCTTTCATTCAGACTGATATGGCAAAACTGCATCTTACCTGTACTTCGATGTATGCTATGCGGAGATGAGTGCGTATTGGACACCTGTCTTTCACTTCCATCAGCAGTACCAATGGATATCGATACTTTGCTAAGTCCGATAACGGCTCACGCATTGTGTTGTCCCCAGCGGCTACCAATCCTGATGACGGCATTCGTTGAGACTCTTGTGCTACGACTAGGTGGTAACAGTGGAGCGAGTGACAAAAGCAACATCACCCAGGTACGACCTTCTGTGAGCATTTCTGATCCAGCCTTTGATGACAGCAATCATTCTCACACCTGCCAAGTTACAGCACTATCGAATTTGGTCGAACTGTCACCTGATTTTGTAGACCAATTCTTTGAGAGCCTGTCTGATATGATGTTCTCACCCGAACAGAAACAATAACTTTAGAGAAGCATTCCGACACACAGCGTTCCCATGAACTCTGAATTCGGCCTTCAGTTTTGAACAACAAAAACTGCTAAAAGCGTTGGAACTCTATTTTCCCCGTTCAGCAAGAATTCTTTTGAATTGAACACTTTTTAATATTCACCTTTTATCTGGCACGAAACAATTCTTTGCTTAAAGTAGAACTATTCATAGAGAACAGAAGCTTCTACTTCTATTTTTAGATACATCTAGAGACATAATAACTTTACACCAGCCTCTAGCACATTTTACTGCAATGCATTTATATGTGATGAAAATATCTCGCCCTTCCTTTCTGTATTCAGAGATATTTCATGTGTAATTCTTTTTGCAAAATCGTTCATTGATTTCATATGCTACAATTTTTGAATGATTTCTATGCTTCAAAAACGTACAGTACCTAAATTTTCACGTATTACAAATACGCCTATTTCAAATGCATATATGTATTTTGGGGTGGGCAATGTTGCACATGCATCTTATTGCTCTAGTTTTAGTAATTTGATGGACATAAATTCGTGGAGTGGGTGTCGCATTCTAATCTAGGACCCTGATCGATAATGTGACCTCATGCCCCTATACGGCTATAAATCCATTTATTCCCTATATTGGCATAACCGATCAAATGCAATATTCAGAAACTCGTCTCTGGCCTCACACGAACAGAGCCACATTTCAGAATCGCTTTCTCTGCCACTTCCTTTGCAGCCAATTAGTGCAATGACATAGCAGAAGTTACTATCTAAGATTCCTAGATTAAGACTCCGAGTTCTTCAACAAGATAAAAACTCAGCACCCTGGGAAAGCCCCGCTTGCTGTGTTTTGATTAGTAATAGAACTCTAATGAGCACGGATAGACGATCACTTCCTAGTGACATCTTTATTGACGTCTTATGTCCAAAAACTTACGTCAAACAAGGCACCTTTCAGGTATAAATATTACCAACGTTGCCTTAAGCAAACGCTAGCTGCCTCAATGCCATCGCTGCTGACGAATCTGCTGTTATGCTGATGATACCATAGCTGCTATCGCTACTGCTATCGCTGCTAACTAGCGAACAATGGTGTGGTGAACTTAGGAGCTGAACAGCCGTCCCCCTGCAAGAGCCCAGCAGATGCAAGCTGCCCGCGGACACTGCCCCTCCTCTTCCTCGACGCGCTGAGAGAGACGCTGTCTTTTCTCCTGCAGAGAAATCCAGCTCCGGCGTTTCCAGTCTACCTTTGCGGGTGACTGGGATATCGAGTCCCTGAAGGAGATACCAGACCTCCATCATTCTATTCCAGAGGTATGGTGTTGACTAAACCCTTAGAGAGAATTCTTGAAGCAAACCTTGGCAAAACCAACTTAACTTAAAGCTACTTACTTACTCCCCTCCCAAGTATTAGGCTTAGATCAGGTACACTGGGGTAGGCGTAGTTAAAAGCACCAGTTGAGTATTTTAGCCTAATGTATATATGAATGTATATATGTTTTATTCATTTTAAACCATTGTATGGCTAAGAAACCATTTCAATGCTTTTACAGTATTATTTCGTAATACTCATCTTACTGTACGTACTTTTTATAATAACAAGTCTTGCAATTGTGGCAATTCATTTCTCTTGTACGAGAAGAAAGACTGTTCAATAAATGTTACCCTTTATTGAAAACGCCCGTCTCTCTATTCTCTACATATTGTGAAAGTAAACTGCACAACCACTGACTGAGTAAAATAACTGTCTATTGTTCACACAACTCTAGAGATTGACTCTTATCTGAGGAGCAAAGTTGTCATGTTGCACGGTTGTTGGAAAACTGAATCCCTTCTTGTCTGTACCAGGGAAGCTGATCACTTCCTATTCAGAGAAGAAAGTTTCCAGTGACCTCTGAGCTAGTTGGTAACAAACCCAATTAAGTTTAGCATAGTCAGTAGAGGCCTGGAAGATCCGCACTTCTACGTCGATACTACTGTTTATGTTATTCCAATGCGCAGGGCCTATTGGGAAAATAGGAACTACACTACACATAAATCTGGAGTAAGGCAAAACAGCACAAATTGCGGTATTTTCTTACTCTGCAAAGGGTAGGCATTCCTTGGGCGTTGTGTTGGGTGTTCCCACACAACTCCAATGGGAAACATCCTTAACAACAACTCCGGAACAACGAGTTCCGGAGTCAAGAAAGAGCAACAACGACTTGCCTGAACAACAACTCAGCCTTAACTACGCATGTGCGTGGTTAAGGCTGAGTTGGTCTAGTGTTCTGGCAGGGCGAAGGAGCGTCGCAGAGGAATAGGTAAGAGGGGATACGTTTCCGGGGTGGGGGAATTTAGGGTCAGATTTTAGAGTTTGGGGTTTAGATTTTAGGGGTTTTAGGGGTTTGGGTGTTCGTATGTATTTAAAAGGTGGGTGGATACGTTTATAATGTGTGGAGATCGATTTAAGGAGGTGGGGGTGAACGTGAATATTTTTTTAGGGACTGTGAAAGTAGTTTTAAGGGGGATGAGTACATTTATTAAGGGGTGTATGGGTGAACGTGCATGAAAATAGGGTGGAGAGAATTAGAAATTAGGGTTTAAGGGGGATAGTGTATAATTTAAGAGTGATGGAATTAGTTTAAAGAGAGCAGGGGTTTGGGGTTAAACAGGGGTCAGGTTAGTTTTAAGGGGTTTGGGGTTTGGGATTAGTTTTAAGTGGGTGAAGGTGATCTAGATTGTTTTAAGTGTGTTGGTAATCGTGTATATTTTTAGGGTGCGGGGAAGAAGTTAAGTGATTGCGGGAAATCGTGTTTATTTTAAGGGTTGGGAGAATTCGTTTTAAATGCGAGGAGAGATCGGGGAATTTGAGGGAAAGCCTTTATTTAACATGCATTCCTTTCCAACAAAAAAAGTGGTAAAGGAATGCGTGATAAAACAAATTGTGGTTTAGACAAGGTCGTGGTTGCGACCTCGTTGTTAAGGAAGTCGTGCTTGGCAAACTCGTAGTTAGAACATAAAACCAACTCCAATGGGTTTTGACACATCCCCAGATTTACATGGACTGGGAATGTGCCAAAATATTACACCTTTCCAAGGGAGCTGTAATGAGGAGAAATATCTTTATTTCTACTAGTTTTTCATCCTTTTATGTGTGCTGCATTCTGCAGCATGCACAGAAAGAGGAAAAAGCCTAGCAGGATTGTTGATTTGCTGAAAGGTGTCCCTTCCTGCTCAAAAGCAATCCTGCCTACAAAACAGACACTCTTGCACCATGGTGCCTGCATTGATGCAAGGCTGCCAAATGGTGCCAGCACAAGTAAAAAGGCCTGGAATTTGTCTTGCTTTTTGTGTTCCTCCTAGACAGTCACACACAATGGAGAATGTAGCTGTGCCTGGATGGGACATCACTGGCAGGATGGGAGAGAGGAGCTGGACAAAGACCAACTTGCACTGGAATAGGCTTCATCTGGCCTCAATACAAAGGGCTGCATACTTTCTGTAGGTAGTCTGAAGCCAAGGAAAGGAAGCAGGGCGCTTGTGCACTTCAAAACATGCTCCTAGAACCTCTTCCCCACTTCAAAGGCACAACTGGGTTTAAATATTAGACTTCAGACACCAACTCTACAGTACATTCTTCAGTACACTTCTGGACCTGTGGTTACTCTATCAGGAATAAGGACTGCTGTGCTGCTGAAAAGACTGCCACTCTCCTGGGCTGCTGTGCAGAAGGGTCTGCTGCCCTGCTGTGTTAACCTGCTGTCCTCTTACCTGGGTGAGAAGGACTGGACCTGAATCTCTTGAACTCAGTACCCAGCTGACCTCCTAATCTGAAGCCTCAGGGACCCAAAAAGGCTTAAAACACCTTGCATATGCACCTGGACTCTGCCATCTGGGAGTCTACCCCACCAGGTGGTGCCACCGAAGTCCTGGCCCCTTGGAAGTGAGCTTAAGGTGCCCTGCCAGCCTCTGAGGAGTCAGAATAACCAACACATCTTCTCTGCTGCATGGCGCAACCCGAGAACAACCAATGCAACGCCTCTGCTGTGTGGATTGGACCTATCAAAAACACCTGCAAAACCTCCACAGCCTCACTGGAACTGCCACTGCATAACGCATCCTTAGAACAGTTCCTTGTGTCCCTCATTGATAGCAGCTCTGACGACAGACTTCGCATCACAGCCTTACAGCTACTTGGAATTAACGCACCGTCCTGACTGCGTGACGCATCCTTTACACCAGACTTTTCACCGCAAGCCCCATCAACGGGATCCTCGACGACGATCGGGCCCTCACACCACAGCTTCGCCACATCTAGGAACCTCTGCATTGCTTCAGCTGCACAATGCATCTTCGACTTGGACCCACAATGCTTGGCAAGCCAGGACTTGTCCCTGTAGCCGGCCCGTGCTCTATCACAATGGCCCTGAACTTACAACTTTTTCCCAGTCCGGCGTGACCAGATATCCACAGTTGGCACTTTTGAGCTTTTTGGCACTAATTTCAAATTGAATATATCCGGCTCTACTGACTAGATTTCTGTCATTTTGGTCATGTTTTATTTATTACAAATGACTCTATTATTCTGACTTGTGTCATATGGTTCCTCCTATGTCAGTAAGATTATGCTTTTGGGCAACATAAACGTCAAAAGCATGGGGGACCGTGCACACCATGGGCTGGATTCCGATCCGGTAAAATGCGCTCCGAATCGTCGTACGGAGCAATTTTCCACGTCCCCGTACGTACGACGAAGTACGATCCGTACCAGGAGCCAAAGACCGTACGAGTCGTACAGGACTCCGTACGACTAAAATATCCGTACGAGTCTCACTCGGAACCCGCTGTACGTGACATCGCTACGGTTCGCGGCTGGTTTTTACGACCCAGCAAGTACGATCCGTGTCGGGTACGCAACGTACGTCCCTTTTTTTACGGGAGCTGGAAACAGCCGTAAACGCATGGTTCGCGCCGAAACAAGTACAGAACCCCCCCCCGGGGAGCCGCGTACCCCCCATGATCGCCGGGGTACGCGCCGTACCCCTGCGATCATGTGGGGTGCGCGGCGTACACCCAGCGTACATGGGGTGCGCACCGTACCCCATGTACGGTGGGTGTACAGTGCGCACCCCATGTACGCTGGGTGTACGCCACGTACCCCACATGATCGCAGGGGTACGGCGCGTACCCCGGCGATCATGGGGGGTACGCGGCGTACGGTGTGTTTGTGATTGAGCGCTTTTCCGTACAAATCGCCCTTACCTGACGCGGACCGTACGAATAGCGTCCTGATCACCCGGTCCGGATCGTACTCGCCGGGTCGTACGGTGTGTTTACGAGTCGTACGGAAACGGCTACAAATACGAATCGTACGGGGGATTTTTTTTACCGGATCGGACTCGAGCCCCATATGTTGACATTAGCCCTGGCTAACTCGCAGTGTACCCTCTGGACATCTAACCTTGTAAGGTACCAAATGGCATGTGCAAGCTCAGAACATGACAAGCCTGATTCTTCAAGGAAATGATGGAAACTGATCTAAATCTTTTATTAGTAACTCAAGCATACCCAAAAAGAGACACAATAAATACTAAGTTTGGCATTTCAAACATTTATTGAAACATTATGATTCTTATGTGAAATACATATGTGGCAATGATTAATAGAAGGAAGCAAAATAGAATCATCACCATTACAAGAATGATAAAGAAAATAAATAGTTCAAAGACTGTGCTGTTACATTGATTATATGAATACATATACTTATTTCTAGACTCCTACCTAGTGCTACCTATCCTTTCATTCAATCAATCAAGGGTTTGTAAAGTGCGGCTACTCACCCGTGAGGGTTTCAAGGCGCTGAGGTGTGTGGGGGCTGCTGCTCATCTGGACTTGGAGGTTCAGTCGAAGAGCCAGGTCTTAATATCCTTGGGTTAGTGACGGGGAATGCCGGGGAATGCCTGGGGCAGGGTGTTCGAGGTCTTGGCAGTGAGGATAGGAGAATGCTCTTCCTCTGTTTCTGGTCTTGTGAATCCATGGGACGGTGGCCAGGGCAAGTTGGATGGAGTGAAGGTTTCTGGCGAGTACGTGGAAAGAGAGGGGGTGCTTCAGATATGCTGGTCCTGCGTCTTGGAGAGCTATGTAGGTTTGTTTGAGAAGCTTGAAGGTGATTTTCTTGTTGACTGGGAGCTAGTGAAGTTGCAGAGGTTTTAAGTGATACAGCTCTGGCAGGGAATGTCGAGGACTAGTGTGGCTGTGGCGTTTTGGAAATTCTATAGTCTCCTGAGCTGTTTCTGGGTGATGCTGGCGTAGAATGCATTGCCGTAGTTGAGTCTGCTGGTGATGAGTGCGTGGGAGACTGTCTTTCTGGATTCTGTGTGGATCCATCTGAGTGTATTTTGGAGCCAGAGGAGCATGTGGAAACAATCTGAGGATACAACGTTGATCTGGCAATTCATTGTAAGTGAGGAGTCCAGCATGATGCTGAGGTTGCGTGCGTTGTCTGTGGGGGTGGGAGGCGTTCCCAAAGTGGTGGGCCACCAGGAGTCATCCCAGGTTGAGAGGTTGGGTCCCAGGGTGCGTACTTTGAACATATATGAGTTGAGCTAGAGGCAGCTAGGAGAACTGGCACCATTGGCGTGGGTCTCCTCTGCATTTTTGCCTGTGCCTCCTGTGTTTTTTGCTGTGTGTTGGACTCTGTTTTGCTGGTCTAGATTCTTTGAACACTTTGCCACTGCTGTTCAGTGCCAAAGTGCAAGTGCTCCCTTTGTAAAGTGTTGTTATGGATTGGCATTTTTGATTTACTTGTCAGACCCTAGTATAGTGCACTGTGTGTGCCCAGGGCCTGTAAATCAAATGCTGCTAGTGGGATGCAGCACTGATTGTGCCACCCGCAGAAGCAGCCTGTAAAATTAACTCTGGCCTGCCATTGCTGAGGATATGAGCAGTATGGACTGCCATGTCGACTTGGCAAGTGAACATTCTTGCCAGTACCTAAACCTTCCCTTTTCTATATCTTAGTCACCTCTAAGGTAGGCCCAAGGTACCCATGTGGGCAGGGTGCATTATATGTGTACGGTAGGACATGCCCTGATGTGTGTGGCATATCCTGATAGTGAAATACTGCTTATTTAGTTTTTCACTATTGCAAGGCTACCTGTTCCCATAGGACAGAATAGGGAATTTGTTTATTACATCTTATAAACATAATTGGCCCTGGGAACAAGGTGGAATAATAAAGTTTAGTATGCCTGAAATCAGAATGTTAAATTACACCTTTTAGCAAGGGTGATTTTTACATTCTGTGTTTGAAAACACCACTTTTAGAAAGTAGGTTTTTTCTTGCTATGTGCTGTATCAAGTGCACCAATCTCTGAAGTTCAAGATCATTGCACCAAGTTCTATGCAAGGCCTGCTGTGCGGCTTCACGAGATCACGAAGCGTCATCGGATCGTCACATCCGAAACTGACGCATCACCTCCCCATGTAGTAAAAAAACAAAGTATCACCTTCTCTTCAGTAAGGAACCAAGGCATACCCTCTCCTGCACTGCAGTAAGGAACCGTTCATCACCTCTCCCGAAGCAAGGAACCAAAGCATCACCATCCCTGAGTGTAAGGAAGACATGCATCACCTTTACTGTGGCCTGTTTTGTTTGTTTGTGTGACGCATCACATGTACTTTGTGAGAAAAGTGTTGCAACTGCAATTTGCTTGAACTGAACTATTTCTATAATCTGCAAAGAGGTGCCTGTTGCTGTTCTGGATCTCTAGAGACTGTTTTCCGCTGGGAGATGGAAAATTGACTTCGAAGAAACAAGACGCATCTGCACCTGTTTCCGACGCACCGTCGAAAAAAGATGTTGCAGCGCTTGCCGCGGCTCGAGGAATAGCTACACGCCGCATCAAGTGCACCGATCTCTGAAGTTCAAGATCATTGCACCAAGTTCTATGCAAGGCCTGCTGTGCGGCTTCACGAGATCACGAAGCGTCATCGGATCGTCACATCCGAAACTGACGCATCACCTCCCCATGTAGTAAAAAAACAAAGTATCACCTTCTCTTCAGTAAGGAACCAAGGCATAACCTCTGCTGCACTGCAGTAAGGAACCGTTCATCACCTCTCCCGAAGCAAGGAACCAAAGTATCACCATCCCTGAGTGTAAGGAAGACATGCATCACCTTTACTGTGGCCTGTTTTGTTTGTTTGTGTGACGCATCACATGTACTTTGTGAGAAAAGTGTTGCATCTGCAATTTGCTTGAACTGAACTATTTCTATAATCTGCAAAGCGGTGCCTGTTGCTGTTCTGGATCTCTAGAGACTGTTTTCCGCTGGGAGATGGAAAATTGACTTCGAAGAAACAAGACGCATCTGCACCTGTTTCCGACGCACCGTCGAAAAAAGATGTTGCAGCGCTTGCCGCGGCTCGAGGAATAGCTACACGCCGCATCAAGTGCACCGATCTCTGAAGTTCAAGATCATTGCACCAAGTTCTATGCAAGGCCTGCTGTGCGGCTTCACGAGATCACGAAGCGTCATCGGATCGTCACATCCGAAACTGACGCATCACCTCCCCATGTAGTAAAAAAACAAAGTATCACCTTCTCTTCAGTAAGGAACCAAGGCATAACCTCTGCTGCACTGCAGTAAGGAACCGTTCATCACCTCTCCCGAAGCAAGGAACCAAAGTATCACCATCCCTGAGTGTAAGGAAGACATGCATCACCTTTACTGTGGCCTGTTTTGTTTGTTTGTGTGACGCATCACATGTACTTTGTGAGAAAAGTGTTGCATCTGCAATTTGCTTGAACTGAACTATTTCTATAATCTGCAAAGCGGTGCCTGTTGCTGTTCTGGATCTCTAGAGACTGTTTTCCGCTGGGAGATGGAAAATTGACTTCGAAGAAACAAGACGCATCTGCACCTGTTTCCGACGCACCGTCGAAAAAAGATGTTGCAGCTCTTGCCGCGGCTCGAGGAATAGCTACACGCCGCATCAAGTGCACCGATCTCTGAAGTCTGAGAGCATCGCACAGAGTTCGAGGCAAGGCCTGCTGTGAGGCTGCATGAGTTCATGCATCGTCACCGGATCGTCACATCGCATTGCGGTGCTAAGTCTATCGCATCATTGGGAGATGTGGTAAGAAATTGAGGCATCACCTCCCAACGCAATAAGAAACTGACGCATCACCTCCTCTTCGGTAAGGAACTGTCGCATCACCTTCCCTTCCCTGCAGTAAGGAACCGACGCATCACCTCCTCAAAGCAAGGAACCAATGCATCATGTTCCCTGAGTGTAAGGAACAGATGTGTCACCTTCCCAGCGGCCCGTTTTGTTTGTTTGCGTGACGCATCCCAGGTACTTTGTGAGAAAAGTGATGAATCTGCAATTAGCCTGAACTTAACTATTTCTACTATCTGAAAGTCATATTTTTATTACTGTATTGTGGATTGTTTTCCTTTGGTCTTGTTTTGGTTTAGATAAAGATTACTTATTTTTCTAAACTGGTGTGGTGTCCATTTGTAGTGTTTACACTGTTTTACTGTATGTGTTCACAAATGCTTTACATACTGCCTCTGAGATAAGCCCATCTGCTCATGCCAAGCTACCAAGAGGTTGAGCAGGGGTTATTTTAGGAGTGTATCCCCCTACCCTGACTAGAAACAAAGGTCCCTATTTGGACAAAGGTACCTACCTCTGCTAACTAGAGTACCCCACTTCTAACATTGGTGGTCAGCGGTGAGGATCTGGACGTGCATTTGTGACGTATATACAGTGATTGGTGTACACTACTTGTATAGTGCAGAACATTATGCAATCACGTACATTTGGTGACAATTATTTTCCTGGTAATTGTTAGCATCTTGAGAACTGCCAATTTGCACAGTGAGTAAAGCAGCATCCATTGAATCTGTGGATATTGAATTTGAGGAGGAAAGGGTTGATACCTACACTGCACCACAACTTAAAGCTGTCTGCAGAAAATGTAAAATCTCTGTGAGAGGCCTCACCAGCACGAGGAATATCAAAAGGCGCTGAGGGCCTGCTTGGAATAAGGAATGCAAGTGAACATACAGAGGAGTCTATGGTGGAGGAAGAGAATTTAGATGGGCAGCAGGAGGAGCTGTTTGGCCTGACTGGGGGGTAAGGTGCCTTCCAGGGTGGGCTGCAGTGTGTCTTCCAAGGGCTGTCTCCAGAGGAGTTGGAGGACAGGGAGAGAAGCAGAGTGCATGAATTGGGCTTGCTAAGCTCCCGCTGGGGATCCAGGGCAACTTAGAAAATAAGAGATTGGAGTTGGAGAGCAAGAATTTGGCCATGGAGGGAAAGGAGATTCCTTTGGAGCATGAGAGAGGGTTGAGGAAGTCGGATCTGAAAGCAAAGAGTTTAGAGATCAATCGCTCTGGTGGCAGCAAACCATCAGTGCCTTGGGAACAAAAGGAATACATTCCCAAATATCTTATCAGAGATTTCATGAAGCACGAGGACATTGGGCAGTGGTTTAAGGCCTATGAAGTAGAAATGAGGTCCCACTGGGTCCCTGAGAGAGATTCAGGAGTAGTACTGTGGGGCTGCTTCATCAGTGAAAGAAGGGAGACATTGCTAACTTTGCCTACTGAGGATCAGAACTACAAGAAGCTGGAGTCAAGTACTTGGGTATGTGTTCTACTTTTGCAGACACCTGGATGGTTGAGTGAAGGGTAGCAAGGTGAAGGATTTGCAGGGGCTCTACGATTTGGTTGCATGGGAGAACTTGTCAGATAATAGTTTTTCAGAGCTACACCAGCACCTGAGTGACAGTAAGCTGACTGATCCCAGAAAGCTTTCTGTGGAGGAGGACCGCTGGGTCAAACATTTTATCATCGCACCCACTGGTGTACCACTCTCGGCAGATGGCTAGTGTAGCCTTGGAGGAGAAGTCGGGTGTCTAAGAGGGGTGGGGTCCCACAGAGATGTCCCTGGTCTCCTTAGGAGACAGTGAGATAGACCCAAGAGCTCATCTGCCTGATAGCACTAAGAAGTACACCTGAAACCTTCGTGGAGATACCTGTTCCGGCGTACAAATTACAGAGACATGGGACACTTCCTTCGGCGTCAAAGATCAGCGTTTATTTACTGCAGGGACACAGAAATCGCTAGAAGTACAACATAGTGTATGTTCAGAGAGTCTGCTTCAAATTGCAAAAGTGTATTGCTCCTTTTAGACACATTTTAGCCATTGCACAACATAACGAACAAAAGGTTACAACTCAGTTCCCACAGTAAACTTCAAAAGGGTTGCATTCATGTTTTCAGAAGTCCGGAACATAATTACAGAAACATGTCGGTTCCCAACTGTAAAAGCACACGACCCTTTCCAAACCCTGACCGGACTCACTTGACGTTCCGTGGCGCGAGATTCAAAAAATTTTCGAGAGATTTGAAAAGCGACTTTAATTGGATTACCCGCCAGAAATTGTTGACTACATCTCTGTATTCATTACGAGTGTATCCTAGGCACAATTGATTTATTTCTTTGCCTGATTTCTACGCCACAATTGAAGGTGCTGTTGCCATCTTGAACTTCAAACTGACGTGCTCTTGATTTCAAAAAGGGTCATCAATTGTATATACCACTAATTTTGTCCTGATGATGGTCTTAAGAAAACTTCAAAAAAGACCGAAACGTCAACTTGTTTAGTCCAACTCTGCACATTTTGTTTCATGTCATCTTTTGATTTTCTTCTGATTTTTAGTTGAAATCAATTAACTACTGTGCCTTAGCAGTCTGGACTCAATATTTGGATATGTCGAAGGAAAAATAACCAATACCTTGAATATCCATTTTATATCTATGTATGTACCCTACCCTATGTGAATGTTCACCCTTTTGTACAGAAATATACATTTTTTTGCCTTGAACTTAAATAATAATTTTCAGACAACAAAAAAATCCTGGTTTCTTGTATTTTATTAATCATCTATTGTACATATGATGTTAGTGTGGTAACATCTCCTGGTCCTTTTCTTAGGAACTCTTTCTATTGGATTAAATAGTACAGCCACTGATTAATCTCAGGCTTAGGTACTTTGATTGTTCCAAAACAGGTCCTAACAGTGCTGAAAAATTATAGAACAACAAAACCCCTTGCTGGCCATTTCCTACTATAACAGGTATGAAAATACAGCAGCTCGAATGGATCACTTTGCACACACCACCTCTATCTGCGAGTACAACATCTAGAACCATACGGTTCTGTAATGTCATCAGTCTATCCGCTTGCAGCTCCGCTGTTAGGTTTCCAAGAGCACTTGCAGTTATGTTAGCCGTTGATTCTACCACACGAGTCAACTGTCTCAGGTTCCTGCTATTAACCATAGGTCCCCAAAATGGTAGGAAACCCTTAAAGTAGTCTCCTGCTTCTTGACCGGCAGTGTCCTCTTTACTAATAACGCCTCTCACAACTCTCGTTTTGTGGTAGTCTGAGGCAACTGTGAAAGTCGGTGGCAAAAGATTCGCGATATAACATGTGCCCGAGAAGTCACGGGGCAACCACGTATAAGCGCGATCATAACGCACAAAACAGGTACCCTTGGCAGTCAGAAATACAGGGGAAGAGAGCATCGGTAAAACATACGTCTCAGTACAAGCACTCTTCCCAAGCTGAGCTCTCGGATTTCGACCAAGACCTTGCAGACAGAAATGGCCAAGGTGGGGTACAATCCAGATTGGAGACGAGCTCTTAAGCTGTCTATCACCTACTGAAATACTATACTCGGCCTCACTCAGATCCTTGTAGGCTCGCACCTCCTCCTCTGGAATAAGCGATGTATCAAAAATATCTCTATCCAGATCAGCAATCGCTATCATCAAAGACTTGTGGTACGGGCCAGAACCAAGGTCTGTGGAACATGGCTCTCGACGGGGGTAGGAATCTAGTGCACTACGGAACATGATTTGGAATGCCCGAGCTGACCCCTGGGAGCTGTAGGGAAAAACTAAATACGGGATACCCTTATCCATGGTATGTGGCATTAACCCACACACCCAACAGTTGGTAGTGTTCATCACCAACTGATGCTGATAAATTCTGCACGTCTGACCTGTTCATGTTGGGGCAGAAGATGAAAAGAATGGAAAGGGGCGACCACTCGGTCCCCCCGAACATATGGTGGAGTACCCCGATCCCCCCGAGAGGCCATTCTTGGGCGGCAGGCGAGTCTCGGCTGGTATGCCCGAAGCGGCGTAGCCGGGGCGCGCTTTTTCCCGCCCTAGAGTGGGTTGTCCTAGACACTGAAGCCGGCAGCCACGCCCCCGGAGGCGGGCGGAGGCGGGTTTACGCCCGCCCGAAGACGGATAAAAGGAGCGACAAGCCAAGGAAGCATCCTCTTGTTCCTGTGCTCTGAAGCTGCACCTCCCCGCTGCACGTGAGCTCGAGACGGAACGAAGAGCTAATTTTGACCCACCCACCAGCCCCTGAAGACAGCAAGTGGTTTTGAAATAAAGTTTTGATGTGGTAACTCTATTTCTTACAGGTTGTTATGATTAAAGTGTTATTTGAGTATGCAATAAAGTGAATGATTCTTTACGGTATGTTTTTTCAAATAAAGTATTTTGCACGAGTGTTGATCAGTAATCATACGTGAAGCAGTTATGGTTGTTTTAATTTAGTGATTTTAGTTAATTGTCGTATTTATTTGGTCGGGCGGTAAGGTCATGATCGGTGAGCAGTAATTGGAAGATCCCTATGGGGGGGCGTCACCCATTACGGATGGGAGCGCCCGGGGGAGGTGGCCATTGGCCCCTCAACGGGGAGGCGGTCCCTTCTAAGGATGGGCCGCCGAAAGGAAAGGGAAGGCGGTCTAGGCACCTTCCTGGATAGGAGGGGCTACGGGCTCCTCCTGGGAATTTCCCGGGGTCAGGACACCTGCGACGGCAGATGTGGTAAGTTGTGTGGGGTGGGGAGGGGGGGTTTACGCTACCTTATAGACACCTCACACGAGTCCTCGGACGACCATTAAATGGCGTTGAGTTCATTGGGGCCCCCGTCAAGTCAAGGGAAATTGGTAGATGCACATGAGGTACAGCCTCTGTGCGGTCGCCCCTCGCAAGTGGGGGGGGTAATTCTGGTTTAGGGATCTGACACCGGTTACGACCTTGCCGTTGGCCCTTAACGTTAGGATGTACAATTTCGAGTTAAAATGTTTTGTAGGATGTTAGTTTCGGCTAGGAGAACCTTTGTATTAGAAATATGTTAAGGTTAGCCAAACATCGTAATGTGGAAATGAAATTGTACATAATATGAAACTGTTATTTTAATGTTTTGATTTTGTTTCATATTTTAATAAATACGGCCGGGAGGGTCACTCCCTCCCGCCTTCCAAAAGTTCAGAACTGTTTCCGGTTTCCCATCCTTGGGGATTGTGTCGAGAGGGGGTGGCGGGTATCTCAGCCATATGTGGAGAGATAGTGGGAACGAGAACAGAATTCAGATGATGAGAGGGAGAAGTAGGTGAAGTGGAAGGCAACAGTAACTGAATCCCAAAATACACTCCACCCACCAATAACATAGACACAGTTAGGACCAACATGAAAATCTGAAACAAAAAACACTTTGTTTGTAAAATCTTATGCAACTTAGATCTTTGCGCCGACATCATCTCTATTTCTGACAGCTTAGAGAACTCCATCCTCTAAGGACCGTCCGTAACGTTCTTGACGCACCTAATTCTGAGTAGCAATTGTCAATTCCCAGGAGTTCCCAGAAACCGACAAAAGAAACCGACCTAGTGTCAGAGACCTGCCAAACAGAAGTAGGTACCCGTACGGCCCTACGGCCAACCCAGATGGTAGGTTTAATCAATTAAGCATCCAATTTCACATAAGTCTCCTAGCTGCACAGAAAAGGAACACACATGATATGTAAAACAAAATTAAAGAACTCAAGATTAGGAAAAATGCAAATGTCCACAATGTTCATAGCAACAGGGAGGGGGTAATGTAGATTCAAAAACAAAAGGGAATTTTTTATTTGTCCTTAGTCACGCGATCGAAGGAAATATCGACATTTTCCAGGTCGAGTTTGTTCTTCAAACAATGGTTCAGGTGGCAAGACAGAGTTCGATTGTTCAGGTAACTGTTCAGAACTTGAATTCTCCAATGCTGAAGACAAAGGTACAGTTCCAGATGATTCAACAAACGTATCTGGCTGAGCTGGATCGATCTCTACAGGTTGAGCATCACTAAATGGCACAAACTTCGGGATTATATCAGTTTCAGTCGGGGCAAACCCTTTCCTTATCCAATTATTTGCTGGCAATGGGAACGGCACTCTCTTCGTGTGGGTGGCGTGCACCCAATGTTTCCTGCCGTCCAACCGAACTGCAGTCCTTGTTGCCAACAAGACTTGGTAGGGTCCCACGAACCTGGGCTCGAGATTTCATTTTCTCCCAAAGTTACGAATCAGCACCCAATCTCCAGGTTGGAGTCGATGTCCAGGTCCTTCTGTTTGTGCCGGTAGAGCTTCAAAAACCTGTTGATGAATCAAACTCAATTTAGCAGTCAGATCGTAAAGATAGTCAATCAACATTGGATATTCAATTCTGCTAAATTCCTTAGGCCTTGGAACTCCCCAAACGTTCGCAGGACGGCCGAACACAATCTCATATGGGCTAAGCCCTACTCGAGAGTGCACAGTCGCCCTGGTCAACAGGAGAGCTAGAGGCAATGCATCAGGCCATGATAACCCACTCGTCGCTTGGATTTTGGCAAGTTTCAGTTTCAGAGTACCATTGTACCCTTCTACCAAACCCGCCGATTGAGGATGGTTAGCACTATGAAATTTTTGGCGAATACCCAAACCCGCACACACACTCTTCATCACCTTTCCCACAAACTCACTACCATTATCCGACCATACGATCGGTGGCATTCCAAACCTTGGGAAATACTCTTTGAGTAGAACTTTTGCTGTGGACAGGGAAGTATTATCCTTAAGAGGGTATGCCACAATCCATCTGGAGAACGCACAAACCACAACCAATACATATTTTAAATTATTGCATCTCTCCATATGGATGAAGTCCAACTGGATAACTTCAAAGGGGCATGTAGGAGGAGCAAAATGACCAGGTGGAATGGGGGTGCCCTTGCCAGGATTATGCATCAAACATACCATACAGTTCCTGACCACTCTCTCAGCACACTTAGCAATCCCATTATTCTTCCATACGGGAGACAACAACTTACATATACCTTTCGTGCTAATATATGACATGCCATGGGCCATAGTAACAACAGCAAGCACATACGCATCCGGTAACATCCATCTCTGATACTCTGACAAATCAACCCAACATCCATTCATGTCTAACTTCCCTGTGCTTTCTTTCCACTTAGCCTTTTCAGTTTCGGTAGCCTCATTCTGAATCACTTTCACACTCTCAACTGTGTCCTCACACATACCAGTCTCCGCCGGCCATCTCACTGAACTCGTAACATACATTCGGTTTGTCAGATTCTTGGCCGTTTCCTTAGCAATCTCATCTGCAAATGCGTTACCACGACCAACATCATCTGTAACCTTTCGATGTGCGTTGCATTTAATGATTGCCACTTGCTTAGGCAATGTAAGTGCATCTAAAAGATCGTTCACGAGCTGTCCGTGTTGAATCTTCGTGCCATGAGACGTCATGAATCCTCTCTCTCTCCACAATTGACCAAAACTATGTGCTACGCCAAACGCATACTGACTATCAGTAAACACATTCACTCGCTTTCCTTTAGACAAAACACACGCTCTCGTTAAAGCAATCAACTCTGCAGCTTGTGCCGAATTCTGACTCAATCTCGCAGTTTCCACAACCGTACTCAACGTCACTACAGCATACGCAGTCGTCACATCACCATTCGGCAACTTGAAGCATGAACCATCTACATACAAAGTACCATCAGGATCTACCAATGGAGTGTTTTTTAGGTCGATACGACCCTTCGTCTCTTCTTCAGTTCTTAAGTAACAGTCATGTGGTGCTACATCACCTGATTCCATATGAATCGGCAACAATGTCGTTGGATTCAACACACTACAACGTTTTATCTGTATATGACTTGCCAAAAGTGTCAACTCATAGCCGGAAAACCTTGCACTCGTCAAGTGTTGAGTCTTCGTTCGATTCAAGAGAGTGTCAACTGCATGCGGAACCATCACTGTAAGCATATTATCCATGACCAGACCTGCGGACTGTCGAATGGACACCACAGCTGCCGCTTTCGCCCTTAGACAACTTGGCAACGCTCTAGCTACTGGGTCTAAAGTCGAAGAAAAATATGCACATGGACGCTGTTTGCCGCCAAATTGCTGCGTCAAAACACTTAACGCACAACCTTCTCTCTCGTGAACATAGAGTGTAAACGGCTTACTGTAATCAGGAGTACCTAACACAGGAGCCGAACACAACGCATCACGCAATTCAGAAAAACTTTTCTGACAATCTTCAGTCCATGGCAAAGGAGTCGGAACATCCTTGCACGTGAGAGCTAACAATGGCTTCGCTAACAATGAGAAGTTTGGAATCCATTGTCTGCAGTATGACGTGATACCTAGAAAGGCACGTACGTCTCTCTGAGTTGTTGGCACAGTCATTCGAGCAATCGCTGCAATTCTTTCTGGGGTCAACCTTCTTCCCTCCTTTGACAATAAGTGACCTAAATAGGTTACTTCTTGACAACAATACTGTAACTTAGAAGGTGACACCTTGTGATGTAAGTCACATAAATGCTGTAACAATGATACTGTAGCAGTTTTACAAATTTGCTCAGTGTCGGCAGCCACTAACAGATCATCGACATACTGAATCAAGGCCGCACCAGCAGGTAACACAAATGCATCGAGTTGACTCTTAAGGGCCTGACTGTAGATCGACGGACTCTCACGGTAGCCCTGTGGTGCGCGTTTAAACCTAAAACTGCGACCACCTAATGAGAAGCCGAATAGATCTCTGCTTTCCTCAGCAATCGGAATACTAAAGAAAGCATTCTTTAGGTCTATCACCGAAAACCAGGAGGCAGAGGCTGGAATCAGGGTCAGCAAAGCTGTAATGTCAGGAACCACTGGAAACTGTGGAATCACGACTTTATTCACTTATCTCAAATGAATTACAAAACGGTACACAGGAGGCTTGGATGGGTCAGTTCGTTTCAAAATAGGTAACACAGGACTATTACACACATTTCCCCTAGTTTCTTCAATAACATCCTTTTCGATCAAGTCATAAATCATCGATAATAGCGCTCGCTCGCCATCAAGAGAGATACGATACTGGGGGATACGTGGTAATCTCACATGTGATTTTACTTGGACTACATAAGGTGGTATGTCCAGTAGGCCCACATCATTGAGACCTGTTGCCCATAAAGACTCAGGAAGGGAACTCAATTCTGGTGGGAGCTTATCAGTTGACAAGTACATAGGAGAGATCACTCTCTGACCTAATGTAAGCTCCACTCCCGTAGGAGAGCAATACAGAGTCGCATATAACCGCTTCAACAAATCCAGACCCAAGAGATTCTCACCACAACCAGTAGTTAAAATCAAAGGAGCCTCTAGCTCACGTGTCCCGATCATAAGGGACAAAGGGCTAGAAACTGGATTGCTAACCGGGGCGACAGAGAATCCAACAGAAACATTTGTTAAGCCAGACAAAGGTGCGCCAGGGAGTTTCGAATGCATGATGGAACTTTTTGCTGCACCAGTGTCCAACAGAAAAGGCTCAACTACGCCCGATGTGGTAACTGCGACGTAAGGCCCTCTCTGATCAACCGGAACTGATACTACTCCCTCTCTTTGTCTATGGCTGTCCTAATAATCGCTGTCTGCACCAATCTCATGCTCAACATGATAGTCATCCACATGATACTGTGCAGATCTACCAGACGATGCATTCCGCTGATCAAAACAATTGCTCGTGTTCGATGGAGGAGCAGAACGCTCATTTTGATTTTGAGAGGTGCCACGACCTCTACCTCGAGAGACTTGCTGATAACCACCACGACCTCCTCGAACCGAGACACCATTCGTTCGGTCACGTAAAACAGGACAATTAAACTTATAATAGCACTCACCCTTACAATATGCACACTGATTATTCCCAAGCATAGATCTGGATGCAGAGTATTCAGAGCGCGACTGCATCCTAGAAGACTGCGCCTGTGGTCGATACTGCACATGCTGCTGTTGCGAGTCATTCTGATTCGAGCGCGGAGGATACGCTTGCTGCAATAAGACCTTAGTTTTTAGCTCCTTCGTTTTCTTTTCTGCACGATCATTCTCCTCTTTTTCTCTATTCTCATAATATTGAGCCGTTGCTAATATTTGAGCTGTGGTTGAAACAGCCCAAGCACTTTCAGAGTTTTTCAATTTGTTGCATAACCAGGCAACAGATTGAACACAAACTTATCGACAAACAATCGCTGACCTCCCTCAGTGCTCATATCCTGACCACTATGATCAATAAATGCCTCCTCAAACCTAGTAAAGAAATCGGAGACACTCTCGTCTTTCTTTTGTTTGCAAGCAGACAATTTATCCCAGTTCACCTTCATTGCTGGCATGAGTGTTTTCATGAGCGCAATGATTCTTTGGGGCAGATCCGTAATTAACTGATCAGGCTTGGCCCCACCATCTTGCTGACCATCGGCCGCTACAATTGTAGCCCAATCACCACCTAACTCAACTGCATGATTCTCGTTACGAATCTTCGCCCAGATCGGTTGCGGTACTACATTACCAAACAACATGTCGATATCAGCAAGGTTCATAATAGAAGCATCTACAAATTGGGATAACTCCTTGTAATAACCTGCCGGATTCTTCCGCGGGTCAGGCAAGGATTGTTTCACTACAAGACTTCTGATCGCTTCCATGGGAGGTGTATCCAAACCCTCTGGAAGTGTGGCAAAACTGGAGGAACGGCAGCAGCATCACCTGGCCTCCACACTGGGGGGACCTCTCGCATGGGGTACTGACCAGATTTCATTTTCAGATCACCGGAGTCGTCGTCAAACAACACTCGTGAAGGCAATGTGGACCTAAAAGCTAACAGACGCTCTAATGCACGCCGTACATCACTACCTACAATCATACCGTTCGAAAACTGACTCTGAAGTTCAGTCATATCGGGCGGTACGATATCTAGCTAATCATTATCCCACTCCTCTCTCAATGATTTGCACATCTCTTCGAACACGAATCTCTGTGTGGGCTCATTAAACTGAGAGAACGTATCGAAAACTATGCGTGAAGTGTACTTAGCAGAGTGTCTAATCCATCTACGCGCCATAGATTCTAACACCTCACCTTCCTTTACACCAGGCATTTGGCTTCGTCTCTGAGAGATTTCAGAGACGTCAGATTCAAATAACGATCCGAAAAGTGGAGAATAGAGATTAGCAATAGAATGAGGTATACGTTTACGAACAGAAGGAGAAGAGGAAAGAAGAACAGGAGCAACAATATTAGGACTAAAGGTAGGAGCAGTGGAAGTAGCCAAAATAACAGGAGTAGTAGGAGCAGTAGACTGAGAGGTTACGGGCAGAGGAACAGTAGGAAGAAGAGGTGGTAAAGAAGGAGGGCCCACTTGAAGAACAAGGGGATTTGGAGGAACAGGGCCAACTACAGACTGACCAGCAGCCACCGGAACAACAGGTGGAAGAACAGGAGGAACTATAGGTGCTATAGCACCCTGTACATAAGGGGGTGATGACTTTAGTAAATAAGATAACAAAGGATCCTCTTTCGATTCTTCTTCCTTCTTTTCAGAACTCGACGGTAAAACCGGATAACATCTATCCACCGCCATGCTATGCTGTCTGATAGAAACTTCCCTTTCCTTCTCTGCCGTGTCTCGCTGATGCTGTTCTGCACCTTGCATTATCGAAAGGACACTCTCTTTCTTATTTTTCTTAGTCAGCTTGATTTCTTTCTGTCTGGCCTCTTTACGCCATAACCTAAAGGAATCAAACGTTGCTGGCCTAGCTTTCTTTTTAAACAATTTTGCTTCGAGATTATCTAAAATCTCAGTTTCAAAGCTACCATGGGGTGGCCAACTAAGGACACCATCTTTTCCCGTATAACGAATCCAAAATGCGGTATATATAATGGGGCCCACTCCATGTCTACTATAGAGCTCATAAATCGGAGTCCCAACTGGAGGTATCGCACACGAGTCCTCCAACCGGGAATCCGTGTTGCAACATCTAAGGAAACCAAACAAGATACTACGGCCAGGCATCATGCACACTAACCGAGTTTCAAACTTCAAGGGTTATCAAATTACGATATCCTCGCAAAAATACGAGACCCTCGGTTTTTGGCAATTGCAATTGTCAAAGAACCCAAACAACAAAAAGGAAAAAAAGAACCAACAACTAAGGACCAAAAATGCAATGGAACCATGCAATCAACCAAGTTTCAACAACAACAACCAAGTTTCAAAGTACGAAGCAAAGATCAAGCAAATGCCAAGTTTTCAATTTTGAAACAAATGTTCCAAAAAAGGAACCAAAGAGCTAACCTAAGAACTGGGAGCGACCCACAAATACTTAACTGAAAGAACAATAGCATCACCAGGAAGGCCCGTCTATCGTCTCGCCGTACAAAGGACTACGCCAGGCGCCAAAACAGGTCGACAGTCAGGGCATCAGTCCGTTGCAGCCGTCGGGAAGCGGGAATCTTCGCGGGAAAAATCTTCGGACCACTTATTTCGACAACAGGATCGATGAAGCGGGGTGCACCTTCCCTCGGAGATTTCACACGAAGTTCCTCATGATCGTCAGGCTTTGGACCGGTACCACATGATGTCGCCCTACGTTGGGCGCCAACTGAAGGACTGGGCTAATTTTAAAGCTCAGCGGTGCCAGGGGACAACACCTGAAACCTTCGCGGAGATACCTGTTCCGGCGTACAACTTACAGAGACATGGGACACTTCCTTCGGCGTCAAAGATCAGCGTTTATTTACTGCAGGGACATAGAAATCGCTAGAAGTACAACATAGTGTATGTTCAGAGAGTCTGCTTCAAATTGCAAAAGTGGATCGCTCCTTTTATACACATTTTAGCCATTGCACAACATAACGAACAAAAGGTTACAACTCAGTTCCCACAGTAAACTTCAAAAGGGTCACATTCATGTTTTCAGAAGCCCGGAACATAATTACAGAAACATGTCGGTTCCCAACTGTAAAAGCACACTATCCCACCATTAGGCACATTCCATTCTAGTCGTAAACGACCTAAGAGAAGGGACAGAAATAGGTGCAGGGAAACAAAGACAGACAACAGATTGAAAAGAGTGTGGGGGCAATATCGGAAGCGTGATCACAGGATCAAAGGATTTAAGCCTAACGTATGCGAAGCTGAAACAATAGACCGGCACGGCAAGATAAGCCTCGAGCGGAGCCATCTGCTTTTGCCGTGTCACTTCCCTAGTCATAAAGGCACATTCAAAGGAATATGCATCTCCCGCAAGAGCTTGGGAATCCCAGGGTCATCAAGCGGACATTGTCCGTTCGCCGGCTACGTGAGGGCAAGAAACAAAATGGATGCCATATCTAAAATGGAACCCGAAGGTTCGGATGAAAAACCCATAAATAAGACGAACCCTTCCAAGTAGTGTAGCGAAAACACGTACATCTACTAATCTCATCTTTTATGGTTCGTAGATACCAAACTCATCCATATCTGAACAAACCCAAAACGTCGTTTCGATTCTCACCGAACCTCACCTTGACGGAGGTTTTTTTGGCGGATCTGATGAGGTGATGGTGTTGGCGCATGGCGTTCTTGTGGGATGTTTGGTTCTCCGGTGTCTGTTCGTGGGGCGTTTTCTTCTCCAGTTTTTAGGCAGCTTTGTTTTGTGGTCTGGAGGTCCGTGGTGAACCAGCTGGCATTCTTGTTGGTGAGTCTGTTGGAGGGATTTTTGATCTGGTGAGGGTGTTGGTGTAGTCGTCGATCCAGTGTCTGAGGTTGCTGGCAGCGGCGTCGGGGTTGGTGGGTCTGTGGGTGGGCTTCGGGCGAGAGCAGTGTTTAGCTGGTCTCTGTGATTTTGCTCCAGGTGCGGCGAGGGATCTGTTGGGTAAGGAGGTGCGTGGTATGTGGTGGGTTTCCGGAAGGTAAAGTTGATACAGCGATGGTCGGTCCAGTGGAGTTTGGAGGTGTGGCTGAAGGAGACGTGGTAGCTTGCGGAGAAGATAGGATCAAGCGTGTGGCCGGTGGAGTGGGTGGGCGTTGTCACGAGCTGTCTGAGTCCGAGGTTGGCAAGGTTGTTGATCAGGGTGGTAGAGTTGGTGTCGTTGTTGTTCTCGAGGTGGGAGATTAGATCTCTGAGGAGGATGTAGTCCATGGAGGTGAGGGAGTGCTCACTGATGAAGTCGGCAATGGAGTCGCTAAATTGTGGCAGGGTCTGGGAGGTTTGTAGATCAGAGTTCCTCTGAGGGTGGTGTTGGGATCAGTGTGGATCTGGAAGTGCAGGCGTTCAGCGGTGTTGAGGGTGTCGTGGGAGTTGGTTGAGACCTTAAGGGTGGATTTGTGAATGATGCGATTCCGCTTCCTGCTCCGTTGGTGCGGTCTCTGCGGGTTATTTTGTAGCCATCATGGAAGGCTATGGCGATTTCGGGTGCCGAGGAATCATTCATTCAGGTCTATGTCAGGAAGGCGACGTCGGGGAGGACGGGTCAAGCAGGTCCCAGAGTTCGACGGCGTGTTTGCGTGCAGAGCGGGTGTTCAGGAGTATGCATCTGAGGTGGTTGGTTCCTGTCCTGGTGGGCGGATTGGCGGCTCGGGTGCTGGTGAAGCTGCAGTTCCGGCAGGAGAAGGGTCCTTGGGGGCAGCCAGTAAGCAGGTGTGTGCTGTCCGGTGTTGAGAGCGTGGAGGGTGTTTACATCATAGCGGAGACAGGCGTTGTGGTGTTTGCGGGGGCCATAATTTCTGGCGCTAGGCGCGGTCCAGGCGTGAACGGGCGCAGACTGTCGCCATAAAAAGGCGAGGTGGGAGGGAGGAGCAGCTGGGAGGAGGGAGTGGACAAATGGCCAAGCGAGGGTGGGGCAGCAGGGGATGCAGCGGCGGGGAGAGACGGCTGCAGGAATGGAGGGGGGACAGAAGGCAAAAGGGGCACAGTGCACAGAATACAAGGGAAGAGGATAAAAACGAACAATTAAACAGTGCAGAGGCAATGCAGTACAAGCAGGGGGGTGGAGCCGCAGGGGACGCAACCGCAGGGAGAATCAAGAGAAGGAGCGGCGAGAGGGAACAGAAGGCAAAAATGGGCACGTGGCACAGAATACAAAGGGAAGAAGGATGAAAAACGGAACAGAACAATTAAGAATTACACAGTAAATAATACAGTAAACAATAAAAATACAGTGTCATGTATGGCCTTGCTGCTTCGACCAAGGTGCCATGGGTGGGCTACAGATTCCTCACAAGAGCAAGTTTACCTTTGTGCTTAGAGTGGGGGCTTGAGGAAGCCCATTTACAGCTCATATCAAGACTGTGGCTGTCTTCATCTAGCCTAGCATTTCGATTCCTTACAAGTATGATAAGCGCTAGAAAGTTAAAATAAAGTACACATAGCACTGTCTGCCATGTTTACTTTATGGTCCTGGATCTAGCTTTTTGGCTTCAGAACTAGGAGCATAAATGGCAATTCAAAGGGTCATCCTACAGCAGGAGAAACTTAGCAGCTGCCAACCCTCACAACCCTTTAAAGGAAGTATTAATATAACTTAAAATCGATTCAAGTGAAATGTGGTTGAATTTATGAATATAATAAAGCAGGTGGATTATATGTTGAATAAGGACAGATGTGAGCTTGGACAAACCTTTGTAAGACAATATATCAGGCTTTTAAATACATTGGTAGAGATACCAAAATATTTTCTAATTCCACTCATCATATCAGAGTCTCATAAAATGTCCCTGTGATCCCTTTGCCCTTTTCATGGTCCCTGCAACATAGAAGCAGTGACAGAAAAATATTACCAAAGGGACAGAATTTGACAAGCGGAAATGCATCACCCAGCACAAATTCTAAAACCGCTGCTCTGTGAGGACAGTCTGAATCATTACTGCCTGAGATACTATATCGGAGGAACAGATGTACCATGCAATGCCCTCTTCAACAGGTGTCTAGAACCAGGTCTGGACTTGAGCTGAAACTAGCCTTGGAAAATATTTTAATAACCACAAAATATTACATCAAGTGAAAGAGTGGACTAAGGCAGCCTGCTCGCCATCAGGGGGTTTAGGGACAAAGGAGATCCTATTCTTTTTTTTAATTGTAGCTGTTGGGCATAACCCCAGATTTTTGCCTTCTGTTGCTGAATCTATTTTTGTTGGCTTTTAGGACACATTTTACTCCTGCTAACCATTGTTAAAGTATGTGTGCCCTTCCTTCTAAACATGGCAAAATTGAAATACACTTGATTAGTCCATTTAGTTTACCCAATAGCCCCTAGTATATGATTCTGCGTACACAAAGGGCCTAAATATTAAATGGTAATAATAGGATGCATCACTTTTTGTGTCACCACTAAAAGAGCACTGTGTGTAAAACTTGCCTTTGGCCTGCCAATGCAGCCTGTAGGGCAGTTTTGAATTGCCATATCGACCTGGCTAAATGTACAATTTTGCCTAACTCATCTTTTTTAATACTTATAAATCACCTCTAAGGTAGGACTTCAATCCTTAAAGGGCAGAGTGCTTGGTGATTAAAAGGTAGTACATGTGTACTTATGGTTTTCGTGTCCTGAAAGTGAAAATCTCCCAGAGTAATTTTTTACTATAGCAAGGCTAACTCTCCCATAGACTAACCCTGGTTTACCATACTACACTTAATAAATGATATTTTCAGTTTTGGAGTAGATTGAGAAATACTTATTCCACTCATTTGGATTGTAGCTTAATGATAATGTTAGATTTTAAGTTACTATTCTTAAAATGCTACTATTAGAAAGTTGGCATTTTCCTGCTGAAACCAAGGGGACATATGTAGGAAAGAAGTGGCGGAGCATGGTGTTAGCCTCCTCGCATTAACGCCACGCTGCGCCACTTCTGAAACACAGGTCTGCGCCGTACCTATGAGAATGCGGTGCCGCCCTGCATTCTCCCATGTGGGCGCTTATTTAGCTGCCTTGTCTCAACACAGGCACCCTTGCACCATTGTGCAGGGGTGTCTGCGTTGCAGGGGAATGATTGTTTATGTGCAGGAAGGTGTCCCTTCCTGTAGATAAACAATCAGTAATGGCGCTTCCTACCTTATTTGGGTGCTGCTTAATGCAGCACAAATAGAGCTACAAAACGTAATTTTATTTCATTGATTGTTTATGTGCAGGAAGGGACACCTTCCTGCACATAAACTATCAATGATCTTTTGCTGTTTCTATGTTTGCTGCACATGGAAACAGCAAAACTGAGAAGAAAATTATGCATGTCTCCTTGTTTCGCTTGTTTAACTTAATTTGGTGCTGCCTCCTATTTAAGCCATCCTTGTAAATAGGGGGCAGCATCATAATCAAAGGGGGATAGTCTCAAGAACATGCGATAATCATCGCCAAAATAGGTTAGGGCAAATTTCCATATCGCCGTCTATCACAGGAAAATAACTCTGTTAACATCGTATACACAACACGGTGGTAACATGCGATAGTTTCCCGATAGCACATCTAATGGCCCGCAATAAAATCACCGGGACGGTGATAAAAACCTAAACCTGAACATGAAAAAATTTGCGATGGGCCCAACTGCGATAAAAAATTCTGCGATAACCAGCACCAGGCCTGCAAGTCCCACAAGTCAGGCGGGAAAAATCACTATAAACGCGGCAACAAAAAACACAAACAACTGCGAAGCACCATGGAGGTAACCAGAGCAAGTACAGAGGACAACCAGGACCCCACAAGCCCCACAGAGGACCAGCCTAGGACCATCATTGGGGAGACGGTGACAGGAGTTGGGGGACCGGACACTGCACAACATTACCTGAGCCACCCGCAACAGGGTGAGTAACGACCAGGGTGGTAGTCCGGGAAGGGAGCCTGGGGGTGGTGGCAGTGAGTGTTGTGGCCCTCTTGGGTCTACGAGCTGCATGATCAGTAGCTCCATGACATGTGTTGGTCTTCAGATGTGGCTCTGGGATGAGCTACCTTTCATACTGCAGGTTGTCGTCCTGCTTAACACCAGTAAAAGGCAGGTGTTAACTCCCTGCTGCTAATGCGCCTTATGGCCTGTTTTTGGATCCCATCGCAGATCTAGCTGGTCGTTGAGAAGGTCGCGAAGTGGTGTTTTTGTGTTTTTTTGCACGGGAAAGCCTACTTTGCATTTCATAAGCATTAGTTGTCGCTCTCATCCGTGGCAATGTTTGTTTTTTGCTGCAGCTTCCGCTGGAAAACGTGCGATAACGGCAGTTTGCACCAGCTTGAGAATAAGGTGATAAATCTATCGCCATTTTTGTGGTGCTGACGTGCAGATAAATCGGCGATAGGTCCTTGAGAATATACCCCAAAGGGTGTTGGGGTGGAACGCTCACTGCCACACTCATTGCCCGCCCCTTTTACGCTAAGTGTAGCGTGAAAGGGTGCCTTATTAACAAGGCAACCTTAAGTGGCTTAATGCTGACTTGTAAATATGGCAAAGCCCCTATCACCACCACAGTGTATGAAAAAGTGACGTTGTGGTGGCAATAGGGGTTTGCAAATATGCCCCCAGATGTGCCTATGTGCCAGTACTCTGGGTCACATGACTGCAGTCTGCTCTCCAAGGGCTTTTCTCGTGGCCCCCACCAATGCAAACTCCATCTGAGGCTACTTGTGTGGAACTGCAGTGAGTGAAAAGGCAAACTTTCCACTGGAATAAACCTTGTCCCATGTTCGATCCACACTTCATTGCAGTTGGCCTGAACTTGTGCCTTTGACCGGGTCCAGCGCAACCAGATAACCACTTTGTGGCGCTTCGTATTTCTTGGTGCTATTTTTACCTGAAACTTTGAACTCTTGTTCTACTTATTGGCTTTTTATTTTTTTGGTGTCATTTTATTTATTAAGATGTACTCTATTTTTCCACATTGGTTTGGGGTTTTTGTTGTTGTTGTGTTTTCACTTTATTACTTTTTAAGTGCTGCGTAAATACTTTTCACATTGCCTCTGGGTTAAGTGTGACTGCTTTGTGCCAAGCTACTGGAGGGATAAGCACAGGTTTATTTAGTGACTTTTGTGGTTCACCCTGACAATGATTGTGTTTATTACTAGAGTGCGGTTCTCATTTCCTCAACTAATAACCTTATTTCTTACAGTAAGCAAATTAATTATATTCCAGTACAATTTTCCAAAAATATTAGCTTTTTACAGAATGTTCTGAAGAGAAGGTAATGAAATTAAACAGTAATTTATGTTGCAGTATAGTACCCAGAAGCATTACTTATCTTAGCAGTAAATAATGAATTGAAAGAGATTTGTGATGAGAATTAGCTTCAACAGAGGGTAAACATTTAATGTAGAGCATGGGAAACATCCTTTACGACGCAACTTTTACCACGCAGTACCTTTACAACGCAGGTTTTTCAACGTAAGTCATTACAACGAATTGTATTGGGGGGCGCTCTAGGATAGGTAATAGTTTAATTTACTATCCAACACCTTTTCTAATATCCACGGGGACTGGAGTTGGAAAAGTAAATTAAACTATTCACTATCCAGCGCCCCTCAACGCAAGTCGTTGTAACGACTTGCGTTGAAAAACCTGCGTTGTAAAGGCATGCGTGGCAAAAGCATGCGTTGTAACAACATACATCCGTAGAGCACTGAATAAGTATAGTTGATAGATCAGAGATGTGGTAAAGGTACAGAACAGTGACTATAAAGAATTGAATCTCACTGAACTAAATCCCTCTCTTTAATGCAACTGGTGCTCATGTAAAGTGCTGTGATACCTTCGGGTCGAGCTAGCGCTATATAAAACTTCCATGCATATTAATGAGGCATAATTCCCTTTAAGAATTATAAAGAACATCTGTAAATGCAGAGATATAGGGCTGTGAAAGACCTCCATTCCTGCATTGACAAAAAGCACAAAATACTGACATTTGCAGCCCCTAACTGTCAAAGGGCAGGGGCCGTAATTCATAAAAAGAAATATGTTATTTATGTTATGTTAATATCCCACAAATACCACTGGACTCTTGGCACTTACCTGAAGGCTATGATAACTTGTTACTGTCAAGCTTGTTTAAATAGGAAAGTTTTCAAACTTTTCCAGAAGGGAAGGAGGGCAGTCTCTTTCCCTAAATTCTCCAGCAATCCATTCATGCCTGGGGTATCAAGACTGAAAATGCCTTGCTGCCCATGGTTGCTTTACTAAAGGGTGGGCAGGTCATGATGGCATGATCCTAAAAGTATTGGGTCAGGGCATGCAGCTCCATCTGTCTCCTCTCCACTACTAATGCTCTTTTCTCCCTCAGATATCCACTATCCCCACTCACAAAGTGGAAGCTGCCCTCATGGACTCCATCCCCTTTCCAAATGGGTCCCAGCCCCTTTCAAGCATTGCATTGCAATCCACAATTTGGAACCACAATTATATACATACAAACAGCACTGATGCATCTCATCGCGAATGTCTGGGAATGTCCTATTACTTATGGTAATCTTCATTACTCCGGGTCCCGTAGTCCTCGACACCTTCATAATAAACATGTGGAGATGTCCATCTCCCGACAGAAAAAAACAACAAGAGGCATGCTGGGACACTAATACTGCCCCTCCCCCCGGGAGTACATAAGCAGTACTTACCCAGCAGACCTCCTGTACTAACAAGCCCAGACAGGAAGGCCGGCCGCCCGGGAGGGAGGGAGGGGCGTATGAAGGTGTCGAGGACTACGGGACCCGGAGTAATGAAGATTACCATAAGTAATAGGACATTACCCCCAGGTCCCTCCATCCTCGACACCTTCATAATAAACATGTGGAGAATACCAAAGCAGAAACACGGCCTTCCGCACGCAAAAGCACACCCAGGAAACCACAACAAAGCAGCCACCCAAGGGAGCACCGAGAAGGAGGAAAGGAAGACCGCAGGCAACACCCGGCCCGCAACCCCGAACAAGACAGCAGGGACAAGGACCGGGGAGAAAGAAACAAGGCCAGGGCTCCAAAGAAAGGAGGCCGCCAACCCGAAAAACAGGCAATCGGCACCGGGACCAGGACCAGGACACCAAGACCAGCCAAAACAACCCACCGGAGAAGACCGTCCAGATCAGAACCAGTAGGAAGGACACACAGGGCCAGGCAGACCTACCAGGAAGACGAGACAACCCGGAAGAAGCCAAAGAAGGAACGGCCAACAGAGCGCAGGCACAAGCACCCAGCCCAAAAAGGAAGGAGAAGCACAGGCCAGAAAACACGGCCAAACTCGGAAAAGAAAGGACTCAAGCCCAAAAGAACCGAGGAGGAAACCCCCCCGAGGAGGCCCAGGAGGCAACAAGCATTCAGGAGCCGAACAGGACCGATAACCTGACCCAAAGACAGGGACAGGACGGAACCCCAGAACCCAGCCGAAAGCCCACCAAACAAGGAGAGGCCAACAAGACCGGAAACCAGCAACAAAGAAAACACAACCAGACCAGACCAGACCAGAAACCGACCTCAAGCCCAGAAAACCCCAACCCCAAAGGGAAGGAACACAAGGCAGGAGGGGAGCACAGAGCAACCGGGAAACCCCAGCAGCCGGCCAACGAGGCACAGAGGGCAGCACAAAGAAGGCGCCCAAAAGACACAGGAACCCCACACCCAGGCCAGGCAATTAGCAAGGACAGGAGCAGCGGGAAAAGAAAGTCCAGGGAGCACAGCACCCAGACCACAAACACAAGGCCCCAACCCAGCAACGCCGGAGAGGAGCCAAGCAAACCGCAAAAAAGAGGCCAACAAACCCCAACAGAACCGGGAAGCCAGGACCAGAGCCAAGCAACCCGACCACGCAGGAGAAACAGCAGGCCAAGCAAACCCTGAAGGAGAGCAGAGGACCAAGCAGCAGGAAACCACAGACAACCCGCAGCCCGGAGGGAGGAACCCGCAGAGGCACGAGCACCCCAACCAGAGAGGGAGGGGCAGCCGAACAGACCCACACAGGGAACAAAGCCCAGTAAAGCAAGGGAGGAAGGAGCGAGCCAGGACCACAGAACCAGGAAGAACCCGGAAAAGGCCGGCAACAACCCCCAGCCAGCAAGAAGCCGGCAGAACCGAAGCCACAGAACAGGCCCACAACACCGGTAAACAAGCCCGGGAAGAGAACCAACAGCAGTAGAAGGCCCATAAGGAACCACCAGGAAGCGGCCCCAACTCAGAACACCCCGCCAGGGCCCAAAGTTGCACCAGCAGGGAAGCAGAGCCCAAAAAGGAGCACCACAAGCAGGAGCGGGAAGCAGAAGCCGAAACCACAGCCAGGCACCCACCAAGGGAACCAGACGAGACCTGAACAACCCAGGGAGCAAACACCCCCAAACAGGAGACGGACCCAGAAGACAACAGCCCCCAGCAGCCCCAGAAGGACAGGCAGGGACCAACCCGGCCCGACCAAGCCCAACACAGAGCAGACAGCGGAGCACGGGGAGAGCACACCAACCCGGTGAACAGGAGGCAAGACAGGAACCCGCAGCAGCCCGGAGGTCCCAGCCAGGAACAAACCAGGCAGGCACCCGACAGAAAACGGATGGGCAGACAGCCACAGGCCAGCCCCGGGGGAGCCAACGCCGAAGCAGCCAAGCCAGGCACATAGAAAAGCCCCAGGACAACACCAGAAGCCCCAAGCGGGAGCAAGGGAAGCCCACCCCAACACACAGGAAGCCACAGGCAGCCGCCACAAACAGGCACCAAGCAGGGAACAGACGCTTACAGGTGCAGGCAGGGCTGAAACAGAACAGCCGCACCCAAGGCAGCACAAGCCACCCAAGCGCAGGCAGAGGGGACAAAGCACCCGAGAGACCCCCTTGGCACGACACCGGCAAGCAACCAAGGACAGGAACCAGGCGCAGCCGACCAAGCTGAAAGAAGCCAGGAAGCGGAGGTGAAGAGCCAGGGCACGCCACCGGAGCAAGGCCACCACAGCCAGCCCTCCGAGGAGAGAAGGCCACCCACAGAGAAGGAGCCGAAGAAGCCACCCCCAAACAGACGATCAGCAGAGGGCAAGGCCAACCAGCACCCACCAGACCACCGCGCAGGGGGGCAACAGAGCACACAGAACAACTCCCA
The DNA here is from genome assembly GCF_964263255.1 of Lissotriton vulgaris. Classification (NCBI taxonomy): domain Eukaryota; kingdom Metazoa; phylum Chordata; class Amphibia; order Caudata; family Salamandridae; genus Lissotriton; species Lissotriton vulgaris. The sequence continues at coordinate 173,633,810 of NC_141689.1, read as the reverse complement.
CCGAGCACCCACAGGAAGCAAGCAGCGTGGGCATCGGCAGCAGCAGGAAGACCAGCCAAAAAAGAAGAGGGGACGAAGCATAGCGCCGAACGCATGCACCCCAAGGAGGAGGACCCCGCACAAACCACGGCACCCCCAGGCGAACAAGAGGCCTGAACACGGCAAAGCCCCGGCAGCCAGCTCCCACAACCAGGACCAGCCCATGAAGAAAAACGGGGTGAAACAGCCAGAGCGGGGACCAACAGCAAAACAAGGCCCGCACCGGCACATGGAAAAAGCAGCACCGATCAGGGAAGGGCACAGGTGCACGAGCAGCCAAAGCCAACCCAGAACACCTACAGACAGGCGAGGGACAGGGAAAGGCACACGGCACCCCAGTGCCCGAGACCAACAGCCAAAAAACCCACCCGTAGCCCGTCAAATAAAGAACAGCATCCCAGGGACGCCAACCCCCGAAACCCAACAGGCCGAGCGTGGAAAGGCCAGGGCAAAAAAGGGACAGAGAGGGCACCAGACACGTGCGACAGGGAGTGCGACCAGCAGAACCAACCCAGTAGCACCCACCAACAGAACAACCATGCACGTCACAGGAAGGAGCAGGGGGTCCGCCCGGACAAGACGGCACAACATGAGCATAAGAAACTCCATGGAACGCATCACGAAAGTGCGTGTCATCCCTGCGCAGGGGCCATGCCAATCGGCACTGTATCGTTCCAATGTAAGTATACGTGCTGCCGAAGCGAGCACCAAAAAGGTACATGGAGGGTCGGACACGCGGTGCCAGAACAGGGACCAGAACCAGGACCCTCAGACCAAAAGACAGACGCTCAACAGACTGAGCAATCCAGGCCAAAAACAGAACGAAGGAAAGATACACCAGCAAGGGCAGGCCGAACACTAGGACAGCAGAGCGACCAAAGGCACACAAACGCACCCCCCACCAAGCCCCCGTAGGAAGGAAGCAGCGCGGGGCACCCAAAGGCAGCAGCAGCCATCCCAAAGGAAGAAGGGAAAAAGGGCCGCCCGCCACCACAGCAGGCCAGACACCAGCAGGGCATCAGGATCCCCTAGCAGAAAAAAAAGGGGAAGAAAACAGCCAGAGCGGGGGCCACTCAGTCCAACAAGGCCCCCACCGCAACCCTGTGGAAAAAACTGCACAAACACCACCGTCCTCCCGTGACAAAGCAGGGAAGAAAAACGGAACCCCAGCGCACGAGACCACAGCAGTGCAAGGGCAAATAATACTAGCAAGCAGCCACAGCAGCGGGGCAACAGGGCGTAGAAATAACAGATGCATATGGATACCCAACACAAGGTACACAGAAAGCATCCCATGAGGCCCCATGTCATAAACCCAAAGAATATCGGGCACACCCCTCCCCACAATCATGGCGCGTCACCGTGAATGACCAGCAAACGGCAACAAGACGACAGAGTTACACCAACCACCGAACTCTGTCCTGCAGCAGCCCCTCGAACCGCTGGGAAGATCCGTGGCGCCGCAGCTCCGCAGCTAGGGGAGCAAGGAACCTGAAAAGGGAGAGAAAACACGGACACAGCAGGCATAAGCGAGGCCAAACAACGCACACACCACACCGGCAAGGCAAACAGAACCGGGAGCGCGGCAGACGCCCGGACCCGGGCGGCGCTCGTGTCCTGAGCAAGTCCCAAACCCCAACAGTCAGTGGGGAACCAGTCCGCAGCCAGGCAAAGTAATCCGCGGCCAGACCCTGCCCCACAACGAGCACGGAGTGCAAAAGCGGCCGGAGCCGCCGTCCCCGGGACCGGGCAGCACCAGCAATTGGTAACAGGGCGCCAAGAAGCAGCAAGAGTAACAAAAAAACTCCGCAAGCGGAACTCACCCAGAGTGGGGGCCAACCCCAGGAACAAGGCCCCCACACCAACAGCAAGGAAACCAGGAAACCGGCAGGAGCACATCCAGCGAGGCACGCCTCCCCGGCCAGGCTCGGGGAGCCGAGCCCTCGACCCGGAAACAACTTCCCGGGAACTCCAGCCCCAGCCGCAAAGGACCGGCAGGTGCACGAAGTGCACAGCAGAAACACCGGCTCCAAGACAGACTGACTACCAGCAAGCCCGGCAGGCCAGGAGGCAGTCCAGGGACCCCGCGCCCAAACAGCCAGGCAGCAGGGCGGGGGGGAAGAATAGAAGCCACTCAAGCCCAGCAGGAGCAGCACCAGCACACCACCCATTCTGTCGACAGACAGAAAAAAAGAACAGGAGGTCTGCTGGGTAAGTACTGCTTATGTACTCCCGGGGGGAGGGGCAGTATTAGTGTCCCAGCATGCCTCTTGTTGTTTTTTTCTGTCAGGAGATGGACATCTCCACATGTTTATTATGAAGGTGTCGAGGACGGAGGGACCCGGGGGTAATGGGGATTAACGCCTCTTCTAATGATCCCAAATGAATATTATTGTATATTAGCAGCAGCATAGACATGTGTGACGAGTAATGTAACATTAGTAGATTGGGAGCCAGAGCTTGGTGTTGGCAAAGCCTACAATTTAGCAAACCACAGGAAAAACATTTTGTGCTTTAGGGTCACCATCTTGAAAGCCTGCTCAAATATATTTGATACGGTGACAGCAATAAGGGAGCCACGAGAAATAATTGCACATTTTGCAGATGATGAGGAGCCATGCTAACAAATAACATCAAAGCAGATGATGTCAATCAAGATAAGTAATTAGTTTTAGATATAGTGCACCATGGCTCCACATGTCCGTATTAATATACACAAGTAGTATCCAAGGATTCAGTCCTCTGTGCCTTGTTAACAATATTTAATTAATTTCATTTCAGAAGCTGCGCTTTCAGTTTCATGAGTATTACACAGGCAAGAGAAACAAATACTAAAGGTGATATGCATGGTGACTGGAGCACAGTTGTGATCGTGCATCTCTGTATCCTTAAGGTGGTTTCTGAAAACAAGAGGGGAATATTTACAAGGAAATATCGGAGCGCTGCAAGTTTCACATTTCCATTCCTAAAATTCAGGGATGTGCCCTATTTACAAGAATCTGGTGCATCCTTCTGTTTTCCCTAGCCCTGGCACCGAAACTAGCTGCCTCGCTCCATAACACACACCCTTGCGCCATAGTGCAACGCTGCCTGCGTTGCAGGGAATGATTGTCTATGTCCAGGAAGGTGTCCCTTCCTGCACATAAACAATCATTAATGGCGTTTTGCTCTCTATGTGAGTTGCAGAAAGAAATTTCTCCTTGTTGCACCATTCTAAAGCCTGCTATTCCATTACGTTTGTTTTTGGCGCTGCCTCAAATGTACAGATCCTTGTAAATCTGGGGCAGTGTCGAAAGCCAATGGGTGTTGAGGTGTAATGCCCACAACAACACCAATTGCATTCCCATTTCACGCAGATACCCACATACAAGCGTACGATATTTACAATGCCATAGAAAGTGGCTTAAAGCCAATTGTAAATATGGATCAGCTCATGGCACCACTGGAATGTTGGTAAAAGTGACATTCAGGTAGCGCAATCCCCTTATAAATATACCCCTCAATGACTAATTCACAAAAACATTCATGAATGCTCAAGGAGAACCCCACCAGTTCTAATTCATGTAGTCTTAAATGCCCTTGTGAATTGGACTCAAAACATCTAAAATGCGAATATTCACGGAAAATTCATACACAATTAGTACAACAGAAAGAGCTGTGCCCTCTTTTTACTTTTACTAATAAGGAGTTGGACATTTCAGGGCCAGTTCACATTAACGTGTAGGAGTATGTGAAGGAGTAGTCCTGCACTTAACACATGAAATACTTTTGTTATTTGGCTGCATAGTTGCTCAAGTAGGCTTCAGATTGAAAAGGTCCACAGTATAGGACTCATCTCATATTGAGTTGCATTTTTTTACAATAATTATTTGTATTGATATATATTGTAACTAACAGATAACAAAGTAGTAATGCACATTTCTATTCCAGTGATCAAAAGAGAGTATATGCAAATGCAATCAGTTGAGACATAGAGGGAAAGATATCCATAAACTCTCAGCTTTCCAGTTGTTACCCACTACCCAACAACACTATAGACGTCTTCCTTTGCCAATAGTAAAATTGATGCTGGAACCAGTAACCACTATTCTTTGTTTGTGTTTATAGCTCAAATCATATGTAAGTCTCATTTCACACTTTGTGTCTGTGTAATTTATAACACTTACACATCTTCTTCAATGCACTATTCATCACTACTTTGAAGAAATCGCAGGCCGGTCTCTTCCTGTGATATTTACATTCTAACAAGCGGTTGACAATGCTTGTTTGAAATGTAGCTAGTTCTCCTTAAAGGAAAACAGGATACATTTCAGTAAGAAAAATGAAAACATTTCGGTTTCATTTTCTAAGTTAGGCTGTGGTGCCCCTGCTCTTAAAAAATGTTTTTGCTGCCAGTCACAAAGGGGAAGTGACCCCACGGGGACACCTTCCCATGTGCAAATAGCCTACCACCTACTTGAAGTAGGCAGTAAACTGCAATTGTTTTGGGACTGAATTCCAGTCGCAAAACAATTGTACATGCCGTTGCGAATAGTGACTGTCAAACCCTATTTTGCTAGTCAGTAGTAGATTACTGACTAGCAAAATAGGGTTAGTACATACCAGCGATCGCAAATGGCCCGCTTCTCCATTTGTGACCGCTAAAAATGGTCGTAAAGATTGTCCAGTGGTACACATCATCCAATTACCACATTTATCAGGCATTAGTTCTTTAGCATGGGTCCCTAAATCTGATCAATATCACATCTTGCGGTCAGATGTAAGAAGCAATTCTGCGATAACTAACCCTACCTGTCTCCTTGAACTTCCACAAGGGCGACATGGAGACTGAGTTCAAGTTCAAGTTCAAGAATTTGTATAGCGCACTACTCACACAGAGGATCTCAAGGCGCTTGAGGGAGGGGGTGCATTATTTATCGAATAGCCAGGTTTTAAGTTCCTTTCTGAAGGAGATATGGTTCTGTGTAAGGCGGAGGTAAGTGGGACAGAATTCCAGGTCTTGGCCGCCAAGTAGGAGAAGGATCTTCCTCCCATGGTGAATCTGTGGATGCGTGGAACTGCGGTGAGGGCTTGATTGGAGGATCTTAGTTGGCGGGTGGGTTTGTAGAAGGACAGTCGTGTGTTGAGGCATTCGGGTCCTAGTTTGTAAAGGGCCTTGTGTGCGTGGGTGAGGAGACGGAATGTTATTCTCTTGTTGACGGGAAGCCAGAGGAGGTCTTTCATGTGACCGGTAATGTGAGCTTGGCGAGGGATGTCCAATATGAGTCTGGCTGAGGCGTTTTGGATGCGTTGGAGTTTTTTCTGTAATTTGGCTGTGGTACCAGCGTAGAGGGCGTTTCCATAGTCCAGTCGGCTAGTGACCAGTGCGTGGGTGACAGTCTTTCTTGTTTCGGTGGGGATCCAACGAAAGATTTTCTTGAGCATACGGAGTACATTGAAGCAAGAGGATGAGACGGCGTTGACTTGTCTGGTCATCGAGAGGGAGGAGTCTAGGATGATGCCGAGGTTACGAGCGTGGTCTGTGGGTATGGGTGCCATGCCCAGGGCCGATGGCCGCCATGAGTCGTCCCAGGCAGAGGGGGATGATCCTAGGATGAGGACTTCCGTTTTGTCTGAGTTGAGTTTTAGGCGGCTGACTTTCATCCATTCGGCTACTTCTTTCATGCCTTCGTGAAGATTGGTTTTGGCGGCGGTAGGGCCTTTGGTGAGGGAAAGGATCAGCTGGGTGTCGTCAGTGTAAGAGATGATGTTACGGTTGTGTTGGCGCGCAATGGATGCGAGGGGACTCATGTAAACGTTGAAGCGGGTGGGACTGAGTGATGATCCTTGTGGTACTCCGCAGATGTCTTCGGTGGCTTTTGATTTGAATGGGGGGAGTCGGACTTTCTGGGTTCTCCCGGCGAGGAACGAGATGATCCAGTTTAAGGCTTTTCCTTGTATGCCAATGTTGCTGAGGCGTTTTATGAGGGTGCTATGGCAGACTGTGCCGAAGGCGGCGGAGAGGTCGAGTAGGATGAGGGCAACTATTTCTCCGTTATCCAGAAGCGTTTGGATGTCGTCTGTCGCTGCAATGAGGGCGGTTTCGGTGCTGTGTTTGCCTCGGAAGCCGGACTGTGAGGTGTCGAGGGAGTTGTTGGATTCAAGGAAGGCGGCAAGCTGGCTATTGACGGCTTTCTCAATGACTTTGGCAGGGAATGGGAGTAGGGAGATGGGACGGTAGTTCTTAAGTTCAGAGGGGTCTGCTGTGGGTTTCTTCAGGAGGGCGCTGAGTTCGGCGTGTTTCCAGCTTTCTGGGAAGATAGCGGAGTTGAAGGAGCATTTGATGATATCACGGAGATGGGGGGCGATGATGGAGTCTGCTTTGTTGAAGATGTGGTGGGGACAGGGGTCAGTTGGCGAACCTGAATGGATGGAGTTCATTAGGCGGATGGTGTCTTCAGTGGTGATTGGGTTCCAGGCGCTAAGGTTGTTAGAGGGCGGTTTGGGTTCGGAGGTGGGTGGAGTGGGCTGTTCATTGGAAATGTTCTCAAAGCTGTTATGTATGTCGGCTGTTTTGTTGTAGAAGAAAGAGGATAACGAATCGCAGAGGTCTTGGGAGGGAGTAATGTTGTTTGAGGCTGTGGTGGGGTTGGTAAATTCTTTGACAATGTTGAATAGATCCTTGCTGTTATGGGCGTTGTTGTCGAGTCGATCCTTGAATGCTGATTTCTTGGTGGATCGGATTAGTTGGTGGTGTTTGCGGGTGGCTGTCTTGAAGGTGGTCAGGTTGTCATTGGTTGGGTTTTTTCTCCATGTTTTCTCGAGAGTACGGCATAGTTTCTTGGATTTCTTAAGGTCATCGTTGAACCAGGGGGCCTTTTTGCTACCCTGTTTGGTTTGGTGGTTTTTCAAGGGTGCTAATTCGTCAACGCTGTGAGTGATCCATTGTATGAGTTTGGTGGCAGCTTGGTTTGGGTCCCATGAGAGGGCGGGAGCGTTTTGTTTGAGTGATGTGAGGAGTTGGTCGGTGTTGATTTTGTTCCAGTTTCTTCACGTAATAGGTTGTGGGGGGTTGTGGGTCGAGGTGGTTTTGTAGCTGAAGTGAACACAACTGTGGTCCGTCCAATGGAGAGCTGTGGTGTGATCGAAGGAGATGTGCTTGCTGGAGGTGAAGATTGGGTCGAGCGTATGCCGGCTACATGGGTGGGGGTGTCAACAAGTTGTTTGAGTCCGAGGTTTGCCAGGTTGTCTAGGAGGGTGGTGGAGTTGCTGTCGTTTTTATTTTCCAGGTGGAAGTTGAGGTCTCCCAGTATAATGTAGTTCTCGGAGGTGAGGGCATGTGGGCTGATGAAGTCAGTGATGTCTTCATTGAATTGTGTGCGGGTTCCTGGTGGTCTGTAGATGAGTGTGCCTCTAAGTGTGGTCCTGGGGTCGGTGTGGATCTGGAAGTGAAGGTGTTTGGCGGTCGGTAGGTTATCGTCGGAGCTGGTTGTGATTCGAATGGTGTTCTTGTGGACGATGGCGATGCCTCCTCCTGTTTGGTTGGTGCGGTCTTTACGGATGATATTGAAAGTGTCCGGGATGGCTATGGCGATGTCGGGGGCTGATGATGCGTTCATCCAGGTTTCTGTAAGGAATGCGACGTCCGGTGATGCAGTATCGAGTAGGTCCCAGAGTTCAGTGGCGTGTCTGTGGACCGAGCGGGTATTCAGCAGGATGCATTTCAGGTGGTTAGAGCCGGAGTTGTGTTTTGAGGGGGGAGATTTGGCGTGGGTCCTGATGCTGGCGAACTTGCAGGAGTGGCAGGCGAATAGTCCATGGGTGTGTCCTGGGGCGGCTTCGCAGCATTGAGGTGTGCGGCCGGGGTTAAGGGCTGAGAGGGTAGCGGCGTCATAGGATATGCGGGAGCAGTGGGTTTTGCGAGGATCAGGGGGTCTGGCGCTGGGCGCGTTCCAGGCGCGGACGGGCGTAGACGGGCTTACCTTTGGCGCACCTTCGGCGCGCATGGGGCGCGATCGCTGCGCGTGAACGCTGCGCGCATATGCATCTGTCAAAAGAGGATAGTGGAGGGGGGAGGGGCGAGGGAGGGGCAGCTGGGAGGCGGGAGCGAGGTGCAGGGAGGGTCTGGGACAGCCCAACAAACAAAACAAAATGGCAGTAACAATAACAAATATTGCGAAGGGTCCCAAAGTAGAGGAGCTATTTCAGCAATGTAGTGCTATGGGAGAAATTGATTTCAGGGCAGCAGTGGTGAAGCGCTACGCACTCAGCAGCAGGCAAGCGAAATTACACCCAGCAAATATCAGTACAAAATGCAAGGTAATGCTCAGCAGTAGAGCGAGAGATTGCCAGTGGCGAGCGTTTCAAAGCGCAACACGAATTATAACTAAAGCGGAAACAATTACGAAGCACAAAGAGCGTTTCAAAGCGCAGCACGGATTGAAATTAAAGCATAAACAATTGCGAGGCACAAAAGCGTTTCAAAGCGCAACACGAATTAAATCTAAAGCGGAGACAATTACGAGGCACAAATGCGTTTCAAAGCGCAGCACAGATTGAAAATAAAGCAGAAACAATTACGAGGCACAGATCAGCAAGTCAGCACGATACCAGGAGAGGAGGTGAGGGGAGCGACCGCTTCTGCAGAGAACAGGATGGTCACAGCTCTCCACGAGGGCGAGGGCAGCCTGTAATCTCAGTGGGTGGGAGGGGCAGCTGGGAGACGGGAGCGAGGTGCAGGGAGGGTCTGGGACGGCACAACAAACAAAACAAAATGGCAGTAACAATAACAAATATTGCGAAGGGTCCCCAAGTAGAGGAGCTATTTCAGCAATGTAGCGCTATGGGAGAAATTGATTTCAGGGCAGGAGTGGTGAAGCGCTACGCACTCAGCAGCAGGCAAGCAAAATTACACCCAGCAAATATCAGTACAAAATGCAATGTAATGTTCAGCAGTAGAGCGAGAGATTGTCAGTGGCGAGCGTTTCAAAGCGCAACACAAATTATAACTAAAGCGGAAACAATTACGAGGCACAAAGAGCGTTTCAAAGCGCAGCACGGATTGAAATTAAAGCATAAACAATTGCGAGGCACAAAAGCGTTTCAAAGCGCAACACAAATTGAATCTAAAGCGGAGACAATTACGAGGCACAAATGCGTTTCAAAGCGCAGCACAGATTGAAAATAAAGTAGAAACAATTACGAGGCACAGATCAGCAAGTCAGCACGATACCAGGAGAGGAGGTGAGGGGAGCGACCGCTTCTGCAGAGAACAGGACGGTCACAGCTCTCCACGAGGGCGAGGGCAGCCTGTAATCTCAGTGGGTGGGAGGGGCTGCTGGGAGACGGGAGCGAGGTGCAGGGAGGGTCTGGGACGGCACAACAAACAAAACAAAATGGCAGTAACAATAACAAATATTGCAAAGGGTCCCCAAGTAGAGGAGCTATTTCAGCCATGTAGCGCTATGGGAGAAATTGATTTCAGGGCAGCAGTGGTGAAGCGCTACGCACTCAGCAGCAGGCAAGCAAAATTACACCCAGCAAATATCAGTACAAAATGCAAGGTAATGCTCAGCAGTAGAGCGAGAGATTGTCAGTGGCGAGCGTTTCAAAGCGCAACACGAATTATAACTAAAGCGGAAACAATTACGAGGCACAAAAAGCGTTTCAAAGCGCAGCACGGATTGAAATTAAAGCATAAACAATTGCGAGGCACAAAAGCGTTTCAAAGCGCAACACAAATTAAATCTAAAGCGGAGACAATTACGAGGCACAAATGCGTTTCAAAGCGCAGCACAGATTGAAAATAAAGCAGAAACAATAACGAAGCACAGATCAGCAAGTCAGCACGATACCAGGAGAGGAGGTGAGGGGAGCGACCGCTTCTGCAGAGAACACCTAACACCCTGAAAGTCAGCCTCCCACTCTCGTACTTTTGGACTCTGTAGTGGGAGTGTGCACTTCTGGGGCTCCTGGAGCCACGTTGTGCGCTCCCTTCTGTGGAAAATAGAAAAATTGATGTACATAAGCAGCGTTCATTTGCCCTCTCCCGTCCCCCTCCCTGTAGGCACCACGTATACCCTGAAATATTGACCGTATCACTCCGCCAGTAAAAGCCCGTGCCCATATGTACATGACAGCCATTTTAGGCACCTTGGCCTCTTGCCCACTCATTAGAATCACTGGCTTCCCTCCTGCGCGCATTTGAGCACCCCCCTCCCACTCTCACATGCATAGACCATGAAACCCAGCACTCTGCGCGACCCTGCTATGAAAGGCAACCCTCCTGCTTGACCCAGGCACCCCCCCCATTTCCCTCTTGAAGAAGCATCCTTCGCCTCAGCTGACATAGCCCCCCAGCTGTATCTGACTGCCCCTGTTCTCTCATGTACGGGTCATAAGACCTCTCTCTCTCTGTGCGACTCTGACCCTGCGCGCACCCTGACCCCCTCCTTCTCCCTCACATGGACAAGTCATAAACCTTCCTCCTCTGCAAGACCCTGTCCTTGGGAGTCACGGCCGCGCCTGACCAACACCTCCTTTCCTTTCATGAATAACCCCTCTGTTAGCAAACCCTCCCTCCGCGATGGACTGTCCACACATGTCCGAGGCCATCGCCTAAGCCGGGAGACACTGTTTACTGCCCTTTATTGTATGGAGTCATTCCTCTTCAAAGGACCCACTATTGATCCTGGCCTCCCCACCCCCTGGGCTACGATCAGGCGCACACATCCTAATAATCAGCGGAACATTCAGCTGCGTCATTGCCCCCTCTCTTATCAGCAGGTCAAGGGTCCCTATTGTGAACACATGTGGGGTAGGATTGACACGAGGATTATGGGGTTGTCTTTTCTTTGTTTCACAATGCTGTGACTGTAATGCCAAGTGTTTTGTAAAGTATAAAAGACAGAGTCTCAGCTCACTTGTTAGAGCACCTCCCGATGACATCTTGTTTCGTGTCTGAAATGACAGGCTCTCCTCATGAGAAATAAACTCTGTTCTTGTGATTCCTGCTCCCAGCGCCCGTCTCCTTATTTGGTAACTATTCAGAATGGGAACTAAGAGGCGACTTGCGCCAGCAGCCTGGGCATCGATACTAGTATGGGCTCCTGTTCCACAATTGGCGTCCCAACGCGAGGTCCATCAGTGACATAAGGTCCAGTAAGAGAGATCCAGACGATGAGGTGAACATCTAAATGATCGGAGTATACCTGCCTTGAGAGGGCCCTCGCCCGGCTGCCGATTGAATGAACTTCACCGATTCTGAATGGACCTCTCTCGAGTGACCTACTGTCCTGACTGGAATCCCACAGGACTGCCGCGGTAAAATCATGGAGTAAGAGAACGATCGGGCGCTGGAAGGAGGAAGGCGAAGAACTGCCCACACGGTCCGGTCCGGGTAAGGTCGCGTAAATGCGACAAATTGTGAAATGATTGTTTTGGATAATACTAGTATTACGCTTTGTTGAAACCCTCTGGAGATTCACCGTCTGCAAACGGAGAAACAACAGGCTCTCCCTTTGCAAGCAGTGAAGGATAGGTAACGCAGACTTTTGTCCCCGTTGTAATCCGTCGTGCCTATCTTCCTCCCCCACTGTTTCCCGAACTGTCGTTCGTGGATTATTGTCTGGAGATTCTTTGTCTGCAAACAGGGAAGAACAAGGTCTCTCTTTGCAGGTAGAGAAAGAGTGGGTAACGATAACTTATCGTGCCCACTTATTCTCCCCACTGATTGTTTTGATTGACCGATTGTTCGGTATTGGTTCTTTTGAGGTATTCACCGCCGCCAAACAACGGAGAATAGAAATATTCTGCCTAGTCTTTGCCCGCCGTGATAAGATAGGTAATGCAGACCTTTGTCCCCGTTGTAATCCGTCATGCCTATCTTCTCCCCACTGATTGGTAGCCTGTTTAGCCCGGACCGCTTATTAGAGATGAACCATCCAGCTCCACTGGAGGGCACACCTAATAAGGACACGTTCATTAAGTGTGGACTAGTCGCTATAGCTTATAATAGGTTATGGCATAAAAATACAAGAAAAAGAGTTGAGCGAAATCAGTAGGCCACTGATGAGTTATCAACTTCGCTAAAAATAAAATAAGAAACGTTAGAAATAACTCGCAATAAGAAACATAAAAAATGGCGAGGGAAGACAAGCTTGACACCAAGGCAGCCACGAGGTAGCTAGGTTACGCTGCCTACTCCTGCCCCAAAACATGTCTGCCTCATTGCCCACCACGCCCAAATAACGGTCACATGAAATAGAAACAATTCAATAGGTACCTACCCCCATTCCAGAAGCTCCCGAAGTGCAACAGGTCCGCGGTTACGCCCATCCGGAGGGCGGGGCCTCGAGGCTTGCGGGGCTCGCCTGGCCGCGGTCAGTAGGAGATGCTGTTGGGCAGGCGGCCCAAAGAATGATAAGGACCTCTCCATCTCTCCTCTTCTGCCGCCCTGCAGGCCACGGGGAGAGAGGGGGCTGTCTTGCCTCGGCCACCGACCACCCCTCTCTCTCACTCTCGCCTGATCCGGCCCGCAAAGAAGGCCGAAGCCAAAGCGAGGATGGCGGCGCTTACAGGAAGTCCCGCCACATGCCGACGCCTGGACAATTGTAGGTAGTCCCGCCACATGTCAGCGCCTGGGCAATTACAGGTAGTCCCGCCACATGTCAAAAGGGGGGGGGGGGATGTCTTGCCTCAGCCACCGACCCCCCCCCATCTTCAATAGCCGGCACGGCCAATACCGAAGCGGTGGAGCCGAGGAGCGGCGCAGGGTCGCTGGAAGGGGGAGGCGGCGCAAACGAGCCTCCCCCACCTCCCTCCAGGTGGAGGCTTCCAGCGGCACCCCAATGCTCTTACTTAAAGAGGGTCAACATCGAAAAGCGGTCTTTTGCCCAGGACGGGCACACGCCCCATGCCTTCTCTCCTCAACTTTGAAGATTCTATGAGAGCCGGGGGGCACCCCGATCCCTCCGCATGGGCGCCCCCGCCCCCCTCACTGGGAACCGCAACATCAGTGCACTCCTGCCGGCGCCAGCCTTTGTTTGGAAATGGCTAAAATGCAGCCACGGCACAGACTTGTTCAGTTCCGGTGGAACACCAGAATAACCCGGTAGGAAAATTGTTGCCGCCCTCCCCACTCTTTGACTAATGGTCCATATTGTTAGACTGTTAACCACATTGCACAAAACTTTTTGAACTGCCAACGGAAGGTTCTGGTCCAACCATGAGTCATTGGAAACATTCTGACTATACCGGAACCTGCCTGACCTCGCCCAAAATGGCGCCGATACACGAAACAAAACTTTCAAACTCCCTGTTCACCCGGATTGCTCGAATCTTGATGCTCTGAGATACGTGTGCATTTTTGGACAATGAAAGTTGATAAGATGGATAGTGATTATGTGCTTAGAGAAGAAAGCAATACAGATATTGATCATATGTTTGGACAATGAACTGACTTAGGGTGGGTACTAATTTTGATTTGGAAAATGAATTGGTGTAATTTAGACAGTGAATGAGCATTTGGATAATGAATTAATGAATTAATTGAAAAACTGAATTCTTGACATGCATCATGCTTGCTCTGTAGAGAAGTTTAATACGATTTTATTGCACTGCTGCACTTTATGCAATGAACTGCCACCAACTTCGTTCTTCTTATGTACAGTTTCAACCTGCTCCGTGGCCGGTCCACTGGGTTGTAGGCCTGTATTTATACATCAACACTTTTTATTAAAAGTATTTTGAAAAAGAAAGCATAGTTGTAGCGGTTGCATTAATGAGTTTTGGATGTTTTGCTACTGTGAGCGAAGAATAAGTATGATGAAAGCTGAAGGTTAAAAAGGACCAGATATTTAGCAGCTACATTATGTGTCACAGGCAGCCGGAAAAGTGTTTTAGACGCCCTTAAAACGACACCACAGAAATGCCACCTGACCGCCACCCTTGCACCCAACAAAAGGGGTTGCGACCAAGTAACTCATGTAGATACGCGAATCGTCAATGATTATCTATCTGACATTACTGGTCCCTCTGGGCTTAAACGCCGAGATGGTAAAGAAATGCAGTACGTGGAGATAGGTCGAGTATGTGGTAGGTAAAAACATTTTCGGACTACTGCATGCTGATGTGCTTTGGATGCTGCCCCCCACCCCTTCTTTCTCCTCCCTTCTGCAGGTCACGTCAGAACGTCGGCTGAAGTGTGGGAGAGCGATGGTCGAACCACCGACGAAAAGGGAAGGAGGGAATATGTGCATAGTCCTTATAACGATAAGTTTTTAAAAGACGTAGACTTAAACATAACTGTTCCTCCTTAGAACATAGCGACTGGGAGGATGGACTGACATAGAAACTTGACGGGTACTGTATGACGAAAATTGACTAGAAATAACACGTTAGACAATGTAACTAGACGTTTGACTAGGTAGGGAAAGGACAAGGAAAAGTGTGTGGGTAAGGGTTACCACGGCACCACCCGTCTGGGAAGTTAGAAATGTTGCTGATGTTCAATGCACTGCCCCCTTTTCTCACACTCTTATAAATATAGCCAAGCTGTCCGACTGTTCTCCCGATCAATACTTGCCGTTGCCTCAGCCTGGAGAACTTCCCACCAAAGGAAGGAACTGAAAAATGGTTTAAGATCCAACCATGGGTAAATAGCGCGACCAGGTTAATTCCTGATCGACTAACCGAGGTGTAAGTATTGGCAATTGAGAACGCTCGCAGAGATAACAAGCGAGAGGGAAAGGGAGGGAAAGGTAGAAAGAGCTAAGCACGTAGATAAATAAGATAGTAAAGATACCTAGGATATAATATGGATTTTGTTGGCCACCTGTTGTTTTCTGTTTTGTCGTGAATGTCTTATATATATGTAATACATGTCCTGTCTTCCTTGTCTGAGTTTGTCTGTATGTAATGTGCGGATTTATGTCCCCCCCCTGTCTGTATTTGCGTGTTACCTGACCTCTGCTGTTCTGTGTTGTGAACGCACTAAATGACCTATTTTCGTACACGTCTCTCTCTCTCTCTCTCTCTCTCTCTCTCTCTATCTCTCTCTCTCTACATGTCATACGTGTACCAAATGGCTCGTTTAGATTACGGACGACTCTCACTCTCTATGAGAGTCTCCCTATTTCTTCTTCCTTTTTTATGGTAAAATAGTGCCTCACTGGCACCAGTCTGATTGGATACTTATTGAACGCGAAGGTGTTCAGAAAAATTGACCGAAACTAAAATTGATTATGATTTGCCATATTACTACCTCTCCTTTCTACAAAATGAATGAACTCGAATTGGCTAAGAAAGAAAGGACAGGTGAGACGACTAAGGTCCCCTAATCTGGCCCTCCTAAAAAGGGAACTATATGTCAATGGCACCCTATTTTTATCGTTGTTAGAGACAAACGTCAATGTCCAGACTGGCCCCAAATGCCCAGATTGCCCCACCCACTTTTGCACCCAAGCGCGAGCGCCCGAAGCATCCCCGCCCCATTTGATAGACCCCAGCTGCTGTCCCGGATATAAACATGATGACCATGAGTAACTGTCGTCCCTCGAGAAACCCCTGTTTTACCTGACTCTCGATGATAGCGCCCCCGCCCTGTTTGAAAAGGTTAGCCAGCCTTGAAGGGAAATGTTCCGAAATGTTGAATATGATGAAATGCACAGTTGATGGGAATCTTGTTTGTCCTCACTTGAGTTATAAATAGGACGATGAGTAAACTTGGCATGAACTCAGTAGGAATGCCGACATATGCACTGCTTGGTAATAGACCTCTGACTGTGACCGATGAGCGTATCTCCCAAATGCGTAGGATTAAGGGAGGAACTCACATGCATAAATGTCTTCGTCTGCCAGTTCTCTAAAAGCTTGTTTTGTACCTATTCAAAGATTCACGACCACCGAAGGAGAAGGGTCGGATGTGACGTACAGCCTGGCTGCAGATCTTGAGACACGTGTGACCTCGACCAAAGGTGGAGCTGCAGAGCAACAAGATGCGGGACGAGACAGCAATTTCAAACGTGGAAAATGAAACTTGACGGGCTGCCCTGAAGCCCTCCGTCTGCTAACCCACGTGTGCCTGGAGTCTCCGTCCCCCTTCTTTGGGCCGGATTGATGGGCCTGCCTGCTTGTTATCCTTTGCTCCCTTGGTCTCTTTTGTGTGTCCCAGGAACTCTGACCCAACTCCTCCTCTCTCCTATCGACTGTTTGAACAACACACACCCTCTTTTCCATGTGACTTCACGCCAAAAGGAAGAACGGCATTCAGGTGGGAATAGGGTGTTGCCACGGAAATATAGGTGCCGAGCATAAGGCGCCGCTAAACGGATTGTTTAGGGAACAGGACTGTGGTCTAACAGCAGAGGACTGACCACACCCTGCAACGCGTAAGGATAGAACCGAGCTGGACCTATAGCTCCACCGCCGGTGCTCAACAGCGCCAACGAAAGGACACGGACTAGAGCCTACCAGTGATGGCTCACTGCTAAAAGACACTGTGACGAAGAGACTTTGTATATTGAACTGATTCCGCCCTCAACTGCTTGGTCAAAATGTTCATTGGTCACATTTTTAAGTCAGAAACATTTATGCTATGTAGTGCTTTTGAAATGATAGGAACTCGACAAATGCAATTTCCTATGTGCTGCATTCTGCCCATCACATCAACTGTTCATGATTTTTGTGCAAATATGTTAGTATTGACAAATGCTATTTCATCAACCACATGTTTATATGTACGCCCCTTAACTAGGAGGGATAGGAAAATGAACTTTGTTGTTTATATATACCCCCATCAATTAGAAAAATGAACTCTGTTATGTAAAAAGGGGCGACTGTGGAAAATAGAAAAATTGATGTACATAAGCAGCGTTCATTTGCCCTCTCCCGTCCCCCTCCCTGTAGGCACCACGTATACCCTGAAATATTGACCGTATCACTCCGCCAGTAAAAGCCCGTGCCCATATGTACATGACAGCCATTTTAGGCACCTTGGCCTCTTGCCCACTCATTAGAATCACTGGCTTCCCTCCTGCGCGCATTTGAGCACCCCCCTCCCACTCTCACATGCATAGACCATGAAACCCAGCACTCTGCGCGACCCTGCTATGAAAGGCAACCCTCCTGCTTGACCCAGGCACCCCCCCCATTTCCCTCTTGAAGAAGCATCCTTCGCCTCAGCTGACATAGCCCCCCAGCTGTATCTGACTGCCCCTGTTCTCTCATGTACGGGTCATAAGACCTCTCTCTCTCTGTGCGACTCTGACCCTGCGCGCACCCTGACCCCCTCCTTCTCCCTCACATGGACAAGTCATAAACCTTCCTCCTCTGCAAGATCCTGTCCTTGGGAGTCACGGCCGCGCCTGACCAACACCTCCTTTCCTTTCATGAATAACCCCTCTGTTAGCAAACCCTCCCTCCGCGATGGACTGTCCACACATGTCCGAGGCCATCGCCTAAACCGGGAGACACTGTTTACTGCCCTTTATTGTATGGAGTCATTCCTCTTCAAAGGACCCACTATTGATCCTGGCCTCCCCACCCCCTGGGCTACGATCAGGCGCACACATCCTAATAATCAGCGGAACATTCAGCTGCGTCATTGCCCCCTCTCTTATCAGCAGGTCAAGGGTCCCTATTGTGAACACATGTGGGGTAGGATTGACACGAGGATTATGGGGTTGTCTTTTCTTTGTTTCACAATGCTGTGACTGTAATGCCAAGTGTTTTGTAAAGTATAAAAGACAGAGTCTCAGCTCACTTGTTAGAGCACCTCCCGATGACATCTTGTTTCGTGTCTGAAATGACAGGCTCTCCTCATGAGAAATAAACTCTGTTCTTGTGATTCCTGCTCCCAGCGCCCGTCTCCTTATTTGGTAACTATTCAGAATGGGAACTAAGAGGCGACTTGCGCCAGCAGCCTGGGCATCGATACTAGTATGGGCTCCTGTTCCACACTTCTTCTTCTGCAAGAACTATTATGTGTACTTAAATACTACACTTCTTGGGCTCGATTTACAGAACTAACAAGACAAAATCCTAAACTTGCTACCATTTTGGTATTCACAGAAGACATTTACTCATTTTGGTATTCACAGAAGGCACTTAATAATTTCGGTATTCACAGAAGTTAGGAGTCAATCAATCAATCAATCAATTATTGTACTTGTAGAGCGCACTACTTACCCGTGAGCATCCCAAGGTGCTGACGGGAGGGGGGGTGGGTACTGCTACCACTCGAAGAGCGAGGTCTTGAGGAGTCTTCTGAAGGTGAGTAGGTCTTGGGTCTGCCGTATGTGGGTAGGGTGGGTGTTCCAGGTCTTGGCGGCGAGGTAAGAGAAGGATCTGCCGCCGGAGGTTGCTCGTTGGATGCGGAGCATGCAGAGGTTGTTGTAGCATAAGGAGGAGACGGTGTTGACCTGTTTAGACATGGAGAGGGAGGAGTCGAGGATGAATCCTAGATTGTGTGCATGGTCGGTGGGTGTTGGTGCTCTTCCCAGTGCAGTCGGCCACCAGGAGTCATCGCAGGCTGAGGGAATGGATCCGAGGATGAGGACCTCCGTCTTGTTCGAGTTCAGCTTCAGACGGCTGCTCCTCATCCAGTCGGCAACGGCTTTCATTCCCTCGTGGCGGTTGGTTTTGACGGTGTGTGGGTCCTTGGTGAAGGAGAGGATGAGCTGGGTGTCGTTGGCGTAGAGGATGATGTTGAGGTCGTGATGGCGGGCCACTAGTGCGAGGGGCCCATGCAGACATTGAACAGCATTGGGCTGAGGGATGAGCCCTGGGGGACGCTGCAGATAATGTCGGTGGCTTCGGATCGGAAGGGTGGGAGGCTGACGCTCTGGGTTCTGCCGGTGAGGAAGGACGTAGTCAAGTCAAGGGCCTTCTCTTGGATTAAAGTCCTAACTTTAGGACTCCTAAATGCCTTCTGTGAATACCGAAAGTCTTAAAGTTAGGATTTTTCTCAGTTTAGGAGTAGTAAAGTTAGGACTCCAAACTTTAGGACTCCTAAATGCTTTCTGTGAATACTGAAAGTCTTAAAGTTAGGGTTTTTCTCAGTTTAGGAGTCTAAAAGTTAGGAGTCCTAACTTTACTACTCTTAAATTGAGAAAAATCCCAACTTTAAGACTTTCAGTATTCACAGAAGGCATTTAAGAGTCCTAAAGTTAGGACTCCTAACTTCTGTGAATACCGAAATGAGTAAGTGCCTTTTGTTAATACCAAAATGAGTAAGTGCCTTCTGTGAATACCAAAATGGTAGTAAGCTTAGGATTTTGTCTTAAGTTAGTTCTGTGAATCGGGCCCCTTAACACCAAGCCCCATAACACTTTAAAACACATTCACAGCCTTTTCATTCAAAGGGCTCTCCTGCCACTTTACTTTCAGCTGTGTAGAATAAGTCATTTGTGAACGCTCCCCCCTTCCCCAAAGAAAAGGTTCTTAATAAGGTAAACGATTTTCACCAAAAGTTTCTTTGGAAATTAGTCATGCATTCTTATGTCTTCAGGCTCTCTCAACGTTTGTTTTTTTGCAAGGTTTTGCTTAATGTGCTGCTGTGCAGATGTTTGATTCTATTGCATATCCCCACAACACCTCTTCTCCATTTCCTTGTTGATAGTGCACTCTCTCTTGAGAGCAATACCATAGCCAGACGGGTCCTTTTTTAGAAAATCTCTGAAAACTGATGTATCAAAGGGTTTTGCCCATTCTGTGTATATGGGAAAATGTGTTGATACATATGGCCCTTAGTGCCTTGCCGGTAAATAAAGTGCTTGTGTTCTACTACACAAGTTCCTTTTTATACAGTGCGCTTTCACCAGAATCCTCTCACCTTTGTTCTTGGGTTCTTTCCGGTTCTGATATGGCGAGAGTAGGAATGTCTGATCTAGGAATCAGCTGAGCAGGTAGGGCGCTGGGAATCCTCTTTGCATGTGCTTCTGGGAAATGGTACCACACGAAGTAGGTTACATATGCTTGGGCCCAGTATTTATACTATTGTGCCCAAAATGGCTGCTGATCACGTGCTTGCGCTGAGATCTTTTTTACACAAATGTGAGATCTCGGAGAGAGCACGTGGCAGTCTAGAACAATAAAAATGAATGGCCAGGGAGTGTGCCATCCTGTGTAAAGTCCCCTCATTGGTTAAAAGGTTAAATTAACTCAGAAGAGGGTTGGGGGTCTATCGACCTATCTTCTTGGGGTATGAGCATCAGGGTGGTTGGTTCTTGGACAAGGGCATGGATAATGGCACTGAGGGCAGGGCCCAGTCTATGACATTGCCAAGGGCATTAGGAGAAGACCATGCCAAAAGGGCTGTCTTGATGTAGTAAGTGATTGATTGGCATAGCTTGAGAGCTGGCTTCTAATAGTGAACATTACATTCATTATCAGGCTTTCAAGCCGCAAAGGCAGACCTGTTTTGAACATATACAGTGGTGCTAGGCTCTCTTTGAGTTGCAATATTCATTGTTCCATATCAATCAATATCAACGTGTTATTGGTGCAGTGAAGAATATAAATCAACTGTGGTAATGGTGGGCCATAAAGTAAGACTCCATATGTGATCGTCAAAGCAGAGCAAAGTAAAGCATGTGGTCATTAATTTGGGAGGCAGTACTCCTACAAACTTCATAACCCCTCTCTGGTAAGTTCCCAGAGAACCTCTGCTCAACCCCTGGTAGCTATTGCTCAACCATCAGGCAACCCTCAAGGAAGTGCATCTTAATCCCATGCAGTACCAGCAATGTAAAAGCAAACAACCCAATTTCTCACATCAATTCAGTAAAAGAGAGAAAATTAAGGCGGAGATGTGGCCAAGCAGCTAGAGCTACCAAATTGGGACCCTGGCAACACAGGTTCCAATCAAGGCCTGAGCAGTTGAATAAACATTAAGTGATTCTAGGTAAATAACTTAATATCTCTGAGTCTAAACATGTGAAATGGAATGTGAGAATTGTATTTGTGTATTCCCCTTTTGATGTAAACAATATTGTAGATTGTCTCCCATTCCCCAAGTAATGTACTGTTCTCTGTTACTTCCTAGCTTGGCTTGTGCTGTATAAATACCACTAAATACATACAAAAAATACCAAGGTCATTTAAATAGGTTAAGAAGATCAGGAGAAATAGATTTTAAGTCAGAAACATGCCTAGATATAATTTGATTCAGAAAAGGGGGTGGTGATGAACAGAGTGTCTGAATTAAGCAGACCACTCTTACCCAGTCCAAAGATCAGGGCTTGATCCATCACCGTTTTTCAGCTCACTGCACCATCCCAGCTCAGAACTTGGCTATATGCAAATTAGTCTGACCCTGGCCCAGTGCATCATGGGAACAGGGCAGACCAAACTACCAAGCCAATTCTTATACTGGGAAGGAAACAAGCTACCGGGGACCGGTTTCTGGCATTTCAGCTGTCTTCGGCCCGGCTTGCTTAAATCCTGATGGTGCAATGAGCTAGGGACTCACATCTGAGTATGCCCTTCCATGCTTATGGTGGACAAAAATGATTCAGAAAAGGGGGTGGTGATGAACAGAGTGTCTGAATTAAGCAGACCACTCTTACCCAGTCCAAAGATCAGGGCTTGATCCATCACCGTTTTTCAGCTCACTGCACCATCCCAGCTCAGAACTTGGCTATATGCAAATTAGTCTGACCCTGGCCCAGTGCATCATGGCAACAGGGCAGACCAAACTACTAAGCCAATTCTTATACTGGGAAGGAAACAAGCTACGTGGGACCGGTTTCTGGCATTTCAGCCGTCTTCGGCCCGGCTTGCTTGAATCCTGATGGTGCAATGAGCTAGGGACTCACATCTGAGTATACCCTTCCACGCTTATGGTGGACAAAAATGATTCAGAAAAGGGGGTGGTGATGAACAGAGTGTCTGAATTAAGCAGACCACTCTTACCCAGTCCAAAGATCAGGGCTTGATCCATCACCGTTTTTCAGCTCACTGCACCATCCCAGCTCAGAACTTGGCTATATGCAAATTAGTCTGACCCTGGCCCAGTGCATCATGGGAACAGGGCAGACCAAACTACCAAGCCAATTCTTATACTGGGAAGGAAACAAGCTACCGGGGACCTGTTTCTGGCATTTCAGCCGTCTTCGGCCCGGCTTGCTTGAATCCTGATGGTGCAATGAGCTAGGGACTCACATCTGAGTATACCCTTCCACACTTATGGTGGACAAAAATGATTCAGAAAAGGGGGTGGTGATGAACAGAGTGTCCGAATTAAGCAGACCACTCTTACCCAGTCCAAAGATCAGGGCTTGATCCATCACCGTTTTTCAGCTCACTGCACCATCCCAGCTCAGAACTTGGCTATATGCAAATTAGTCTGACCCTGGCCCAGTGCATCATGGGAACAGGGCAGACCAAACTACCAAGCCAATTCTTATACTGGGAAGGAAACAAGCTACCGGGGACCGGTTTCTGGCATTTCAGCCGTCTTCGGCCCGGCTTGCTTGAATCCTGATGGTGCAATGAGCTAGGGACTCACATCTGAGTATACCCTTCCACGCTTATGGTGGACAAAAATGATTCAGAAAAGGGGGTGGTGATGAACAGAGTGTCTGAATTAAGCAGACCACTCTTACCCAGTCCAAAGATCAGGGCTTGATCCATCACCGTTTTTCAGCTCACTGCACCATCCCAGCTCAGAACTTGGCTATATGCAAATTAGTCTGACCCTGGCCCAGTGCATCATGGGAACAGGGCAGACCAAACTACCAAGCCAATTCTTATACTGGGAAGGAAACAAGCTACCGGGGACCGGTTTCTGGCATTTCAGCCGTCTTCGGCCCGGCTTGCTTGAATCCTGATGGTGCAATGAGCTAGGGACTCACATCTGTGTATACCCTCCCACGCTTATGGTGGACAAAAATGATTCAGAAAAGGGGGTGGTGATGAACAGCGTGTCTGAATTAAGCAGACCACTCTTACCCAGTCCAAAGATCAGGGCTTGATCCATCACCGTTTTTCAGCTCACTGCACCATCCCAGCTCAGAACTTGGCTATATGCAAATTAGTCTGACCCTGGCCCAGTACATCATGGGAACAGGGCAGACCAAACTACCAAGCCAATTCTTATACTGGGAAGGAAACAAGCTACCGGGGACCGGTTTCTGGCATTTCAGCCGTCTTCGGCCCGGCTTGCTTGAATCCTGATGGTGCAATGAGCTAGGGACTCACATCTGAGTATACCCTTCCACGCTTATGGTGGACAAAAATGATTCAGAAAAGGTGGAGTGCATCATGGGAACAGGGCAGACCAAACTACCAAGCCAATTCTTATACTGGGAAGGAAACAAGCTGTGATGTAGCTGAGGTCAGATACACCAGAGTCATCTCAGTCATTGATTTTACCTTCAGACTTAGACCCTTATTAAGACTTTGACAGACAGGATACTCAGTCAAAATGTGCCTGTTAGTCTGCCGGCTATATTACAAGTGTAGTAGGCTATAATGTATTTGTAATGAGATGGAAGGTATATCTGTCAGTTTTACGATGAAGACTCTTGCCTGCCAAACTCTAATGAATGCCCTTGGTTTCCCACTGTAGGGAAAGTTGCTCTTCATCAGTCCTGCAGCTCCATCACCGCAGGGCAGGCATCTGGGAACCAGATCTCTCTCGCCAGGCAATGTCTTCTACAGGATCTAGTCCTACATATACAGTTTGGTTCTTTTGGAATAAAGAGTTCTTCTGCTTTTTGTGCCCCTGAAGCAGGTAAACAGGGACCCTTGGAGAGTATGTCCAACAGGATTCAGGGGTCCTTGAGCCAGGCTCATGCCAAAAGGAGTATGAATGAATGACACATCTAAGCTGAACTTTAAATGTGTGGAACCAATTGATCACACTGCCATTTTGGAGCTTTATCCCATCCTCCATCTTGTACATCAAAACAGAGCTATCCAAAAAAATAAATCTCACTGGTTCCATCATTCAGACTCTCATCACAAGACAGAGCCTTCCACATTTTACCTTACCACACCTTACATACAGGCACTAGACGTGCACTTGGCAATCACGCAGGGGCACGTATTTACTAACATTTGATGCAAGGCATTTGATTCAAGATTCCTGCTCATGAAAAAGGTGCATACCTAACTATATGCCCAGGGCAATACTTCCTCATTCAGGGTTCAATTGTGAATGGGATAGAGCGGTATCTGTGTGGAAGATAACACATGTCCACATGAGTTGCACTGGTGTGATTCAGCATCTGAGTAGTCCATCGATGTTTCCACGCACATTCTTCTTGCTGGAAAAACCTGTGGAAGTATGTCTGTAAATCTGGTCTTGTGTGAGCTTTACCATTTCAACCACGAAAGATGCGTAGAAAGGAATTCCCGCCCTGAACTGGTGATTCTAGACACACCAATTTACACCTCACTACAACAGTTCCTTGCAACCAGGTCTAATCTGAAGGGATTTTCACCTGCTCAAAGGAGTCCCGGGAGGTTGGTCACAGTCAAGCAACATTGCCTGCCAATTGATTCCCACGAGGGTTGTGCCACACCATAACACATATAATTTTGGTACCTGATTCAAAATGTATTCTGCATGTCAGTTAACTCACCATTGCCTTTACAAGGTGGGATATGAAATGGTGCATCTCCACATTTAATGGGAATTGCTAAATAGCCTTCTCCAAGTGGCAACATTGATGTCTGTGGAGAAATTGAAAAAAGTGAGTATGCCAATTTCTCCAATGCAATTGGCAGTCCACCAAGAGACACTGTCCAATGAGTAGGGCTGGAAATCTATGATTTGTGCAATTTTGTAGTTATGCTTTCTTGGGATTCTGTAGCTTCCCCAAATTATTTGCACCTACACATATCATGTACATAAAGACTTCTATGCATACAGCCTCATTATGAATGTAGGTGTTATTTAATGCACCTGACACATAACTATACGGCAGTCAACGTTATTTATCAGGTATGATAAATAAAACCTATTATGAGTTTGTGGGGAATACGGATTTTAGTGCTTGTCGTGACCGGGTTTTTGGTTCTATTTCTGAGTGATGGTGACTTTAGCTTGCTACCATCCTAGAGCCCTATTCTTAGCTTGCTTTAGTCCTTTTCAGGCCTCTTTTCAGACCTAGAAGCATAAACTAGAGGATAGCCGTTTTATATGATGATAGATCCCTTATTTCTGACTCTAATCCATCTATTACCTATTGGCTTTGGCATAATTATGTGTCCTTCCATCATTCTCACGCCTGAAGACCTATAGTAGAGGGTGGATCCTGTAGTTCTGACTTTATATTACCTATTGGTAGGGTTGGTGTATGTACTTTGATAGAGCTATGTGTCTATTTCATCCTTTTCGGGCCTACAAGGCCCAGAACAAAAGAGACTCCATTTTGCTTTCTGCCTCTGCAGACTGAGATGTTTGTAGTTCAAGTGTGATGTTTTAGTTATGAGGTGTTGTTCGCTCTTTGCAAACTAGAGAGAACCGTCCGGAGCTGAATCTTATCAAGAAATGTCCCTGGGGCTCAAGTCTCTAGACGAAACAAGCAGCTGATCACTGTGAGAGCGTCTGGAGCAGGGAGCCTGGTACATGGATTTGGTGGGAGGAGGCTACTGGCTGGAACTTTCCACTAGGGGAGAGCATTCCATATTATCGAAGTGCAGAGAGACAGAGCTGTCAGATGGATCTCCAATTGCAAGCAGGCAATTTTAAACTGTGTCATTACTGAAGTTGTTTTTAATACTGCTAAATACCGCTAATTTGTGCCTACCTACACGCTGACTCCCCGGTCCACCGCAGCTCTCATGCTGTTTGATGTGGAGGGAGGAAAAGCGTTTTTCACTTCCTGAATAGCCCACGCAGGGCGGCCATCTTTAGGAGGGTGACGCTCTAGTTTTTAACATCCCTTAATCTATATAACTTCGTTCTTGCCGCGCAGCGGTGACGCGCAGCGGGAGCGCCGTCGTAGCGCCGAAGAGGCGCCAAAGAGAAGCCAGTCTGCGCCAGTCCGCGTCCAGACGCGCCTGGCGCTCTGCCACCACCAAGCATCATGGTAGGCCCTTGTATTACGTATAGCGCTTCTTCTCTGCTGAATGTACGCCCTTGCATCAGCCCCTCATGCCTGCATTCTGTTATTCCAACGAATCCTAAGGCTCATTGTAAAAGCTGCAACTGGGTCGCATCTGCCTCGAGCACTCCAATATATCCTCTTAGATGTGATCGGAAAATGTATCTTCTTAACTGCAGATCATTACCCAGACACTGTACCGAATTAGCCATGTTGATCGAAGAACTCAACCCTGATGCCCTTTTTTTAACCGAGACATGGCTCCAGTTGGAAATGGATCCCACCGTAGTATGGGCCATTCCCCATGGTTACACCCTAAAACGACTAGATCGTAAGATACACAGAGGTGGAGGGCTGGCCATCATTTACAGAGATATTTTCCGCTGCCGCATCTCCATTCCGCCCATGCGAGCATGTGAAAGTCTGTATTTTACTCTTGAGTTCTCCCCCACATCCACCTTTTCTGGCATTTTAGTTTATCGTCCCCCGGGCCCGCTGAATAACTTTATTACTGAGCTGACAGATGCGGCTGCCAACCAGCTGCTTCTGGCAGCAAATTTTACACTGTTAGGCGACCTGAACCTGCACCTCGATGACCCCCTGGATACTCCAGCTACTAATCTTCGACTTAATCTCCAAGCCATCAATTTGTCGCAAAAAGGTATCCATCCAACGCACACTAAAGGCCATCTTTTAGACCATATTTTTAGTAATCTTGACGGTCTAACAGTGGAAACTCCCAGGCCTTTGCCTTGGACTGATCATTACTTAGTACCTTTTACGTGGCCTATTAACACTCCCCCCAGGTCTCAAAATAAGAACAAGCACCAGGGTAGGAAATGGGCTGCATTGCCTCTGGCTGAATGGGAATTGGCACTTAATGAGCATGCGCCTTCCAAATCCATGAATCCTAGTATAGCCACGGCTAACTATGAGAATTGGATCACGGATACTCTGGACCAGGTCCTCCCAAAAAAATCTCTACAGTCTATTAAACGATGCAAAGTGGCCCCATGGTACTCCCCCACCCTTAGATCCATGAAACAATTGTGTCGCAAGCTGGAGAGAGCCTGGAGGCGAGAATACTCACAATCTAAGAAATCCGAGTATAGAGCTGCGATTAAATCATATAAGAGAGAAATGAAAAGCGCACAAATCCAATTCTATGACTCTAAAATCAAGTCAGCTGCTAACTCACCCAGAGAAATATTTAAAATAGCTAAGTCACTAATCTCCCCTCCCCCTGAGTGCGTCTCCTCTGCTGGGGCACTAGCTCGTTGCAATAATTTGGCAACTTTTTTCTCTCAGAAAATTTTGACCATCTACTCCTCCTTTCCCACCGATACAGAGAAGCGGGACATTACTGATGACCTTAAAGTGGACACTCCGGTCCACAGTTCGCTTGAGGAGTTCCCTCTTCTTGACCCAACTGCATTGAAGAAAATTTTTTCTAAAGTCACCTCAGGATCTCCTAATGATCCTGCACCTCCTCAGACCCTCCTTAAGGTCACCGAGGCAATATGTCCTGTTATCATAGATGTCCTAAACTCGTCCATTGTTTCCAGCTTGGTCCCTGCCCAGTGGAAATGTGCAATGGTCAGGGCCCTTCTAAAAAAACCTTCGTTAGACCAGAACAACCTGGCTAACTTCCGCCCCATCTCCCTTCTCCCTTGGATGAGTAAGTTGCTGGAGAGGCACATCAATAACATCTTGGTAGAGTACCTGGAGTCCAATGACCTACTCTGTGCCTCCCAGACGGGATTCCGCCCTCAACATGGCACCGAAACTGCCTTACTTGCAGTAACGGAAGAAACAAGATCTGTGCTGGACCAGGGAGGGAAGGCAGCCATTTTATTATTAGATCTTAGTGCCGCGTTCGACACGGTTAACCATGCCATATTATTACATCGTCTAAAAGGCATGGGCGTGTCGGGCGCGGCCCTGAAATGGCTGACCTCCTTCCTGGATGAGCGCTTCTTCCAGGTGTTCGAGGGCGAGGTAGCATCCTCGAAACATCCTCTGAGCTGTGGGGTTCCTCAGGGCTCGGCCCTGAGCCCCACGCTCTTTAATGTCTACATGAGTCCTCTGGCAGGGATAGTACAGCCCTTCGGTGTGCGTATTATCACCTACGCGGATGATACCCAACTAGTGGTCTCCCTGGATCACACAGAGGGTTCATCCAACACCTTAGGGCCCTGTCTAGAGGCAGTAGCCAAGTGGATGCACTCCTCATGTCTCAGACTCAACGGGGAGAAGACGGAGATTATGCTACTGGGCAATCCCGCACCGACCATTCTGGCTTCCATCTGGCCCGCCTGTCTTGGTGCTCCCCCCCTGCCAAAACCCCACATCAAAAGCCTCGGAGTCTGGCTGGATAAATCATTGGATTTTTCTGTGCAGGCTACCAAAACTGCTTCCATCTGCATTGGTCTGTTGAGAATGCTCCGGAAGATTCTCCCATTGCTTCCTTTCCAGGCGAGGAGAATCATGGTTCAGGCCCTGATACTCTCCCGCCTGGATTATGGAAATGCATTATATCTGGGTGCTCCGGTAGCAGTGATCAACAGACTCCAAGTTACGCAGAACTGTGCTGCTCGACTCCTGTTTGGCATCCCCCGTGGCCAATCAGCAAGGAAGGCTTTAAAAGAACTCCACTGGCTCCCAATAGCTGCCAGAATGCATTTTAAAGCTATGTGCATTGTCCACAAAGCTTTTCACCGAACAGGCCCAGCAATTTTGTGCCCTCTGGTTGTACCTTACGTTCCATCGAGAACCCTTCGTTCCAGCACCCTTCATCTTGCCACGACAACTAAAGTCAATAGGGCTCGCTGGGGAGGTCGGGCGTTTTCACACTTAGCAGCTAAGATGTGGAATTCACTCCCGCCAAATATGCGGGAAATCAGCAATTTGATGGTCTTTAGGAAGACATTAAAAACTTACCTGTTCGCCAAAATGTGTTAACCTTGCTATCTGCTCACCACACTTTTCAGTTCAAGCGCTGCGAGGCCTTAGGGTATGTGCGCGCTATATAAATATAATTTTTCATTTCATTTCATTTCATTTCATCTTGGAATGGTAGAAGTCAGAAGCAGTTGCAGTCAGAAGCAGTTACTTGTCAGAAGCAGTTGCAGGCAGAAGGAGTCACAGTGAGAAGGAGCTGGTCAGAATAAGTTGCTTTGCAGTTGGAGTAAGATGCTTTGGAGACAGAAGCAAGCTGACATGAACAAAGTCAGTTAGCCGGCTGGGACTGTGAATTGGAGAGCTGATCTATGGAATTGTTACCAGGCAGATGATAGAGCTTGGAGCAGTTAGAAGTTCAGTTGGAGCCAGTGGAGTGAAGACGTGGTGACAGAGAGAGAGAGCCCTGATTCCACCAGAGAGAGAAACATTCCTTTCTTATAGGGTGAGGTATTCTAAACTAGTTTGCTTTACACTTAATCATTCACTTTCCTTTATTTCCTAGGCTATATTCCCCACTGTATTGTTGCACTAATTAATCCCTTTTCTTGTAGCGGTGTGCAGTCCTGTTATAATCCATTATTTTCCTTTTCAGCTATCTGCAGTTCCAATATTCTTTCAGCTATATGTGAATGTGTTAGTAATCTGATTATAAAGCTTTCTTGTTTGTCATTCTAATAAAGAGACCCCGCAGATCTGTGTATTCCTTAGATGCGTCTATTTCCCTTTACTTTTCAGGCTATGTCTAGATTGCTAGTTATTGTGATGTTATAATTTGCTATTGTGTAATAAAGGGACCCCAGTTCTTAGTGAACCACTGTGTAGGTGTTGTTTTTATGATGAGACTAACCTTTCTTCTAGTCAGATGCTGTTATGTGGACGGATGTGTTTCCCGTCCTGGTAAGTGGTAACTGAGCAAGGGAGCAGGGAGCGCCTAAATCAGAGAATAACCTTTGCATGTTGTGATTTGGCCATTCTTGTGTGAGAGGATTGAACTGTCTATCTACCACATAAAATATAATATTGTGTATGAGACATCCCCAGTAGATATTAGATATATAGAGAAACTTCCCAACAAAGAGAGAGAGAGAGAGTTGAAGGTGTCAATAGGACAGTGATCGCCGTTGTGTAGCGGCGTTAGTGAGAGCACCGGAGGGATACGGTGTGTATCGTCACACGATTGTGGCGGCAGCGTGAGCACCGGGAGGATACGGTGTGTATACCCACATGATTGTGGCTTGTGAGAGCACCGGGAGGATACGGTGTGTATACCCGCA
Source organism: Lissotriton vulgaris (assembly GCF_964263255.1). Taxonomy (NCBI): domain Eukaryota; kingdom Metazoa; phylum Chordata; class Amphibia; order Caudata; family Salamandridae; genus Lissotriton; species Lissotriton vulgaris. The sequence goes on along the minus strand of NC_141689.1, from coordinate 173,603,503 downwards.
GGATTGCGGCTTGCGTGAGCACTGATTGAGGTCGGTGTGTAATGGTAGATGCATTAGAACTGCTCTCCACCATGAGGAAGAGAGTAGCATAGTCTGGGCCAGATTGCCGTGAGACTATAAGGTGAGATCATAGGATGTGACATGGAATTCCTTAGTAATTAGTGAGTATTCCTAGTAATCCTATAGATTTAGTGGTGTTTTTGATGATATGAGCTTGTATATTGCTAATTCCCCATCCCCAGGAAGGTACCTAGGTACTGTGGTAAGTAGGCTCTGGGGAGGGAGATGGTTACGTTTCGGCTGGATTGGTGGTGTCTTGGTGAGCTGGTGATATCTGGTCTGAAAGTCCGGTCGTTACAGTGCTTTATGCACCAAAATCTGCATGCTATAGTAAATAACGTATGCTTTACCCCATTAAATTTCGGAAGGTTTGACATGCGGAAATTTAACAAAGGTTGAGTTGTTAAAAGCATCTGATAATTATCTAATAGATTAAATACCTTCAAACTCATAATTACGACCCACGCATAAGCAGGGGTGTACACACGGATAGGAATTAACTGCCCAACTTGTAATCAAGCACATAGACTTAAATTTACCATTTTGTGACCCATTTAGCTTGCCAACTCTTCCTACTCTAACATACAGGGCCAGATGTTGGACAGCTATTACCGGTCGGTAACGGCCGAAATTAACGAATTCTGTCTGTTACCGACCGGTAATAGGCTTTTGTTATGTAGGGGCCAATTTACAGATTCGGTAAATACCAAATCGGTATTTACCGAATCGGTAAATGACATGTAGGAAGCACTTTAAAGAGTGCTTCTGTGATTTAACGATTCGTTATTTACCACCAACTATTAGTTGGCGGTAAATAACGAATACCTCTGTAAATGCAAATCTGTGCATTTACACCTGTGCCATGTGGCAGACATACATGCCCTTAGGGCACGTATGTGAGCCACATTTGCACGCAAGCACTATTCAGGGGTGCCACAGGGTGTCAATGTGACACCCTGCCACTCTTGACTCTTTCCCTATTTTATCGAATCGGTATTTACCGATTCGGTAATTGACATTCATTCTTATAGGCCTCCAGGCCCATAGGAATGAATGAATTTTTACGGATGTTTTAGCTACATAGCATTTACCGATTTGAAAAAATACCGAATCGGTAAAATTCGGTATTTTTGAATCGGTAAATACTATTTACCTATATCTAGCCCATAGTTCTCTATTCCCTCTGCCTCCGGAGCCAGCACGTGAACTAATTTCCGCTGCGTAGATTCCTCTGCGTCAAAGCGTGTTAAAGGTCCCTCCCTTGTACCTCCCGCATTGACGCGCAGACAATGTATGCCACGCTTCCATTCGCAGACCTGAGTAATCCTCACCTAACACTGTAATCTTCCGCATTGACGAGCAGACATTCAAACATATTGTAATTTCCTGTGCCCTCTTTCAAAGCAGACTTTTGATTAAAAAAATGATGTATGCGAAACCCTTTCACACCATGGCAAGAAACAGCATTTAATCTTCAAAACAAATACGCCTTCTTCCTTTCTGGCACCTGGAATGAAGATCCGGTTGCCACTTCACCTTTCTCTCTGCCTTTGTACATGCTGATTTCCATGACCCCTCTTTGAAACAATTTTCTCTGGAGATGTCTCCTGTTGTCATTTTTCACACCGAGAATCCGTTCTGATTTAATAGCTAACTAAAGCCGAGCTCTTAGCGCCCCGCAGCCTTCCTGTCAAGTGGAAAAGTACTCTACATTTGATGAGCGAATAGTTCATTAACAGTCAAAACTAATTAATTATTATCTGTTCCTACTGGAATATATTTTGATAATAATACGCAATTCAGTATTTTTAGTTTCTAATAATAAAAAAAAACACTAAATTCCATTACAGAAATTTTACATTTCGTAGTCATAAAAATAGACGGTTATCCTAATATCAGATTAGGTTAACCGATTAATTAATTAACTAATTACTGAATAGTGATGTATTGCATAGCGCTGCATGTTAAAGTCCCTTCAGAGCAGTTGGAGGCTCAGTTTGATTGCTGAAGGGGTAAATTAGTATCCATTCGGGAAGGGTGCTGGGCCGGACTGGGAATCACAACCGGCCATAGCAAAGTCCTCGGCCGCCTCCCCCCCTCTCCACAGGGGGTGGGGGGTGTCATGGGAGGTGCCGCCGAGCTCTTTGGCGGAGCCGGTTTTCAGCCGAATTTGATACACGGCCGATTTTGCAGTTATGCTGCAAAAACAGCGCTGTAACAAAAACGGCCCCCAGGGGCCCAAAACCGGCCCCACCCGTGCGGCGCACCGGGGGATTGCCCGGTGCCCGCTATGGCCAGTCCAGTCCTGGAAGGGTGACGGGCCACATCCAATTTTTATCAACACTACCTTTGTTTCCAGTTAGGGTGGGCGTAACTCACACACTTTTGTGTAGCGTAATCACGTGGAATTACCTAAGAATTCTGCAGGATTACCGGAAAAGAGCAATTCTGCATTCAGCGTTTTTTCTTATAATTTTGCACTAAGAAATATTGTTAAATGCAGCAGAGCATACATAACAAGCACAAGCTGATGCACACTAAGGGGCATATTATCAAGCCCCTTATCGCCACATCATCGGCACTTTTCTGCCGATAACGCTGTGATATTTGCATCGCCCTATTATCAAGGCAGCGTTAAGCCACGTTAATTGACTTAACGCTGCCTTGATAATAGGGCCCCTTTCACGATAAACTCATTGTGAAAGGGGGTGTGCAGTGGGTGTTGCAGTGGGTGTTCCACCGCAACACCCATTCACTTCGACGCTGCTACCTATTATCAAGAGAGGCGATAATAGGTGGCAGCGCTGAATTAAAGAACAGGAAAGACCTGTTCTTAAGCTGGCGAAACGAGGAGAAATGCTTCATTTCTCCTCGTTTTTGCTTTTTCCATGTATGCTGCCTTGTGCAGCACACATGGAAAAAGCAAAATGCCAAGGTTTGTTTATGTACAGGAAGGTGTCCCTTCCTGTACATAAACAAACCTCGGGGCATATTACCAACAACTAGCGATTATTATCGCTAGGTTGGCTTAGCGGCAATATTTTTATCGCCGAGCTGCGGCGATTTTTATCGCTTAGGAGCCTTGATATTATCAAGGTTTATCTCCTACGCGATAAAAATCGGCCGAAATGAATGAATATTGCTGAAAAGTCAGCGATATTCATGCATTAACGAGCAAATGCTCTTAGCCATGTTATCCACCTCCCATTGGATAACATGGCTAAGAACTGCTCAGGGCAGGTGTTAGCTTTTGGAGATATTCGTGCTTAGCGCGAATATCTCCAAAAGTTGGTAATAGGAGATAGCGATGTTAGCGACTGTTTCCAGTCGCTAACATCTTGGCACGCCCACTTCGCATGTCATTAGTGATAAATATCACTGACATGCAAAGTGGGGCCCAAGATGGTCGCTATCTCCTACTAGCTGTCGCTAACTGGTGTTAATATATATAATAGGTAATAGGGAGATCATTTTATCTCCGCTTTCTTGTCTTTTAAAAAAAGCGGAGATAAAGCCCCTTGATAATATGCCCCCTCTTTTTAAAATGCCAATTTGTAACTTACATGTGTGCTGCATGAAGCAGCACACATGTAAGATACACAATGGCATTTAAGCTTTGTTTATGTGCAGGAAGGAACACTTGCCTGCGCTGGCGTTAAGTTGTAAAACGTATCACCATTGCAGGTGGAAACGCTAGGCTGGTAATATGGTGCAGCCTAGCATTTCCGAAGAGGCGAAGAAAGGCGTTAAGCCAAGGTGGCTAACACCTCTCTTCGCCACTCTGTTGGTAATATGCCCCCAAATGTGCTCCACAGTAGGATCTTTCCCCCAAAATTGCTCTTCATCACTCCAGCAGGAGAAATCACATCATTCCCAGTAATTATGCGTCAAAGAGTAATGCAGAATTACTGAAATTACTCTGATTACTCCAGCATAATTAAAACTCCACCCAGGTCTAGTTACGAGACAGCTTCATATACACATTTCAGTTTTCAGGTAATTTGCTAAATTTCAAGTAGCTGGGTTTGTCTCTTAGATCCAGTTATGGGCATTCCATAGTCTCATCTCTTGTTCACCCAGGGATCCGCCCCTCTGTTTCACCTTATTGAAGGATTAAGAGTTAATCTGAGTGTCTGACACAGGGCGTGGTCTCTGGAGACGATCTAGTGAGCTTTAGGGTTCTATAGGTAAGCAGGACCATTCCCAGAGTACCCTTTCTAGGTGCTTGAAATGCAATCCTGATGTCTACTGGCAGCAAGTGGAGAGCTTTAAAAACAGGATTGATCTGATCCCACTTCCTGAGAGTAAGGCACGTCATTGTTGACTGGGTCGTCTTGATTTAGAGAGCTAAGGCGAGGTCGATGCCAAAATAAATTCCTCACTTTTAATGACATTCAGGGGGATGTTCCAAGTCTGATGAGACATCAGGATTTCTTTTTTTTCATCTCAATCAGATCTTTGTCTTTGTACAAAAGCAGCACAAGTACTTCTCCCTTCATCCAATGGACCACGTGGTTTAGACATATGGTCATGTCAGTTGGATTGTCAGGTCCATATTACAAGGTGGAAATGCACTTGAGTATCATTAGGATACATTTCGGACATTCCCTGTCACTGCTTAGGGAGTTCTGCCAAGGGGCGTGTCCGTGGTACAGAGGATGAGAGAAGCTTGAGGGGCACCACATGCTACTTGCAAGTAGTTGACTTAGTTGAACCAATCCTGAACTTTTGGCTGCATCCCATAAGGAAAACTTTGTTCCAGTACAGTACAGGTAAAGGTATTCCAGCCCAGAGTGAGTCTCTCCAAAATTTGTGTGTGCTGAACAATGTCATCGGCCGTTGACAAATCAGCGGGGTTCAAAACCGTTTTTTTGTCCTAATGCAGGGAGAGAAGGCACCATTCTTACATGCTGGTGAGGGCAGTTTTGGTGCCTCTGAGTTTCACTTCCTCTTGAAGCTGTTTAGTCACTTCCCTTTCTATTACTTTGCTGAGCTACAGAAGGTGAAAAACGAATGGTAGCTCACTAATGAACACCACGCACTCCGGATTCATACTCAAGCATAATAGCAAGACTTTTGCTTATGGCCACCACAGACTGCATACGCATGAACCTGGTCAGAGGAAACACAGCTGCCCTCATCCTCTTGGATCCCTTTGCAGTGTTCAACATGGTCTTCACCCCATCCTCATCCAACCCCTACCTGACACAGGAGTCCAAGAACCCGCATTCTGCATGATGTGCTCCTTCCTGACTGGCAGAACCCAGTCACTCAGCCTAGCACCCTTCACTTCAGATGCTTGTGACCTCATCACTCTTGTAAGGCTCCTCCCTGAGACTGGTCCTTTTCAAAACTTACCTCCCCTTTCTGGCTAATCTCACCTGTGCTCACAATTTCAAAGTCCTCTCCTATGCCAATAACATGTGACTCATCCATCCTATTCCACCTGGTGACCTAGAGAACTATGACACACTCTCACACTCACCACCCAAGCCAGGAACCTCAGGATCAGCATCAACTCAAAACTGGACACAATAGCTCCCATTCAACACCTGTACAACCGCCACCCACGCACTATTCACAAGCAAGCTGGACCACACTGGAACTACCTCTACGCCAGACACTCAGATAGATGGATGCTGCAGACCATTCAGAACCCAGCATCAAGAATTACCCTCAACATACAACAACACTTACACATCTCACCCCACCTCAAGGACCAACACTGGCTACGAATACAAAAGCAAGCATATGTCAAAGTCCTGGCCCACACTTTCAAGACATTACATAACACTGGCCCTGCACATCACAACAAACACAATCATTTTTACAAACCTTACAGATACCTCCTCTCAGCTAAACTCCTTCTCATGCACATCTCTTTCATCAATCCTAAAGCACGTAACTACCTGCCACTACATATCTGTTATGTTATGTTAGCAGTTTTTAAAGTACTCAAATCACTCCAGCTGGAGCGCCCCCAAGCTACGGTTGCAACCCTATAGGAACAGGAAAAGAACAAAGTTCGCCTGGGTGACTTCTCTGCGGACTTCCGGAAGGTTCAGTGCGGGGTCCCCCAAGGTTCCTCCCTCTCACCTCTTTTGTTCAACCTTTACATTTCCCCACTAATTTTTTCTTTAGAACAAATGGAGGTCGCCGTATATAACTATGCGGATGACCTCCAACTTGTTTTCAACCTGTCTTCTTCTCCTGCCTCTATTACTAATTTCCAGTCTACTATGATTTTTATCAGGGACTGGATGGATTTCAACCACCTGAAACTCAACCCTGATAAGACCGAGTTGGTGCTGACGGGTGGTTGTTCCAGTCCCTGGTCTTCACTTTTTTGGCCCCCTTCCCTTGGTCTCCCTCCGGTCCCCTCTACCTCTGTCAAAACCCTAGGTATTAAACTCAATTCCCATCTTACCCTTCACTCCCAGGTTAGTTCTGTGGTTTCTTCTTCCTTTCTTTCTCTTCGTACCATCCGCAAGGTCTCTCGATTTTTCACCTTTGAGGCCTTGAAACTGATCGTCCTTGCGATGGTCATCTCCCGCCTGGATTATGGCAACGCCCTATATGCAGGTATACCTGCCTATAGTCTCAGGCGGTTGCAGATGATTCAAAACCAGGCGGCTCGGTTGGTCTTTAACCTTCCCAAATCCTCACATGTCACTCCCCTCCTGAAAATCTTACATTGGCTCCCGGTTCGGGAACGTGTCCAATTCAAGCTTGCGACTATCACCTACCAGGCTCGACTGGGCACGGCCCCTGCCTTCATTTCCTCGGAGATTATCCCCTACTTGCCAGCCAGGGAGCTCCGATGCAACTGTGATGACTATAGGGATTTATCTCGGTCTAAACAGCCAGGTTTTTAATTTCTTCCTGAAGGTAGCTTCAGCAGGTTCTACTAGTCTCAAGAAGGGGGGAAGGATTTTCCAGAGCTTTAAGGCTCGGGATCTAAAGGAACAACCACCCATCGGGCTTTCTTAGCAGAAGGAATCACTGCAAGTGCTGTTCCAGAGGATCTGAGGCTGTGGCCAGGTGAGTAGTGTTTCACCAATTTGGAAAGAAAGTGCGGCCCTCTGCTGTTTAGACTTTTTTTGACAGAGACACATAGCCTTAAAGATGATAAATGTTTCCCGCGGGAGCCGGTGTAGTTCAGAAAAGGACAGGACACATGTGCCTACCTTGGAAGCTTAAAATAATTCGAGCAGCTGCATTTTGCACTCTGAGTGGCTCTGATGTAGAGGCTTTTACATTAATCTAGTCTTGAGACCACAAAGACCTGCAGTACAGTTTTTCTAGCTGCCATGGGAAGAAGATCAGAGGTCTTGGCCAACATTTTAAGAATGGCGAAACATCTTCTGGCCAGGCAGGCAATCTGGCTGTCGAAAGAGGTGTTTGCATCGAACCATATTCCTAAGTTTTTTGCCTTAGGCTTTGGGTTAGGAGTGTGGCCCAATGCCATTAGTCACCACCCTGAGGACCCCTCAGAGGGTTGCTTGCCGACTATGAGATCCTCTGTTTTGTTATCATTAAGCTTTATGCAGCCGGAGTTCCTCCACAGAGCCACTTCTGCCAGGCAGTACCTAAAACACATTGCAGATCCTCCTTCGTCCTGAGCAAGAGTGATGATCAACCGGCATAAGACACCATGGTGGCATTGTGTTTGTTGCTTACATCTGCCAGGGCACATACAGATGTTAAACATCGTGGGTATTAGTGTAGAGCCTTGGGGCACCACCTGGGACAGGGGCAAAACGTACAAAGCCAAAGGTGTCTGATCCACTTGGAAGGTGCGCTCCTGAAGGAAGAATGCCAGTCACTTCAATGCAGAGGAGCACACACCACAATTACAGAGCCGTTGCAGCAGAAGGCCATGGGAAAATGTGTCAAATGTCACATTTAAGTCCAATATAATCAGAGCGGCAGTGTGGCCCTGGTCCACAACAGATCCAAGAGACTGAGTATCTTGATAAATCAGGAGTAATGCAACGCAGCACAGATCGCTGTGTTGCATTACTCTGCTCTGGGAAGGCATTGCATGGGTGTTGGGTGGGTGTTCCCATGCAACTCCCATGGACTTTGATGTATTCCTAGATTTACCATCACTGGTAGACTTGGGAATGCACCAAAAAATAGGCGATCTCAGGTGAGGTATGACAATGAGAAATGTCTTTATTTTTCCTTCTTACTTCCTCTTTCTACGTGTGCTGCATTCTGGAGAACACATGGCAAGGGGAATGTGCCTTAAAGGTTGTGTTGTGCAGGAAGTTGACCCATTTTGCACATAAACAATCCTGCATGCAGCGCAGGCATCCTTGCACCATGGTGCAAGAGTGCCTGCACAGGCACCAGGCAGCCCATTGTGCGCCAGTGCTGGGTAAAGGACAGGAATGTGTCATATTTTAATAAATACGGTGCATTCATGCCCTTTGCCTGTAATGAAGTGCAAAAAGCTGACATGTTGTGTTGCGATGAGTTACTTTCACATAAATATGGCCCTTAATTTCTCTGTTTTTGGATTGTTTTGGCCTTAGGCAAGGAAGCTGTTGTGGCAGAAGTTTGCAATATTGTAGAACATGTTTCCATGAACAGAACAACTTGACAGTTAGGTCCTGTCTGGAGCGAATGTGTTATGAGAGTGCCTCAGGGTTGATTGAGTGTTATTTGGACATAGTTTGAAACTGAGGCACAGAGCCTGGAATATGTCAAAGTAAACTGTGATGCCGAGAGTAGCATAGACAGATTTTCTGTCTTTTTTCTCTAGATATATGGGCATTACTTTTGGTGGGTAGTAGGTAAAAAAAGCTCTCGGGCCTGGATGTTGTTGTTTGGTCTCCTATATCTTTTTGAGCGAGACGTGGAGGACGGTTCTGAAACGTTTTTGGAACTTCATAATCAGGTAATAGGTATTTGAACTGTGTTTAACACCTTCGGTGGGCACAGTGGCGCTGTGCTCATGACGAGTTGAGCTCGTCATGACTTCCGCTGCGCGCCCACGCGGGGATAATTCCCCTGCTGTGCTGGGCGTTCTATTAAACGGGCACGGTCATGACGAGCATGAGCACAGCTCCACCGTGCTTCATGGCGAGCCGAGCTCGTCACAAGCACTGCGGCACCACACGCGGCCCCCCTCCCTCCGCGGCGTGGGGGAATTAGCCCTGTGGCAAAGGTGTTAAAAGTTGATCCTTAAAGTTGCTGTGGGTTGAAGCAGTCGGATTCTGATTATATGTGATATAGAGGCTAGTGGTTAGAAAGGGCCTAACCTAAAACTTCTGCCATTGTCCTTGTGAGGAGAGATGTTCTATTTGTTAAAGTTATTTCTATGAGCAGTCTAGTTTTATAATTAGTTAGAGAAAAAAAAATTGTCAGTGCCACTGTGGTCTCCAGATGATATTGAGTGGCAAGTAGGGAAAGACCAGCCAAGCCAGAGTCCGGCAGAGAGGAAGAGGTACACATTGAGTGGGCCAGAGGACCAGTAGTCTCCCTGTGTGGTGGCGATGTTGTATATAGTGTATGTGGTCCATCCAGTGCATGGGCAATGGCTGCTTGAGAAGGATGTTGCTTTGCAGTATAGTCCTTTGGAAGGGTGAAGCACAGACCTACTGCTGTTCCTCGCTGTCTTGGATAAGAATAGTATGGGCTCCAAAGGAAAGGGCCTTGCAGGAGGCTCTCCCTTCACTTTGGTCAATGCTCCAATATAGTGGGGGATGCATGGTAAGCCTCCAGTATCTGGAATAAAGTCATATCATTTGAGAAGGCAAATGAGCTCACTGGTGTCAGGCTGTGGTCTGGTAGGCTCTGCAAGTGGGGCGAAGGGAGGGAGGTGATATTTCCTCCAGTAGCTAAATGTTTTAGAAAGTACACACCCATCTTCCAGGCACCTTGTGGCAATTTCAGGAATTGAGTTTCAATGCATACTTAAAAGTCCAACTGTTTAGGGGATTAATGAAGCAGTGTGATGTCACACAGGTGTTGGGTCATCATTGTAGAAGTGTCAGCAGTACGCCCTGTTTATTTAAGGCACTTTTAGTGTTTATCCTTTTTCATGGATGGAGGGAGGAAATGACATAGGAGGGAGGTGGGTGCATTCTGTGACCTGCTACGTAGGAATATTTCCAAATAAGTGCTGCTAGGTAATGAGGTGGTTTCATTTCATTTCATTTTCATTTTGGAATTTTGTAAAGCGCTTGGTAACGCACACCGGCGTGTCCCCGCGCTGAAGAGAACCTGGAAGAGAGTCAGAGGATTATAACAATGCTAGGCGGAAGAGATAGGTTTTGAGGGTTTTGCGAAATTTAGTCTCAGAAGGTTCGAGACGCATTTCAGTGGGGAGCAAATTCCAATTCTTGGCTGCAAGGAGCCTGAAAGATCTACCTCCCATCCGAGATTTACGGATTTTGGGGACAACAGCCAGACCCATCCCAGAGGATCTGAGCAGCCGCTCAGGTCTGTAGGGAGTAATAAGGCTGTTCAGCGGGCCGGGTGCTTTGCCTCCAAAGATGCGATGGCACATGCAGAGAGCCTTGAAGGTAATCCTTTCCCGGATAGGAAGCCAGTGAAGGGACCTCAAGGCAGCTTTAGAGGGTGCTCTCCTGGGGAGTCTCAGTACCAGCCGGGCTGTGGCGTTTTGTAGAACTTGGAGACGGTGAAGGTGGTGAAGGTGGTTGCGGTGCATCCTCAGTATTGTACATAAAACGTCCCATAGAATCTTGCCTACTGCCCACCGGAATCTACATCCTCTTTCTTCCATTTGACCATGGCTTGTCAGATTCGAGAAGTTCTCTCATATCTGAAAATATGTGTGAGGTAGTAACATGGGGCTAGTTTCTGTAAATACCAGACACTTGGCAAACAAGGTTCTTGATAAGTGTATAGTTATTTATTCGTATCTAGGGGCTAGATGTATCAAGCCGTTTGCGATTCGCGAAGGCCGGAATTTGCAGAATCCCGGCGTTGCGAATCGCAAACGGTCTTTTTGTATGTTTTGGCATGTAACAAAAATTCACAAAATAAGGAATCGCAAAAATTTGCGATTCCTTATTTTGCTTAAGCATTCCTTAAATGCCATCCCTTAAATGCTATGTATGTAGCATTTTGGAATTGCAAATTTAGGTTAAGAAATCGCAAATTACCACCAACTTGTAGTTGGTGGTAATTTGCAAATTCTTTTAAAAATGCACAATTTGGCATTTGTGAAGGTTGCATGTGACACACATACATGCCCATAGGGCATGTATGTGCGCCATATGCACAAACATGTACATTTCAGGGGTGCAGCAGGGTGTCCTTGAGACATCCCTGCATCCTTGAAATTATTCTCAATTTGCGATTAGCAAATTGCAAATCGCAAATTGAGAATTATTTCACAATCATTCCTATGGGCCTCCTGGCCCATAGGAATGAATGGGAAATATTCCTTAATTGCGAATTTGCAAATTGCGAATTCGCAAATAAGGAAGATTAAGAAATTGCAAAAAATAGCGATTTTCTACATACATCCCATTTTGCGATTTCTAAATAGCGATTCCTTAAAAATCGCTATTTAGAAATTGCAAAAGGGTATGTTGATACATCTACCCCTAGGTGTTTTGTCCGCTGGGGTTGCCGCACATGTTTCACTTAATTGGTGTTTTTCAAGGCTAATAAAACTGTAAACTTATGACAGAAAAATGTGTTTCCAAGTAATCTCCACCCATAAAGGGAATGTGAATAAATAGTGCTCTGTATATTAAAAACCCACGCAATGGTGATGAAAGCAATTGTTTTAAATTTACTTTCAAACATTATGTCGAAGGCAAAGTCAGACATAATCCTATTGAAAGTACCTGGACTGTAGTTTAGAAATACTATAGCAAACCAATCATAAGAATGTAATCATTTTATTATTATTATTCTAATTGTGAACAAGTATGACTTTTAAAGAGACACATTTAAGTAATTGTAAATTGTTCTGACCCTGTTAAGGACGTCATCATGTTCAGGTGTTTGGCAGACCCATGCATTTCTTTATGGGGTATATATTTGATACTCAATGTAAAGCTAAGTTCCATACACTTAGCAGAGGCAGAGTTTGGACTAATGAAAATGGCAACTTTTTTGTGAGACACTCGGTGACCCGCTGGGACTGCTACCATCAGATGGAGACCAGGGAGTGGCACTACACAAGGCCGTGAGATGGCAGAATGGTGTATGCACCATCTGTCACTTTCCTGAACCCGTGGCTCTAAGACATCTCAGGATTCAGGTGCATAATTCACAAACCCCACTCTTGGCTCTTATATGTAGACCCTCACTACACTGATGCGAAGGAAAAAAGCGGGTGGAGTACTACTGGTCACAGACCTGAGGGAATGGCCACAAGAGCTGGCTGCTAACTTAAGAAAGCATCTGGAACATGCCACAGCAAGGAAAGTACCTCCCACAGCCATTGAGTTAGTGCAGGACCAGGGAATTAAACTGGAATGCTATACGGAGCCCTATGTGGTGATTAGGACTTCACTCATCTAGAGGTGTATTCTCATGCTACCCTTCAGCTCCCTTACCCGTCTGGTTGATTTAATGTGCCTGATACGCTTTGAACCTGATTTGAAAGTATACACACACTTCATATTGCAAGGTTGGTACAGACTGCATGGCCGCCTTAAATTACTCACCTACTGAGCACCCAGATACCTTTTAATTGGCAACTCATTACCTTACACTGCATAAACCTGCAAAGTGCAGATGATGTCTTGGGTAAGCAATAAGGTGAAATGTCTACAAAGAAGTATATAGGCGCTTGACATTGAAGGCACACTGCTTAGCACACAGATAGCTCATCACATCAGCCAAATAAAAGTACTATAGCAACACCATCAAAAAAGACACCAACAGAAGCAGAATGTTGTTCAAGACAATCAAGCACTGCATCAAACCCCTGCCAGACCCAACTAATCCTCACTCAACAGAAAAGTGCAATGCCATTAACCTCTTATTCAGTGCAAAAGGACAGAGACCCGAGAGCTTGTTGATGGCACCAAGCCTGCTTTAATTCTTACACCCATCCTTCACGTATATTCCCACAATGATCATCCTTCAAAGTCCCATCCCTCCCAGATCTCATTGGCATATTCAACTATGTTATAAATTGGGTTTCTAGTTGGCAGAGGATTGCTCTGTGTCCAAGTAGGGACCACAATACTAGTCAGGGTAAGCTAGATACACACTTTAAATTAACCTGTGCGTATCCTCTGGTAGCTTGGCACAGAGCAGGCAGGCTTAACTTAAGAGGCAATGTGTAAATTATTTGCGCAACACACACAGTAACACAATGAAAGCACCACACAAAGACTCCACACATGTTTAGAAAAATAGAAAATATTTATCTGAGTATAACAAAACAAAAATGACCAAATTCCAATTAGTAGAACTCCAGAGATGAATGTTTAAAGAATAAATGCAAAAACAGTGCTTAGAAGTCAATGGCACTAAAGGGTTACTTGAGGTCGCGAGGGACCAAGGTAAATCCAAAGTTCAGGCTGACAGCGTACGAGGAGGCTCTAGCAGGTTCCTCTGACAAGTACCTTGGATGGAGAATTCTGAGCACTGAGACAGTCACCAGCCCCCACATGCATCAAGCATTTTTGGAGTCGCAAACGGTGCGATTCCTTAAAATCGGCCGTTTGCGATTCCAAAAATGCTTTTTCAGATGCATCATTATTTTTTGATGGAAATCGCAAATTTTGCGACTTTCCAGAATGCGATTGCATTTAAGGAATCGCAAATTTGCGATTCCTTAAATGCAATGCATCATTCTTTAAAAAATTGCGATTTTTAAGATTGCAAGTGCAAATTACCACCAGGTTGAACCTCGTGGTAAATTGCAAAAAATGTTTAAAATGGTCTAATTTACATTTTGAACAATGTCATGTTACAGACACACATGTCCTTAGGACATGTGTGTGTGAAACATCCATTTAAAAAAACATTTCAGGGGTGCATTGGCCCATAGGAATCAATGGGAATAGCGAATTCGCAATTTTGAATTCGCATAATATTTGCGATTCGGTAAAAATTGCGATTTTTACTGAATCGGAAAAATTATGCACTTTCTGTGATGCATCCCGTTTTGCGAATCCATATTTGCGATTCGGTAAAAATCGCAAATTTGGAAACGCAAAACGGGAGTTTGATGCATGTGGGGGAAAGGACCTAATTACGAGTGTCTCATTAAATTTCACATTTAACGCGCATGTTACAGCTCCTAGCGCGACCTGGTTGAGGAAATTGCTCTTTGTGTATTGATTTGAAAATTACACTTAGCTCGATCTAATTTTTAAAAATTGAATGTTAAATTTTGTACTGTGTTTTTAAATTGCTCCAAAAGCACGTTTGCACTTTTACCTACCTGTCTGTGGTGTTAGTTGTCGCTCCTGCTACCCCGGTCCACCGCAAGCACTCGGCTTGATTGATGTGGAGGGTGCAGGGCGCTTCCTACTTCCGGGTTCCTTTGCCGGCGCAGGACAGGGATTGGTTAGAGGGGAGGGAGGCGGTGCTGAATGCTAGCGCGGCCCCTACAAAACTCTCAGATGCATAATACGCGCAGCGAGGACGCGCTGCGAACTCGCCGATCCCGCGCCGAAGACCAGCCAAAGACAAGCCCGTCTGTGCCCGTCCGGGCCCAGACGGGCCCAGGGCTTGATACTCTGCCGAAATCTACTACCATGAGGCGCGCTTATGAGCGCGATGAACTCATGGCTCTTCGGCATGCATTGCCTCAGAGAGCTGATCCGCCTATGCAATGCCCTTCCCCCCTCCCAGCTGAGGGAGCCGAGAGGAATCACTCCGCTATTAAAGGGAAGAATGACCTGGTTTTAGGGCTACTGAATTGTAGATCCCTCCCACGTCATGCTATAGAAGTCAACCTACTCATCCAGGATCTGGCATTAGATATCTTGTTTCTAACGGAAACATGGCTAACTCCCAGTTCCGATGCGGATATCGTGGAAGCTCTTCCACCGGGCTACCTTATCTGTCAGGTGGACAGACCAGAGGGACGAGGGGGTGGCCTCGCTATTGCATATAGGAGCCTGTTTGTTTGCAGGACGCATAGTGGCCAACTCTCGGATTGTGAGAGCTGTCACTTCGCCCTCAGGATATCCCCGACAGTGTCAATATCGGGTCTGCTGATTTACCGGCCTCCGGGCGCACTGGGTAATTTTGTGAGCTCCCTGGCAGAATCAGTGACGGCCCTGGCCGCAGCGACGACCAACTTCATGGTGTTGGGTGATCTCAATCTTCACTTCAACGAGCCCACTGACCAAACGGCGCTGGATCTCCAGAGCGACTTACAGGAGCGCGAGTTGGTCTTAATTAACTCCGGCCCCACCCACGAAAAGGGACACCTACTCGACCCGATGTTTTCGAACATTCCCCGCTTCACAGCTAGGCCGGCCCTTCCCCTTCCATGGTCAGACCATTTTCTGGTATCAGCTTTGTGGCAAACCGATCTACCACCTACAAGGACCAAACAGGCCTTCCTAGTGGACAGAGCCTGGGCCAGACTATCGGTCGATAACTGGACCTCTATACTGAAAAATTCGCCTCCCCCTCCTGAGTCGGATCCCGTTAAGGCCGATGCCAACATCAACAGCTGGTTTTCCGCCTCTTTGGACGCTCTGATCCCTAAAAAGAGAGTTCCTAAGAGGGACAAACGAGTTGGCTCGGCTCCGTGGTACTCCATAGAACTTCGCACCCTCAGGAAGGGATGTAAAAGGTTGGAGAGGTTATGGAGGACGAACTGGGAAGTCTCTAGGAGAGAAGAATATCGGGCAGCAATTAGGGGCTATAAGTCCGCCCTGCGACGCGCGAAAGCCCTATTCTTTGATGATCGCATCAAATCTGCTTCGAGCTCTTCTAGGGAGAGTTTCAAAGTGGTCAAAGAACTGCTCAAAGTTCCGGAGCCTGATGTGGTGCATGACAAACAAAAAAGCACACAACTGGCTGAGTTCTTCCACACAAAAATTGAGAAGATCTTAATCTCTCTGCCCCAGCCGAACCTATCTCAGGACATTGGCAAGCAGGTCGTGGGACTTCGGGCCAGAGAGAACGTTTTCCACATTGACACCTTTGGCCCAGTATCAGTGAGCGACGTCGCCAAAACTCTATCGTCGATTAAAAGTGGTTCTCCCATGGACCCGGTCCCCATGAAGTTTCTCAAGCAGGTAATAGCGTCCATTGCAGCTCCCGTAACAGACCTTATGAACGCCTCTTTTGTTCAGGGTGTGGTGCCACCCACTTGGAAAATGGCTGTTGTTAAGGCTCTTTAAAAAAAAACAATTTGGACCCTAATGATCTGGCGAACTTTAGACCTATCTCGCTCTCGCCAGGCCTCGGCAAAGTTGCTGAACGGTTGGTCAACAGGCAGCTGTCAGCCTTTTTGGAGTCGAATGGACTCCTTCGACCATCACAAACTGGATTCCGCCCAGGTCAGGGCACAGACACGGCCCTCTTGGCAGTTGTCGAGGAGGCAAGATGCATCCTGGACTCAGGAGGGTCAGTGGCGGTGATCCTCCTGGACCTCAGCGCGGCGTTTGACACCGTGAACCATCAGGTGTTGATCCGACGGCTGGCTGAGGTAGGGGTCTCCGGGGCGGCCCTGCAGTGGCTGAGATCTTTTCTCTCGAATCGTTCCTACCAGTAGGCATGGGCGGAAAATCCGTTCCGCTCGCGGATTTTGCGGATTTTCGGGAAATCCGCAATCCGCGAGATTTGCGAATCTCCCGCAAAATCCGCAAATCCGCGAGCAGCGGATTTTGCTCGCACTGCTCGCACTGTTCGCGTGAGTTCGCGTGAGTTCGCGCCCCGCGAATAAGTGCAAAATTGCAGAAATACGATTTTAGCAAAACTGAAAGTAACTACTTACCAGGTTCAAAAGTTCAGGCTCATCATTAGTAGCCATTTCCTGTAGTGCTTCCTGAGGGGCCCCTCCAGAGTTCAGTTGCCAGTTGAAACTATTATGTGACCCTGCTCTGAACCTCAGAATAGTTACACATATGCCACAAAGGTCCTGAATTACAGCTAAGGGAGACAAGTAGGAGCCAGGCTGGAAGTTAAAATCCATTAATCAGCCCCTAATTCATTATTGTCAGTTGGGGCAGGGCAGGTGTTGTAACTAATTTTGCAACAATGAAAGCACTTAGCAAGTGCAAAAGATCACTAATCAGGGCGCACTAAGGAAGCAGGTGCCAGCTAAAAAAATATTCTGTGACACATTAATCAGCCCCAAATTAATTCAGGTCACTTGAGGCAGGGAAGGTGTGCTTTGCTTTGCCGAAAATAATGTACACTGGACAACCAGAGGGTGTGGTGATGAAACAGAGGGTGGCATGGGTGGGCCAGAGGGTGGCATGAGTAGTCAGAGAGTGGCAGTGGTGACAGAGAGTGGCAGTGATGAAGAAGAGTGTCCCAAACAGGCTGGACACGTAGAAACAACAAGTTCGCGAAACTTGCGACCCGACAGGTAAGTTCGCAATTTGCGAAAGTGTACAAAACCCTCGCGAACTGGCAGAAACACGGGCGAACACAAAAAAAAAAAAATCCGCAAATTCGCGGGAATTCGCGGATTTTGCGGATTGCGAATCCGCAAATCCGCAAAATTCGCGAACGCGAGATCCGCAAAATTCGCTCATGCTTACCTACCAGGTGTGGGATGGCCCTGAGAGATCCAAATCCATTCCCCTCCAGTGTGGAGTGCCACAGGGCTCGTCATTGAGCCCCACATTATTTAATGTATATATGGCCCCCCTGGAGGACGTAGTATCCCCATATGACATCAAAATCGTCAGCTACGCTGACGATACGCAGCTAGTGGTTTCCTTATCACATCTGGCCGACAATCCTGACATCTTGAACTCCTGCCTGGCAGATGTTCACACTTGGATGGGAGATTCCTCCCTTAAGTTAAACGGCTCAAAGACGGAAATACTGCTGCTGGGGAGTAAAACTACCCTTCTCCCGCCGCTCAGTTGGCCTGGATGTATGGGCGATCCCCCGGCCCCCAAAGATGCGATCAAAAGCCTTGGAGTCTGGCTAGAACCAGACTTGTCTTTCCGCACCCAAGCCAAGAAAACAGCAGGAGTATGTTATGCCCTGCTCAGGTCGGCTCGGAAAATCTTCCCTCTACTACCGGTAACATCGAGGAAGCTGCTGATTCAGGGTCTTATAACATCTAGACTCGATTATAGTAACGCCATCTTCTTAGGCGCCCCTGAATCAACCTTTAAGACCCTTCAACAGGTCCAAAATGCAGCGGCAAGGCTGTTCATGGACATTCCGAGGACGCAATCAGCGAAACCGGCATTGAAGGCATTGCATTGGCTCCCCGTGCGGGAGAGAGTGACCTTTAAGGCACTTTGTACCGCTCATTAAATTCTCGCAGGTAAAGGTCCCCTTATTTTAAAAAATCTAGTGACTCCCTACAAAGCTGGCAGAACGCTGCGATCAGACACGAAACATCTCTTGATGGTGCCTAGAGTCAAAAAGGCCCGCACTGGTGGGAGAAGATTCTCATTTAACACGGCAAAGCTCTGGAACTCGCTCCCCCTAAAACTTCGAGCTGAGCCCTGCACACTGCGTTTCCGCAAAGGTCTTAAAACCTTTCTGTTTCCGGCATAACGCCTCTATGCTGTCCCCTCTACCATCTGATGTTGTCTGGAAGCGCCGGGATGCCCAAGGGTAGCTGCGCGCTATATAAGATTTTAAATAAATAATAAATTAAATTTCAGTAGGTGGGAATTTTGCGGAGGAACAGTAGGACCACAATTTGAACCACACATTAACTACCAGGAGATGTTCTAGTTTTAAACAATCCTCAATTATTGCCCTATTAAGCTTAGGCTCAGGATGAACCCAGATCAATGCTTTTATACTTTCTCTGTAGGATGTTGTTTTTTCTGTTTTCATTGAGACTTTTACTGTGATTAGGTGCTGCTTTTATGGATTTTTTAAATCCGAAATACAGATGATGATTTTGTGGCCGAGGTCAAGGACTTGGTCCCTACAGATGACGAGTTCATGATTAAGCCAGACTCATTCCTTTCAAAAGGCATTGAAGTTTACTGATGAAAAATACACACTTGTAAAAATTGACTGAAATCTGAGAGCATCTTTGCAGCAGTCATCAGCGCCATTTCTTCAAGCGCTGCGTCTTGAGCACAGCTCGCCTGATGTGCTATTGATTTGCCTTCTACTCCCCAACACTTCATTTCATTTCTTTGTCTCCCACGTCCATCCCTCCTCCCACCCCTCGGTTCTCTGTACCTTGGATATGAAATGTGAAGGGAGCAGAGACCCGCTATTAAAACGTTGTCTGGGGTCCTGGAGTCGCGAGCGGGCCTGTCTGGCAGGGATAATGCATTGCAAATGCAGGCGGCGCGTGCATCACGGTCCCCAGCAGAGGAGAAAAAAAAAAGGTGAATCAGTTCTGAAGCCGGAGACAATTGAATGGCTGTGTTAGTTGTAATGTAACCGTCTAACACCAGTTCTTTTATTCTCTGGTTTTTATGAAGGTGGAAAATGTCACGACAATCAAGTCTATTCATAATGATATTCATAGCGCGCGCTCAAGACGAGACTTCGGAAGATGAGGCTTCCTCCCTCCTGCGGCGGGGTCACGTTGTGCGTCAAGGGGTCACCCTTTCGAAGATCAATCGACTCTATTGTCAGAACGGTGAATGATTTGGCGTATTTATCGAGGGGGGTGGATAAAAGTCCGCAACTCCGCCTGCGTTTAATAGCTTTTTCAAACTGGTGTTTTTCATGTGGCTAACCAAGACAGAAAACGTCATTATCTAGACCTGACAGCCTTAGGGTCGCCTTCCCCCAAATATTTCGGTATTCTCCCAACCTGTTTTGCTGAAATTAGTTTTTGTTGCTTTTAGGACTCTGTGCACTTTGCCACTGTACTGACGGAGCCACCCGGCCCGTCCACACACGCACGCACGCACGCACACAGCCTGAGGGCGGGTCACGCCCCAGGTATAAATAAACGGGCGCGAGACTGCCTCGGGGTCTTCGGCCCTACGCAGTAGTCAGTGTCCGTGTGTCACTTTGTGCAAAAGTGTAGTTAGGGCCCACTCTGTGGCCTAAGTTGTCCCTACCACTAGCGAACATCACACTGGCGACGAGGCGGGTACTTTGCCCACACCTCGCCCCTGCGGACGCGCCTGTCGTGTCCCGCAGTGTCCTGGGCGCCGCGCTCGCGCTGCCTGCGCTTGAGCCGGCGGCTGTGGCCCGTTCATCAACGCACGAGGGTAGTCCTGCCGCCTCGGCCTGTCCGGACCCATCGGACCATCTGCAGGGTCATCGCGCCTGCCTCGGCGCTCAGGTGAGCCCCCCCCTCCTCGGGGAACCGCTTTCACTGTCTGCTGCATTTCGCAGCGAGTCCTGCAAGGTGCCCTGTCATGCGCCCCCACCCGACGGGAAAGCACTTCGGCTCAGAGCCTGAGGGAGTGGAGTCACGCAGCGGCTCACCGAGCGTCAGCCGGGGGGGTCTATCGGCCCCCGACGCGAGCCCTGCCTCCGCGCACGCATCTCGCGGACGTGCACAGCCTGCCCTGCCATTCCTCACGCATCTCGCGGGCGTGTGCTTCCCACCCTGCCATTCCTCACGTATCTCGCGGAGGCCCGTTTCCGGCTTGGGGAAGAGGGTGGTGCTGCTCCAGAGCTTGGATCACGCATCCCCAAGGCACCATAGCCCCAGTGGTCAGCGAGCACGCGGCTCAAGCACGCCAGCACCCCAAGGCGACAGCAAGAGTTCATCCACTCCACCACAGTGGCAGACGGCCAGACGTCATCGTTTCCAGCTTGCGTCAGCACGTAGCTCGCGTGCCACCACGTGCCGAGGATGAATGTGCAGGCGGCTGACGATAATGCTGCTCCAGGCTCTCCAGCCCTGCAGGCTCCGGCCCAACAACCAGTGGTACCACTGAACGCGCTGGCTACGGCCCCCGTCGCCAACGCCCCGCCCGTCCTGCCCGGACACGCCATGGCGGCACCGCTCCTGCCGTTCAGCGAACTGGCAGACCCGCCCCTGGCTTGGAAGATTGGAGCATTACTTCGTGGGGTTACGTGAAACGGACGCAAAGGTAAATCGCTCGCTGCTCATGTGCTACGGAGGTGACGAACTGTACGAGCTATTCGAGACCCTGCCGGACAGAGGAGATGAAAATGACTATACAGCTGCGGTCGCGGCGCTCAATCGCTATTTCGACCCGCGCGCCAACCCAGATTATGAATGGTTCAAACTACGCCAGGCCCGTCAAGCGGAAGGCGAATCGATCGACGTATACTATGCGAGGCTTCGCAAGCTGGCAACCTCCTACGAATTGCCGGACCGGACACTGGAAATCAGAGCACAACTCATACAAGGCTGCAGGTCGGTTCAGCTGAGGCGCCTCATCCTGCGACAGCCCCGGATAAGTCTGGACCAGATCCTTGTATTGGCCAGGTCGCACGAACTCTCTAATGCCCGGGCGGAAGCAATGCAAGCTGCACTCGACAGGCCTGCCGCGCCAGCCAAACACGTGTCGGTGAAAGAGGAACACATCGACATCCTCCGCAGGAGGCCATTTCCAGCCACACAGAAAACCTCACAGCCGACATCCTCGCGTTCCGCCTGTGGGAATTGCAGGATGGACCACCCATCGAATGGAAGATGCTTCACGAGAGGGAAGACCTGCTCCAACTGCAGAAAACTAAACCACTTCGCAAAGGTGTGCCGCAGCAGTGGCAGTCAACGGGCTGGCCCAAGTGGGAGGAACGTCGCCCAAGGAGTGCGCCAAATCTCGTTCGAAGACCCCGGCCCCTGTGGCTACGCCGCACAGTCGGCATGCAGAGTAGACGACGACGACGACGAGGTTTTCTTTGTCTTGTTCGTGGGACGGGAAGGTTCGAGAAGACGAACCCTGCCAATGTGCGAAGTCCAAATCGAAGGATCCCCGGTGCAAGCATTAATTGATACTGGCGCATCCGTGAATGTGATGGACAACGTAGAGTATGAGCAGTTGTCCCCTCGACCGCCACTATCACCCTCAAGAGCAAGGATATACACGTATGACAGCGATGATCCGCTACCCCTTCGGGGAGTAATTGATGTGACGGTAGCTTGCCACGGCCATGAAGTGAACACCAAGTTCCATGTGACAGGTGGCAAGCGGGGCACGCTCCTCAGCTGCCACACAGCGGAGGATCTACAACTGGTGTTCTTCGCCAACCAGATACACGAACGGCATGCGGATTCCATGTTGAATGAGTTTCGAGCACTCTTCCAAGGTTTAGGCCGCCTAAAGGGGAAGATGTTCAAGTTGCACATCGACCACACGATGAAGCCGACGGCATTGCGACACAGAAGGGTACCCTTTCACCTGCGGCCGCAGGTGGAAGCCGAGCTGAAGAAGCTAGAGGAACTCGGGTGATAGAGAAAGTGTCAGGGCCCACCCCCTGGGTGTCGCCCCTCGTAGTGGCTCCCAAGCCCAAGCAGCCAGGTGCCATAAGACTCTGTGTTGATATGCGCCTCCCCAACAAAGCAATCAAGAGGGAGAGGCACCTCACGCCAACGATGGACGATATAGTGGCAGATTTAAATGGAGCCCGCTGGTTCTCCAAGTTGGACCTCAACGCTGGATACCACCAGCTCGAGCTACACCCCGACAGCCTGAATATCACAACCTTCTCAACCCATGTAGGTCTCCGCAGGTACAAACGTCTGAGCTTAGGCGTCTCCTCGGCCGCCGAGGTATTCCAAAATGCAATCAGGGAGATACTATCCGGACTTCTAGGAGTCATCAACTTGAGTGATGATATTCTTGTCTTCTCCAAGATGCTAGAAGAGCACCATGGACATCTTCGGGCCACTCTCCGGAGGTTAGCTGAGCATGGCCTCACCCTACACAGGGAGAAGTGTTTGTTCTACAACGAGTCGGTGGAGTTCTTTGGATACGTATTCTCCCGAGACGGTCTGAAAGTAGACCCAAGGAAAGAGGACGCCATCCGGGCAGCACCTAAGCTGACATCTGCAACCGAAGTCCGCAGCTTCTTAGGGATGGCCACTTATTGTGGTCGCTTCATCCCTAACCTGGCGTCCCTGACGGAGCCCCTACGCACACTCACCAAGTCTGGACATCCACGGTCATGGTCCGGCAAAGAGGACGAGGCATTCCGTGCAGGAAAAGACGCACTCATAGACGACAAGGTCATGGCGTACATCAGACCGCACAGACAGACAGAGGTCGTTGTGGATGCCAGCCCGGTGGGGCTAGGAGCAGTCGTGATGCAGAACACGGAAAACCAGGAATGAGTTCCCACCGCTTATGCCAGCCGAGCACTGACACAGACGGAGATGAGGTATGCGCAAATAGAAAGAGAGGCGCTCGCCATCAAGTGGGCGTGCCAGCATTTTCACTTATACCTGTTCGGTCACGAATTCAAGGTCATCACGGACCACAAGCCGCTCGTGCCGCTATTTGGAGGTTATGCCAGGCTTGAGCCACCCAGGATCGAAAGTGGGCTGTCCAGCTTCAACCCTACCGATTTGAAGTCATCTTCCGCCCCGGAGCGGACAACCCGGCGGATTTCTTGTCAAGACATCCAGGTCAGCCCTTTCTCGCACCAGAGCTCAAAGACAGAGAAGAAGTGGAGGAGTTTGTCAGTGTGATATCACAGGATGCATGTACTAAGGCTCTCACGCTGGAAGCGATCGGGCCGCCACGGACCGAGATGAATGCCTCCGGGTAAAGGGCATGCTTGAAAACCACTCCTGGAAGCGTTTCCTGGACGGAAGCAGTGCACTCGCGCAGGATGAACAGACTTTTCGGCAACAGATGTGGCGAGCACACAGCGAACTAAGCATGGGACCCCATGGAGTGGTGTTGCGGGGTGCCACCATTGTCATACCATCGAGCCTGCAGAAAGAGGTAGTTCGCCTCGCTCACCAAGGGCATCAAGGAGTAGCAAAGACGAAGGCTCGCCTGCATGGCCGGGTGTCGTTCCCGGGACTCGACAATGCAGTGGAAAAAGAAATCCAGAACTGTCACTCGTGCGTCATCACAAGCCAAGAACCAGCACCGCACCCAGTCATCACAGAAGGCCCGTGCGATATCCCGTGGTCGAAGATAAGCATTGATTTTGGATCCTTTCCAGATGGACGACAAGCCCTGGTACTGATTGACTCATGTTCCAGGTTCCCAGTAGTAGAGGTAGTACCCTCCACTGCGTTCAGCCACGTTCAGCCAGCGTTAGACCGGACCTTTGCCATGCTAGGTTTCCCTGATGAGATAAAGTCAGACAATGGGCCGCCTTTTCAAGGCAACGACTTCAAGACATACCTAAGCAGGCGAGGGATCAACCACAGGAAGATCACGCCCCAGTGGCCACAGGCAAATGGCGAGGTCGAGAGGTTCATGAGGACCATGAACCGAGCCCTACAGATTGGCGTAGAACAAGGGGAAGCGCCTGAAGAGTGCCTGGCCCAATTCCTAAGCCCGTACCGGCAAACCCCACACTGCACCACCAAGTGTGCGCCAGCGCACGTCATGTTTCGGAGAACACCACGAGACTGCATACCGACGAGCTCCTCATGGAAAGCACCAAAGTTAGACCACGAGGCGACTCAGAACCGCAGGAGAAACACCAATGAAAGAGCAAGCAGAGCACGAAGGGCCCAAGTCAGACCCCTCGTGGTCGGCGACCGCGTGGTGCTAACGACTCTGCAACATAACTGGAAATATCAGACGACGTTCGAACCCGAGGTATGGGAGGTCGTGAACATCCACGGCACCATGGTGTCGGCCACCCGTGGCATGAGAGCCGTGAAAAGAAATGTGTCGTGGTTTGAACAAATCTCCAGGGAAGAGACCTCGAGCGAACAGGAGTCCGAGGACATGGATGAAGGCGATGAAGACATGACGCCCTCTGGGACGCCGGTGGACCAGCCGGTTCGGGAAACATCGGTGCCCAGACCTACCTCGGAGCCTAGTATCATCCCGGCAAGTTTAGCAAGCGGCACAGCAGAACCGGAGGGCGAAGGGTCCGTCGCGGAGCCGCGAAGCAGGAGGTATAATCTTCGACCCAATCCAACCCCCAGTCAGAGACTCAAGGACTATGCATAGGGTCTCCGTGTCGCTGGGACATTGAAGTAACTGGGACTAAAGAACTGTGAGTTTGGAGGGATGTACTGATGGAGCAACCCGGCCCGTCCACACACGCACGCACGCACACAGCCTGAGTGCGGGTCACGCCCCAGGTATAAATGAACGGGCGCGAGACCGCCTCGGGGTCTTCGGCCCTACGCAGTAGTCAGTGTCCGTGTGTCTCATTGTGCATAAGTGTAGTTAGGCCCCACTCTGTGGCCTAGGTTGTCCATACCCCTAGCGAACACCACAGCCACTACTAACCAGTGCTAAAGTGTTTGTGTTCTCTCCATTGAATATTGCAATATTGGCCTATATCCAATGGGCACATTTAATTTGCTTATAAGTCCCTACTTAAGTGGGACTACATATACACAGATTCAGAAAAGGGGGTGGTGATGGACAGAGTATCTGAATTAAACAGAACACTCGTACCCAGTCAACAGATCAGGGCTTGATCCATCACCATTTTTTAGCTCACTGCACCATCCCAGCTCAGAACCTGGCTACATGCAAATTAGTCTGTCCCTGGCCCAGTGCATCATGGGAACAGGGCAGACCAAACTACCAAGCCAATTCTAACTGGAAAGGAAACAAGCTTCCAGGGACCGGTTTCTGGGATTACAGCCGTCTTCGGCCCGGCTTGTTTGAATCCTGATGGTGCAGTGAGCAAGGGACTCACATCTGAGTATACCCTTCCACGCTTATGGTGGACAAAACAATTCAGAAAAGGGGGTGGTGATGGACAGAGTATCTGAATTAAACAGAACACTCGTACCCAGTCAACAGATCAGGGCTTGATCCATCACCGCATTTTAGCTCACTGCACCATCCCAGCTCAGAACCTGGCTACATGCAAATTAGTCTGTCCCTGGCCCAGTGCATCAAGAGAACAGGGCAGACCAAACTACCAAAACAATTCTTTAACTGGAAAGGAAACAAGCTTCCGGGGACCAGTTTCTGGCATTACAGCCGTCTTCGGCCCGGCTTGCTTGAATCCCGATGGTGCAGTGAGCAAGGGACTCACATCTGAGTATACACTTCCACGCTTATGGTGGACAAAACGATTCAGAAAAGGGGGTGGTGATGGACAGAGTATCTGAATTAAACAGAACAGTCGTACCCAGTCAACAGATCAGGGCTTGATCCATCACCGTTTTTTAGCTCACTGCACCATCCCAGCTCAGAACCTGGCTACATGCAAATTAGTCTGTCCCTGGCCCAGTGCATCATGGGAACAGGGCAGACCAAACTACCAAGCCAATTCTTTAACTGGAAAGGAAACAAGTTTCCGGGGACCGGTTTCTGGCATTACAGCCGTCTTCGGCCCGGCTTGCTTGAATCCTGATGGTGCAGTGAGCAAGGGACTCACATCTGAGTATACCCTTCCACGCTTATGGTGGACAAAACGATTCAGAAAAGGGGGTGGTGATGGACAGAGTATCTGAATTAAACAGAACACTCGTACCCAGTCAACAGATCAGGGCTTGATCCATCACCGTTTTTTAGGTCACTGCACCATCCCAGCTCAGAACCTGGCTACATGAAAATTAGTCTGTCCCTGGCCCAGTGCATCATGGGAACAGGGCAGACCAGACTACCAAGCCAATTCTTCACTGGAAAGGAGACAAGCTTCCGGGGAGGCTTGTCGCCTGAGGAGGGAGTCCATTGTGCAATTGCTACATCGGATTGCACCACGGCTACAGCCACCAGCTGCCAGAGTCAGCAACATTCCACTGTAGGCCAAGCTCCTGGTAGTATTACACATGTTGGCCTCAGGCTTGTTCCAGACCACAGCAGCATGAGTGATAGGTGTATCCCAGGGATAGTTTTCCGCCTTCCTGCCATCTGTCCTGGATGCCATAATCCAACCCGCACCACAGTACCTCCATTTCCCAACACCCAACAGCTGCAGCTTGAGATACAACAAGGCTTTATGCCATTGCAGGCTTCCCACATGTTCTTGGTGCTTTGGACTGCATGCATGTGCAAACGGTTGCTACTGCTGCAAATACCCATCTCTACCGCAACAGGAAGCACACCCACTCAATAAATGTCCAGGCCATTGTGTACCATCAGGGACTCTTTACAAATATTCCGGCAAAATATCCCAGTAGTGTGCATGACGCATACATATTTCACCAGTGCATCATCAATGACCGCTTCTAAAATGGACAATATGGCAATGGTCTACTTGTAGGTAAGCACCATAAAAAATTCCACACACCCATGATCAATTAGAATTGCTGGGCATCCGACACATCTCTGTGTCCATCACCGTAATAGGGCCATTAGCATCAGTCCTTTGCTTAATACATGCAACACAACACGTCTAAAAAAGTTCCCTAGTTACATAAGTCAATACATGCAAATCCACTATGGCTGACAGACATTTTGAAATGATCACAGTTGAGAATTGTGGAACAAAAAGCAGTATAACTTCACTGTGTGCAAGTGCGTGGTGTGATGCGTGTTCATTTGGGTCAACAGGCCATTCCAATGGTTTGTCATGCATGTAATATAACCCAGCACTGACCACTGTGCGTATATATTGACATATGCATCTGTAAGTGTAAGGCATGTTGGTCCTCACACAACCAACACTGGACCCAACTACTGACCAAAGAAGTAAAAGCCCAAAGGATAACGCACTCATCCAGTCTAAGAACACGAAATATATAAGAAAGGTACATACACCAGGTATCTTTCACTGAATAGCACCCAGTCAACATTGCAGTCAGCAACTTAAAGTCAGCAACAAACCTTCCCCTGTTCAACATTTCACATGACACACTACAAGGGAAGCAAGACGTGCCACAAACAATGGTCAACAGTATGCCAAACACATCCTGTGAGTATAGCACAAGTAATGTGGAAGAAAATCACAGAATACACAACATACACAAGATGGCAGGTAGGTGGTAGGTGAACACACTCAGATATCATCCAGGCACAAGGGCTGATTCGTTTGCTGCAGTGGTGGCATTCGCTCTGGGGCCCCTTTTACAAGGCCACATTAAGTCACCTGGCACGACCTTTCATTGCCTTGTAGAAATGAACTGAGGGAACGCAGGGCAAGTTGCTGAGATGCCTCAACTACCAAGAGGGAGGCATGGCAATGGGATTACAGTGGGTATTCACACGTTATGCCCATGTCTGGTGGCATTGTTACAATTTTACAGGATATTGTCAACCTGGCAATGCATCAATTACCTATGCCTCACCAGGGGAGGCAAAAGTGACATTCTACAACAATAAAATATTTGAGTTTTTCATATTATATGTTTTCATTTTGAGTGCAGCAATCAGCAGCACACATAGACAGAGTAAGAGTAGCTGGTCATTTTCTTTTAGTAGCAAGGTGTCCTTACACACAACTAAACATATACATCCCTGCAGGACTGCCACCCTGCCATCATGGTACACGGATACCTACGTTGGGGCATGGCAGCCCATGGTGAGACAGAGCAGGGGAATTACACACAAATGCAGTGTAGTTCATTGTTACAGTGCTATTAGGCCATTTGAAGTAGACGCAGGTCGGCGCATAAAGATTCTATTTGTATCTGCCCTGTGCCAATTAAAAATTGAAAAGGGCCACAGTTTGGACAAGGTGGGTGAATGTCCACTCAACTCACACATACACATCTAATGGGTGAAATTGGGACGTGTACAGTAAGAGAGGCACTATGGGCTAGATGTAGGTAATTTCTATTTACCAATTCCTAAATACCAAATTTTACCGATTCGGTATTTAAGAATCAGTAAATAGAATGTAGGTAAACAAACAGTAAATTTTACCGATTCGGTAATATTCGTTATAACCGATTCGGTATTTACCGAATCGGTAATAAGGAATACCTTCCCTTTCATTCCTATGGGCCTGGAGGCGCATAGGAATGAATGGGAAGTCATTCACTATTACAGATTCGGTAAATGCC
The DNA here is from genome assembly GCF_964263255.1 of Lissotriton vulgaris. Lineage (NCBI taxonomy): Eukaryota > Metazoa > Chordata > Amphibia > Caudata > Salamandridae > Lissotriton > Lissotriton vulgaris. Next base: position 173,574,330 of record NC_141689.1, on the reverse strand, counting down.
GAAACGGTAATAGGGGGAGCATATTCAAGGGTGGCAGGGTGTCACATTGACACCCTGTTGCATCCCTGAATCGTGCATGTGTGCACATGTGGTGCACATAAGGGCATGTATGTCTGCCACATGGCACTTTTAAAAAAAGCACAAATTGCTTTTTCAAAGGTATTCGGTATTTACCACCAACTTGTAGTTAGTTGGTGGTAAATAGCGAATCCTTAAACCAAAAATGCACTCACTTCAGTGCTCCCTACATAGGATTTAAGGATTCAGTAATTTACCGATTCCTTAAATTAAGGAATCAGTAAATTACTGAATCCTTAAATCCAGCCTCCTACATCACAAAGGGCTAAATACCGGTCGGTAACGGGAAATTTACTGATTTTTGGCCGTTACCGACTAGTATTAGCCCGCCAACATCTAGCCCTATGTGCCTTAGGTTGTTTGAATGCATTACATAGGATAATGTCAGAGAGCAATGATCAGGGGAACAGTGTGGTGTTTGTTGTTGTTACGGTGGGATTTTTGATCTCTTATCTGATCACTATAGATCTAGATCCCAACTCAGGTCGACTGAACCTTTGTTACCTGCCATAGAGTAAAAAGCAATCCACTACTAGGTTAATCAGCTCAAGACTTTCACAACTCTGAAGAACCACTTACCACGAATAAGTTTTAAAGTTTTATTATAAAGCCAAAGATAACTGGAGATACAAACATCTCAATATAAGGTTCAAAAGATACACTGGCATCAATACAAACATGAATTCTCTAAATGCTCTTAGGCGACAGAAGAATATCACCCAGACTAATTCAAAGATCAGCAAGTTTGCAAGAATAGACACAAGTTGTAACTTGAGCGTCATTTACAAAAGGAAGAAAAATCCAGATTAGACTGTCCCTACACTAGACTAAGTGACATCCCTACTTAGCAGGATCTTAACCTAAAAAGGTGTCAGCTGTGGTGACTTCCAAAGAAGTTCACTCACTTTCCCTTAGTCTCTGTTGTAAATCTGTGCATCGCAGTTGTGCCCTCTCTGCCTACCCATCTGCTCTCTAAGGTTCCTCAGGCCATCTGCTCTCTCTCCACCCAAGGGTGCTGTCCCTAATACAAAATCACAATTACAGTTGAAACGCCCCTCAGAGACGCCCCTCACGTACACCCCTCACGTGGTGTCAGTTCTGGCTTTTTCCATGCTGATACTCCTCTGGGCTCCTTGTTAGCGTTGACTTTGCTTCTCAGGCTTTTCTCCCCCAAGACGGTACCCCCCAGGAAATTCCTGAAGCCTCCTCCAGGCCTGTGCCTGTCTCCCAGAACAGAGCTCTATTCATCACTCTCTTGATTGGAACCCCCTCGCACCTGCAAACAGACACCCATGAAGTGGGCCCCAAATTCCGGCCTCCAGCTTATCTCACAAGTCGTAAACCTTTGAGCATGGTCCACAATTTATGCTTAACACAACCTGATTTTAACTAGCACATGCAGATCAAAAGAAACGACTTATCTCTCCAGGCCCACTAGAATTACATGAAACAGGCCTGTGCACTCTATGAACCTTTATTTCTCAGCCTAAAACAGTATTCTAACTTATTACAGACTCTGGTTATAGGAAACACTTCTATAAAACATATATTTTCAGTCTATAATCAATAATACTTTGAATTATAACAACAGTAGTCCATCTTATGTGAGAATGTAAAGGCACGTTTTCTTTCTTAATGAACTGCCATGAGGCCTACACGTTTCTACGTTTGGCAGCATTACTTCTCTTTTGCAACAGCCACATAACATGGAAATTTATAACATTCTAACATCTCTAAACATTACTACATTAGCTTTTCACACTGATATATGCATTCTGTATTAATTAAACACTTGTATGTGTATGCACTCTATAAATTCGACACTCTTATATGTTCCTTTAACTAAACTTGTGCAACATGCTTGTAAATATGGTGCACTTCTACATTTTACTTAAATTGCGCTCTCTCAGTTCCCCCCCTTTGATGACCTTTAGAGGTCATCACCATCACAACACCATCCCTGAAGGAATGGATTGAATCAAACAGAACTCGTTGCAACGCTCCCTCGCTTTATCATTTCTAGAGCCCTCAGACTCCTGTACTGGTTATCCTGCATCGCAGCTAACCTCTGCTCCTGCTCTCTCATGGATTTTTGCAACCTATTTGACCTATACCATTGATACAACCTCACCAATCCCCACAATGTGATTACGCAGATCACTATTATGATGATAGGTTTCAATATGTACCAAATGAAACTCTTCCCTAGATTGGCAAACCAACCTCCCACTTTACCCATTCCATGACCCACTTTTTCCCACACATTCACCTTTGTCAGATCCTCAATTTCTTGATGAATTTCAGTGATATTCTGTATATACTTCTCAAGAGGTTTTGAATTGTATGGAATGTAAGTGCAACATTCCTGGACCTTCAAAGCCTTACAGACTCCGACCTCTTTGGCTAACAGAACGTCTAAAGCAAGTCGGTTCTTGAGAACCATTGCCCTTATCGATTGCATCTCTCCCTCTACCAGCATTAATGATCTAGCAGTACTGGCAGATAATCTATCTACAACTGTTGCCAATCTCCTGATCTTGGCACCATTCAGTATTAACCCTAGAAGAGGGAACATTTCACCAAATACGTCTCCAACTACCTCATCATTGCTTATATCCCTTCTCCCTCTGGCTTGAGTTCTTCCCTCTATGATTTCTAGATCCTTAGCATGATATATTTTGGGGAAGACAATTGCTAAATAACATGATCCGTACCAATTATCCGGTAGTTTCACGTATGCATTTCTTCCACAGACAAAATATACATTCGAAATCACCTGCATTCCTTTCAAGAAATCCTTTGTATAGTATTCTATTTAGAAAGCATGTTCACAACTTACTTCTCCCACAAACACATTCTCATAGAAGGTTTTACCCCTGTATATACATAGTTTCCCTCTTTGCTCTCGATCTAAAGCTATTGGACCGTTACTACCCTTCCTTTTGTGTGACTTTTCCTCCTCGGTCCAATCTGTTTTCCATTTGCCCGAAGCCTTTAGAATCTTCTGCCTCCTGTATCGATCATCCACCTCCCCTATAAACTTTTTCTCAATTTCTGACACTTTGCAAGTCAAATTATTTCTTCGGGCATATGAAGTATCTAGCATTTTCCAAGGAATTAAAAATTTCCTTAATCGATCCTCACTCTTGTAATAGTCCCATTTATTCATATGCTTGTAGGCCGGGACCTCTGGTAAAACAGCGTCAAAGTTTGAAAAGTAATACTCAAAGCTATCTCGTTCATAAAATATACTAAGCAACAAACTACATGTAATTCCATAAGTCAATGGAAGATGATGATACCTAATACCTTCGTCTACAGAGGCTGGCAATTGCATGCAGACGTAACAGTCTTTTGCATCCATGGCATCAATGTATTCATACAGTAATTTAGCATATGCATTTGACTTGAAATTTCCCTGTGATTCATCTACATGCAACCTACGAGCTTCTGCTGCTAGTAAAGCTTTATCTTTCTCGGTATTGTCCCCCTTTTTACCAGCAGTAGTAGGTTTCAATGTTACTACAACCTTTGCTTCATTTGTTGCCTTCTCTTCATTTTCATGTCCCACTATATATGATACGGTAACTACTAGAACTATAAGAAAAATTACTCCCGCTAAAAGTGTGCCTACTATGCATTTTGCTTTGCGGTTCGGGTTGCCGGCCTCCATGATCTCAAGACAGTGTAGTTCTAATTTTCTGCCACAACACAAAGTCTCTTTCCTTTGCTCCTTCAACAATGCTTTCTTTGCTTATTCGGTCTTTTCGAACCACACCTGGAAGCTGACAATCCTTCTTGCAAAATCAGTCCTTTGAATTATAGCAACAGACAACCCTAGCCCTTCTCCATCCACTAAATGGAAGAGTCCCTAAATTTCTTCTTCTTCCACTTGGCGCTAGGTTATCTTCTCAATCTTGTTTATTTACAAAGTCTTTTAGGTGTCTACAATCATGCGTGTTCCAGCAGCTCTAATCACGTATTCTAAAAGTTCTAAGCGAAGAATGATCTCCTCGAGTGCTGGTACCGTTGGACCAAAAGTTGGAAATTCTACTCTGTTTAAAACCAGTTCTCTTATTCTGCTCAGATAAGGAGGATTGGGGACAGTGAGTGTCAGCAACCCTTTGGCCTCAAGTCCGGGTGCCAACAACACCACTTCCAACGTTATGATTGGGTCAGTACTGGTCACTGTCACTTCCCTCACCCTCCCGGATCTCCGTGCACAAGACATCTGCTGCCAGGTAGGTCCACTCAGGAGTGGCGTATCTTCTGCAGGGCACGCGCACCCTCCTTGATCTTCTTGGACCCTCCTGTTCTTGATTCTGTGCACCTTCGTCCAGATCTGAGTCTTCGGATATAGGAGCAAGGGTTCTTCCTGGAGTTGGCTTCAAGCTCGGCCTCTTCTTCCTTTCAGGCCAACTAGCTTCTCCACGCCTTGTTCTCCTATTTCTTGTCCTCACACTCGATTCTTGATCACTTGTGGCTTGATCAGTGTCTGAGCCGTATTCACAGCAACTTTCTCCTTCTGTGGCAACGTCAGTTTCACTGTCGTCCTGTCTTTCTTCCGCTTGGTCTGACGTGCTCCCAGCTTCCTCCGACACCCCCACAGCTTGACTGGTCCCCTCTATTGATTCATCGTCCACAGCTATATTTTCATCTGTGAGAGGAGCTGTTTCTTCCAGGGGTGCTGGAACTCTTCGAGTGTGGGAGGCGTGTATCCAATTTGGCAACCCTCCGCACTTGACAGCAGTATTCGTTGTCAGGATTATCTGGTAGGGGCCTCTCCAGCGCACATCTAGGCAGTTCTACCGGACGTGCTTCTTCACCACCACCCAGTCACCAGGGCACAGATCGTGACATAGGTCTCCGGAAGATGGAATTTCAGCAGCCTGCACCTGAAGAGACACAGAATGAATGACATCAGAAAGTCCCTTGCAATAATCCAGGATCAAATCATCTGTGATATTCAACAAAGCTGCAGTTGGGACAGATGGAAGTCTCATTGCCCTCCCCATTAGAACCTCGTGTGGGGAGAGGCCTGTTCTCCTGTCTGGTGTGCTACGTATACTCATGAGTACCAATGGCAGGGCATCAGGCCAGTTTAAGGATGTCAATGAACACACTTTGGCCATTCGGGATTTTATCGTCCCATTAATCTGCTCCACGATTCCCGAAGCCTCTGGTCGATAGCTTTAGTGCAACTTCTGATCAATATTTAATGCAGAGCAAAGCATCTTCACAACTTAACTGTTGAAATGTGTTCCTCTATCTGATTCCAAAGAGGTCGGCACCCCGAAGCGTGGTATCAACTCTCTAAGCAACAACTTTGCTACTGTGAGTGTGTCGTACCTGCGTGTAGGGTATGCCTCGACCCACCTGGAAAATATACATACAACCACCAGAACATACCTAAGACGGTTGCATTTTGGCATCTCAATAAAGTCTAATTGCATTCGGTTGAAAGGCCCACCAGACCTCCCAATGTGACTCAATGTAACTTGTGTCCTTTTCCCTACATTCAATTGCTGACATGTTACGCACCTCTGACACACTGCTTCTGAGGCTACTCTAAACTTGGGGTTATACCAAGTCTGCCTAAATACCCACAGCATGGCATCTCTTCCTAAATGTACTGGACCGTGTATCTGACGTGCCATTGGACTCACTAATTCATTTGGTAATACTGCCCTTCCATCTGCTGAAATCCACAAATAAATTTCACTTTTTACACAACCTGCAGTTTCCCATGTCTTTTTCTCAAAATCTGATGCGTTCTCTTGCATGCCTTTTAAATCATCCCAAGTATCAACTGTTTCTAGCATCATGTTTAACTCTGTCTTTTCCTGTGTCCCACCCACTTCCACTTCCGTGAAAGAGTATCCTTGCTCTGCGCAGTAGTGAGCAACTTCATCGGCGTACCTGTTTCTTTGGGACACAAAATCCGTATTTTTGGTATGTGCTACGCATTTGACAACGGCAATTGACCTTGTAACGCTTCTAACAATAGTCGCACAAACTCCCCATTTCGAATAGGTGAACCTGAGGAGGTCATGTAACCTCTCTTAGACCACAATTGCCCAAAGTCGTGAACTATACCGAAACCATATTGGCTATCTGTGTAAATGGTGACTCGAATGTTGCTACCTGCTAAACAGGCACGTGTCAATGCAATGATTTCAGCTACCTGAGCGGAGTGTACTCCTTCCAGGCAAGCGGCTTCTACAACTCCAGTAATGGTGCAAACAGCATAAGCTGCTCTCAACTGACCAGTATTGTCCCTTACACATGAGCCATCAACAAAGAAAATTTCATCAGGGTCGGTCAACGGCTCATCCACAATATCTGGTCTTGGCTTGGTACATAGTTCAGTCACATCAAGACAATCGTGATCTTCACATTCCTCGTCTTCTATATCATTAGGGAGTGGCATCAAAGTGGCAGGATTCAAAACAGAGCACCTCTTAAGGGTCACGTTCTCCGCAGCAAGAATAACTTGCTCGTAGCGCGTGAGCCTATTATTGGTCAAGTGCTGTGTCTTGGTCCTGGTCATTAACAGTTCCACAGAATGAGGTTCATACACCACTAATTGATGTCCCATTACGATACTTTCACACCTCTCAATGCTGACACCCGTTGCAGCAACGAATTTGAGACATCCGGGCAACGCTGCGGCTACAGGGTCTAAAGTAGCCGAGAAATATGCAACTGGTCTACGGGCATTTCCATGAATTTGTGCTAAGACTGACAAAGCACAACCTTCTCTTTTGCAACAGTAAAGTAAAAATGGTTTTTCGTAGTCTGGCATTCCCAAAGCTGGAGCACGACACAAGTCCTCTCTCAGCTGTAGGAATGACATCAAACATTCCTTGTCCCATGGTACCGGATCACTCACCTCCTTGTGCGTCAGTTTTTGTAAGGGTTTTGCTTTCAGGGAAAAGTTAGCTAGCCACTGTCGGCAATAACCAACCATTCCTAGGAACATCCTGACCTCTCTTTGTGTCGTGGGCGAATTCATTTTCATGATCGCCTCTATCCTGTCTGGTGACACCTTCCGCTTTCCTTTCTCAATTCGGTGACCCAAGTACTGTACTTCTGTCAGACAGTACTGTAATTTGCTCGGAGACACCTTGTGTCCATTTTCAGCTAAATGGTTCAGCAAGGTAATGGTGTCTATCTTACAAGCTTCCTCTGTTTCTGACGCAACAAGTAGGTCGTCTATGTACTGAACTAGAACCGAGTTCTGTGGCAGTACTAGACTTTCAAGATTTTTCTTCAGCAGCTGGTTAAAAATCTTTGGGCTTTCTGTATACCCCTGTGGGATATGACACCATGTTAAGACGCGATTTTCCAGCTTAAATGCGAAAAGAAACTGGCTCTCCTCATCTAATGGAATTGAAAAGAAAGCCTGGCAAAGGTCTATCACTGGGAACCACTCAGCTTGGAATGGTATCTGAAACAATATCACTGATGGATTCGGTACCACTGGACAACATGAAACAACTATGTTATTAATCTTTCGGAGATCCTGTACTATTCTGAATTTCCCGCTAGGTTTCTGCAAACCCATAATCGGGGAGTTACATGGACTACCCACAATTTCCTTCAGTATTCCCTGCTTAATCATGGAGTCGATCACAAGCTTTATTCCTGCAATCGTCTCCGGGGTCAATTTGTATTGAGGCGTTCTTGGATATTCAACATTTGGTTTTATCATGATTTTCACTGGTTCTACTCCTTTAATCAATCCTATCTCTTCTCCAGTGAAGTCCCATACTTCAGATGACACAGTATCCCTTAAGTCCCAAGGGAGCTCTTCCACCGTCAGGGTAGGATACAGTTCTACGCATACTTTTGAATTTGCAACTTTAAAGGTGGCATCGTCGTCGTTAGTCTGTACCTCTACTCCCTGAGGCGTGCAGTATATTGTGCAATTTAGTTTGCACAATAAGTCTCTTCCTAACAGACACACAGGGCTAGAATCACATACTACAAACTGATGTTCATCGCTGTATTTCCCTATTCTCACTAGCACTGGTTCCGTCAAAGGGTTAGTCATTCTCCTATTTGCGACTCCTACCTCTTGAATGGATTCCCCTGACATTGGCAGATCTGGAACCACTGCTGATCTCAGAGTTGACCGAGTAGCTCCAGTATCTACTAAGAATGTCGTAGGACACCCTGCCACCTCAGCCTCAACAAACGGTCCCCTTTTGTCCACCTCTAAAACTGCCCAGAGGGTACAGTCCTCCTCTGTACTCACTCGCCGTCCAGTTAGTGGATCAACGTAGTAACACTCTTCTCCTCCTACTAAAAGAGGCATTTGTCTATAGATCTTTCCCCCTGTCGCAATCTTTGGTGGTTGAGGGAGCTGGGCTCGAGGAGCCAATGTCCCCCCTTTGACCACCTTACCCTTAGGTACTGTCACCCCTTTTACTGGAATGGTCTGAACTTCTTCCTCCTCTACTTCCAGTTCTCCGTTTTCAGGATTATAGGGACACTCGCGTTTCCAATGTCCCACCTGGTGACACTGGTGACACTTTGTCGTCCTTTTCAAGGTAGCAAGGTCTACTCTAGGTCTCGGATTTTCCTCGTTGTCCCTATTCTGATTATTTGATCTCCTTCCCATCGTCCCTGTTCCCTGTTGCTGCTGTCCACCCTTTCCAGCCGACTGCATCTGAACCATCATCAACTTCTCCTTAAGTTTCTTTGCTTTGGAATCTATTTCATCACTGCAATACCTTGCGTATCTCAAAATTTCATCCAATGGTTTGTTTTGCCAGCAAATTAAATGTTGCTGAATCATCAAACAAATATCAGGTCTCAACCCCAAAACGAACTTCGATACGAACTGTCCTATGTCTTTGGGATCCATTACATCTAATCCACTGTATTGTTTGAACGTTTTCAGCAATCGCTCATAAAATTCATGGACTGTCTCCTTGGGTTCCTGTCTAGTTCGGTCTATTTTCACCCAATCTATATCCTGCGGTGGCACCTTCTCTTTCAGCCATGTCATCACCCTTTCATATTTTTCCATTACTCTTTCTGACGGTCCATTAGTATGAGCATTTCTTTCTGGCTCTGCTGTGGGCCATTCGACACTAACCTTGCATGCTGTCCACAAGTCTCCTGGGACCACAATATCAAATAAGGTGTTCAAATCAATCCACAGTACTTTAGAGATTTTCACAAACCTCGCTACCTGCTTGTACCACTCTACAGGATTCTCTCTTAACTTTGGAAATGAATTGGTAAATGCAGCCAAATCTCCTCTACTCCAGGGCACATGTACTTAACTCCCATTCGCTATTTCTCGCAAAGGGTATGCCTCCATCCGCAGTGGCCCTCCCTCCGGGGACATCACAATCGTGCTCCGCCTGACAGTCCCTTTCTTGGACCACCTTTCTTCCCATTTATCCAGATCTCTCCATGCCCTTATTCCTGTGATCAGTTCCCTAATGTGTGTTTTTAATCCAATTGTCCTCCTCTCATCGAGGTCCTGATCTGAATAATGCAACCTATGGTTACCCTGTAATGCCTTTGTTCTCGACAAGTCTACCATATACTTGTCTGCCAGTTCAGATAATTTCTCGTGAATTGCTCTCGCCTTCCGAGTAATATCCTTTGCTATAAACAGCACCTCATCTTGCTCATACATGTCAATCCTTTCTAAAGGCAACGTACCATCTATTATCTCGTCCAGGTCAGATTTTAAACTGGTCACATCGAGCCTTTTTGCCTTTATCACAGCTTTCAGTGTGTTGTCTCTAGAGAGCCCATCTACGTCTCTCCCATCACAGCTCTGAGTCCTACGTCAGGTCTCAGGCGTGTTATGGGGAGTCCTCCCATGCTCCCATCTCTCCAGGTCCCATGCGGTTCCATCCCCTACGGTGTATGGTGAAACACTGCTTGATTCCCCATAATCCCACATCTCCCATTCTGCCTGGTGTCTCTAGGTGTATGATAAGGCACTCCATTATTCCCCATGCTTTCGCAACTCCCCTGCTGTTCATGATCGCTCGACGCAGGGCAAGGCCCTTCACGGCTCCCCATGTTCCCGCGATCCCGCTCCTGTCCATGATCGCTTGACGCATGGTGAGACACCTCGTGGCTCCCCATGTTTCCGCGATTCCAATGCTGTCTGATATCGCCAGGTGCATGGTGAGTGCACTTAAAGCTATCCCTGTACTCTTGCGTCCTTCGGTCTCCCTCACTATGAATGAGACGAGACACCCCTCCACACTCTGTACTTCTACCTTCTTGCTCCTGCCTACTTCCACTGTGGATATGACGGGTAACTCCTCTACTCTCCTGACTCTTACCGTCCCACTCCTGACCGCTTTCGCTAGCCCCACCGTGAGACAATGTCCCATTGCCTTGACTTCCCCATTCAGCTTCCGCTTTTGACCTGTTACTCTGTGTTCATGTGGCAGCATCCCATTCTCTCAAGTCAGCTCTCAACTTCGGATTTCGGCTGTGGTCCTCTTAGATCCATCGGTCCTCTCTGACCCCCCTGATCTGTTATGGGATCCACTGCTGAATCCAATGGGGTGCTCCATTCTCTTGGTCCTGGCAATTGCCTCCGGGCATTTGTCATGTTGTTCCTTCTTTCCATTTCTGCTCTTTCTCTGTCTAGCCGTACCTGTTCCTCCTCTCGCACTTTCTCTGGGTTATAAATCGATACTATAGGACCTATGGTAACGGGTACTTGGAGAGCATCTGGCAATTGGTAAGACTCCGCACACTCCGTTGCTGGCACCTTCTGCACCACAAACCTTCGGACTACTCTCTGTACTGGACTAGGTTGAGGTGTTTCCTCACCTTTGGTGGGTTCCCAATCCATTGTAGGGAGTGGTCTATACTCCCCTATGCCAACCCTATCTTCCCTTGGGAGCTCGGTACCTTCCATCTCGCTATTGTACGGAGGCGGTCTATCTATCAACAACCTATTTATTAGGCTATCCTCTGTCTCGCTCTCATCATCCTCCTCTGGGGTTCTCTTGTCTCCTGTAACCTCTATCACTGGGTACAACTTATCCACTTCAATAGTCTGCACTCTCCATTTCTTGGCTTCCGCATCCCATTTGGCATCTTGTACTGCTCTTACCGATCGTCTCACTCTTTCTTGACGTCTGTTCTGGTTCCTGTCATGCGCCGCCCTAATCCATGCATTAAGGGCTTCAAACTGTGTTGGTCTAGGCAAAGGTCTCAATGAAGACATAACTGCTTTTAGCTGGTGCAACACTTCTAATCTAAACGTTCCGTATTTCGGAAAGGTCAGTTCCTCGTTCCCTTCTGTAATCTTACTCCAAGTGCTAAGCCACAGTATAGTATGCAACCCAACATTCGTAGCCATATAATTAGCTGGTGTACCCTCTGGCGGGGCCTCTTCCCCGTAATACGATTCTCTCCTTTTTCTCTTAAAGATCGCTCTAAAACATTTAAAACACTTCATGTTCGAAATCTACAAGATTTTCCTATTTCCCTGCGTTCGTTTACTTCCTGATGACAATCCACCAATCCCAGCGCGGTTCTTGCTAACCGGCCTATCCCAGCGCGGTTTCACACCAACTGGCCTATCACAGCGCGGTTTGCGTCAACCGGCCTATCACAGCGCTGCTTCACACCAACCGGCCTATCCCAGCGTGGTTCTCTCTGACGTCACTCGTCTCCCCTTCGCAGCAGTTCCCCTCCTTTCTCAGCTCGTCTCCCGGTCATACCCTGAAAAATGATTACTTCCGACCAAGCGATCACTTTTCTTGACTGTACGCCCACAGTCTAACTGTAATTGTCACCTTAACTGACAAAATTTCTTTCCGTGAACGTCCAGACAATCGCCTTGACTGATAGGTAACTTACACACAGTAAATTCCGACCAGCGTCCGTTACCCATACACTCACTCTTTCGTTCCCCCTATCTCGGTCCTGCGGGCGATCAATGGTACCTCATGACCCCCTTTACCATGGTCGACAATTACTCTGGATGTCCGATACACCCGAACCACTTAAGCTCTTCTCTGAACTTAAGATTTTTACCAGGTTGCGCGCGCTCACAACCTTGCCTCAATCACACTACAGGCATTCAACTCCGCATGACATTACAACACAAATACAACACAAAACACCGCAATCTGACAACGCATGACCCTTATTATACTCACTCTCGACCGACTCTGCTGCTTTTCTCTCGCGCCGTCAGCACCTTCTTCGGCAGGTGATTCTTCTGCTGCTCATCTCTGGATCTCTAGGGGCCTCGGGGTAATCTTAACCTAGTCTAGATCACCTTCCTCTAGAAGGTAACCATCCTCTGCTACCAACTGTTACGGTGGGATTTTTGATCTCTTATCTGATCACTATAGATCTAGATCCCAACTCAGGTCGACTGAACCTTTGTTACCTGTCATAGAGTAAAAAGCAATCCACTACTAGGTTAATCAGTTCAAGACTTTACACAACTCTGAAGAACCACTTACCACGAATAAGTTTTAAAGTTTTATTATAAAGCCAAAGATAACTGGAGATACAAACATCTCAATATAAGGTTCAAAAGATACACTGGCATCAATACAAACATGAATTCTCTAAATGCTCTTAGGCGACAGAAGAATATCACCAAGACTAATTCAAAGATCAGCAAGTTTGCAAGAATAGACACAAGTTGTAACTTGAGCGTCATTTACAAAAGGAAGAAACATCCAGATTAGACTGTCCCTACACTAGACTAAGTGACATCCCTACTTAGCAGGATCTTAACCTAAAAAGGTGTCAGCCGTGGTGACTTCCAAAGAAGTTCACTCACTTTCCCTTAGTCTCTGTTGTAAATCTGTGCATTGCAGTTGTGCCCTCTCTGCCTACCCATCCGCTCTCTAAGGTTCCTCAGGCCATCTGCTCTCTCTCCACCCAAGGGTGCTGTCCCTAATACAAAATCACAATTACAGTTGAAACGCCCCTCAGAGACGCCCCTCACGTACACCCCTCACGTGGTGTCGGTTCTGGCTTTTTCCATGCTGATACTCCTCTGGGCTCCTTGTTAGTGTTGACCTTGCTTCTCAGGCTTTTCTCCGGCAAGACGGTACCCCCCAGGAAATTCCTGAAGCCTCCTCCAGGCCTGTGCCTGTCTCCCAGAACAGAGCTCTATTCATCACTCTCTTGATTGGAACCCCCTCGCACCTGCAAACAGACACCCATGAAGTGGGCCCCAAATTCCGGCCTCCAGCTTATCTCACAAGTCGCAAACCTTCGAGCATGGTCCACAATTTATGCTTAACAGGACCTGATTTTAACTAGCACATGCAGATCAAAAAAAACAACTTATCTCTCCAGGCCCACTAGAATTACATGAAACAGGCCTGTGCACTCTATGAACCTTTATTTCTCAGCCTAAAACAGTATTCTAACTTATTACACACTCTGGTTATAGGAAACACTTCTATAAAACATATATTTTCAGTCTATAATCAATAATACTTTGAATTATAACAACAGTAGTCCATCTTATGTGAGAATGTAAAGGCACGTTTTCTTTCTTAATGAACTGCCATGAGGCATACACGTTTCTACGTTTGGCAGCATTACTTCTCTTTTGCAACAGCCACATAACATGGAAATTAATAACATTCTAACATCTCTAAACATTACTACATTAGCTTTTCACACTGATATATGCATTCTGTATTAATTAAACACTTGTATGTGTATGCACTCTATAAATTCGACACTCTTATATGTTCCTTTAACTAAACTCGTGCAACGTGCTTGTAAATATGGTGCACTTCTACATTTTACTTAAATTGCGCTCTCTCATTGTACATGTGATTACACATAAGTATGTGAGAAAACATTAATGGCTTAGAATGCTTTGTGTCCAACTTCCAATAGGATTCTCTGCACAGTCCAGAAAGTTAAACATCAGTGACCCATGCAGCAATCTACGCTGCCTCTTCTATCTACATGGGCCAAACTCAGTGCTCCTCATAGCTGATATGGCTCCTATGTACTGCCCTGACAGCAGGACGACATGCCAATAGCCTTCACTTAGGCATTACAGCATGACATTATGAACAGAATCCATTGTATGCCAATATCAGGCTTGTGTGATGGCTATGCACTGTGCTCCATGCATCCACTGTACACATGTTCTGCATTCATAGTTCAATGTACCTCTGTTTATGTCTCATAGGTGGACCGAAGCCCTGCACAAGAGGAGAGGTGGACAGTTTTCAGGACCTTAATACTACCAATGAGTATCAAGTTATAACTCTGTTTATCCTTAAGGGTACTTCTAATATTCTGCATGTAAAGTTAGCACTGAATTGTGCCACAACTATCATAAGCATGTGCAGACAAGCTGCACCATACATGTGGCTTGACATGCTATCTTGGAAGATGTCACATCAAACTATCCATCTGAGAAAAATATATCCAATCACAATGCATCACATCCAGCCACACTTAGGGTATATTTGCAATGAGTTGATGCCACCAGAATGTCTAATTTACAAGGTGACGGTAAGCCAATTAGTGGCTTCATCCCACCTTGTAAATAATGCCCCTATTCACGCAGTACTTAGCATGAAAGGGGCATGTAACGTGTGTTACAGTGGCGTCCCGTTACCGCACCCATTTCTTTTTGTTGCTGCCCCATATTTCCAAGGTATGGGGCAGGGCCATAAATACAGCCAGGGAATACTTGGTCTTAAACAGGGTTGCGAGGAGTAAAGTCTTATTTGTCCCTGTATATTGCTCTTTCTGCAGCGCACATAGCAAGAGAAAATTTCCATCACACAATAGGTTTGAACGGGAGGTATTTCTTCCAGCATACATACAAATTTCCCTACAATGCAGACACTTTAACACCATGGTGCAAAGTTGGCAGCATTGGCGCAATCATAAACCATTGTGTGCTAGCGCAGAATAAAAGGACCAAACAGACGCAGAACCGCCACATTTGTCACATCGCAAAGGGGTTCATGAGGATGGGCCGCAGATTTGACAGGGAGAAGGCCTACAAAACCTGGGTTTTTCCTGCTTGTGGGAAAGTGCCACAGATGACAAAGGAGAAACGGGCCAACAAGGACACAGGACAGGTAAGAAGACAGGAATCTCAAGCAGGACCTTCTTCTGCACCTACACCTGTGCCAGGCCAGCCTCCACAACACAGTGCTGGTGAATCTGGGTATAAGAGGGTGACTTCACAGGACGTGAACATTTTCAAGTTGAAGCTGGCAGGTCTTGTGGTGCAGATGACCACATTAATGAAGATGGTTAACACGCTGCAGCAGTCTGTGGATCGCAAACTGCAACAGATGTAGGCCCTCCAACTGAACAATCCATTTATGGATATTTCGTTTTTTTATGATAGTAATAGTTATGTAATAGGTAAGGTTATAATAGATAGGGTTAGATTAGAATACGCTAATATTTAAATACTACTGATGTTTTTTGTTTCAAATCTGTTTTTATTTTTCAGCAAGGTGAAAGGGTCACACTCCACAAGGGAATCAGGTATGCAGCGATAAGCCTACAACCCTATTCAGGGCCGGCCGCGTGATAGAAGAGCATATCAGATGGCATTGAAGTCCAGGGGGAAGGAGAGTTATACCCAGCGTTGCGCCTACAACCCAGAGGGGCCGGCCGTGATCAAATAGCAGAGCACAAAATTAGGTAGGCCTGTGGAGTGGTAAGACCCAGGGGGGCTTTCTATGCTATAGACAGGCAACAGGCCCGTATGGAACAATCATTTCAACAGGGCATCAGCGCCGAAAAGCAGACAGTAATAGCAAGAAAAAGAACAGCTAGAGAAAGAGAAGCAGGAAAAGGAGGTGGGATAGGAGAAGAAGAATAGAGACAGCGTGCGGGGGGGGCTCGATATTCGAGTCTATTGACGGTAGAGGTGAGGCGCAGCTTAGGCGGGCAGTCAAGGTAGCAATCTGCTCGGGTCAGGGGGGACAAGAGCATCCTCAAACAATCTCAGCGCCCTGATTTTGGTAGGCACGTAGCGCGCCCGTTCAACTGCGCAAAGGTTTTTGACTAGGGGCTGCCACACAGCTTTGAAGCAGGTATCGCGCGCCTGCAGCCGGGCTGTGAAGAGCTCCATCGTAAGGACATGCCAGAGGCGTACAAACCAAGCCCCGATTGGAGGAGCTTCAGGCTTCTTCCAGTATAAGGCTATGAGCTGTTTGACAGCACCCAGCATTTGGAGCGCCAGGATCCAAACACTCCTGGTGAGGGCCTTTAGAGGAGCAGGTTTAACACCCAGCAGGATGGTGGTAGTGAGTTCAGGCAGAGGAAATCCCAGCACCCCCCTGATGTGGCTAAGGACCTCCTTCCAGTAGAGATTAAGTGCCGGGCACGCCCACCAGATATGAATGAGATCCCCCGTTGCAGATCGGCACCGCCAACACAGGGGCGAGGAGGCAGGAAACATCTGGTGCAGGCGCTGCAGAGTATAATACCATTGAGTCATTAATTTATAGGCATTTTCCCGCTGTGGGATGCTACGGTATATTTTGGGGATGTCCCGCCAGAGCCTATGCCATTGCGCAGGGGTAATGTTCGTGTCTGACAAAGCCTGCCACCTGCCCTGGTAGGGGTGGGAAGGCGGTGTCTGCGGGTGCTGCAGGATCTGGTAAATACGAGGTACCAGTCCTTTGGATTCACTGGGGTGGCGGGCCAGCCGCTCAAAGGGGGTGAAGGCGCGCGTGGCCGCCTAGTACATTGCGTCTGCAGTCACCCAATGTCGCAGCTGGGTATACTGCAGTTGTGCCATCACCGGGACATGGAACTCTTCTCTACATTGGGTGAAGGGTTTTAGTTTGCCCTCCTCGAATAGGTCCGTAACCACCCTGCAGTCCCCTTGCGTCCACTTGGCAAAGGCCCGCGTTTGGCGTGCCGGCGGAAAAGACGGATTCCCTTCGATCGGGTGTGCGGCAAATAAAGGTCGTAAGGCCTCTGCGAGCAGCTACCGCGGCCCAGATGTCAAGCACCGTCTTCGTGGGGACCACCAAATAGGCGCTCTTAGAGCGTGCCACCCGCTGATGCCAAACTAGGTCCCAGATGGTACGCCCCGTCACAGCCCGATCCATGTGAAGCCATCCCTTTTCACTCTCCGTCACTCCCCACTCCACCACAAAGCGGAGGTGCGAGGCCCAGTAGTAATCCAGTAAATCGGGGCAAGCCACCCCCCCTATCCCGCGGTGTTATTAACAATTTCTGGGAGAATCGAGACCTCTTACCGCCCCAGATGAAGGCTGTGAGGGCACGGTGGAGCAGGATGGGCGTGGGGAGACACTGAAATAGGTACAGGATTTTAGGGAGGATTGACATTTTGACAGTGTTGAGCCTGCCCAGCCATGTCAGCACCACGGGCTTCCACTGTCGTTGTTCCTCCAGGACCAATCGTTGACACTCCCACCAGTTTACTTGCGACCACGTGTCCAGGGAAGGGGTTATCTGCAATCCGAGGTAACGGATGCTCTGGGCGGCCCACTGGTATGGCGCCAGCTGCTTGAGGCGAGGGATGTCTGCCTCCGGAACGGTAATGTTGAAGGCCCAGGACTTGCCGGGATTAATCTTAAGGCCAGAGGCCCGCTCGAAAAGGGTCAGCGCAGAGTGGAGTGCCGGCAGAGACTCGCCAGGGCGGGTGAGAGTGAGGAGAAGATCGTCAGCAAACAGCGCCACCTTGTTCTCACGGCCCCCCATGCAGTTGCCAAGGATGTCGGGCGCCTGCGGGATCATTGCCACCAGCGGCTCCACCCCTAGGGTGAAGAGCAAGGGCGATAGGGGGGCACCCCTGTCGGGTGCCCCTGCGGATGGGGAACGGCGCCGAGAGCTGTCCATTGACCCGGATCTGGGCCTGCGGAGCGAGGTATGGTGCTATGATCCTGGTGATCATGTCGGTCCCAGTCCAAGCTTGCCCAGGACCGCCCATAAGAAGGTCCAGCCCACCAGGTCAAAGGCCTTCTCCACGTTCAGTGAGAGGAGGCAGGCCGGAACATTCCAGTGACACGCCTTCTTCACCAGGTGAGCTACTTTGCGGACGTTGTCTGCCCCCTGCCGATTGCGGATGAAGCCAACCTGATCTGGGTCTACCATACCGGGCATGTGGGGGTCCAAACGCTTCACCAGGAGTTTGTTGTAAAATCAGTGTTCAGCAAGGCTATGGGGCGGTACGAGGCGCACTGCATCGGATCCTTGCTGGGTTTTAGAACCAGTGCTATCTCCGTCATTCCCAAGTCCCGAGACGGGCCCTCCCCATCGGTAAATAAGTTGAACAGTCTCAAGAGGTGAGGTCCAAGCTGCGCGTGGAACATACGGTAAAAGGATAGAGGCAGACCATCCGGTCCTGGAGTTTTCCCAAGGGGAAGATCCCGTATGGAGGATGCTATCTCCTCCTGGATGATTGGGTTTTCCAAGGCCGTTGCATAGCATGGGTGGAGGGCCGTCCCCGTATAGGCTTGTACGACCTCCTCCACAGCTCCTGGGTCTGGTGGTTCCTCCTGATAGAGCGCGGTGTAGCAAGCTCGGAACGCTTTGCATTTACCCTTCTCTGAGACGCCTTTCGTCCCGTCAGAGAGCTGAACACTAGCGATGTGGTTCTTGGCCGCCTGCTCCCTCAATCGCCTTGCCAACAAGCTGCCTACCTTTTCTCCACCCGCAAAGTATTTCTGCTTCAGGGCCAACAGGGAAGATTCCGCCTTGTTGGTGCGCAAGAGTCGGAGCTGACCTCTGAGCATGGCCAGCTGCCGTCTAGACACAGCGGAGGTGCTATTATGGTCCTGCTGTTCCTCAAATTTTATATCTCTCTCCAGATTATCCTCGAGGGTCCTGACCGCGCGAGTCCGTACAATAGAGAGGGTGGTGATGTGCCCCCGAATGGTCGCATTGAAGGCGTCCCATACGACAGGGAAGGGTGTCTCCGGCAGGTCGTTGTTAGCGAAGTAAGAGTCTATGGCCACCCTGATGCTGTCTACATCAGCCGCATCCCTCAGGACGCTCGGCGGTAGACGCCATCGTGCCTCTCAAGCGGGGTGACCGGCTGGATCCTGTAGCAGAAATTCAAAGTGCGCATGGTCCGATAGCGAGATGGCAGGAATGGAAGAGCCCAGGACATCCCTCAGCAGAGCGTGAGAGATAAATAAATAGTCGATACGGGAGTACAAGCGGTGGGCATGAGAGTAAAACGAATAATCTTTCGATCCTAGGGAGCGGTAGCGCCATACATCATAGAGTCCCAGGTCCGTGATCTGGGTACGCAGCGCAGAGGAGATGGCCCCAGAGCCGTAGCCCGAGGTATCGCTACGATCAGCATGCGGGTTCCAGACTAGGTTAAAATCTCCCCCCAGGATCAGGGAGGGGTCCCCACGCGGGACGTTTGTGTTAAAAAGCATGCGTAGGTACCGATCCTGCAGCTGGTTGGGTGCATAAACATTACATAAAGTGAAGGTGCGTCGGCCAACGCCCACACTCACCCTGAGGAAGCGCCCGTCGTCACTCCTGAAGGGCTTGGTGTCCCCCCGCCTGATGCCCTGTCTACACAGAATCGCCACTCCTGCTGTCTTAGTGCTTGCTGCAGCCCAAAATTGAAGGGGATATCTGGGGTGCGCCATGCGCCCAACGTCTGCCTGCAGAAGATGGGTCTCTTGGAGAAATATGATGTCAAGGTTCTGCTGCAGGAGGTATCGCCAGGTCTGCCGCCTCTTATTGGGGGAGTTCAGGCCCTTGATGTTAAGCTCCAGGACCTTTAGGGGACTAGGCAAGGAGGCAGTCATATTGAAGTTCTAAGGGGAGTCACCTGCACCCCTCCATCACTCCCCCGCAGCCGCCCACCAGCACAAACACCCCGCGACAGTGCAGCTCGGGCCAAGCGCCATTGTCACACCCCACCCACCCCGCACAAGTTAAGAAGAAAGGAAGGGGAAGGAAGGAAAGTAAGGAAGGCCAGAAAAAAGAGTAAGACAAGGAGAAAACATATGGTCCGTCAGTGGCCAACAGGGCCAAGTCCAGTTGATCCCGCCAACGGGCATCCTACACCCGGGAGTTCGGATATGCCCAGGGATGTCACTCCCACAGGGATCACCAGAGATAGGGGCGTAGCTTTTCCTGGGGTCATGGTGGGTAGGAGCCCCGGCGTCGCCCACCCTAGAGATAGGAGCTGGGGTGCAAAACCAGGTAGGGCAGTCGTCTTCGGTGGCTTCCTGAGGGAAGGGGGGGAGAGCGCTCACCCCCCGAACAAGTAGATCATGAGCCGTCTGGAACAGTCTCCTGCAAGATCACGGGGTTGGCGGACGAGATGTAGCCTCCTCTCGGTCTCCCTCCAGGGACTTGATATGGGCGATAATGTCCTGCTTGGTCTGGGAGGCAGACTGCTCATCCACTCGGGGTGCGCGGCGGTGTCGTTGGACCGTGGTCCAAGACGGTTTAGCTGGGTTACGCTCCTGCCTTTGTGGGCGCACCGGACTCGCCGGCGGTGATGTCGGGAGCTGCAGAAGCTGCGCCGCCTCAGTGAATTTCCTCACAACTCTCCGTTTGGTCTCCCACTGGAAGATAAGGGCAAAGGGATGGCCCCATGGGTAAGCGATGCCCAGGTCCCGCAGCTTTTCCGTCAACGGTCTGAAGACTCACTGCCGCTGTAGGTTGTTGGGTGCTAGATCCTGGAAAATTTCGATTTTGTGACCCCTAAAAGTAAGGTCCGGATTGCTTCGCGCGGCCCGCTGGATGGCCTCCTTCTCCGTAAAGATGTGGACCCTCGATAGGATATCTGGGAGAAGTCCTGGGCGCGATCTAGGGCCGGTGGTGAGCCATCGCTGTCACCCCAAACCTCATGGAGGAGCTGCGCAACAAAAGTTAGGACATCCTCCCTTCTTCTCCAAGTGGTATGCCGCGGATGCGGAGGTTGTTCCGACGGCTCATATTCTCCAGGTCTTCTTGCTTGACCTGCAGCTCTATGTGCTGTTCCTATAGCGTTGGCAGGCGTTGCCACAGGAGCTCCTGGTCCTCAGTGCGGGCATCAACTGTCTTCTCCAGGCCGTCCACGTGATCTCCCAGGTCCGTGACCTCCCGGCACAGCTCCCGCACACAAGTGTGGACCGCAGAGCGAAGGGAGCCGATCTCCATTTTCAGTTCAGACATAAAGGATGTCATAAATGCCTGCATTACCGGGGCCGTGCCCCCCAAGGCACTCGGCGCCTCTGCCGCCGTTGCTCCCGTTTTTCCCCACATTGCCACCACTGAGTTGTCCCTGGGGGGCGCTGTTGTTTCAGTCTTGCCCCCTTTGAGCGCGTCATAGACAGCGTTGATGTGACCCTGCCAGCCGGGGTCGGGGCTGTTGAAGGCGACAACCAGATCGTGGGAGAGAGTCCTCTCGACAGCCCCCCCAGAGCACCACAAATCAGGACCCCAGGCAACCCAAACACTAGTCGCCAGCAAAGACACAATGACAGGGTCATCCCACTGAGGCATGTAAGGTGGCGGTCCGATCACAGGCAGAGCCCGTCCAGCACCGTGGGCCAGGCGTCAAGGTTCCCAGGTCAGGGGGGTTCGCAGTACAGGCTCTCAAAGTCCTTCACAGGGGGGAAGGGGGAGCCCCAGATACACAAGGCGGAGGAGCTGCCAGGGGGGGGGGGAGGTAAGCGGCCACCTCGTCGTCACCCGCCGAGGCCTCTCAGTCCAAGGCACCGCTATGCATCCTCTTGTAGTGGGGCCGAACGTTTCGCCGGGTGGGGGGGTGGCCCGTACCTCCACAGCCCGCAGCTGGCTACAGGCCAACGAGCAGTAGCCGTGCTATATGGGGGCTCACAGGATCACAGGCTCCAGAAGCTCCCCACCACAGGCACCAGCGCGGGGGGGTCACCAGTTCTGGGCAGGGCCGGCACTCGCGGGGTCGATCAGCCCGCCAGGCGGGCCACGCCGGCAGTAGGGAGCGTTACCAAGGCTCCGGCTGCAGACTTCCCGCCACTGTCGCCCCAGTCACCAAAGGGCCACACCGCTCATCAAGGTCCCCGCCGTCATCCGCGGGGGGGGGGGGGCGCCATCACCACCACCACCGGGCCACACCTCCCGCCAGGTCCACCGCTTCAGTCCGCGGGTGGGGGGGCCCACACCTCAGGGCCCCAGAGCCGCCTCAAGGACCGGCAGCCAACGGGCAGCAGGCCAAGTCCCCTCGCTGGGGATGCAAAATGGCGGCCCACGGGGGCTCCAGCCAGAGAGATCAGAGAAGTCTGGAGGCCGGTGGCAGCGAGCTCAACGGACAATCCTGCCGCGGCTATGCCTCAGCCCACAAAACACCAGCAAAGGAGCACGTTCTCGGGGCCAGCGACCCCTCCGGAGGCAACAGATAGCCGGGCTGGGTTCCGTACAGGCAACTCAAAATGGCGGCTCCCGCCCAAGGATCTCTCTCGTCACCTCACCGCCGGGCACCGCTGCGGCCACGGATCTTGTAGGAAGGGCACTCAAGGCTCCCTGGGCAACACAGGACTGCAGCTACCTCTGGGTGAGTAGGGATCACCCCGGGGTCAGCTAGAAATCGCTTTAGACGGCGGTGGACGCCGGGAGCTCCTGAGAGACACGTCCTACCACATTGCTGGGTAAGCCGCACCCCCTCTTTATGTTTTTTATGATACAACTTTTACGGTGCGGGTTGTTTTTTGCGTGGGTGGGCTCTGGTTCAAAAGTTTCAAGCATATGGTCACAGACAACATCCGAATGCTAGCAGACAATAGTCAGGCAGTGCTCCTTATACTGCTTGACCTATCTGCAGCATTCAATACCATCTCCAACCAGATCTTGCTTGGGAGATATAGGCATCCAGGGGAACGCACTAAAATAGATGACTAACTTTCTGCCTGAAAGAACTCAAACCAACAATCTAGGACCTTTTAAATCACAGACCACTAATGTTACAAAGGGAGTACCCCAGGGCTCATGTTTGAGCCCTACCCTGTTTAACATTTATGTAATCCGCTGACAAACCTATTGAGAAACTTAGGATTCATACCTATTTCCAATGTCGACGACACACAACTGCTTCTCTCTTTTGACAAGTTTAACACCAGCATTCAGACTACCTTTTCAGGGGGCATGAAAACCATCACTGATTGGATGAGTAACAACTCCCTTCAGTTAAGTGCAGAGAAAACAGAAATTATGCTATTCAGAGAAGCAGTAACAAGGTGGTCGCCCAACTGGTGGCCAGGAGAACTAGGCCTGGCCCTTCCCCAAAACAAGGGGTAAAGAACCTTGGGGTCCGAATTGACCAGAAGTTAAGCTTAGAGGAGCATGCCACCTCAACCACTGAGGCCTGTTTCCATATACTAAGCCTTCTTCGCCGAGCCTTCTCCCTACTTCCGCTATCCACACGGAAAACCCTGATACAAGCATTGGTCCTAAGCCGTCTGGACTACTGCAACGCTCTGTTGATTTCAGCCAAGGAATCTTCCTTTAACAGACCCAAGTAGTCCATAACACAGCAGCCTGATTCGTGACCAATGCCCCCCCCAGAACAGATTCACTCCCCCCTACTCCGTTAGCTGCATTGGCTACCCATCCGCAAAAGGATAACATTTCACATTTGCTGCAGTGTCTAATAAGCCCTAAAGAACTTGGGACCAAGGTATATGACAGACAAGCTAGTCAGATATATTCCTTCCAGGACCCATTTTCAGGGTCCAAAGATCTGCTTCTCATACCTTGCATAAAACAGGCTCATTAGGGGGGAAAGCCTTCTCCTATTTGGCCCCATTATATTGGAACCCGCTGTCCATCCACCTATGTCTCTGCTCCAACTACCTAGCCTTCAGAAAGCTGCTAAAAACCACACTGTTCTGATCTTCCCCGTACTGGTTGTCAAGGGAAGTCACAGGGCGGAGATACCCTGGCTGGGGTGATTCATGCGCGCTATAAATGAAATAAATAAATAAATAAAATATGTGTATATAAAACCCCCAAAAATTTTAATATTTGTGTAGGCTTAAATGTTTAGTTTGTTGATGTGTACATTAAGTAATATATGTTTGTTTCATGTGCTTATATGTGTTAAGGTGGGTGTGGGTTAGATGGTTAAGTGGTCTTCTGTGATACATGTGTAGCATAGATTTAGTTAAGGTTAGTTAAGATAGATTAGTGTTGAGTTGGAATAGGCTAGTTTAGGTCAGATATGTTAGGTGCAGAAATGTTATCTTAAGAATAGTTAGGTTTCTATGTTAGATTTATTTGTTTTCTTTTATATTATAGAAATTAAGAAACATATTTTCTCTTTTGCATTCTTGTTTACTATTGTGCAGCATGACAGCTGGCACATATGTTTAGGAGGGTTTGCGCCCATGCTATGTCATTCTCAATATGGGTAGTAGCCTTGTGTATCCTCCGGGATGTCATCATTGGATTTGAGGCACCTATGGCTGGTGTGTAGGCTACCTGCCATAGTCTCCATCCCCACATGCACCTCATTCACAAGCTTATGCTGGAGTCCTACAGCACTCTGTCGGAAAAGAAGTTGTATGTCCTCGGAGTCTAGTGGTGGTTGTGTGCTGGCAAGTGCACTTGTGTGCGGCTCGTCTGGAGACCCTGCTATGTTGGTGGCCCTCCCAGCAACTGGAGGAGGAGTCCTTATGGAGTCCAGGATTTGGTGGATGGTATCCTGATCAAGGGTGGACAGGCTCTCCTCCTTGTCAGGAAATTTCAGTGGGTCAGGCACCAGGGCACATGGTATAGGTGCATCCTCTGCAAAGAGCTAGGGATATATTACTTCTGATTGCACAGGGATTATGGGTTGAGTTGCCTCTACTACTTCACAGGGGACACATTTACAATTGATTGCTGGGGGCCAACAGAGCATGCCTTCTTCAGGGGCCAACCTACAGCATTACATGGAGAGAAGGTATGCGCTGTGTCTTAGTGACGTGTCCCACTAGTGTCCTTTACATCCTGAGCTGTAGAAAAATAAATTAGTTTTATAAGGTGCACAGCTACCCAAAAAGGGTTTCCCAGCGCCAGCCTGAGGAATGGAAAAAAGTAGCTGTATATTGGGTGTATATTGGGTGAGCAGCTATGTTTTTAGAATTTTGCAGAAGTTTTCAAAGCTTGTTTCATTGCAAGGGATGCAGGAAGAGTGTTCCACAGAGTAGGGCAAAGAAAAGCAAAGGAGCGGCCGCCCATCCGTGGGAGTTTTACCCCTGGGAACCAAGAATTTTCCCTCAGTTGTGAAACGCAGCAGGTTGGCAAGGCTGGGCTAAGGCTTGCAGGTATTGGGGAGCAGTGCCTGACTTGATCTTAAACAAAAAGCTCAAGAATTTGAACTTGACACAGCTTTCCACCTTAAGCCAGTGGAGATCATGTAAATAGCTGGAGATGGAAGTAGTTTTGGAAATCTGACACGGCAGTCTGGCTGCGGCGTTCTGTACCACCTGCAGCCTCCGTAGCACATCCTTGTTAGCCCCTAATTAGAGGATGTTACCATACTCTAGTCTTGAGGTCACGAGCGCCTGGACTACGGTTCTTTGGGTGGAGCAGGGGAGCATCCAAACACTTTTTTTAACCATTTCAGCACCTTAAAGCAGGTAGCCGCCACTTTTACTGCTTGCTGTCTCATAGACAGCTGATCGTCAATAATAAAGCTCAGATTACGGACTTGTTGGGTGGGCTGGGGTGGGGCTTCCATTTCGGTAGGCCAATGCTGGGAGCCCCATAGATCTTTATTTTTGCCCAAGATGAGGACCTCGGTTTTGTCACCATTAAGTTTAAACAGATTAGTTTGCATTCATGCTGCAATTTTTCTTAAGACGTCCTGAAGAACTGATGGACCAGATACCTTCTCTGTGGAAAGCTAAAAGATAATCTGGGTATCGTCCGCGTATGAGAAGAGGGAAAGCCCGGACTCCTCTGCAATGATCGCCAGAGGTTTGACGTAGATATTGAATAACAATGGGCTGAGAATAGAGCCCTGAGGAACCCCATAGGGAAAAAAGTGAGTATTGGAGAAGCAGAAGAAAAGATTTGAAATGTACGATTGGTAAGAAAAGATGTCAACCAGTCCAGTGCTAAGCCAGAAATACCGAGGGAATGAAGGGATTTTATTAGTACGGTGTGAGACACTGTGTCAAATGCGGCGCTTGAATCAAATAATATGAGGGCCACTGTGTCCCCCATATCCAAATGTTGTCTCAGCATTTCCATAAAACCTAATAGGGTTGTCTCTGTTGAAAAACCGGCTCTGAATCCAGACTGGGAACCATGTAATCAATCAGAGGATTCAACAACCTGGGTGAGTTGAGAATTTATATGCTGTTCCAAAATTTTAGAGTATAACGGAAGTAAGGAGATAGACCTAAAGTTGGATCAGAGTTGGCCTTCTTCAAAAGCGGAAGGATCATAGGGTGCTTCCAGTCAGGCGGAACAATTGCTTCCTGTAAGGAAGCATTAAGAAGGCCCATAATTAATTCGAGAGATGTATCAAGTTGCTGCAACACCATGGTAGGTAAAAGGTCGTAAGGGGAACCTGATTTGATGCTTCCTAGGATTTTCTTAAGTATATTAATATCTAGGAGCAACCAAAATTGCAGTTTGTTGATGGGTTCTGCCATAGCAATAGACACAGGACTGGATTTTTGCTGCATAAGCATGACTGTCTGAGTCACTAAGCATGGAATGAATATGCTTTACTTTGTGCACAAAAAAATTAGCGAGGTCATCGCACTGTGATCTATGTAGGGTGAGGGGTGTGGGCTGAGTGTCTGAGCCCGATATTTTTTTAACCATTGTGAACAGAGTATGGGAGCAGTTCTGTGCATTGGAAATGGAGGATGCAACATAACTTGCACGCGCTGATTTACAATTTTTTAAAGCCTTTTTATATTTTAATTTGGAATCAGTTGCATATTCTCTCCTCCAATGCCTTTCAATGACCTGCCATGCACCAATACAGACACCCTTGCAGCATGATGCAATACTGAGAGGCTTTTTGCTCTCACTATGCATGGTGCTGAATGCAGCACACATGGACTGGTGACATGACAATATAATTATCTTCGCTACTACTCAGCTGAGCCGCTCCTGGTGAGGCATGGCCTTCTAACGCATTTCTATGTTTACTTATCATGGTCATTCAGCAAATGTGTCAAAACTCATAGGTGTTGGCTCAGAACACCTGGCCTCATTTACAAGCTCATTGCACTGCTGAAGCTCTATTTTTATTGATGCACCAGGAGTGCAATGCACTTTCCCGTATTTACAATGCCACTCTGCGTGACTTTACATGGCTCTGTAAATAGCTTTTCCTATTCACTCATAACTCTACGTAAAAGGAACACTCAATGAGTGTTGCTGAGTGTGTTCCCACCAAACATCCATGGAACTTGACGCATTCACAGATTTACTACCTTTTGTAAACTTGGAAATGCGTGAGAATCCAGCAACTTCCCAGGGGAAGCGTAAGGACGTGCAACAAGAATAAATACTTTTCTTTCTCCTCATTTCTTTCTCTTTCTATGCATGCTGCATTTTGCAGTACTTATAGAAAGAGAGAAAAAACATTTAATGATTGATTTTGTGCAGGAAGCTCTCCCTTCCTGCACATAAACAATCATCACCTCAGTGCAGGCACCCTCTCAAGATGACACAAGGGTGTCTGCACTGGCGCACAGCTGTTGTTTGCGTGCCGGCGCAGGGGAGAAGGACAGGAATGTGCCATATCTTCCAGATACGGCAAATCCTGGTGGGGAATGAGATGTAGTGGTGTAGCTGGGTCAGCATGGCCTCCAAGAAACTCCTTAGGCAGCGGATATCCCCCCTGCAATAGCGACTATCCCCTGGAAGCTTCTGGAGGCCAGAAGGTGCAGGCTGCACAATACCTGGACATGTGTGGGCACGGCATTGGTCCTCCTTGTTGGGTGCTGCATCAGGGGGTCTGGGTCCCGGATCAGCTTGATGATCATTGCCCCATTCAGGCAGTACTTAGCGTAAATTTGCTCCCTGGTTTGGCCCAGAAGGGTGACCCGCTGGCGGAATATCCGCTCCTGGATCCTACGTCTGTTCCGTGCTGCTCGCTGTAGCCTTCGCCGCCAGACCACCATGTAGAGTCCTGGCATTGTGAGAGTCCTCATGCTCCAGCTGAATATCCTTAAGTGTGTTTGGTCAGGCCTGCACCTGTTGGTAGTTTGTAAACGTTTTTTTGAAAAGTTTTTTTTTCCTTACTGGTTGCCACCTGGTTTGGGTTCTCCTTAAATTGCGCCTCACAAATAGCGATTTTCGGGATTTTCGCATTCTGCGATTTTTCATGAATAGCGATTGCAATTGTTTTGCGATTTTGCAGATTAATTCGCAGATTCCATGGTTTCTCGCAATTTCAGAATCGCTAATGGGCTTCTTCCAGGATTCTGCGAATTTATTTGCGAAATCGCAATTTTTCTTTAGCGAATTCGCATTTTTAGGGATTACAATGTCATGAATTCCTTTTCATAAAATTGCGATCGCAATTGCTTATTCGAAGCTATTGCGATCGCAATTTGGCTTCATGAATCTAGCTGATAGTGGTCTGCTGACCTAACAGGGCACCATCCCTGTGATGCCGGCGATTCCTAGTGGCTCGCAACTTGCGACCTACCTCATTAAAATTCATGAGATAGGGATTGCTATTTTAAAATAAAAATAAAAAGTTTTACACAACAGGATTAGCAATTTACTGATTGCGATTCAGATAAAATCGCAGTTAGTAAAACGCTATTCTTAATGTTAGTATGTATGGCCCTTGGTGTCTGCAGCCTGTGTTGTGGGTCACATGACTAGGTGTAGTTGGCAGTTGGCCTTTGTGTATTTCTCCCAGACAGTGTCACAAACGTGGACTGGGTGTTGGCAGAATGGGCCATCTTAACAAGATGGGTGGGGGTGGATCCGTCACCTACCAGACCTGCACTTTTATAGGGGCTGCCTCCTGCACTCCCAAAGGACTTCATACTAGCCATTTTGGGGCCTGAGCAAGAGAAGAAAGGAAATTCCAGAAACAAATGTGGAAGGAAGTCTAGAAGTTTCTCCTCACTTTAAAGCTGGCTCCTGCTATAAATATTGGACCCTGATCGCCACTGTTCAAACACTCCTGGGATGCAGAACCCAGGACTTCTAGAGTGTCCCCAAGGGTCAGTCAACTGGGCACCTGTTCTAAGCAACAGGGAAACAACAGGATTCTGATCAGGGGCTTCATTGGAACCGGTGCATACAATGCATTTTAACACAAATCTGCGAATTGCCAGCTGAAAAGTGGTGGCTTCATCAGAAATGACACAGCACACCACACCTTGACACAGCACTTCAAATCCCAGCACCTAATCAGCGCTTTACCACCACCAACCCAGTGTGTTGCATCTCAACGCAAGTAGCCATAACACATCCCCAGATTGGTGGCTTCCTTGACCTGATACAATGCAAAGCATCTCAATGCCAGCATCGCAGCTCATGATCGACAGCTTCAACAATAACGACCCAATGTGACACATCTTAACGCAGGACCACGCGTCATATCTCCTACTTAACAGCACCTTGAGCAAGCTTGAGGCATGCTGATGCAGACTTCACATCTTGATTCCAACCGATACAAGGAACTATGTAAACTAGCCAACCTTGGGCCTGTGTCCAGCCTGAGCTCCATCGCAGGCACCCCGAACTTGTGACTTTGTCTCGGTCCAGTGCAACCAAATAACCATAATTAGCACTATCTGTTTCTGTCCTAGACCCCAATCTTTTCCCTTCCCTTCGGGTCCTCAGCTCCTGTGCTTGATATTTCCTCTATTGTGCATCTATCCATTCACAAATGTTCCTCTGCTAGGTATCTTGTTGTTTCTTGTGGTGACTCTTTTGATATCATGAATTCGTCCCACTATTAGTCTTCCAAATGGCCCTCTCCTTTCTTCCCCTTTTAGGGCTGAGCTCTTGCTTTGGACCTTTTACTTGTGTCTTTCTTCCACCTGCCATGCAGTGGTGTAACTACTGCATCGCTATCTTGCTTTTTGCTTGCCCAAGGGCTAAATTGATGAATCTGTTACCTATCTTTTTAAGTTTCAGGTCTTGGGATACTCCTAATAAACTCTCTTTCTAGTCCTCTGTAAGTGTTCTTCAGCACCTTCCCAAAACAATTTAATGGTGGGGCAGCTCAATATTATGTGAAAAATAATGCACCAGAGTGATCACCTGGGAGCCAGGGAGGGATGGGGAATTTTAATGCATAAGACCCTTTGCAAATAATTAAATGTGCATTTTGAGTTTAACATTTTCAAGGGTTGAATCTCATTTCTTGTGGTTAACTGGCTGCCTCGTGTTATCTTTCCAGTTCACTATCAAGGTTTTGAAGCCTGTCTTTAGTCAGGAACCAATAATGCTTTATAAAACCAGGTTACTAACATGCATCCATTTTTCAACATACATAGTAGCTATAATTTGGCATGTTTATGACATTCTGTAGTATTAATCCCCCATCTATATCGTAGAATCTTTGTAATAGCCCTCTATGTCAATATATAGTTAGACATGTTGTTCTGTCAAATTTGTTAGGTACATCAGTTCTCGCTCTTGCAAGCAAGTTCTTGCTGTAATTATGCATCTTCTTCTCCAGGCTGCCAGCTGGCTAGTCCTGCATTACTCTAATTAGTATACATTTTAATCAGAAGAGGAAGAAAACAAAACAAAATCAACCCTGAAAAAAATCATAATTGATTTCAAACTATCAGTTATTACGATGATTAAAACATTACCCAATTTCATAAGTTCATGTTTTTCTTTGCTTTCCCTTCTTGCAAGCAGTCAGATAAAACATTTGAAAAAACTCACTGTCAAACTACTACATGTCTGATAACCACTTACAATTAACATTTAAAAAACCTTACTGCATTGACTTTTGTACACTGAGAACATGTCAACAATTATTTGTCTGCAATTATTCAGATTGAGTTTTTTTAATTATAATGAAACTAAAACTGGCTTAATACTGAATGACTAATTAGACAATTGGATTAGCCATTTTAGCAGGTCAGGTTGTAGAAAACTATCAAGATTCAAGATAGAGTGGTCAACCTGCTTAGAAGGAGAGCAAAAACTGATAATGTCACACCGTGTTGCCATAACTCTTTTGAGCTGGAGCTCCACATCCAACCTTTTCCTTTTATCATTTTCTGGAAACTGTTTAAAAAAACAAAGATTTCATAAAATGAGACAAGCGTGATCATTCTCAGGCGTTGTACTGCTGAAAATATGTAAAGAGATGAACATAAGTGTAAGAATTTTGAACATATTTAGCTTTGGACAACCTCAATAAATAAATCAATCAATCATAGCATTTGTATAGTGCGCTATTCACCCGGGAGGGTCTCAAGGCACTTGGGGGAGGGGGTCCGCTACTGCTCGAACAGCCAGGTCTTGAGTTGTCTCCTGAAGGCGAGGTGGTCCTGGGTCAGCCGAAGGTGGATGGGGAGGGAGTTCCATGTCTTGGCCACCAGGTAGGAGAAGGATCTGCCTCCGGCGGTTGCTCTTCGGATGCGTGGTACGGCGGCGAGGGCGAGGCTAGTAGACCATAGCTGGCTGGTGGGCGTGTACAAGGTCAGGCGGTCGTTGAGGTACTTGGGGCCCAGGTCGTGGAGAGACTTGTGTGCGTGGGTGAGGAGCCTGAACGTGATCCTCTTGTTGACGGGGAGCCAGTGCAGGTCCCTCACGTGGCCGGAGATGTGGCTGCGTCGGGGGATGTCCAGGATGAGTCGGGCGGAGGCGTTCTGGATGCGTTGGAGTCTTTTCTGTAGCTTGGCTGTGGTTCCGGCGTAGAGGGTGTTTCCGTAGTCAGATCGGCTGGTGACGAGGGCCTGGGTGACCGTCTTCCTGGTTTCGGTTGGGATCCATCGGAAGATCTTGCGAAATATGCGTAGGGTGTGAAAGCATGATGAGGAGACGGCGTTGACTTGTCTGGTCATTGAGAGGGAGGAGTCCAGGATGAATCCCAGGTTGCGTGCGTGGTCTGTTGGCTTGGGAGCGGTGCCCAGGGCTGGGGGCCACCAGGAGTCGTCCCAGGCGGAGGGCGATGGTCCCAGGATGAGGACTTCCGTCTTGTCTGAGTTCAGTTTCAGGCGGCTGTTCTTCATCCACTCGGCGACGTCTTTCATCCCTTCGTGTAGGCTGGTTCTGGCGGTGTCGGGGTCTCTGGTGAGGGAGAGGATCAGCTGGGTGTCGTCGGCGTAGGAGATGATGTTGAGGTTGTGTTGGTGTGAAATGGCGGCAAGAGGTCTCATGTAGACGTTGAAGAGGGTGGGGCTGAGTGATGATCCTTGCGGAACGCCGCAGATGACTTCGGTGGCCTCGGATCGAAACGGGGGGAGGTGGACTCTCTGTGTTCTTCTGGCGAGGAACGAGACGATCCACTCCAATGCCTTCTCTTGGATGCCGATGTTGCTGAGGCACTGTATTAGGGTGCGGTGTCAGACAGTGTTGAACGCTGCGGAGAGGTCCAGGAGGATGAGTGCCGCTGTTTCCCCGTTGTCGAGCAGGGCTCGGATGTCGTCGGTTGCTGCGGTGAGGGCGGTCTCGGTGCTGTGGTTGGCTCTGAAACCGGACTGCGAGGGGTCGAGGGATCGGTTAGTCTCGAGGAAGGCGGCAAGCTGTCTGTTGACGATCTTCTCGATGACTTTGGCAGGAAAAGGAAGGAGCGAGATGGGGCGGAAGTTTTTGAGGTCGGTGGGGTCCGCTGTTGGTTTCTTCAGTAGGGCGCTGAGCTCGGCATGCTTCCAGCTCTCCGGGAAGGTGGCGGTGTCGAAGGAGGTGTTGATGACGTCTCGGAGTAGGGGTGCGATGGTGGAGTTGGCCTTGTTGAAGACGTAGTGGGGGCAGAGGTCAGTCGGAGATCCGGAGTGGATGGTGTTCATCGTGCGGGCTGTGTCTTCGGTGGTCACCGTGGTCCAGGTGCGGAGGTTGGCGGTGGGCGGCGTTGGTTTGACGGTTGGGTGCGTGGGTGGTGCGCCAAAACTGTTGTGGATGTCGGCAATCTTGTGGTGGAAGAACGAGGCGAGAGAGTCACAGAGATCTTGTGAGGGAGTGATGTCGTTGTTGCCGGTGCTGGGGTTGGAGAACTCCTTGACGATGGTGAAGAGTTCCTTGCTGTCGTGGGCGTTGTTGTCCAGTCGTTCCTTCAGTGATTTCTTCTTGGTGGTGCGGATGAGCTGGTGGTGCTTGCGGGTGGCGTGTTTGAGGGCGGTCATGTTGTCAGTGGTCTGGTCGAGCAGCCAGGTTTTCTCGAGGGTGCGGCAGGTCTTCTTGGAGTCCTTCAGTTCGTCGGTGAACCAGAAGGCCTTCATGCTTCTGGGTCTGCTGGGAGGGTTCTTCAGTGGTGCGAGTTCGTCAGCGCAGGCGGTAAGCCACTGGGTGAAGTTGAGGGCTGCTTCGTTGGGGTCCGTTGTGCTGGTGGGTGGGTTCTGGCTGAGGGAGGTGGTGAGCTGGTCGGCGGTGATCTCGTATTAATAGCCTACACCCTACAGTACTAACCAAAATGTTCTGTTAAGTTTTTTAACATTCACAATTACCAATACTAAGCTCATACTACCCACTTAACAGCTGACTATTACATTTTTAAAATATTGGCAAAATACCACCCTCAAGCTCCTTCCCACATCATATCCAACTCTTCTCCAACCCCATTAATCATACACTCATTCTTAAATTACAATTTGTTTACTATTAATACTGTTGGAAAACGAGGCAGTATTTGTAAGGCCTGCACAAATACCATGTATACATCTGTCCTTCACTGGGAACCAAACACCCAACGGTAGCACTTGACTCTCAGAGGGTAGCGTTGCAGAGCAGCCTGAGGCTTACTCAAGGGAGGTGGCGTGGGCTAGTAACCTGAATTACAGGTGCGCAGCAATAACACTCAATAATTGATTGTCCAGTCTGTACTTTGCTTTATGAAAGTAAGAGTACATGTATTAAATAATAATCCAAATTTGTAAAGCGCGTACCATCACCTGTTAGGGTCTCTAGGCGCTGGGAGCCGTCGGGAAGATGAAGCAAGCTATTGCCCAGAGTCACATGGTGCTGGGCTAATCTGCCGCCGGCCCCGGGGATCGAACCGTGATCCCCAGATTCTGGAGTCAGTCACCCTGGCCACAGAGCCACACCTCTCCCTCACACTCTACTCAATACTATGCACCAATTTACAAATATACATAAGCTGTTGGAATTACTTTGTGACATTGCATAACATCTCCACCCCTCTGAGGTTCCGTACCGATTGTAAGTGGTGTTTTCGACTCGCACGAATATGGTCGAGTCTGGTATCTACGAACCGCAAATGACGAGTTTAGTGGGTGTGCGTAGTTTCGCTGTGCTAGCCTAAACCGTTCGTTTGTTTCGTGGGTTTCTCTATCTGTACCCACGGGTTCCATCTTAGATACGGCATCCATTTTGTTTCTTGCCCTCAAGTAGCCAGCGAACGGACGCTGTCCGCTTCGCGACCCTGGGATTCCCAAGACTTCTGCGGACATCTTGCCGTGCCGGTCTATTGTCTTAGCCGTGCATCTCATTAGGCGCGTTCCTTTGATGCCTGCAGCTCGTGTTTCCCGATACCACCCCTTTTACACCCTTTCCGATCTCCCCACTGTTTCTGCCTTCCTCTGCACCTGTCCCTGTTCCTTCTTCGATCTGTTTACTGCCGATTGGAATGTACTAATGGTGGGAAGATGGGTTTTACAGTTGGGAACCACCAAATGTTTCCGTACTTATGTTCCGGGCCCTGAATGCATCAAAGCAACCCCTCCTGGGGATTATGATGGGAACCAAGTTGTAAACCTTTGTGTATCATGTTAACCTATGAGCAAAATGTGTATAAAAGGAGCGACCTACAGTAGCAATTTGAAGCAGTCTCCTCGAACCTACACGTGTTGTACTTCCTGTGACTTCTGTGTTCCCTGCAGTAAATAAACCTCGAATCTTTGACGCCGACGGAAGTGTCCCGTGTCTCTGTCATTTGTACGCCGGAACAGGTTACCCACGAAGGTTTCAGGTGTTGTCCCCTGGCACCGCTGGGTCTTAGAATAACCCAGTCCTTCAGTTGGCGCCCAACGTGGTGCCGCATCAGTGGTACCGGTCCAAGCCCGACGATCGTGAGGAACTTCGTGTGAAATCTCCGAGGGAAGGTGCACCCCGCTTCATCGATCCTGTTGTCGAAACAATTGGCCCGATGACTTTTCCCGCGAAGATTCCCGCCTCCTGACGGCTGCGACGGACTGCTGCCCTGACTGTAGACCTGTTTTGGCGCCTGGCGTAGACCTTGGTACAGCGAGACGATTGACGGGCCTTCCTGGTGACGCCATCGATCTTTGAGTTAAGTATTTGTGGGTCGCTCCCAGAGTCCTTAGTTGTGGTTGCTTAGTTGCTGCATGGTTCCATTGCATTTGTAGTTCTTAGTACTTGGTTCTTTGTTGTAATATTTGACGTCTGCAGTCGCCAAAAACTGAGGGTTTTTGCTCTTTGCAGGGACTTGGTAAATCCCGTAACCCTTGAAGTTTGTGAAGCTCGGCTAGTGTGCAAGATGCCTGGTCGTAGTACTTTGTTCAGTTGTTTCAGACGTTGTGGTACGGATTCCCGACTGGAGGACTCGTGTCCGATACCTCCGGTTGGAACTCCAACTTATGAGCTCTACAGCAAGCATGGGTTAGGTCTGATTACCTTTAATGAATATTGGATTCGCTATACTAAGAAGGATGGTGTCCTTAGTTGGCCACCTCATGGTAGTTTTGAGACCCCGATATTAGATAACCTTGAGGCTAAATTGTTTAAGAAAAAATCAAGGCCGGCCATGTTTGATGCTTTTCGGTTATGGCGTAAAGAAGCTAAACAAAGAGAAATTAGATCGTTCAAACGTAATCAGAGAGATGGAGTTGCTACCATGATGAGAAAAGCAGATCAATTTCAGCATGATAAGGAGGAAAAGGAAGTTTTCAATAGACTTCAGCTCATGTCTATAGATAAATGTTATCCCGCTTTGCCAACGGAGTCGGATAAGAAAGAGGAATCAGTTGAGGATCCTTTACTGTCCTATCTTCTGAAGTCACCACCTCCGTACGCACAGGGTACCGCAGCTCCGGTGGTTCCTCCTGTACCTGCTCTTGTACCTGTTCCTCAACCTGTTCCTCAACCTGTACCTGTTCTTCCGACTGTTCCTGCTCCCTTGCCTACTTCTGTCCCTACTGCTCCCCCGCTTGTACTTCCTCATACTCCTGCTCCCGCTGCTACTCCTGTTCTACTTACTCCTGCTGTTCCTTCTGTTCCCGACTCTACTCTTGTTAATACCCTATGTTATACTTCTCCATCTACCCGACGTCGTACCCCTTTAGTTGCTGCTAACTTTGTTAATTCTCTTGGACCTATTTCTGAGTCCGCTGGTTCGGACGGTCCACAAAGACGTAGTCAGCTTCCCGGTAATCGGGAACGTGCTGCGCTGTATAATATGGCGATGGCATGGATGCTACACCCCTTTAGGAATCCTCCACGTTCGGTATTGGATACGTTTGGTCAATTCAATATACCGACACAAAGATATGTCTTTGAAGAAATGTGCAAGGCTTTACGTGACCAAATATCGGCTGATGCATCTGACGATGTATTAACTGCTTTGACTAATCTACAGCTCCAGTTTTCGAGCGGAATGATAGTAGGTTCTAATGTTCGACGCGCTGTTGAGCAATTGTTATCTTTTCGTCCCTCTATAATGCCTCGAGCATTGTTTGTAGAAGACATTGATGGACCGTTAGAAGCACCTGGTCAGTATCCCATGCGTGAGGTTCCACCAGTGTGGATGCCAGGTGATAATACTCAAAATCCTGCAGTCTTGCCACACTTTCAGCGGGTGTGGATACATCTTCCATGGAAACGATCAGAAGTTTTGCAGGTGAAGCAATTGTTGCCTGACCCTCGCAAAAATCCTGCAGGGTATTATAAAGAACTATCGCAGCTCGTAGATGCTACGATAATGAATCTTGCCGATATCGATATGCTGTTTGGCAATGTCGTTCCGCAACCGGTATGGGCGAAGATTCGTCGGGGAAATCATGCAAACGAATTAGGTGGTGATTGGGCTGCTCTTATAGCGGCGGATGGATTGCAAGTTGGTGATGCTAAACCTGAACAGCTTATTACCGATCTCCCTCAGAGAATAATTACCCTAATGAAAACACTTATGCCAGCTATGAAAGTGAACTGGGATAAGTTGTCCGCTTGCAAACAGAAGAAGGACGAGAGTGTCTCTGATTTCTTTACGAGATTTGAGGAGGCATTCATCGATCATAGTGGTCAGGATATGGGTACCGAGGGTGGTCAGAGGTTGTTCGTGGATAAATTTGTCTCTAATTTGTTGCCTGACTTGAGCAACAAATTGAGAAATTCTGAGAGTGCGTGGGCTGTCTCTACTTCTGCTCAAATATTGGCTACGGCACAGTATTATGAGAATAGGGAGAAAGAAGAAAATGATCGCGCCGATAAAAAGACGAAAGAACTCAAAACTAAAGTGTTGTTGCAGCAGGCGTATCCTCCGCGTTCGAATCAAAATGATTCGCAGCAACGTAATCGATCGCAGTCTCAGTCTAATAGATCACAATCTCGAAATGACTCCTCTTCGCAGAGGTCTTCATTGGGGTACAATCAGTGTGCCTATTGTAGACATGAGGGTCATTTGAAATTTGATTGTCCGGTCTTACGTGATCGAAATAGTGGTAGTGCATCTAGAGGAGGTCGTAGTGGTCCGCAACAGGCATCACGTGGTAGGGGTCGTGGTGCTCAAAATGATCGTTCAGACAATTCGTCAGATTCAAACAATTGTTTTGACCAACGTGGATCATCGCAAGAAAGATCTGCGAAGTACAATGTAGATGATTACTACGTCGATCAGGGAACTGACGACGGTAATTACTAGGACAGCCGTAGACAAGGAGAGGGAGTAGTATCAGTTCCGGTTGATCAGAGAGGGCCTTACGTCGCAGTTGCCACCTCGGGCGTCGTTGAGCCTTTTCTGTTGGACACTGGTGCAGCGAAAAGTTCCATCATGCATTCGAAACTCCCTGGCGCACCTTTGTCTGGCTTAACAAATGTTTCCGTTGGATTCTCTGGCGCCCCTGTTAGCAATCCAGTTTTGCGCCCTTTGCCTCTTACAATTGGGCCTCGCGAGCTGAAAGCTCCGTTGATTTTGACCACTGGTTGTGGTGAAAATCTCTTGGGCCTGGATTTGCTAAAACGTCTGTATGCGACTTTGTATTGTTCTCCTGCGGGAGTAAAGCTTACTTTGGGTGAGAGAGTTATCTCTCCAATGTACTTGTCTCTCGATAAGCTTCCACCGGAATTGAGTTCGCTTCCTGCATCTTTGTGGGCAACAGGTCCCAATGACGTGGGCCTGCTTGACATCTCCCCTTATGTTGTTCACTTGAAATCTAACGTGCGACTGCCACGTATTCCCCAGTATCGTATCTCTCTTGACGGTGAACGAGCATTGTTAGCGATCATCTATGACCTGATCGAGAAAGATGTTATTGAGGAGACTCGGGGAAACGTGTGCAACAGCCCTGTGCTGCCCATTTTGAAACGTACTGATCCTTCGAAACCCCCTGTTTATCGTTTTGTTATCGATTTACGGGAGGTAAATAAAATTGTGATTCCTCAGTTCCCTGTGGTGCCTGACATTACGGCTCTACTGACTCTGATTCCAGCTTCTGCACTTTGGTTTTCAGTGATCGATCTGAAGAATGCGTTCTTCAGCATTCCGATTGCTGAAGAGAGTAGAGACCTTTTCGGTTTCTCTCTTGGAGGTCGCAGCTTCCGGTTTAAACGTGCTTCTCAGGGCTACTGTGAGAGTCCATCGATTTACAGTCAAGCCTTGAAGGGCCAACTCGATGCATTTGTGTTGCCGGCTGGTGCAGCCTTGATCCAGTACATCAGCGACTTATTGGTGGCCGCAGACACTCAGGACATTTGCAAAATTGCTACGGTGTCGTTGTTGCAGCATCTCTGCGCCTTGCATCACAAGGTGTCACCTTCTAAACTGCAATATTGTTGTCAAGAAGTAACCTATCTAGGTCACTTATTGTCAAAGGAGGGAAGAAGGTTGACCCCAGAGAGAGTTGCAGCGATTGCGCGAATGACTGTGCCAACGACTCAGAGAGATGTGCGTGCCTTCTTAGGTATCACGTCATACTGCAGGCAATGGATTCCGAATTTTTCATTGCTAGCGAAACCATTGGTGGCTCTTACGTGCAAGGATGTTCCGACTCCTTTGCCATGGACGGAAGAATGTCAGAAAAGTTTTTCTGAATTGCGTGACGCGTTGTGTTCGGCTCCTGTGTTAGGTACCACTGACTACAGCAAGCCGTTTACATTATACGTTCACGAGAGGGAAGGTTGTGCGTTGAGTGTCTTGACGCAACCTTTTGGTGGTAAGCAGCGTCCATGTGCATATTTTTCCTCGACCTTGGACCCGGTAGCTAGAGCATTGCCAAGTTGTTTGAGAGCAACAGCGGCAGCTGCGGTGTCCATCCGACAATCCGCAGGGTTGGTCATGGATAATATGCTTACGGTGATGGTTCCGCATGCAGTTGACACTCTTTTGAATCGTACAAAAACCCAACACTTGACGAGTGCGAGGTTGTCTGGGTACGAATTGACGCTGTTGGCAAGTCATATTCAGATAAAACGTTGTAATGTCCTCAATCCGGCGACTTTATTGCCAATTAGTATGGAATCAGATGAAATAGCACCTCATGACTGCTATTTGCGGACTGAGGAGGAAACAAAAGGTCGTGTGGACCTTAAAAACACTCCTTTGGAAGATCCCGATGGAACTCTGTATGTGGATGGTTCATGTTTTAAATTGCCGAACGGTGATGTGACGACTGCGTATGCTGTGGTAACATTGAATACTGTTGTGGAGACTGCAAGATTGAATCAGAATTCTGCCCAAGCTGCAGAACTGATCGCTTTAACTAGAGCGTGTGTGTTGTCGAAAGGGAAACGTGTGAATGTGTTTCCTGACAGCCAATATGCTTTTGGTGTCGCTCATAGCTTTGGACGATTGTGGAGAGAGAGAGGTTTTATGACGTCGCATGGCACTAAGATTCAGCATGGACAGCTTGTGAATGATCTTTTGGATGCACTTACGTTGCCTAAGCAGGTTGCGATTGTTAAATGTAGTGCGCATCGTAAGGTGACGGATGATGTTGGTCGTGGTAATGCGTTTGTGGATGAGATTGCTAAGGAGACTGCCCGGAACCTTAGCACTAGAATGTATGTGACGAGTTCGGTTAGGTGGCCTACAGAGACTGGTAGGTGTGAGGATACTATCGAGAGTGTGAAAGCGATACAGAATGAGGCCACTGAGACTGAAAAGACGAAGTGGAAAGAGAGTACGGGAAAGTTGGATGCGAATGGTTGCTGGATTGATTTGTCGGAGCATAAGAGATGGATGTTGCCAGATGCGTATGTGCTGGCTGTTGTGATGATGGCACACGGGTTAGCGCATATTAGTGCGAAAGGTATCTGCAAATTGTTGTACCCTGTGTGGAAGAATGATGGTATTACTAAATGTGCTGAAAGATTGGTCAAGAATTGCATGGTATGTATGTTGTACAATCCTGGTAAGGGAATCCCTACA
Organism: Lissotriton vulgaris; assembly: GCF_964263255.1. Taxonomy (NCBI): domain Eukaryota; kingdom Metazoa; phylum Chordata; class Amphibia; order Caudata; family Salamandridae; genus Lissotriton; species Lissotriton vulgaris. The sequence goes on along the minus strand of NC_141689.1, from coordinate 173,533,604 downwards.
CCTCCTGGCCATTTTGCTCCCCCTTCATGTCCCTTTGAGGTCATTCAGCTAGACTTCATCCATATGGAGCGATGCAATAACTTGAAATACGTTTTAGTAGTGGTTTGCGCATTCTCCCGATGGATTGAAGCCTACCCTCTCAAAGACAATACTGCCCTGTCCACTGCGAAAATCCTACTGAAGGAATACTTTCCTCGGTATGGAATGCCACGAATTGTATGGTCTGATAACGGAAGTGAGTTTGTGGGGAGTGTGATGAAGAATGTGTGTAAGAGCCTTGGAATTACTCAAAAATTCCATAGCGCCAATCATCCCCAGTCAGCAGGTTTAGTTGAAGGGTATATTGGCACCCTTAAACTAAAATTAGCGAAGATTCAGGCTACGACTGGTCTTTCGTGGCCTGACGCTTTGCCTCTAGCTCTGTTGTCAACAAGGGCGACTGTACACTCCCGAGTAGGGCTCAGTCCCTATGAAATAGTGTTCGGCCATCCTGCGAATGTTTGGGGGGTCCCTAGACCGAGTGTGTTTTCTGATCTTGAATATCCAATGTTGATTGATTATCTTCATGATCTGACTGCTAAACTGAGGTTAATTCACCAACAGGTCTTTGAAGCACTGCCGACGCAGACGGAGGGTCCAGGCCACCAGCTTCAGCCCGGAGACTGGGTGGTGACGAGGAACTTTGGTCGGAAAAGAAACCTTGAGCCCCGTTTTACTGGACCCTACCAAGTTCTTCTCGCCACGAGGACTGCTGGCTGTTTGGAAGGTCAAAAACACTGGGTGCATGCCACCCATACTAAAAAGGTTCCAATACCTTTGCCAGCAGACTCGTGGGTGAGGAAGGGCATTGCCTCGTCTGAAACTGAAGCATCGCAGACCTTTGTACCTTTTAGCGACGCTCAGCCTGTCGGAGAATCCTCAGTGCAGCAGAAAGACATTGTTGAACATTTGCCATCACAAGATTCAAGATCTGAACAATTGACTGATCAACAGAACTTTGTTCCCTCATCGGATCCATTGTTTGACGAGCAGACACGTCCTGGGAGGAGCCGCTACTCTTTGCGATCTAATACCAAGGACAAATAAAATTTTGTTTCTGTCCCTCGACATCTACGTTGCCCCTTTGCCACGATCAGTCTGAACACACGTATAACTGTGATTTTTGTAAATATTGAGTTTTTTTCCACATATGTGTTTTTGCTTCCACAGCTGAGAGACTTTGTATATATTTGTGAATTAAAATACCTTGCATCCAGGTGAGCCGTAGGGCCGCGCGTGTACTTCCTTCTGGTTAGTAGGTCTAGACACTAGGTCAAAGACCGTTGGATCCTGGGAACTCCTGGGGATTGACTACTGCTACACAGAACGAAGTGCGTCAAGAAACGTTGCGGACGGTTTTAGAGGATGGCGTTTTCGAAGCTGATAGACTTGGAAAAAGCTCAGGCGCAAAGATTCAAACTGCAACAGATTACTCGTACAAAATGTTTTATGCTTCAGGTGTTCCTTCTGTTTCTAATTGTTTCTTCGTTATTGGCGGGTGGGGTGTATTACATGATACAGTACTTCCTACCTTCTGCCATACGTACTCCTACTTCTGAACCTAAAACTACCTCCACTGTATCCCCTCATTCTTTCCAAGTCCTACCCCAACACGAACAGGCTAGACTTGCGGAATTCAGAAATAATTCCTTCATTCAGCTCCTTCATCAGCACCAGTTAGTGGTTAACACTACTAATTGTTGGGTGTGTGGGTTAATGCCACATACAACGGATAAGGGAATTCCATATCTGGTCCTTCCTTATAGCTCCCAGGGTTCAGCTCGAGCATTGCAAACAATGTTTCGAAGTGCACTAGATTCCTACCCCAATCGAGAGCCACGTCCTCCGCACTTTGGTCCCGGTCCGTACCACAAGCCTTTGGCCATAGCGATCGCTGATTTAGATAGGGATATCTATGAGCCGTCGCTCATCCCAGAGGAGGAGGTGCGAGCCTATAGGGATCTGAGTGAGGCTGAGTATAGTGCGCTCGTGGGTGAAAGACAGCTTAAAAGCTCGTCTCCAATATGGATCGTACCCCACCTTGGTAATTTTTGTCTAAAAGGTCGTGGCCAAAGTCCGAGAGCTCCCAAGGGTACGTACTTTGTCTGTCATGATCGTGCATATACGTGGTTGCCCTCCGACTTTGCGGGCACATGCTATATTGCAAATTTGTTGCCTCCGACGTTTACCGTTGATGCAGACTATCACAAGACTAGAGTTGTGAGAGGCGTGATTAGCGAAGAGGATACCGCCGGTCAAGAGGCAGGAGACTTTTTCAAGGGTTTCTTTCCGTTTTGGGGGCCTATGGTTAATAGTAGGAACCTGAGACAGTTGACTCGAGTGGTGGAATCGACAGCTAATATCACTGCCAGTGCCCTTGGTAATATCACCGCAGAACTTCAGGCGGACAGGCTTATGACGCTACAAAACCGTATGGTTTTAGACGTTGTTTTAGCAGATCGAGGTGGAGTATGTAAAGTGATCCATTCGAGCTGCTGTATTTTCATTCCAGACAACGCTCCGACTGTCTATCAAGCCATCTCAAAGTTGCATAAGATCTCTGAGTCCATACACGTGGACGTAGGGGATTGGACGCTACTTGGGTGGTTTTGGGGCCTAATGTCGACTTGGGGTTGGAAAATTCTGATGATCATCGGAGTTGTCGTAGCATTTCTGTTCACGTGTTGCCTTTGTGTGCAGTGTGGTCCTGCCTTATGTGGCCTCTATGCTACAACGTGTATGAGACAGCCACCTGGTACCAAAGGAGCTCAGATGGACAGGGTTATGTTGCAGCAACATCTAGATGGTCTGATGAATATCGAATATGATTCCGACTAGTGCTTGCCTACATGAGGGCAAAAGGAGCGTCTGAGGTTCCGTAACGATTGTAAGTGGTGTTTTCGACTCGCACGAATATGGTCGAGTCTGGTATCTACGAACCGCAAATGACGAGTTTAGTGGGTGTGCGTAGTTTCGCTGTGCTAGCCTAAACCGTTTGTTTGTTTCGTGGGTTTCTCTATCTGTACCCACGGGTTCCATCTTAGATACGGCATCCATTTTGTTTCTTGCCCTCAAGTAGCCAGCGAACGGACGCTGTCCGCTTCGCACCCCTGGGATTCCCAAGACTTCTGCGGAAGACACGTTTCCTTTGAAAGTGTCTTCATGATGAGGGGGATGACACTGTAAGGCAGATGGCCCCGCTCGAGGCACATCTTGCCGTGCCGGTCTATTGTCTTAGCCGTGCATCTCATTAGGCGCGTTCCTTTGATGCCTGCAGCTCGTGTTTCCCGATACCACCCCTTTTACACCCTTTCCGATCTCCCCACTGTTTCTGCCTTCCTCTGCACCTGTTCCTGTTCCTTCTTCGATCTGTTTACTGCCGATTGGAATGTACTAATGGTGGGAAGATGGGTTTTACAGTTGGGAACCACCAAATGTTTCCGTACTTATGTTCCGGGCTCTGAATGCATCAAAGCAACCCCTCCTGGAGATTATGATGGGAACCAAGTTGTAAACCTTTGTGTATCATGTTAACCTATGAGCAAAATGTGTATAAAAGGAGCGACCTACAGTAGCAATTTGAAGCAGTCTCCTCGAACCTACACGTGTTGTACTTCCTGTGACTTCTGTGTTCCCTGCAGTAAATAAATCTCGAATCTTTGACGCCGACGGAAGTGTCCTGTGTCTCTGTCATTTGTACGCCGGAACAGGTTACCCACGAAGGTTTCAGGTGTTGTCCCCTGGCACCGCTGGGTCTTAGAATAACCCAGTCCTTCACCTCCCGCAGGCAGGTGGGGTCTAGTATCACCACTCCCATGTATTCACATCCTCTTGCCCCCAAATTCAGTTAATTGAACCTAACCTGGAGCCAGGTCCCTGTGCACTGGCATCAATCCAGCGGTGACCCACCCCATTACCTCAACAAGCATTTAAAATAGGTACACCTGCCCTGGTGACACACAACCCTGACTGAGAATTTCCTACTGACCATGAAGTATACACCTCTACGTCTTAAGGGCTAACAGTCTGGGTTCTTCACCTAAGCGCAGCAGCAAGAATACATGTTTAAGCATCACTTTAGAATGACAGTACTCATCACGTTTGTTGGACATTAGAATGTGTTGCAATTACAGCTCCTAAAGGCATCACAGATGAAATCACAGGATTAAGCATATACCGCCAGACACCCAAGCAGGAATGTCTGGCAACATACCCCACTTTGTTTATGACATCACCTTACACAGGTATTTCACATTACACATGTGACCTTCAGTCCCCCTAAAAGAAATAACATGGTTAAGCGCATTTGTGATGCAGCTACGCCTCTTCATCTCCAGGGGATACCCTTCTCCAGACATCCCCAGCTCAGTTCTTCATCCCTTGGTGCACTTCTCACTGCACCCCCAGCTGTAGAACAGAAGGTCCAGCCCAGAAGGTGTTAAAAAGCTGGCTGAGCCCTGGAGGGTTTATTTCTTACTAGTTTCCAGAGACTTATTGAGGAACTTCTCCTTGGCGGGTTTGGCGAGCCTGCGTACGCCTGCAGCTCCCCCTTCACCTTTGTTCACCAACAGTGATGGCCCCACCTTCCTGAGGCAACCACACACCGAAATAGCCCAGTTTCATTGCTGCCTGGCAAGGCATTATGGGACGCTATGTCTTGTCTTGCTGCATATTATAGCAGCGGCTCTCCTGCTGCTCTGGGGAGAGCTGCACTGCCCCCGGCGGCCTCCCCCCACTTCTCCTATCTTCGGTGGGGGGCTCTGTCTCACCCGTACCCCCAGGTGAGTCATTCTGCGGCTCTGGGAGCCCATCCACGGCCGCTCCTCTGGGTGGTGGGGGCCCAGTCTGCCCGCCGGCTGCAGCGGGAGCCGGGTGCTCTATTCTGGTCTGCCAGCTCCGGACCTCGGGGGAGTGTCACGGCAATCCCCCTCCTTCTCCCAGCCGCATCGGGGCCCAACGTTGGGGTCGTGGGCCCCCAGCGAATCTTCATGGGAGGGCACGATGATGCCCCGAACTTGTGCTCCCTTGTCTTCGGGGGCACAGATTTGGGGCCCCTGGACCACCTTCACAGGGGGACGCGACAGCGCCCGCTGACTTCTGCCTCCTCGTTGGGGCGTCAGGGTGGGCTCCTGGCTACCTGCTTGCTCAGCTCCACGAGGAGCGCAACGGCGCTCCCCGGCTTTTCTACTTGCCGAGAGGGGGGTTGCGCGATGGCGTGCACCCCTCCTTTTCTTCCCCATGCTCCACTGCACAAGCATTTTCATAGGGAGCGCGTAGGTGCTCCCTGGCTTTTGCGGGGCCTGGAGTTGGGACCTCAAGTCCCTCTTCTCATTCCCAGGGGGGGCGCGATGGCGCTCTCCTGCCTCCAGTTTCGGCGGGGCCAGGGTTGGCTCCTGGCACCCTGCAGGGGCATTTTTCACAGGGAGCTCGACAATGCTCCCCAACTTTTCTTCTTGTGGGGGCAGTCCCCGGGACCTGACCCACCCCAGGTTGCACATCATGGACTGGCAATGGAGCCCCACGCGCTTTGTCATCTGTCCTTCCAGAAATCAAAGGTCACCTACCTTCTGGGGGGGTCTTAATTCGGCCCACAGTGGTCCGATCTTTGCAATCTTGGTCTCTCATGCTCCTGGTGGTGCACCCTGGCCACTGGGAGCACTTTCCATTGCCCTCCTGGTCACCTGTAGGGTGGTTTCAGCAGGGAGCAGTCTTCAATGGCTCTCTGCACTAGCCTTTTGCCTGGCTCTCCTCCTGGGCCTCTCTTCTCCCTGTGCAGAGGCCCCTGCTGCTGCGCACTGGCCCTGGTCCTGGACTCTTCTCCTGGTGCTGTTCAGGATTCTGGGGCAGTCAGGTGGTTCTTTCTTCCAACTGCCCATTGTGCTAGGCTCCAGCACCCTCTGCCTCAGCAGACCACACCTCAGAGAGAACTTCTCTTCCTGTGCAAACACTTTTTAAAGTTTGGGGAGCGGCTGGCAGGAAGTCTCTGTTTGCCCTATCACACAGCGAGACATCACTTCTCTGCCCCTTCTCCCTCCTTCCTGCCCAGGCCTCTGGGATGATTTAAGATGGCGTCGTCCAGGGTCTCCTGTCACATGGTCTCTGAAAGCCCCTTCCCCTGTGATGCCTTCTCCCTTGTGCAGCCTGGTGCCTGGCACCTGGTGACAGCTGCTGATGAATGAGCCTCTAGCCCCACCCATCTTCTCTTCTTTGGAGAGGAGGCCTTGACTCTGGGAAGAAAGGTCATTAATCCAGCCTGCCAGGATAATCATCAACCAGGCCCTGGTTATGAACTTGGTCACAGCAATATGACAGTTCTGGATGACCCAAAAGCAGTACAGATATGACTTTGGACTTTGCAGAATACCTCTTCTCATACAAATTACAGTGGACTTTAGTGCGCGCCTGGAATTGGTAGGCCTTAGGAGAGTGAAACTAACACATGGGCTACCCATCCCCATAGGAGAATAATGAAGTGCAACCAGTAAAGCACACTGAATTTCCCTGGCATGTTTCTTCCCAGTGAAGAAAGCCTATTTGATGTCACCACCCAATTCTGCAGAAGTCCTGCCACACCATTCTCTTTGCATCTGCTCCTGGGCTGCGCATGCTAGGAATCTCCCCTGAGCAGCCCGCACACGTGTGCACACGCATGGACACATGTGTCTGCATTTAACCAGCCCGATGCCCCTTACTCCATCTGCTGTGCAGCGGCCTAGTCAAGCTAGGGGGACACCAGTAAAATCCACATGCAGTCTCTTTCATCATGAGTTCACTGGGGGTGTGTCCCAACTTATGAGGCTCTCCCACAGTAAAAGCTCAACAAATAGGTGCTCAAAAAGCAAAGAATCCGGGCGGCCCAGAGTGTCAGAACCACCTTCTAACAAATACATTTGAAAAAAACTCTGTAGTTGTTAGACTTGGCATCTTTGGTGTGGTTTCGCCTTACTTTTTGCCTCTACCGCCTATATTTTTGATGCTGTGCTGGATTGAATTTTTGCTGGATAGATGCTTTGGGCACTCTGGCACTGCTGAATAGTGTCAAAGTGCAGGTACTCTGTGTATAAATTGCTGTTACAATTGGTTCTTCCTCATTGGCATATTGTATTTACTGGTAAGTCATTATTAAAGTGTACTGAGTGTGCCTGGGCCTGTAAATCAAATTCTACTAGTGGGCCTGCAGCACTGAGTGTACCACTCACACAAGTATCCCTGAAAAGGTATCTCTGACCTGCCACTGCAGTGTGTGTTTCCCCCTTTGTAAACTGCGATATCGACCTGGTAAGTGCACCCACTTGCCAGGCCCTAACCTTCCCTTTTCTTACCTGGAAGGCACCCCTATGGTAAGCCCACTGTACCCCCATGGGCAGGGTGCAGTGTATGTGACAAGTAGGAGATGTACTGGTGCTTGCGACATGTCCTGATAGTGAAATACTGCCAACTTACAAGTACAACTTACCACTGGGACAAGATAGAGAAATGAAGCTCAGGCTCTCTGAACTCAGAATTTAAGAACACATCTTTTAGTAAAGATGATTTTTAAATTGTGTGTTTGGAAATGTCACTTTTACAAAGCAGGCTTTTTTTCTTTAACCTTTCTGTGTGTCTCTGCCTGTTTTATGAATTGACTGTCTAGTTTTGGAGTGACAGGGGCTGGGGATGTGCATTCACTGTAGACAGCCACAGGGGGTTTGAGGTGTGCCTGGCCCATCCTGGATGCCTCAGAGCTGAGATGAATTTGGTGTGGCTGCATTTAGAGTGGTGGGAGGAGATTTCCTTGCACCTGAAAAGTGCTGTTTCCCTTGCACAATGCTGTCTCCACCCCCTTTGGTCATACTGCACCAGTGAGGACAGAACAGGTTTGGACTGGGCTCAGAAACCCTTGAAAAGAGAGAAAAAATACATTTTGGGGTATAAGTATTACACCTGACACCCCAGAACTTTAGATACTTCTGGACTCAAGATGAACCTTTGGTGAAAAAGAAGAGTTGAAGAGCTGTGAGGAGGAGTACTGCCCATTTGCTGTGTGCTGTGTGGGGTTGACCTGCAGTTGCTGTTTCTGCCAAGGAGAGGACAAAGACTGGAACTTTGCTCTGAACCGGCTTGGAGAAGGTCTCCAAGGGCCTTTGTGTGCTGTCCTCCTGTTCTGAAGCCTCAAGGACACAAAAACCTCAACCCTTTCCCCCTGAACTCTGCTGCTGAGAGTTCTGACCTTCCAGGAGGTGCCTATTCCTGTTGTGGGCCTCTGGAGGTTGTTCCTGCTGTTGAGAGCTGGGAGAAACACAAAGAACTGAAGAAATCGATGCATCACGCTTCTTGCGGCTGTTTTTCTGATGCAGCTCCGCTGTACGAGAAGTATCTCGACTCATCGCTCGCCACTGCCGAAACCAATGCAGCGCCTTTCTCTGGGGAGACTCCCAAAACCACCCTACTAATCAAAGGACTCTATCTTCCACATGTCACGGTATGCCCTAAATTGAGTAAACCTCAGAAAACAAAAGCACAGAAAAACACAATAACTCCCAAACTAAAAGTCACCCTTTTATTGACAAATACCCCTACTAAAAAATACAGACATCTTATATGCAACGTAAAAATCCTACATATGTGCAGTAGCATAACTCACCCTTTGTCCACTGAAACACTACATCTACCGAAGAAACAGATGCAAAAATCAGCGACGTAAGAAAAAATGGCAGGCAAGAAACTGGGTTATTGATTAAGGGGGGTGAAAACCCTACTGTTAGAAACGGGACCCTGGCCGGCCAAGACTCGCGTCGAGGTCAGTCAGGGATCACCATTTCTAAAGTCAGGGCAGGGGAGTCACACACCAAGGCAACCCCCACTCGCCCTCTAGGTAGCGTGGCGCGAGCAGTCTAGGCTAAACTTGGAGGCGGTATGAGTTAAGTATTTGCGCACGCACCCCAGCAACAACACCCAAGGCCCACCACAAAGAAAAGACTCCACACAAGGTTATATAAAAAATAGCCTTTGTATTATAATAAACAAAACACATTAGATAACACACGCAAACTGTACAATGTGCCAGAGGCACGGGCAGAATTTACAAGGGGAATTATGTACAGGACAGGGCCACATGGACCACTGTCAGGGGTAGGCACTTGTTAGAAAATAATACTGGTAGATATACACTTATGTCGTAAACATAGAATGAGTAGCACCAAAATTATAAATGCAACACACATCCAGTAATCACTGGAACAGTAAGGACCTCCTACGCAACCCTAACTCACTGGAGGTAAATCACGCAGGTAACCAGGACCTAAGGAAGGAATACCAACACCTAAGCAGTTAACTCTTAGCAAAGGGAAGGAAACCTAAACATAACATGAACCATCAACAATCTACTATGCAGGTCACATTTAGCATAATGGATAAACATAAACCATCCTCTCTGCAGGTCACATTTAGCCAAAGGGGATAACCATCAGAATACCTAATCATGTCACTTTTAGAAAAGGTACAGGTTAGAACACATGCGCAGAATCACATCATCAAGTACATTACAATGCGCAGGGTGCACATAGCACAACACTCCAAAAGGGTCCCTCAGGCCAACTGGCCTCGAAAGGGGCGGAATGCCCTGAGTCTCAGTGTCAGGGAAGCTGCGCAGGCAGCACAGCACACAAACCTAAACGTGGCAACTGTCCACTAAGTGCTGGACAGTTGTAAAACAAGATGCACAACGTGGGAGCCAGGAGGGCTCAAGAACAAGGTGGGGAGACACAGTGTGGGAGCCTCGGGGCTACAACCAACTAGCTACCTGTGTCCCCCTAGAGCCTCTCAGGGCTCGCTGAACAAAATGTGCAAATTAGAGCTCAGCGCTCTAAATCAATGGAAATGCCCCCAGAGCCTCTCTCAGGGCTCCAACTCGATGTGTGGGCAACGAGCCTCGCTGGGCTCGGCAACAACTGTGGCTCTGGAGCCTCTCGGGGCTCGAACAGAACCAATGCGTGCGGAGCCTCTCGGGCTCAAGAACAAAGGTGCCCCGGGTCGTTGGAGTCCCTCACGGGGGACTCAAAAACAAGTAATGCCCCCAGGAGCCTATCGAGGCTCCACGCAGCAGTGCGCGCAAGATCGCGCTATGGGGGAGGGGCGGACACCGGCAATGTGTCCCGCGGCCCCTCTCCCTCCTCAGCACTCACCGGGTCACTTGGGCTGGAGGCGTCTCCTCGGCAGCCGGCGCGGGGCTCCTCTCCTCACTCGGGAGCCTCGCGGCCACGGGAGCAGGCTGCTCCTCTCGCGCTCCGCCTGGCCTTGTCTCGACGTCCTTCCGCCTGACTTCCGCCGGGGCCGCCAATGGCAGCGCGGCCCTGGGGGTCAGGGGCGGGACTTCCGGGTCGCTGCAGGCAGAGCAGCGGCCCGGCAACGGCTTCCACAGCGGTGATTTCTTGGCAATGCCGGGTGGGCACCGGCTCGGACTTAAATAAAACAGCACGGGGCAATGCCGGGTGGCACCGGCCTTCCAATTAAATATAAAGCGAGGTGGGCACTCGCTCGCTCCAAAAATCAGCAAATCGGCGCCAATGCCGGGTAGGCACCGGCAATATCGACAAAGCGCTCCCAAGCGCTCGGGGAGCACAGGATCAGCGCGCTCAGCGCTAGAAATGTCAGCAAAGCGCTATTGAGCGCTGGGGCACCAGGAAAGCGCTCCTAGCGCTACAAATCCATCAAGAGCGCTTCCAGGCACAGCATCAGCTCCAGCAGGGTCTGGAGGCAGGCAGAGGGGCAAGGCCGGGCCAGAGCCAGCACACTGGGTCTCCAGGCAGGGAGACAGCCTAAGTGGCGGTCCTCTTGGCCCCAGCAGCAGCAGAGCCCCCTCTGGCAGGATCCTAGGCAGAACCAAGAACAGGACAAATTGTATGGGGACACAGCCCCCTCTTATACAGGAAAACCCCTTTGTCTCAGGGTGCAGGGTGGGGGGAAAACCAGTTGCAGCTGGTTCTGAAGTACTCTGTTTACCCCAACCACCCTCTCTATTCACTGGCAGGGCTAGGGCCATCAGTCGCACTACCGGGGGTGGAGCCAGCATTGTCTGGGGAAAGTCCAGGCCCATCAGGGACCAAGTGCACTCCTCCCAAGCCATCAAGCATGCTGATCTCACACTCACCACCGGGCAGACCCATCCAGCCTTCCTGGAGCCAGGCTCACCAGCCAGCTCCAGCCAATCACACTGCAGGCATATTTTCCATTAATATGCCAAGTCCAAGAAATGACATTTCTACACATGCCACACTCACGCAACATACATCATTGCGAAGCATTCATTCCCACGAACACGCACATACTAAACTCGAGCATGCACTCCCCACACATCAGGAATTACTAGGGACACAGACATTCCCCATGCATCCCTATGGGAGAGCAGGCCAGCCTCACTACATGCACGCACTTTACTCTGGGACACAGAGAAAAAGTGCGCACAGACCAGAAAATCATCCACGCATATCACAGATTAAAAGCAAAAAGATTAGGGGTGAACCTGCCATAAGGGCCAAGTCCAACACCTACTCAAGCAACAACTACAATCCCTGGCAGGGTGAACCACTAATGTCAATAAACTAAATGGTGCTCAACCCTGTGGTAGCTTGGTACAAAAGCAGTCAGGCTTAAATTAGAGGCACTGTGTTAAGTATTTGTGCAGAACTCAAACAGTAATAAAGTGAAAACACAACACAATCTAACACTAATTTAGAAACATAGGGTAACTCGTCAGGCGAGACAGGGGCAAAGTCAAAAGTTAAGTCCGATCTTGATGGAGTACAGTTCATATACATAAGACAGATTAGGCCTGGTCTTGAGTTACCTTTGGGTTAGAAGAAATTCTGAGCAAAAGTTTAGAAGGTAGAGTTCAGCGGGGAAAAACAGCAGGCGAAGTCCAAGGAGGTGGGGTCATCATCTGGAATCACTGGATGGAGTCTTGGTGACGCTGTTGACGACGGTGGGGAAAAAGCTTCAGGTGGGAGAAGCCATATTTCCAGGCCGAGAAGTTAGATATTGTAGATTGGGAGCCCCTTGCCTTGCTGTCGAGACCAGAGAAGTATTTGGAAGTCGAAAAACTTCAACGGGATGAAGCCAAAGAGGGCTCCACAAGGCTGAATACCATTGGTCGTTGGTCCCGCTGAACAGGATTTGCTGCTGCGGAGAAGACGTATCGGGGGCTACTGAGAACTCAGGCTGGGTGATAATAGACCTTCAGAGAATTGCAGGTCCCAGTCTTCTGTTGGTTCTTCGGGTACTTTTTGGTGAAGATTTTTCTATATCCCACATTTAAGGGTTAGACAGGAGCAGTGCCTCAAACACACTTCCAAAGGTCAAGGACCTGGGGGGCATTACTGGGGGCAAGGGTTCACTCCAGCAGAGCCCAGGTTGTAGGCAAGGTGTCTGGCGCTTGTCATGTCCCTGTAGCTCACACAGGAGGTCAGTCAACTAGCCCTTAGAGCTGGTTCTTTTTCCTTCAAGTAGCAGAGCAGTACTCTGAAGCACAAGTCAAGCCTCGAGCAGTAGTGTAGACCCTCTGGAGTACAAGGCAGTCCTTCAGATGTCTTTCACAGGTCCAGTAGTGCACTGATGAGTTGGTTCAGGAGGTCCAATATTTATACCTGCTGCTAGCCTTTGAAGTGGGGGGTGATATCCTGACTAACCTCACATCTGGTATTGGAAAGTTCTTCCTTTCCATTGCCAAGGCTCCAAGTAGTATGGGGGGACAAAACATTGGTGTCAGGTTCCTGTGTGTGTGTGTGCTGGAGGCAGCCTTTGAAATCTAAGTGGGACAGGGAAAGGTTCCACCCCGACATCTAGTCCCACTTTGTCGCACTGTCTGGCAGGAATGCACAAGGGCTAACAGCTAAGATATTCACAGTCATGTGACCCAGGGACAGGTAGCAGACACCAAATGGTTAGGACAAGTAAATGCCAACTTTCTAAAAGCGGCTTTTTCAGAATTGGGACTTAAAATCAGACTTAGGTAAATTCTTGAACGAGGCAAGAATATGTGTTTGAGTATCCTTATATGCCTACACATTTGGAACATATTTACTTAGCATGCATAAAAGCGCGGGCCCAGATTTACAAATAAATCATGCAACGCAGCACAACAAGTAAAGGTGCTGCACTGCTTGAAAAGGAGAATGCAAGCAACAAGGTATTTATCTGAAGAATAAGGCAGGCCTCAATATTTATACCTGGTGCCAGCTTTTAATGGTGACATCCTAGCTACCTCCATATCTGGAACTGGAAAGTTCTTCCTTCCCCCTGCAAGGCTTCAAATAGTCTGGGGTGAAAAAAGACTGGTGTCAAGTTAAGCTGCTGCACTCTGTAAATGGGAGAGAGCAGTACTGCTCCACATCTACTAAGAGGCAGCATTGTGATTCTCGCTCGCTGCACTGGTGCACACGTTTGCATCGCAGTACAGGGATGGCTGCATTGTGGTCACCATCGTTTTTGTAGACAAAGGGGTTCCTTCCTGTAGAAAAACGATGCTTTTCAACATTTTCCTCTTTGTATTTGTGCTGAAGAATGCAGCACACACGCAGTGAAAAACAAGGGGAAACAAAAAAACATTTTCGTCGTAAAGCTTACCATTCAATCAATCAATCAATCAATCATGACATTTGTATAGCGCGCTACTCACCCGGAAGGGTCTCAAGGCGCTGGGGGGGAGGGGTCCGCTACTGCTCGAAAAGCCAGGTCTTGAGTAGCTTGCTGAAGGTGAGATGGTCCTGGGTTAGCCGAAGGTGGATGGGGAGGGAGTTCCATGTCTCGGCTGCCAGGTATGAGAAAGTCCTTCCTCCAGCGGTGGCTCTGCGGATGCGTGGAACGGCGGCGAGGGCAAAGCTGGTCGACCTAGCTGGCGGGTGGGCGTGTAGAAGGTCAGGCGGTTTTTGAGGTACTTGGGGCCTTGGTCGTGGAGAGCCTTGTGTGCGTGGGTGAGGAGTCTGAACGTGATCCTCTTGCTGACGGAGAGCCAGTGCAGGTCTCCCAGGTGGCCGGAGATGTGGCTGTGTCGGGGGATGTTCAGGATGAGTCGTGCGGAGGCGTTCTGGATGCGTTGGAGTCTTTTCTGGAGTTTGGCTGTGGTTCCGGCGTAGAGGGAGTTTCCGTAGTCCAGTCGGCTGGTGACGAGTGCCTGGATGACCGTCTTCCTGGTTTCGGTGGGGATCCATTGGAAGATCTTTCGGAGCATGCGTAGGGTGTTGAAGCACGATGATGAGATGGTGTTGACTTGTCTGGTCATCGAGAGGGAGGAGTCCAGGATGAAGCCCAGGTTACGTGCGTGGTCCGTTGGCTTGGGTGTGGTGCCCAGGGCCGGAGGCCACCAGGAGTTGTCCCAGGCGGAGAGCGAAGACCCCAAGATGAGGACTTCCGTCTTGTCTGAGTTCAGTTTCAGGCGGCTGTTCTTCATTCACTCTGCGACGTCTCTCATCCCTTTGTGTAGGCTGGATCTGGCGGTGGCTGGGTCGTTGGTGGGGGAGAGGATCAGCTCGGTGTCGTCGGCGTAGGAGATGATGTTGAGGTTGTGTTGGCATGCGATGGCTGCGAGGGGGCTCATGAAGACTTTGAAGAGGATGGGGCTGATTGATGATCCCTGTGGTACGCCGCAGATGACTTCTGTGGCCTCGGAACTGAACGGGGGGAGGCGGACTCTCTGAGTTCTTCCGGCGAGGAACGAGATGATCCACTCCAGTGCCTTCTCTTCGATTCCGATGTTGCTGAGGCGTTGCCCTAGGGTGCGGTGGCAGACAGTGTTGAACGCTGCGGAGAGGTCCAGGAGGATGAGGACGGCTGTTTCCCCGTTGTCGAGCAGGGATCTGATGTCGTCGGTGGCTGTAATGAGGGCGGTCGCGGTGCTGTGGTTGGCTCGGAAACCGGACTGCGTGTGGTCGAGGGATCCATTCGTCTCGAGGAAGATGGCCAGCTGTCTGTTGACGGTCTTCTCGATGACTTTGGCCGGAAAAGGGAGGAGCGAGATGGGCGAGATGGGTGACAGGCCTTTTGACCCTCGGTAAGATTTCAGAGGTGCGGTATATGGACGATGACGGGTTCTCTTCGTGGATCAGTATATACAAAGGAAATGCAATCTGGCGTATTGGACGATACAGGGCATCCGGTTGGCGGCGGCGGCAGCGCACATGGAGGCAACGAATCAGCTGTTGCCTCCGTTTTATAATTGCCATCTGCCGGCCGGCGGCGTGTGTGCTCTCCCGAAATATATTAAAATAAACGGAACCCATTTTCGGAACCGCTTCTTCCCTTATCAGGGAACTATTAGCTCCGTCGTATTGCCGTCCACGTCTGCTCCAGTCTCATGATCCTCCCCTGGGGACATTATTCCAGTTCCTACAGGTTTAGACGACTGTGACTGTTTGACACACTGGTGCCGGTAGAGAAAACTAACCTTCGAATTAGAAGACTGTCCCCTGTGAATTTAATCCTATCCCCCTGTAACAGATTATTCGCCTTGTTTGTGGTTCCATCTCCTCCTCTTCACTTTGCCCTGATGAAGGTGTAGCCCCGGACGGGGCGATACACCGAAACGCGCGTTGGCGTCTGTTCCAATCCTGGAACTCACAGGACCAACCCGGATACCCAACCATCGGTCCCTATTCCACCAAAGACCATCCGTGCATAGTGTTGTGAGATGTATGAATGCCTGTGTATGTGTGTAGACGGTATGTTAGTGTGGAGTAAGAACCACTGTTAATTTTGTCCTGCTGCTTTCTTATCTTTGCACATATTTATTCACTGAATTATTTCAATTTATTTATGACAAAAATGAACTTTAAAATAAAAACAAACTTTGATAAATCTGAGTAAATGTATTTGTGAAATGTTCCTTGTGGGTTCAGGGCACGCTGCATAATAGAGTGGACCTCTTTTGAGGCCTCCTACTAGTCCCTTGTTTGGTAAATGTTCATAGACAGGCCAGCATACGCCTGTCCAGGCAGGCATTATTGTGTATCACCACATTAGTGATGATGTCATCACGCCGATCACAAATCCAAGAAGTCATCGACAAACTATGGCCTGTATTCTATTCCCCGAGTCTGCTGCACCCTGCCACTGCCTGAGTCTAAGCCTCCCATTGGATAATTGTAGCTGGGGGCTGGCTCATGACGAAGTTGAGGCAAGGAAGCTGCGAGAGCACATTTGGAACTTGGGAGTGAGGGCTCTTAAGGAAGAATAAACAAAAGTAAGTGTGAACTTTCCACTTGCTGAGTAGCCAGAGTAGCATATCCTGCAGCCCTGCATTGCTGCTATACTCAATGTGCTCCATGCAGCTGTGGACCAACACAACTTTTGGGCGCCATGGCGTCACCTGTAGAATCTGTGCGCTGTACCCCAGCATGGTAATTGCTGAGCATGCATGAGTCCAATAGGCACCACAGCCATACTTTCCGACTTTGGCAGCATTAGGGATGGGGACAATGCCTGTGCTGTAGCAGGCAGGGTCACAGCAAGCTGAGCAGTGGATGCCAATGCCATCGCCTTCCCTGGACCTACTAATTAGAGGCAGCACTAGCAGTGACATCACCTGCTGTGCTCGAGAAGCCGTCTATTTAGCAATAAACAGAGTCATACCGCACTGATTAATATATGCAAAAAAAGCATTTTCATTTGGGGTACATTTTGTTTTTGCACTCTGTGTAGGTAAGAAAGTAAAACACGCCATCTTTCACTTCTTTAGGAATGACAACAGAAAAACGCTGAATTCAAAATAGCAGGGACATATACAGGCTGACGACAGCAGCAGTGCTATAGATCAGAGAGAGAGCAGGAGTAAAGATGAGAAAGAAACAACAGGAGAGGAGAGAGATAAGACGGAGATAAGTAGAAGAAAAGGAGAGCAATTCAGATACAAAGAGAAAGCAGCCATGATGTGAAGAGGAGAGCATTAAGACGAGAGAATATAGAATGAAATGATGTAGAGGACAGGACAGAGGGAAAAAAGTCGAAAATTGATACAACGGAGACACAGCTAATCACTGCTAGAAGAGTGATAGTAAAGAGCCAAGAATGCGGGGAGAGAGAGCAGAGCATGGATACAAGTGAAGAGGAAAAAGGGCAAGGCTAGAATGAATGGAGGGCACATAAGAAATACAGTGAATAACGTAACACACCAGGTGTGACAAAGATGATAGAAAACAATTAGAGAGGTGCGAGGATAGACTCTTAGAGCAAAGACTTAGGAGACAGACAACAAATCAAGGTTAGAAGATAGAGACTGAGGCAGTGAGAGTGTTGAAAATGGGGCTCACCGGAGGAAGAAGTGAGCTGTGGCTTCCTTGGCAAAATTTTCAGCACCTGCACTTCTTTTTTTACAAATTAAGCACTGAAGGCAGCACATTGTGCTGTGCAGCATAACTTTGGGTTGCAATCCAATGCAAATCACAATTAGCACTGGATTGTAAATCCCACTAGTATAATCTGTTGGGTCTGCCTTAAAAAAGTAATGCAAACCCAAAGTGAAGTTTTGTAAATCCAGTCATCCATCCCTTGTCACAATTGCAAAAATGTTGGTATATTTTGTTACACATTAGCAAATGATTGATGTTCCGTAACTCATCCTGAGTCATTATTCACTGCTTTGGAAGTGTGAAACGTGAGCTGTGATCAGGGCATGCATTAATAATGAAGTGCAGCCTTGAAACTCACACTTTGAACTGAACATTGGGTGTGTGAAATGGACAGCAGTTTCTGTTGCAATAATTAAGTTATACATCTAATGCTCCAGGATAGGCTTACAGTGCACCAAAAGGGGGATTTTTCTGGAGAGAGATTGTAAGGCAGATAAATCTATTACTTGGTTTGGATGTATGACGTTACAACGCATACTTTTACAACGCATACCATCACAAGGCATTTTTTACAACGCAACATCCATTACAATGCATTCCATTACAACAACTTTTTTTAAACTACCATTACAACACATTCCATTACAACGCATAGTACCTTTACAACGCATACCATTACAAAGCATACCATTACATTGCATGTATGGTAAGTGTTGGATAGTGTAGGGGTAAAAATTACTATTCTAAATCCAGTGGGGCGCAACAGTACGGTAAGTGTTGGATAGTGTAAGGGTACTATGCGTTGTAATGGTATGCGTTGTAATGGTATGCATTGTAATGACTGCGTTGTAATGAGATGCTTTGTAGTGGTATGTGTTGTAGTGTCATGCGTTGTAATGGTTTTGTTGTAATGGCATGCGTTGTAATGGATGTTGCATTGTAAAAGTTTTGTTGTAATGGTAGTGCGTTGTAAAAGTTGTGTTGTAAAGGTTGTTTCCCCTTGGTTTCAACACAGCCCAATCACAGCTTTTAAAGTTAGGTGAAAATTGTCAGATAAGCAATACATTCAATATATAATATGTTGAAACAAAGGTAATCAGTCCTATAAAATGTTACTTTGTAATTATAGTGTTTAGAACTGGTGTTGCTGATATCTGAAATGTAGAGGGAATACCTCTGTAGCCTGTTAGAAAGTCTAGATTGTAGATATGAGAGCACAAATGAAACCAAAGGCATCTTTTTGACTTCTTGTTTTCATATGCATAGCATGGAAAGGCGGTATGTGTCTTGAGGCAGAAACTGAAAATGATTGTGGTGCTAATGGTGCAGTAATGGTGTATTAGATTTAGGGCTTGTCTTATAATAATTACAAAGAAAGGATTTGAGGAAGTTCTACCGCAAGTGGATGGAAAAATATCAAATATTGTTCTCTTCTTCACTGTGTCAAAAACTAAACCCTCTATAATCTGAATTTCCGTTCTCATAGAGTTACCCTGAAACTGGAAACTCAAGGAAAGACAGAGATAAAGTATTATAGATAGGTGACATCGGGGTTGGCTTGGAGCACTTCAAATATCACCACCACAAGCTGCACTGTGCCATGTATCCAGGGGATGCAACGAGCATGTTCAATTACACTCTGCGCCCCTGCAGTACTTTGCTATTACACACGGGGCTGCAGGCGCTTGTGCTGCACCTTCTGTAATACAGACAGCCCCTGGAGCGACATGTACGCTGGTCTGACTCTGATTATAAGAGGCAGGTTACTCAAGGGGTGTGGCTTCATGAAAATGAAGAAACACTTTGCCGCTGTGCCGCAGCGTATTACAGACAAGGGTGCAGAGGCAAAGAAGGTATGTGACAGGGCATCATTAAGGTAGCGCACAGATGGTATGACTGTAGTATGGAGGATAAACGAGTAGAATCCAGAAGAAGAAGTTTCCAAGTTGTTTATTCAGTAATCAAGTATAAAACTAACAAACCCCACCAGGAGCAGCTTGTATCATGCTCAGCCCTTCAGCAACTGTCTAAACTCCCTCACTAACATTCTAAATACAAACATTCTCCTCCCGCCAACTTCGCTCTTCCAGCCAAGCCTTCGCCACTGTACCTCGCATCAACAAGACCACCATGGGAGGCAGATCCTTTTCATACCTGGCTGCCAAAACATGGAACTCACTCCCCGCTTACCTTCGCCTCACCCAGAATCACCTAGCGTTCAGAAAGCAGCTTAAAACGTGGATATTTGACAAATAATCCTCCTCCCCTTTCCTTAGCGCCTTGAAACCCTCTGGGTATGTAGCGCGCTATACAAATTTTATGACTTATGACTTATGACTATGCTGAGCATCATATAACAGGGAAGATATAATTCAACATACTACAATGACCCTCAACAGGTCAAATTGAAATTAAAAAAGCTGTTTAATGGCTCCCCAGTGTCCACTGCAGGTGGGTGGAGCCACTCACTGCACTTTCCCTCTGGGGGGTCTCTGCCCAGGTGCAGCTCACATTTCCGCCTACACAGGGAAAGGTGGACCAATAGCTTCAAACAACCGGTCCATATTTCACTAATGCTCTGTTTTAAGCGTAGGATCAGGTTCATGACTGCTCTGGGAGCAGCGCATTTGTCGTGATACAGTACATTCACCTTTGGCAGTAATTACCGTTGATTTATAGGTCTCACTTGTACAATTTACTCTGTTCTTAGCCCTTTCCTCCTCAACTGGTTTTCTCTTTCACTGAATGTCCCTGGCTCAATAGGCATCTTGTTATCTTTGCTTGGTTGAGCTTCTTACCTTACCTAAGGGCCTCGATGTGTGTATTATCCGGGCTTCAGTTACTTGCAGTTAGTGAGTGCAGCCTGGAGCTGCTGAACTATGGCACTTCAGACACACTGGGTCACATATGGCACAAATTAACAACCACCAGAACATACATTGTTGTGGTAGTTTCAAGAAGACAGAAGCTAGAATAACCTTGATATTATAAACGTGCGGCTAATTGGTTTTCCACATTTATTTAAACAGATGGCATGCTTACTGTTGCAGCATAAATAGCTACATATAATAAAATAATAGATAAACAACAACAGTATTGCAGTATAATTAAACACATGAACATTGGTAATTAACCGAAAAAATGGGTGCATAAAAACCGTAGGCCTTTATTGAAGAAAACACACCCATTTTAACTTCACATATTGTCACTTTTGGATGATGTGCACATCATCAATTATTAAATGTCACTTGCGTGGTTCCGCATTTTTCAAAGACTTTGAATCCCCTTGTAATCCTAAAAATACCCTTACATTCCTTTACCACTGCCTACTCAATACCCTAAATTACCCATATATCCCCCTATATCGCTCTTGATCCCTAAAACTAAAATATACAGTTGAATATAATGATTGGTGAGTTTTTGACAAAGTCAATAGGTCTCTTCCATAAATGTTGAGGTGCTCCCCGCCTGATAACAGGCCTACCTTTTTATATTTATATATTTTAAAAAATGGGGGTTGGTTGCCCACAGGCACTGAGCGCAGGGCATGGCTTGTGCCAGGCCGTACATTAACCCAACATTGCGCACTTCCAAAGGTTGCCACGCTGTGGCTTTGGCACAGAACCAGTCCACAGACCAGGCCCTGCGCCCAACCCCCACCACATGTGGCCAAAGGTCATGCTCGGCAGGGGGTTAGGCGTCTGTGGAGGTTTAGGAACAGGACCTGGCCGCGGGCCAGGCCCTGCACTCAACCCCACGCTGCGCATGCCTAAATCCTAAGCACGGTGGGGGTGGAGGTTGGACGCCTGGGGGGGATTGCACAGTATTGGACTTCTGACTTTATGTTAAAAAAGAATCGAAATTCATTGAAAAAAAATCAGATTATAGTAATATTATAGTCAGGAAGTGTAACATCATACTTTACCTAAAACAAAACGTAGAATTTCATTGAAAAAACGTAAAGGTCAAATGAATGCAATGTCAGTTAAATCATAACATTTCAATGTAATCAAACCACTGAAATTCGCCAGCTTTGGTTATTAAGTACGAATAACCCGTACCCTGAAGTAACTATAACTTGTGCCCTCACCATGCACTGCTACTTACCTCACATATTTCTTCAGTCATCATGAAATGTCCTATGACTTCATTGATAACATCACTGCAAAATCTGAGATCACATCATTGATGACAACACTGTGCATGGCGGGGATGCTAGTTATAGTTACTTTAGAGAACTTCAGATAACTATAACTGGTGAATTTCAGTGGTTTTGTAAAAACATTGTGGGCCTCATTTACAAGTTTTTGACGCAGGGCAACGCTGCTCTGACCTGTGCCAAAAGAAAAGGGCAGGAATGCACCATATCTAAGAGATACAGCACATTCCTGACCTCTTTCACTGCACTGGTGCACAAATGGCTGCCTTGTGCCAACGCAGGCACCCTCGGACCATTGTCAAAGGGTATCTTCATTGTAGAAATGCTTGTCGGATCTCGTGGCTCAGTGGACTTATGCATCCACTGCAGGTACCTGTGTTTGACTGCATGGTCACAGGTTCAAGTCCTGGTAGATCTGCTCAGCTTTTCATCCATCTGCGCAGTACCCTTGAGTTGGTAGCAATTACCATCTGTTATTCAGCACCAAAATGCCTCCGGTTCAATGTGCGCTTTACAAATGTTATGTAGGAATTATTGTTTTTGTGCAGGAAGACACACCTTCTGCACAAAAATAATCAATTGAAGTGTTTTCCTCTTCCTATGTGTGCCGCACAATGCGGCACACATAGAAAGAAGAAAAAACGAGGAGAAGCAAAGTAATTTCTCCTCATTACGCTTCCTCTGGGGAGGTGCACAGCTTTTACGCATTCCCAGGTACACGCTGTGTTGTAAATCTGGGTACGTGTCAAAATCCATGGGCACTGTGTGGGAACACCCATTGCAATGCCAATGGCATACCTCCCTAACACAGTGTGAGGCAACACAGCAACTTGCGCTGCAGTGCCTTGCACCATGTCTACGAGGCCATGAAAATCCGCGCAGGGTGGATTTACGTGGCCCCGTAGATATAGTTCTGATGTCGTTTTGGGTTTGCTGGTAACTGAATGGTCTGGGGTACATTAGAAAGGTCAACCAGGAGATTTCAGCAAACAGCACACTTAAAAAAGTTAAAAAAAAGAAAAGTAAAATAAAAAAGTAGTGGTTGACATGTTAGCATACAACATTTTAACATACACACTGTTCAACATAGATTGGCTGACTTGCACGTAGTGGCACAGTGTGTAAGACATTTGCCAATTGGTAAAGCATGTATGGTTTGTTAAGATTAATGGTGTATAGATACTGCAGGGAAGCCAATCACTTCCTTGGGTTAAGGACAAATCAGAAACAGAGGGAAAGGAACCTCATGGCGAACATAGCAGCTTGAATGGACCTCTGAAACAAGGGTGGCATCATTGTCAGTGGGTGCGACCAAATGTGCACTTTATATCTTGATACAAGAGGGGTCATTTCAACATTGGTACAAATATTCCTCATGTAGTGACCCACCAGCCACTTTGAGCCATTCAGAAGTCTACATTCTTGTTACAGAAATAGAAGGCATGCCTTAAAAAGGCAGTTAAGGTGCTGCTGGGTATTTGCATAACTGCTGAAGACTGATATCACAAATTTCAGTACACATTGTGGTCATTTGATAGGTGCTCACCTTTCAATTAAAGTTTAGATTCTTGACACCCTCATGGTATTTGAGCAGGGGCCAATTTGTATGTCTACTTTGGCACATTCAGTGCCCATTATTTAACAGCTAAGTAGGAGTGACCTTATCGCTCAGAATGCCTTGGTTGCCAAAGCTTAAACAATATTCAAGGGTTTTGGCAATGGTACTTTCTGCAGCATCACCCCAAACTGTTTGCCATTCTCCTTCCCTTTTTGCTGAACTGTTTTTTTTTGGCTTTAGGGGGCATATTTACAAGCCCCTTGCGCCACTTTTGCGCCTTTTTAACATGAAAAAAGTGACGTCCGGGAGGCGCAAGGGGCTTTTAAATAAGAACCGAGGTCTCTGGGCACTTTACCACTGCTAACCAGTGCTAAGGTGCATGTGCTCTCTCCCAAAATCATGGTAACATTGGCTTAACCACAATTGGCCTCTTTAATGTACCTATAAGTCCCTGGTAAAGTGTACTACATGTGCCCAGGGCCTGTAAATTAAATGAAATCCCAAAGGTAGGCCCTAGGTAGCCCATGATGGCAGGGTGCATAGTAATTAAAAGGTAGGACATGTACTTTTCAGTTTTACAAGTGCTGGTAGTAAAAAACTCCCAAATTCGTTTTTTCACAACTGTGAGACTGTTATGTCCTTCTTTATTTCCACCTCGTGGTCATCGGTCTGCGCTTCTCTAGTAGGGCTGGAATGAGGAACCTTGTGCCGCATTCCAGGAGGATTGAAGATCAGGGACAGAGGAGAAAGGAGGATGCTGATCTAGCTGGTGGTTGACCCGTTGATGTACACTTCGAATAAAGCACTTTCCAAGCATATTGTGTGGACTTACATTATAATAGAGGTCTACATAAGGTACCTCTCATAAGGTAAAGTTGGGAATTCCTTATTACACTTAGTAAGTGTCATTTCTGATTGAGAAGGAGTAAAACTGTCATGTTTGATAACTATGGACTTGTAATAATACACCCTCTTTAATGGCAACGTTGGATTTATTATTGCAACTTTAAAAATGCCACTTTCAGAAAGTTGGCATGTTTCTGCTCTTAAGCTCTGTAAGCCTGCTACCTGTCTCCAATGCACATCTGGGGTGAGTGACAGCTGGGCCTTGTGCATTCAATCTAGACTGCCAAACACAAAGGAAACTTAGGTGTGTTTGATAGGCCATGCACATCCTGAATGGTCATCCTGGGCAGTATGGGAGAGAGGATCTGATGCTTACACCTGAACGGGTTGTGTCCAGCTCCCACTCAAAGGACTGCTTAACCCTGTGTAGTGAGTCTGAAGTCAGGGCAGGAGGGAAGGATCGCTGTGAATTTCATAACCCCTATTGGAAGTTTTCCCCACCACTGGTTGTAAAAACAGGTTTTACGACCCTGCACTTCTGGACCTGTGAATACTCTGCCAGGAAGATGGACTGCTCTGCTGTGGAAAGACTGTCTCTGACTGCTCTTTTGGACTGCTGCTCTAGATGATTTGCTTTTCTGTTGACCTGCCTGCTGGCCTCCTGCTTATGGAAGAAAGAACAGGACCTGGAACTCATCTTAAACCCAGGACCCCAGAGTGACTCAAAGGGCTAGTCTGCTGACATCCTGATCTGAGCCTCATGGACATAACAGGCTCCCCACAGGTCCTGCAGTCATGGTCTAAGAGTTCCTTATCCCCAAGAGGTGCCTCTCAGGTTACTGGCCCCCTGGGTGGAACTGCACCTCTTTAAATCAAGGTTGTGGGCTCTTTACAAAGTCGAACAAAATAGTTCGCTCCAGAACTGTGTCGCTCACACAAAGGATCAGCGCGAGCGGGTGCAAGTTCGTCTCTTCACACAACACTTCATCTTTCCACCATGCCCAGCAGCTCTACACATCTTGTGGACACTCACCTTGCTCCCAGCGAACTTCTTCCCCGCACACCGGACTCTTGACACAAATCTTTAAATGGTAAAACTTCTACTGGACTTACCTGGGACTGTATCCAACCTGCCCTCCATCGAGGCCAGCCTGAACATTTGAATTTGACCCAGTCTAGCGTGACCAAATATCCCTGTTTGGTGCTTAATGCTTTTAGGCACTATATTTCAATCAATTATTTAAAAATGTATAACTCCAGTTCTACTTGGTGGATGTTTGTTGTTTTGGTCTTGCTTTGTTCAATAATTTATGCACTATTTCTCTAACTCGTTGTGGTATCTTTGTTCATAGTGTGTTCACTATAAACAAAGGAGTGATGTCATGTGTGACATCACTCCCTCCCAAGACCTCTGCGACTCTCTATCCTCATTCTTCCACAACAAAATCGCCGACATACATAACAGCTTCAAAAACCAGTCCGAAGACCAGCCCACTTCACCCACCCCCGAACCAACACCGCACTCTAACAACCTTTACGCCTGGAACCCAATCACCACCGAAGACACCATCCGCCGAATGAACTCCATCCACTCAGGATCGCCAACCGACCCTTGTCCCCACCACATTATCAACAAAGCAGACTCGATCATCGCACCCCATCTCCGCGATGTCATCAACTGTTCCTTCAACTCCGCTACCTTCCCGGAAAGCTGGAAACATGCCGAACTCGGCGCCCTTCTGAAGAAACCCACAGGAGACCCCACTGAACTTAAGAACTACCGCCCCATCTCGCTCCTCCCATTCCCTGCCAAAGTCATTGAGAAAGCCGTCAACAGTCAGCTCGCCGCCTTCCTTGAATCCAACAAATCCCTCGACCCCTCACAGTTCAGCTTCCGAGCCAAACACAGCACCGAAACCGCCCTCATCACAGCAACAGACGACATTGGAACACTACTGGACAGCAGAGAAACAGTTGCCCTCATCCTACTTGACCTCTCCGCAGCCTTCGACACAGTCTGTCATAGCACCCTCATACAACGCCTCAGTAACGTCGGAATACAAGGAAAAGCATAGGACTGGATCATCTCGTTCCTCGCCGGAAGAACCCAAAGAGTCCGCCTCCCCCCTTTTAGATCTGAGGCCACCGAAGTCATCTGCGGCGTACCACAAGGATCATCACTCAGTCCCACCCTCTTCAACGTATACATGAGTCCCCTCGCATCCATCGCGCGCAAACACAACCTCAACATCATCTCCTACGCAGACGACACCCAGCTGATCCTCTCTCTCACCGAAGACCCAAACACCACCAAAACCAACCTACACGAAGGAATGAAAGACGTAGCCGAGTGGATGAAGAACAGCGTTTAAAACTAAACTCAGACAAAACGGAAGTCCTCATCTTAGGCTCTTCCCCCTCTGCCTGGGACGACTCATGGTGGCCACCGGCCCTGGGAAACGCACCCAGACCAACGGACCACGCACGTAACCTGGGCTTTATCCTAGACTCCTCCCTCTCGATGACCAGACAAGCCAATGCCGTCTCATCATCCTGCTTCAACATCCTACGCCGAAACAAGAAAGATGGATCCCCATCGAAACAAGAAAGACGGTCACCCACGCACTGGTCACCAGCTGACTGCATTACGGAAACACTCTTTACGACGGAACGACAGCCAAACTACAGAAAAAACTTCAATGCATCCAAAACGCCTCAGCCAGACTCATATTGGACATCCCTCGTCAAGCTCACATTTCCGGTCACCTGAAAGATCTCCACTAGCTCCCCGTCAACAAGAGAATAATCTTCCGCCTCCTCACTCACGCACACAAAGCCCTCTACGACCTAGGACCCGAATGCCTCAACACGAGACTGTCCTTCTACACCCCCACCCGCCAACTTTGATCATCCAATCAAGCCCTCGCTGCAATTCCGCGCATCCACAGATCCACCATGGGGGAAGATCCTTCTCCTACTTAGCGGCCAAGACCTGGAATTCTCTCCCCACCCACCTCTGCCTTACTCAGAACCACCTCTCCTTCAGAAAGCAACCAAAAACCTGGATATTGGATAAGTAAAAGCACCCCTCTCCCCCAAGCGCTTTGAGACCCTCTGGGTGAGTAGTGCGCTATATAAATTTTAGAACTTGAACTTGAACTTGAACACAAATACTTTACACATTGCTTCTCAAGTTAAGACTGACTGCTCTGTACCACTACCAAGCTACCAGAGAGTGTGCTCCAGTTGATTTATGGTGTGTATCTGACGTTCCCTGACTAGGATTGTGGTTCCTGCTGGTACAACCCACATACCTTTGACAAAAAGGAACCCAATTTATAACAAAGGGTAAATCTGATCTTGAGATCTTGACAAATTCCAGACAAATGAGGGGAGCATCTGTTTTTATATTGATAGCTGCTCCAAGCTTCCTTCAGTACATTTTACTTATAACAGCTACAATGAGTTTCTAAAAGAAAGTAATCAAGACAAACTGCAATGGTTGCAATTTGAGTGGCCATGACGGATCAATCTCTATCCTTGCGCCCTGTGTCTGAGGGAGCATCAAGAGGGAAGTACCTCAGAGCACTACTCCATGTATTGACAATGATGTGCAAACACCAAAGAGTAACTTAAATGGTATTCTCAACATAGCAACTGTTGGAACACAACATGGCACTTTTGGCCATGACATGGGTGGCCTCATGGTGAAAGGCAATGATGTGTTGAAGTTCTATCGGGGCAATGATCTGTGCTCT
Organism: Lissotriton vulgaris; assembly: GCF_964263255.1. Taxonomy (NCBI): domain Eukaryota; kingdom Metazoa; phylum Chordata; class Amphibia; order Caudata; family Salamandridae; genus Lissotriton; species Lissotriton vulgaris. The sequence continues at coordinate 173,505,929 of NC_141689.1, read as the reverse complement.
AGGTCATGAGTATATGGCGGAAACATTCTTTTAAACTTGGCGTTAGCCAGGGTACAAGCCAAATGAATGCAGACCACAGAGCAATGCAGATACACATTGGGGCCTCAGTGCTGGTCATTCTCTCCCCTCGAGGATTAGCAAAGCTACAGGGAAAGTCAACTGACTTTTGTGCAGAAAGCAACCACAAGAAAGAGCTATAAGGGGACTGCAACCTGGGAGTCCTGGTGGCAGGGACTCCCTGGTGGCAGGGATGGTGTGCCTCTGTTCTGAAAGCCTGTAGTTGACTATGGGAGAATGTGCTCACAGCACCAATTACAGCATCTCACTTGCAAGATGAGGTAGATTAGTATACTGTTGTCACGTTTTCCTTATGTAAAGTAGACAGATCAGTTAGTTTATAGTGCATTGTAGTCACAATTATGAGACGATTGGAGCCCTGAAGTTGGATTCATAAACCCTAATTTACGATTGAGCTAGCTCCAAAAGAAAATATTATGGTGCTTATTACAGTACCCTGTGTTGCTAAAAAAGCTAGGACTTATTGAAAAGGATTATTGTTTGAATTTTAGAGAAGAAAAATTGTCATTCACTCCACCTCTGTTTTCAGCGTTCTCTTGTAAGACCTATTTTGGAACTAAACTGCATTACTATTATTGTGCATTATGGCAATGTTGTGCAAGCAGAAGGTAATTTAATGTGTCTAATGATATTTTGTATTTAAAGGTGTAGATCCTGATTTGAAATCTGTGGGAATCATAATACAATACACTATAAGATGTGAGCTATATTTGGAACCATTTGTTTGATCTTTATGAACTATGTTCCTAAATGTGATAATATAACATGACTTCTAGCTCTGTGCAACAGATAGTGCAAACACATAGTTTATTTCAGGAATGTAATTTACTTTGAGGAATTTAGTTTACTTTAAAGAAATATCCTCTTCCCTGTTTGTTGTGAGTTCATTTTGATATTCTATGTTCTAGATGTTTTCACAAGAGTTCACCATTTTTGTTGTGTTATGAAGAATACCAATGGAAAGGTGTAAAGAATCTCACAATAGCAAAAAGTTACCAGTACCATTATTTTTTTAATTCTTTATTTTATGAGTGGCAACTGCTCAGATATATTAAGAACACAAAGTTCTCAAGAGTTGTTGACTCAGAAGGGTGGAGAGCACTGAGCTGAAATCATAAATGCTAATCCTCAAAAGAATACTAGGGCCTCATTAATGAAAAGTGACGCATCACTGTGACAGCGATGTGTCACTTTTTATTGCACCCTCCTTGCGACATGATGGATGTGTCATATTCACTGTATGACGCATCATGTTGCAAGGAATGACAGAAATGTCAGTTTTACTGACATATCTGTTGCTGCAAAAATGACGCATTGCTTGAGTTGTGCCGGAACCGGGAGGGCTATGGATATAGCACTGCGTCACCCTTCTGCCTGCCATTAGGCAGGCGTAAGGTATTGACGCATTCGCATCCTAGAAGTGGTGCCGTGAAATCCCATAGATTTCCCTGCATCACTTCGACAAAGCTTACTTGCATGGGAATGCCCTCCTGCATACATTATACATTATACCTGACGCAAGGGTTTAGATGCATCACTTTGTAAATAGGGGGCAACAAAAAGTGATGCAACTGAAGTGCAAAACTGTGGCTAGGCCTCATAAATACGGCCCCCAGTGTTTAAAGCAGTGCAGATAGGAAAATCTGTATATTTAACATTTTTTACTGTCAGCAATGTTGAGCCGGTCAGTACTGATTTAAAATGTTTCTCTAAGCCCATTATGCACTATCTGCTACTGAAATTTTACTGAGAGTCTGAGCGTGTATCTGCAAATATTTCAAAAGTTAACAATCGCCTAGTGCTAGCGGGAGTTGGCAGAAAAGAACAAATGGCACACTTAATGTGATCACTTGTGCATTTTTAGATCTACAAGTAGAACTAGAAAAGACATTGGAAAACATTACTTTTATTATTCACCTTACAATACTTCTTATACATACTGTAGGAAGCTGGCTCTCTATATGGTATTACCACTAGGTGGTTATACTGTGCACACAGTCCAGGGTACCCAAAAAGTGTACAGGGCCCAATGTAAAACCCAAAGAGCACTATTAGTGGAAGTGTGGGCGAGCAGCCTTATGTCAACACATAGGAGTGTAAGACTTTTATGGCACAACATTAACCAATAATGGACACACGACTCAAGAAGGCAATCCAGACTTATTTTAGAAACAAATAGCTAGTTAGTAATTTATTTTAAGACCAAGATCTTCTCAATAAGGGAAGTACGTTTTTAATGAAAAATACTTTTCACTTTTATAAATCGACAGAAACTTTTCAGCACAGTTCAATGTTATCCTATGGGGAAACCAATATCACGATTAAACAAGTAAGCAATGCACTTGCAATTCCAGTCTTCTGGACCAAAACTCAGCAAGGGGCAAGGGCCAGGTGAGTACCAAAACTGCACCACCAACAGCACAGGGTCAGCCGGGTGCAGAGGTCAGAATCGGAGTTTGGCCCAATGTTTTTCAATGGAGACTGGGCGGTGCTTGTATCCACACTGCTTGCAGGTGAGTAGATCGGTTGCAGGGGCCAATCTTTTGGGGTTAGCACAAGCACATGAGGGGTGGGGCACAAAGCAGCACCAAACATATTCCATCAGCGGCAAAGGGGTGGCTGAGTGCAAGTTTCTACATCAGCGTCAAGCTCCGAATGCTTTTCAATGGACTTTTTTCATTTTGCAAATAGGCCCCATGATTTGCACTAGAGGCTGCAGCAGGAAGACCAGCAACAGCAGAGGTAAGCAGAGATTTAGGGTGTTGTAGGGGCACTATCAGTTTAGCTCACCAAAGCCCAGGGGCTTCGGATGCAGGGGTGCCTTTCGACACTGGAGTTTTCTTACCGGAGCCGGTTGCAATCAGGGAGAGCCTCTGGATTCTCACTTCAGGTGCCGCCGTGGTGATCAGGAGAGGTAACCCAATGCTGGACATGAGGTCAGGATTGCTAGGAAAACTTCACTGCACAGGTGAGCCACTAAGACACGGGCATTGGGAGTCAGGTGCAGAGTTGGCAGGTATCGCAGTTCCAGCTGGATCCGGAGCCATTGGTGTCCTTTTCTTCGGGGCAGGTCCACTGTCCACTGGAGATTGGACATTGGGGTCTTTTTCAAAGGCAACAATCCTTGCAGGCGCAGAGAAGCTGATGACAGGCCGGTAGAGCTGGGACCAAGGCAGTCTTCATCTTCAGCCTTTTCTGCAGGGGTGTCTTCTTTCTTCTTCGGTCATCGCACATCTAGTTTCTAGGTCTGGCGGAGCCACCTAAATACTAAATTTAGGGGCTTTTTAGGGGATTAGCAGGTAGAGTCAAAGGGCACCTTACCTGGGGTGAGTACACCCTCTGTTATGCCACCCTCCTATGGAAGTGGCATAGACATAGCCCTGATTAGAGGGATGTCCCCAACCGTAAGATGACAGGGACTGAAATATGTGCTTCACCTCGCCTCCCTCACTGTAGGGGTTGAGTCGGCAGAGGTGGGAACACCTCGGATTCTGCTAGGTTTGCCTGCCGGTTTTCCCACCCAAAGTAGGGGGGTAAACTGGGGGTCAGTCTTCTGCAGTAGTGGCAGAGGCTGGGGTCGTACTACAAAGGTCGTAGGCCTTTGAAGCTTCCCCTTTAGCACTACCCATCCCGGAGGCGGAGGTGAAACACCTCTAACCAGGATATGCATTGTTTCCGGTCCCAGAGAGCAGGGGTTCTCTACCCAGGGGCACAGAAACATGTCTAGTGGTGGCTGGCTGCCTATAGCCGGTCAGAACCATACCAGGTTGGTTAGTAGGTTGTCAGGGGGGACCTCTGAGGTGTCCTCTGAGTATAGGGCACAATAAATCTCACACTAGAATCAATATGGATTTATGGAAAGGAGTAGTTTGGTACCTAACATTCCTATGTTCAGTGAAGCCATCATGATTCTGTGAAACTCCAATTGTCAAGTATTAAACCCATGTACTCTGGGTGGCTCCACTGGCACTTACAATATTAAGGAATGGACCCCTATGTTGTAGCAGCATATCTGCTCATGCAGACATGCCCTCACCTGGAGTATAGTGCACCCAACCTTAGCTGTGAGGCTTGCTAGAAGGATGACTTGCCTATGCCTTCATAGAATGCTGGCTGGATGGCACCCAGGCAGGGTGGCATGCCCGCCGCAAAGTCAGTGGCATGGTCCTAGTGAGGGGAGTCCCAGGAACCTTCTTCAGCTCCCAGTTCCTAGGTTATATATCCAGGGGACCACTTACTGGGGACTTACAGGGGGCAGAAGTACCAGTTGTGGATTTGTTTTTAGGGAAGATGCACTGGCACAGGTGACCTTATTGGCAGAGACACTGTGCAATACAGTAGACACCACATCAAAACCAGGCAAAAAGTTAGGGCTAACCATGGAAAAAGAGCCACTTCCTCACAAATACGCTCATTAATATGATAATTGAGCGGCAGTCAACAGAACACAAAGTAGGTGGTTAGTTATTCTCCCAATGTTGGTTGGGGACATGGACTGGAGGTTCCACGTGTTTTTTTTCTTCTTCACTAATCAATCTCTTTATTAAATTGCAAAAGTTGTGACATTCATTGATGCCAATGGTTATGGGATCCTGAAAGTGATAGCAGAGTATTTCTAATTTTGTATCAGAGTATTTCAGAATTGTGTAGTAGGTTAAGAAGTTATCTTGGTGGAGATCGGATCGATGCAGGAGATTTGTAAACAAAAACTGTAAAAAAAACTGAACTATGGTAGTAAAGTCTGTAAAAAGTCAATTCCAGAACTCAATTTCTGACATGTCAGTATAATAAATGTGCCCATCATTTTCAGAGAGGAAGCTCTAAAACAGATGATATGGAATAGTTTTAAGGTACAAAAATATAAAAAATATAGAAAGATATTATGAGTACCTCCTTGTAGGAAATAACAATCTTTTGCATGGTGTACCCCTAGATGTTTGCCCCAACTGTCTTTGAATGTTGTGGAACTCTGTGCAATTGAACCCTGCCAACCATATTTAACTTGCCTATAATTTCGAGGGCCTCATTTATGAGGCTCCTTGCGCCATCGGAATGTCACTTTTTGCAACGTTCCGTGGTGCAGAAGCTTGCGTGATATTTATCAGGCAGCACTAAGCCACTTTTTTTGGCTTAATGCTGCCTGATAAATATCAGTCCCTTTAACGCAGTGTTCTGCATTAAAAGGGCGTGCAGTGGGTGTTGCTGGGGCGTTCATAGCAACATCCATGGCCTTTTGACAGTGCCCCAGATTTATGAGAAATCGTAAATCTGAGGCAGTGCCAAAAGCTTACACATCCCCAGGGGAGGCGTAAGGGAGGCGCAACGCTAAGAAATATCTTTATTTCTCCTCTTGTGATTATTTTTGTACAGAGAGGTTTCCCTTCCTGTACAAAAATAATCATCCCCGCAAGGCAGGCACCATTGTGCAAAGGTGCCCGCATTGGCGCTCGGCAGCCCACTGTGCGCCGGCGCAGGGGAAAAGGACAGGAAGGCACTGTATCTTATAGATACTGCGCATTCCTGCCCTTTTCTTTGCAGTAGGAAAGCACAGCAGGAAGGCCTGCTCCGCTTCCCTACGGCAAAACCTCATAGATGAGGCCCCTAGTATTTGGTCCAAAGAGTACCCAGGAGTTAAATGCCACTAGTCAACTACAAGGGTTTGGTTTATGCACAGCAAGGCCACACCTAAATATCAATAAACAAAACAAAATGCCAGTACTGCACTATTCTTTGACCATTAGTTTGATAGGCAATGAATCTAACAGCTGCCCTCACAAAACCAATTTTTCCGTTTGAGTTGAATCAAAAAACTTTATTTATATCTGCTTCACAACAATTTTTTCAATATTTTCAAAAACATTTTTGGGGGAACTACTGTAGATTGGAAAAACAAACAGTCAAGGTTGCTCTAAATTCTCTTTTAGGAGCCCCTTTGGAATTGAACTTGACATTCACTCTCTAAAATACATACTCTATACACAACATACACACTGTGTCGGAATCATACATCTGTTAGACTAGTCCTCACATGCTTCCAAACATTCTCCCGTCAAACATACAAATTGTCCATCCTGGGGTAGCTTCACAAAACACTGCTTAGTGGTGAACTTCTCAAATGTGTGTTGGCAAATTTCTGTTGTGACCGTGAATCGTTCACCCGTCGTGTCTGAATTAGGAGCTACTGGGAACGAGCCAGGCCTGGATTGGTTTAATTGACCTGAGTCACGGAAACGAAGTAATATTGGCTGGTGATATTGCACATAAACAAAAAAACACACAATTGAGAAGTTCACCACTAAGCAGTGCAACGTGCTCATCGTGCTCATCATAACCAAAATTTGTGAGATATTCAAACGATTCCTCTGAGAACATACAACAAGAAATCATTGGTCGTGAGGAGAATCCCCATAATGTGGAAATTCGAAACGCGTAGACCACAGTTTTGCTTAGGCCAATCAGAATTCATCCATTCCGTTGCCAAATTGTGTATTGACTTGAATTGAGTTGATGGCCTTGTATTCTAAATATTGTTTTTGTGTCTATGAAATATTGAATTGAGAGTGCCTCACCTGAAATAGGGTTTCGTGAACCTACCCCAGGGTTGGCATTTGTATGTTTGATGGGAGAATGTATGGATGAATGTCATTCCATTTAAGGGCTCCTAAAAGAGAATTTAGAGCGACCTTGACTATTTGTTTTTCCAATCTAGAGTAGTTCCAAGAATATTTGTTTGAAAATATTGAAAAAATTGTTATGAAACAGCTATAAATAAAGTTTTTTTATTAAACTCAAACGGATACAGTGGTTTTGTGAGGGCAGCTGTTAGATTCATTGCCTATCAAACTAATGGTGCAGTACTGGCATTTTGTTTTTTGTACTACTAGTGAACTACAGCACCTAGTGTGCCATCCACTACAGTGCAAACATGACATCATGCCTACCATTGTAGCTCACTGTAACAATGTGAAATTTGTAATTTGTCCTGTCGAAATAAACTCTTTTGGCAGGTCTAACCCTTCTTTTTAATTATTAATAAGTCCAATCCAAGTAGGTCTTGGTATTAAAAAGGAGGACATGTAAAAATGCATGTTAACATGTCCATGCAGGGTGTATGATATTTAAAGGTAGGACATGTACAGATTTAATGTTAACATGTCCTTACAGTGACTAGCACCCAATAACTGTTTTCACTGTAGGAAGGCTGGCTAGAGTTTAGTGAAACACTGAGAAACAATATTAAATATTAATTATGTTATTTTAGGGTAGGAACCAGCTACAAATATACTCTTTTTAATATTTATCAAAAGTCTAATTTAAGGGTGAGGTCGGATTTCTGATAAATATTTTGGAAAGGCAACTTTTCCCAGCTTGAAAGTGAGACCTAGTGAAATGCCTTCACAAAAAGGACATAACAACCCGACATAGTCACTGCAGCTAGCTTGGAATCAGGGCAGATGTGGAAGTTGCTTTCATGAACTTCAAAAAACCTTTCTAAAATCTGCTCTCACCTTCCAGGTGGCACTGGGATATAAAGATAGGACCCTTAGACCCACTCTTTTTTAAAGGATAGATTTATTGGCATTTAGTAACACTTTTACATAAGGGAAAAGTTCTGTTTTAGTCCAAGACTTGTCCATTGATATTAAGCCGACACAGAATACACAGGTGCATATTGAACACTGGTAGACATGAATTGTAAATAACAATATATACACTTTAGGTGCTCAGTCATTAGACTTTTATGACAATTGTGTCAGTGTGTTTCCAAAATTAACATTAGGTACCAGTATCTCTGTCACACAATAAGGCGACCACCCTTTTCCTGTTTCCTGTCAGATACCCAAGGTTGTCTTGTGTCGTTGGTCTTGCATGACCTCAAGACAAAGCCAATGGATAAGGGGAAACTGGAAGAAATCATAAAAAAGGATTAAATAAAACAAAACAAAAATTAAATAAACTGCATCTCAGGGGATGTAAATTTGGCCCTCAATTGGCATGTCATGTGTGGTGGACCCTGGTGGCAGTTATCATTGGATGTATGTCAAGAGATGTCCGCAGGAGTATAAAGTCTGAGGGATTGGGATGGATGCAGTAAAAGACGTATTGTGTGCCAATATGCATAGGTCATGGTATAGGGTATAGCGTGGAAAAATATGCCTCCAAAGTCGCCTCTTCCCTTTCGTCAACTTCCTCTCCGACCTCTCTGTCCGAGTCAGATCTCTGGGCTCCCCCCTCATGATCATCTGAGTCTCCCTGTTCTAAGTATATATTGTCTCCAGGGGGCTCCCAGCTTGCCACTTTCTTTTTCCATAGCTCAACGATGGGTAGTCTTCGGATTCCTCTGGTGTCTTCTCTGCGGGGGTCTCTTTCCTCTGCTTTCATCAGGTCTCTAGGACTGGTCCCCTTCCCGACTTCCATGCCATTGCTATTCTACGTTTAGCTAAGGTAAGCACCAGGTCTATAAATCTAGAGCCTAGTCAGCGTGTTTTAGGGTTGGGGAACCCTACCAAAAGACATGTTTCCACTATGCAAGGAATGGTGCGTGGTGTCATGAAGTTGTTGAAGAACCAGGGTCCAAGGTGCCCAAGTCATGTGACAAAAGTCAGCATTGGGAATTCAACATCGGGACATTCCTGAGGCTCTCTGCCATATATAGCCTGCAAACTATGTGGGGTGAGGTATGTCGTGTAGGTAGTTAAATTGTATATACTTTAGTCTCACATTGAGGGAGATCTTTTTGGGGTAGCCAGCATCTTATTTCAGGCATTGTCTGTGATTTTGTGGCCCTGGATCCCATCCCATTTAGTCCTAAAGGTCAACAATGGTTTCCACCCCATCTCATTCAGTGAGCGGTAAAACAACGTCACCAGGTGTCTCGCTGAGCCCATGGAGAGTTGGAGTTGAAGCACCCATGCGTTGATGGTTTGTTCCGTTCCTTGTTCCACAAATCTGCAAAAGTCCTCATTAAGGCTGCATAGGTCAGGAACTGGCCCTATGGTAAGGTGTATTGCTCTGTTAAGTCTTCCATCGCGAAGCAGTCCCTTACTGTCATCATATCAGTTTCAGTCCAGTTAGTAATTTAGACAGTAATAATATGGTTCCTGTGAGGGAGGCCCATCAATGGTAAAGCTGGGGCATACAACGGGGCTCTTCAGGTTCGCACAAGACAAAGGCGTCAGCCTCGGAGGGCCATCTGCAGCAAGGTGAAACATCCTTTACAACGCAACTTTTACCACGCAGTGCCTTTACCACACAACTTTTACAAAGCAAACCATTACAACGCATTGCGCTGGGGGGCGCTCTAGGATAGGGAATAAGTTTAATTTACTATCCAACACCTTCCCTAGTATCCACGGGGACTGGAGTTGGAATAGTAAATTAAACTATTCACTATCCAGCACCCCAAAGCGCTATGCGTTGAAAAGGTTTTTGTTGTAAAAACCGCGTTGTAAAGGCATGCGCGGTAAAAGCATGCGTTGTAATGTCATACATCCGCAGCAAGACACCGGATTGGGGTAGGGGTATACCAGGATGAGGCGTCATGCCAAAACCAGTCCCTGATGGGGAGCCAGACCTATGAGGTCTAATTCACTTCTCTGGGTTTCATCATCTACCCACCCATTGCAGCTGTGCTGCCAAATAATACAGTGCAAAGTCCGGAGCCTCTAGGACTCAACCAACTGGTGGATGCCGAAGGACCTCGAGGGATACTATTTGCCCACCACAGTCCCAAATCAATTCAGGGACACTGCGGCCGATATTGTCTTGATATCCAATCATTTTTAGAGTGTTACCAATTGTATTACAAGTTATGATTGCACTTCCATTGCTTCATATCACCAGCCTGAATTGCTACTCCAAATACACAGGCTCCGCTAGAGTTTCTACCCCAATTCAAGATGGCGCTCTAATACAAAGCGCTGACGTACATACGTCACAACCCCGAACCTCGCGCCAGGACCTAGCATTTCGCGTTGCCAGGCAATCAACAGCAGTACACGCCCACAGTCTACGACTTTTAGTGGCGCCGGATACCGCTGAAACCCACCAGCTGTTCGACGTGCCGAGCGACACGCCGGTATGTGGGTTTAGGTGCCGACAGGCAGCTTCACCACGTTGCTAAGGTAAGGAGGTATTTCTTTTAGAGGAGCAAGCCCAAGATCCGGAAATTTCCTACGGGCTCTCCAGACCGCCGAACGGGACCACTTGGGTCTTGTCCCCCGCCATCCAAGGGTTCTTGGCAACTGCCCTCACCCGGGTGAGTGGCGTCGGTGCGACGCACGCGATGCCCTCGGGGCCCCGACCGCCACGGTGGCTGACACTTGGGGGGTTCCCCGGCATCTCAGCACATCTGCCGCCGATCCGGGGGCACTGGTGATTAATGCCATTGAGTTGATCGGTGACTACACGCTGGCAGTACGCGGTGGTTGGTACTTGGTGGCCCCGGGCGGCTCCACTGGGTCTCTGCCCTTGCCGCTGCCTGACTTGAGCGGTATGTTTCTACGGGTACCGACGGGTGGTGGGCGAGACCACAGATGGACTGTCGGTCATTTCCGCCCTCATCGCTTATATATAATTTCTACCCCTCGGGATAATCACCCGCTTTTCTAATACTTTTCCTCCAACCCTCCCTTGTTCCCCTTGACAGATACTTATCTCCCAGCGCAGGTCCCACGAGAACAGACTGTGGGGAAAAGCATCAAGAGACTGAGGGTAAGATCGACTAAGCCAACCCTTTTCCTAACCCTCTCCCCCTTGTATTGTTCTTTAGGCTCACATGGCCACATTCCCCAGAATACCAACACATGTATAATCTGACACTCAAAATATTTGTGAGTCGCTCATTTTAGACATTGTAGACCACCATCAAACATTAAAGATGTTTAGATTATATATCTCTCTCTCTTCTCTCCCACAATCGATCCACATGACCCCGATGGGCGATACTCTACCACGGGAACATGTGTGTCTCTGTATATGTTTATGGGAAAGATTCATTTATTTATTCAATTTCATTTTCCTCTCTCATAGGGTGGATTCCCACGCAGGACACCTGCCTGCTTCGGTCTTTTGACCCCTCAGGTTGTATAATATGCACTCCCTAGCCTGTCCCAGGCTGATTATGAGTTTATGAGCATAACCAAGGTCCTGAAGAATTGCCGATAGGGCATGAAACATGTCGACCTGATCAGAGGCGAGGGTTGAACGAGACCAATCTCCTTAGTTTTTGAGTCCCGGTACCCCTCCCATCACCAATTTTAACAAGGTAGTTAGCCACATTAATAAAGTTATCTTAGTGGACTACTCTAACCTTTTTTAAGACACACACACCCTCACGCTCACTACCTCACTTACTGAGGCCCCTCACACACACTCGATCTATGGCCAGGAAGAAAAGAACTCCACAAAAGTGAAGCACTGAGTGCTACCCGTCAGGCATTGCAGCGCCGGCCTGATGCAGGAGCAGGAAGCCGATGATGAGACGAGACAACCTCCTGGCAAAATGACAGTAGTCATGAAGCTAGTAAGTTGTGTGAGGCATCCTTAGTTCCGACAAGGGAGAATCTTTTCCCTGATCCTTGGGTACATACCCACCCAGAGAGAGAGAGATCTTTTAATCACTTTAATTCTACCTTCTTGGGGAACTTTGTACACCTTTGGTTTCAAGACTTAGACAGGACACGTACACTGGACCCCTATAAATATTGTCCTTCTCATAGTCCCTCCTTGTTGTACCTGATTAGCGTGGGTAGCCCCCACGGGACCTTTGAGGTTACCAACAGTGACACTATTTCACTGTACTGGCCCACTACTTAACCACAATAAAACTGTGTACATCACTGTCACAGCTTGACCTCTCTGTGGTTAATCTACTCCGTTTATCCCGGCTGTCCTCCAACCATTATGGAGGATATACCGGGCCTGAGTTTTGATGAGGATGCCATTGCCGAAGCTCTAAGAACAGCTCCACCCTTACTGAATAATCCAACTACTTCTGCCCCTGGCACTTCGAGTGATGATTGGGTAACTCTAACAGAGATGAAAAAAGAACTGATAAGGATCACCATACATGGGGTGATGATGACAGAACACCTCAGAAATAACATAGCCCCACCAGGATTAGTCGTTAATATCTTACCAAGACTTTTCCTGGAAGATAAACAATTCAAGGTTGACTGGTGCCAGGTGTCATGGAAATGCACCAAAGACTTGCTCTTCCTGATAACGCAAACAGCGAAACGACTCGCAGACGCCTTGCTAGAGAAAATCTCGGCTATAGAAGCCACGATGAAAGGTGCTGTTAATAAAAACAACAAAGCTGCTTTTACCACCAAATTAGCTGACATTAATCAGGAAATGGCGGACCATCATGAATACCTCTTGAAACAGAAAACAGCCAAATTACAGAAAGATATTTCCAAATTCGAGGAAGAGAAGGTATATCCTTACCTCAAGGACGATTTCAAAGGAAAAAAGATCAACTACTCCTCAGATGACAACTCAGAGGATAATAACAGACGAGGTTCCGCGAGCAGTGACTCTAGCGCTGGTTATCCCCTAGAAACAACCGGATCCCACCACGCCCCAATTGGCAACAAGGATACCAACAAGGACCAATGTTCCATAGTCCTCCTCATATGACACCTCCGTGGCAATACCCCTTTTTCCCACAGGGCCCACCCCAATTTTACCCTTTGAATCTGCCACCTTTTCAAGGCAGAGGTTGGGGCAGAGGAAGAGGGCGAAAACGAGGAGGACAGAAAGGGGTCCAGTGGTCAGACCAGACGACACCACAAACCACGATGGAAACCAGGAGCGCCACCACGAGAGGGAGGAGAGTCTAATCGTCAACCTCTCTACGAGAACTTTGACCCCCATCGAAAAGAGCATCTTAGAAAAAGGACTGGGGTTCGTCCCCACTCCTACCCCAGACAGCTTCTAAGAGATGATCGAAATCAGACAACTGTTTCGAAAGGTACGTCTATGAGCCTTCTTCGACGGTAAACCTGAACCAACGAGCCAAGATACCGGTCTAAGGAAACCATCTACCTTCACTCCAACGGACGGTATGGTACCCCAAGAGGTCTTGACCTTTGAGCGAGCAGTCCTCGCCAGCCTTGGCAACAAACCTCATATCAAACAATTCCACAATCTGATGAATGTTGAAAGACAAGCGTCGATCAACTTGGGCAACGATGACACCATTGTAATAAAGCAAGCAGACAAGGGGGGAGCCACGGTCATACAAGACCGATCTGACTACGACCTGGAATGCAGACGGCAGTTATCCAATAACACCCACTATAGGCCGCTCGCTGTGGATCCAACAAAACGCTTGACCACCACCATCATGAGCTTAGTTATCGAAGGTGAAATGAACGAATGGATAACTAAAAAGGAAGCAGATTTTCTGATAACACCTGAACCAGTAACACCGTACTTCTGCACGCTCCCCAAAATCCATAAAGGTGTCTCCCCGGTCCCCAGTAGACCTATCGTGTCTGGGATAGGGTCACTACTGGAACCACTGTCACAATTCTACGACGCATTTTTACAACCAGTAGTAAAGAAAATTCCCTCCTACCTGCAAGACACCCGTGATGTCCTCCGATTGATCAATGATGTGGACGGTAGAGAAGATGTTGATCTCCTTTTGACCCTAGACGTGGAAGCCTTATATACGAACATCCCCCAACAGGCAACCTTAGAGGCAGTGGAATCCACCTTGAGGTCGGAAGAATGGACCTCTTCCACTCCGATCTCCTTTATCATGGCACTAGCAAACATAGCCCTCACTGAGAATTTTTTCAAATATGAATCACAATTATACCATCAGATCCGCGGAACATCTATGGGTTCTACCTTCGCGCCGAGCGTGGCATGCATCTACATGGCCGCTTTTGAAAATTTTTTCATCTATTCGCCAGAACATAACCTATTCCTTGAGAACCTCACCCTTTGGCGTCGTTACATTGACGACATCCTCATTTTTTGGAAAGGAGACCTGGCAAGTTGCAATGCCTTCTACACTTGGATCAACGACCAGGATCCGTTCCTGAAATTTACAGGGACCATCTCTGAAAACTCGATACCCTTTTTGGACCTGAGAATCATACTGGGCCCGACAGAAATCACTACCACCCTCTACAAAAAAGCTACCAACAGGAACAGTCTCCTGCTCTATAACAGCCGCCACACCAGGGCTCTGAGGGATAATCTACCTTTTGGCCAATTTCTAAGACTACGCAGAAATTGCAGCTCGACCATAGACTACCAACGGGAGGCAAACACCTTACAACATAAACTCCAAGATAGAGGTTACCCGACAAGATTACTCAAGCAATCGGTAAAGAGAGCACTCAATAATAATAGAGAATCTCTCCTGGAAACGAATACGAAAGAGAAAGAGGATACTATCACTTGTGTAACCTCCTACACGAACAATTCCTCGTTCATTAAAAAGACAGTGAACACCCACTGGGGTATTTTGAACTCGGTGAATCTGGATATCCCCCGCCCTCGATTTGCCTTCAAGAGAACTACCAATCTCAAGGACCAATTGGTCCACACCAGACCAAAGCATACGAATACCCGCCCTCAGAATACCCTCTGGGACCTGCCCCCAGTTGTGGGACATTTCCGGTGTGGTAATTGCGTTGTCTGTCCACAAACGACACAGACTAAATCAGTCCATCTATCTGACACCTTTATATTGCATTTAAACAGACACACAAACTGCAACAGTAGCAAGTGAATTTATATGCTGACCTGCCCGTGTGGGTTGAAATACATTGGAATGACGATGCGCACAGTCAAGGTTCGCATTATGGAACACAACAGCAACATCCGGTGCAGCAAGACCCACACCCGGCTATATGACCGTTGCAAACAACAAGGCCACGCCGCTGAGAGCATGCAATGGATGGTTCTGGAGTGGCATCCCTCATCAAACCAACAGGCCCTGTACAAAATTGAACAGAGATGGGTGCACCATCTACAGTTAGACACCCAGGGACTTAATGACTCCGTCCCCTGGAATATGCTACCTAGATAACATTTATGCTATTTCTCAAATGTCTCGAATTTGGGTGC
Organism: Lissotriton vulgaris; assembly: GCF_964263255.1. Taxonomy (NCBI): domain Eukaryota; kingdom Metazoa; phylum Chordata; class Amphibia; order Caudata; family Salamandridae; genus Lissotriton; species Lissotriton vulgaris. Next base: position 173,490,758 of record NC_141689.1, on the reverse strand, counting down.
CGAGCAGTTCCATATACATTGAGCCTGCATGGCAAAGTTGCAATACCTGACAGTCTCCATAGATTCCATCACTTCCCAAGATGGAACTGATATGACACACCACCATACAATACCCTACCCTTCCTTCATCCCTACAGTCATCATACTAGCAGGGAAGGGATTGGAACAAACCTAATTAGCCACTAATGCATTTAGATCCAAATATGACCCTCCCCCTCCGATTAGCCGCTCTTTTTCACCTCTACAGGGACACTGCGGCCGATATTGTCTTGATATCCAATAATTTTTAGAGTGTTACCAATTGTATTACAAGTTATGATTGCACTTCCATTGCTTCATATCACCAGCCTGAATTGCTACTCCAAATACACAGGCTCCGCTAGAGTTTCTACCCCAATTCCAGATGGCGCTCTAATACGAAGCGCTGACGTACATACGTCACAACCCCGAACCTCGCGCCAGGACCTAGCATTTCGCGTTGCCAGGCAACCAACAGCGGTACACGCCCACAGTCTACGACTTTTAGTGGCGCCGGATACCGCTGAAACCCACCAGCTGTTCGACGTGCCGAGCGACACGCCGGTATGTGGGTTTAGGTGCCGACAGGCAGCTTTACCGCGTTGCTAAGGTAAGGAGGTATTTCTTTTAGAGGAGCAAGCCCAAGTTCTGGAAATTTCCTACGGGCTCTCCAGACCGCCGAACGGGACCACTTGGGTCTTGTCCCCCGCCATCCAAGGGTTCTTGGCAAATGCCCTCACCCGGGTGAGTGGCGTGGGTGCGACGCACGCGATGCCCTCGGGGCCCCGACCGCCACGGTGGCTGACACTTGGGGGGTTCCCCGGCATCTCAGCACATCTGCCGCCGATCCGGGGGCACTGGTAATTAATGCCATTGAGTTGATTGGTGACTACACGCTGGCAGTACGCGGTGGTTGGTACTTGATGGCCCCGGGCGGCTCCACTGGGTCTCTGCCCTCGCCGCTGCCTGACTTGAGCGGTATGTTTCTACGGGTACCGACGGGTGGTGGGCGAGACCACAGATGGACTGTCGGTCGTTTCCGCCCTCATCGCTTATATATAATTTCTACCCCTCGGGATAATCACGCGGTTTTCCAATACTTTTCCTCCCACCCTCCCTTGTTCCCCTTGACAGATACTTATCTCCCAGCGCAGGTCCCACGAGAACAGACTGTGGGGACAAGCATCAAGAGACTGAGGGTAAGATCGACTAAGCCAACCCTTTTCCTAACCCTCTCCCCCTTGTATTGTTCTTTAGGCTCACATGGCCACATTCCTCAGAATACCAACACATGTATAATCTGACACTCAAAATATTTGTGAGTCGCTCATTTTAGACATTGTAGACCACCATCAAACATTAAAGATGTTTAGATTATATATCTCTCTCTCTTCTCTCCCACAATCGATCCACATGACCCCGATGGGCGATACTCTACCACGGGAACATGTGCGTCTCTGTATATGTTTATGGGAAAGATTCATTTATTTATTCGATTTCATTTTCCTCTCTCACAGGGTGGATTCCCACGCAGGACACCTGCCTGCTTCGGTCTTTTGACCCCTCAGGTTGTATAATATGCACTCCCTAGCCTGTCCCAGGCTGATTATGAGTTTATGAGCATAACCAAGGTCCTGAAGAATTGCCGATAGGGCATGAAACATGTCGACCTGATCAGAGGCGAGGGTTGAACGAGACCAATCTCCTTAGTTTTTGAGTCCCGGTACCCCTCCCATCACCAATTTTAACAAGGTAGTTAGCCACATTAATAAAGTTATCTTAGTAGACTACTCTAACCTTTTTTAAGACACACACCCCCTCACGCTCACTACCTCACTTACTGAGGCCCCTCACACACACTCGATCTACGGCCAGGAACAAAAGAACTCCACAAAAGTGTAGCACTGAGTGCTACCCATCAGGCATTGCAGCGCCGGCCCGACGCAGGAGCAGGAAGCCGATGATGAGACGAGACAACCTCCTGGCAAAATGACAGTAGTCATGAAGCTAGTAAGTTGTGTGAGGCATCCTTAGTTCCGACAAGGGAGAATCTTTTCGCCTGATCCTTGGGTACATACCCACCCAGAGAGAGAGAGAGATCTTTTAGTCACTTTAATTCTACCTTCTTGGGGAACTTTGTACACCTTTGGTTTCAAGACTTAGACAGGACACGTACACTGGACCCTTATAAATATTGTCCTTCTCATAGTCCCTCCTTGTTGCACAGGACGTTTACTTGTCTGAAACATGCCACAGTAACCTTAACCTGGAGATTGGTAAAAAATGTTTTATAAGAAACGGGGGAGCATCATCATTTTGAATATGAATACTCTGGCCATAAGTGAAAGTCGCAAGGATCTCCAAAAGGTGACACAGACCCTGAGGGAGCGGAGCACCCCTACCAAGGAGCCTATTGATGAGCCCTTGTGTCACTATAGCGCTGCCAGTGCTTTACACTTTTTGTGATGCACCAGCGGCGTAAACAATGTGCCTTGTTGCACCATATTAACAAAGTGTCGCATCTAGGTAGATGTGCCAATTTGTAAACCCCTGTGCCACATTTTACCTGCACCAGGTATAATGTATGCAGGATGGGTGTTCTGACGCAAGTAAGCCTCGTAGAAGTGATGCAGTAAAATCTATAAGATTTCACTGCGCCACTTCTAGGACGCAAATTCATCAATATGTTACGCCTGCCTTATGGCAGGCGTCAGACTAACGCAGGCACATTTCACATGGGACTTGCCATGTGTAATGACCCATTGCTGGAGTTGCGTCACTTTTGTGACTCACTCCAGCAATGCGTCATTTTTGCGCCTACAGATACATCAGAAATACTGAAGTATCTGTAAGTCCTTGCGACATGATGCTTCATACTGTAAATATGAAGCATCATAGGTGTCGCAAGGAGGGTGCAATGAAAAGTGACGCATCGCTGATTTCTCTCATGAGTTGGGCAGTGGTTAGGTGTATAGATGCTTCCTGGTGTCACCTCTTTCTCCAGTAACAGGCCCCTCACCAGAACATATCGACTAAGCCTGGGTGGAGCTTGCAGAGTTTCATTCCGCAGAATTCCGCAGAGTTACCAAAAACCCTCAGCGGGATTCCACAGAGTTTCACGAGCCGGCAGAGTTAACCGCATCGCTGCGGCGGCTTTTCCCGCTGTGTGCTGCATTTTTTAAATTGCTGCGTTACATGACGAGCTCAGCTCGTCATCAGCACACGGCAGGTAAGCCTGATGACGAGCTGAGCTCGTCATCAGCATCAAAGTGGTTAATGTAAAGGCTGACTTAGGTGCCAATTTGCGTTTTTCATTGTAGGGCACTCCCCTGCCATTGTTCACTGCAGGTCCTGGTGGTAGAGATATTTCACGAGCTGGCTGGACTACATAAACTAAATACCAAAATTTGGGGCAGTCTTGCAGGGCTCTGCCTGCTGCATGGCATGCACCAATAGCTCCTATTGGCTTCCGTTGCCCTTCACTCAAGCAGAGAAGTGATATGCCCTTTGCTGCTACCAATCCCTTGTAAACACAACAGGTGCTTGTTGTTCTTTTTCAGAATTAAGAAACACTTGAGGCCATATTATCAAGAAAGGGCGATACATTATCGCCGCTTTTATTGGCAGGAAACTGCCGCTAAAGCGGCGATAATGGGCTTGATAATATGCCCTTATGAATTTCAATAGAAGCCCAGGTTCTGGTGTTAACCTGGGCTTTTATGGGAATTCACAAGGGCCTATTATCAAGACCATTATCACCGCTTTAGCGGCAGTTTCCTGCCGATAAAAGTGGCGATAATGTACCACCCTTTCTTGATAATATGGCCCTTGTTTCCTTTGTGCCCTGGCCGTGGCAGTAATTTCATGGCTGGAGCACGGTGCAGACAATTCCGTATCAAGATAAGGTTCGAAGGAGGATATATATAGGACATGCGGTGGCAGGAGTGGTCAGCACAGTATTTGTCACGTGTGCACTCCGCACTCTGCACACATGCAATAGTGGTATGGGTATCTAGGCAACTAACCTGAAGTGATATATAAATTTTGGGCCTCATTTATGAAAAGTGATGCATCGCTGCGTGAAAACAGCGATGCGTCACTTTTCATTGCGCCCTCCTTGCTACACCAATGATGCGTCATATTTACAGTTTGACGCATCATGTAGCAAGGAGTTACGGATATGTCAGTATTTCTGACGTATCTGTAAGCGCAAAAGTGATGCATTGCTGGATTGTGTCACAAAAGTGACGCAACTCCAGCAATGTGTCCTTTCACATGGGGCAAGCCCCATGTGAAAGGGCCTGCGTCAGTCTTACGCCTGCTGTGAGGCAGGAGTAAGATTTTGACGCATTTGAGTCCTAGAAGTGGCGCACTGAAATCTCATAGATTTCACTGCTTTACTTCCATGACCCTTTCTTGCATCAATACGCCCCCCTTGCATACATTATACCTGGCGCAGGTATAATGTGGCGCAGGGGTTTACAAAGTGACGCATCTACCTAGATGCATCACTTTGTAAATATGGCGCAACAAGGCGCATTTATACGCCACTGGTGCGTCACTAAAAAGTGACGCACCGGCGGCGTAAAAGTGACGCACAGCCTCATAAATGAGGCCATTGGGGTCTAGGAAAGTGGAAACCAGGGGTTTGCACCACAAGTCATGAAAGCATCACCCTAGTGGAGCGATACCCGACCTGCACGCAGAACTTTCTAATTTATTGAACTTAACCTTCACTTTTGGAAAACTGATGTGCATGTACCACCCTTGACAGTTTGCTCTACAAGTACAACACATATGATAGCAGAGTGGAGTCCTTAGGGCTTGATAAACGACTGCATTAATTTGGTCTCCCTACTGCTACCAGATAGATTCAGCAGCATACATTCTCATCTGCAACCAGGGTTTAATAGCTACACAATTTACAGCGTGCAGAGGAGGAAGGGATAGAATAGATACAATATGTGCATACAGGAACAGAACAAAACAGGAATATGCAAGAGCACGCTTGTAAAAGAAAACCACAGAAGAACTCACACACAGGCAATAGGAGTTAGCGTCCATCCATTGTCTAATAGGGCTGCAAAACCGTGCTTGATTTGAGCCAGTATTTGCCACCTAAAAGGTACCAACAGGAAATGTCAACACCAATAAATGTTTCACGCAGCATCGTTTATAGCAATGTAACACAGCTAGTTTTAACAAATGCAAAACAACGTGCGCATTAAGATTGACATTTCAGGTGCTGCTGCAAAAGACAGAGCAATCTGGCGTCACTGTGCACTCGGCGTGAGAGAAGAAAGCAGAAACAGTGCTCCATGTGGATAGCGCACTTGTACAATACCAACATTTCTCCACTGTCTGAAAATATGTATAACCCCTAGAGCAGGGAAGCTGGTAAAGAGAAGCAAATGAACAACCCAACGAAAACACTTGCCGCTTCGCAGCTGAACCGTGCTTATGGCATCTACCGGATTGAAGCCCTGCTTCCTGCATGCACACGTGCACCAGCGAGGTTGGCTCTGTGACGGCAACCGGCCCACGTGCTGTTAGATAATATATGCACAAAACCAAGCACGAAGGGGCATATCATCAAGGGACGGCAATGAATAACGAAAATGCGCTTAGCGCTTTTTTATTTATCGCCCTGTATCTCTGGAATTCATCGCCCTGGTAGCGCGTTATTAACAACGTGTTTCACTAGGGGGATAAAAATTCCAGCGATAGTTGGGAAATCGATGTTTTACAGGGAACATCACTAGTTTTCCAGCGATGTTCCCTGCAAAATGGTGCTAACTTTGCTGATACGACCCTGTGGTCGTATCAGCATAATCCACCCCCAATGTTAGGGATAGGTAAGTCTGCATTTTATCAGACGTTCGGGCATATTAACAAGGGTATTATCTCTGCTTTTTTGGCTTTAAAAGCCAAAAAAGCAGAGATAATCTTTTCGCCCTATTTACAAGTGGGTGCTAACATGCATTAGCGCATGTTAGCACCCTTTTACCCGACGCCTCCCTTTGCATCTCTAATGAGATGCAAAGTGGGCGTCACTGGGCAGTACAACCTTGCAAATATCGCCAATGTGCACATCGGGATATTTACAAGGCAGCCCCAGCATTTAAGCAGACATCAGTTTTTGGAGAAAACTGCTGTTTTTGCCAAAAACTAACATCTGCTAAAATGCAGTCTTATCTTTCCCTAACATTGCAGGTGGATTATGCAGAAGTAAAAACTGATCAAGCTGCTTTTTTTCCCATTAAAATCGCCAACTCCTCCAACGCCAACTCCTCCAACCCCCAGGAAGAGATCTTTAAGATCCTCAAAGACATTAATGAGTCTCCAACAGTCAGCTCTTCTCCAGTTGCCTCTTTTGAGTGTAGTAACAATCTGGTCCTTTTTCTCCAGAAGAAAAATATGGACATCTACTGCTCTTTCCCAATTACATGCAACCTGGTGGACTCTCCTGGTAATGATCCCTCCCTAGACCTTCAAGAGGGATCTCTCACAAAATTTCCCCACTTACAAATGAAAACCTGAGGAGGGAAAACCCTGGCCACACTAGGAGCTAAGGCCTGGAATTACCTGCCCACCCAACTAAGACACACCAACAACGAACCCATGTTTAGAAAGCTACTAAAAACCTGGATCTTTAGCACCACTGATCAGGAAATCTAGGCACTAATCTGATCCTTCTTCTGTCATCCTCTATTCTGCACCTTCCCGCTCCCTGTCTCTTCTTCGGTCCCTGTCCAAAAGCGCCAAGATGCTCCTTGGAGTGAAAGTTGCGCTATATAAAAAACTTGTTCATTCATTCATTCATCCTTTGCTCATCACAAATTGGGCCAATGATCTCCCAAATACACTAAAATCTGGTTCACCCTTGGACCCTTTCCCTCCTCATACTCTAAGACAAGGGGCTGAATGCATCACCACTCTAATATCAGAGCTCTCCCCTGTGGGCAGGTCCCCCAGCAGTGGAAACATGCACTAGTCAAACCTCATCCTAAATACACAATTTAGATCCCATTTGAGCAACTTCAGGTCAATCTCCTTGCTAGCCTGTCTGCATGCCTTGAATTGAAGAAACTTCTCCACCCCACACAAATGGTTTTCTGGTTTTGGATTGTGGAATAATTTTATCTGCCACCGTGTATCATTGTCGTGCCCAAGATGGGCCTCATTTTAGGTTTAGTATGTTTGCCCTTGCATCAGGCATTATTCTCCAGGCAGAACCAGGCATCAGGTATAATGTATGCTCGGTGGGCATTCCCCTGCAAGAAAGCCTCGTAGAAGTGGCACAGTGAAATGTATGAGATTTCACTGCACCACTTCTAAGACCCCACTGCGTCAAAACCTTACGCCTGCCTCATGGTAGGACTAAGGGTGACTCGGTGCAATGTGTATAGGCCTCCCCCACGAATTACTGAAGTTATGTCATGCTTGCGACCAATTCTAGCAATGTGTGAGTTTTGCACCAACAGATTCCAGACGCATCTGCCATTCCTTGCAAAATGGAGCACTGTACAGTAAATACTGTGCATCCATGGTGTCACTAGGAGGGCGCAGTGAAAAGTGTTGCATCTCTGTTTTACCACAGCGATGCAGCACTTTTTTTATAAATGAGGCCCTGAATTTATTGTTTCCAAGTCATTCTCAGTCACTCTGATCCAGCCAGGCCTTTATTGTAGAAGCCGATGCTTCCTGACTGCTTTAGGGGGAATCCTATCTCAGAGAATCCAAGATATATGGTGAAAAGTATGCAGTAGCCATTTATTCTCAAAAACTTCTTTAGCTGAAATGAACTACCCTGTTGCTGACCGTGAGCTTTTAGAGAGCTAAGCAGTTTTTGAAGAATGGCACCAGTTTGTTGGGAGCAAGGTGCACTGTAATTATGTAGACTAACCACAGGAAATTACGGTTTCTCAAATCCGCCTGAGCGGTAATGGACAGAAAATTGAATTGGAGGCTGTTCTTCAACAACTATGATTTTGTGATTACTTACTGCTGCAGCAAAGAAAGTGCTGAAGGGGGTGCTTTATTCCGCATGTAGAATCCAGTTCAGCAGCTCCACAAGAGGGACCAATACCTATTATTCCGATATAAAGGTTTCATGGAGCCATTGTAACCTCAGAATTTTCAGACAATGTTCCTAACACGTTTACACAACTCCTATGCAAGTGCTGAAAAAAAAAAAGATGGTGGAAAGGGAATGTCTATTTTATATGTACAAATGTTTATACTTACCTGATAGTTCTTACCAATAGCAGACCTTACAGTTATGTCATCCAGGTCAGCCAGAACCTTTAAAACCATGTCACTGGTAAAACGTCACTTTTGGTGGCTGTCCATGTCTAAAAATATTCACGGTTACATTGAAACTTGTTCTTGTGCTCAAGGAAAAAAGATAGAGACTGCAGCAGTCAGACAGTATTGCTCAATTCCAGTACCACACTAGGTCTGTCACACTCTGTTCATGAATTGCTTTGGAATGATGTAAAGCCAAGACTGGTTTTACAACCATTTTAACCATAATAGAATCTGTTTAAAAAATGACCAACTTAATTCCTCTTAAAAAAACATCCCTTCAACACAGGAATTGGCTTCCATGTTTTAAGTAATATAGTATGTTTGCAAGGGCTAACTTCTGTGTTAATCACTGACAGGTGGACACAATGTGTTTCTCACTTTTGGACAATCAAGTGTCCTCCAGCTACCATCTCTAAACCAATGGGCAAGCTGAGAGGAATTGGCTTACAATAATACATACCCTTCCTGCAAGGCATGTCTCCATTCTCCTGCTTCCAAGGATTTCATCCTAAAAGTACACAGTTGAACAAAGCTTTAATGGTCAACTACCTGCAATGCTAGAACACCACGCTATCCTTAAAACATTATTAACTGAAGCGCTCTTTCTGTTGGTCCAAGTGATGGAAATTTTGAAATAGCAAGCATATAAACATCAAAGTACAAAATTAACTTTCGGTTAGTGTGACAAAATTTGTCTTGCATCAAAAAATGTAAACCTACATCGAAAAAAGAACCTCTTGCCTAAATCTATACATTCATATGAGGAAACTCAATTAATAAACCCAGTAGGTGTGGAATTAAAACTTCACACTTAAAGGTACCTACATCCGGGGATACATGTTTTGCTACTGAAACTAGTAGCATCAGTAGCACATGAAACCAGACTCTCCTCTCCATCCACTTCAGTATCCATTGATGAGCACAAAGAATTTGAAGTTCACAGTATCCATGGTTCGAAACGAATCAAAGGATGTTTGAATCATGGACGCGCGCAGCACTGATCACTATGCGCTAGCTGCCACAGGTTTTTAACGCTGCCTGATCTTTTTTTTTTTTTACTTTTAAAAAATTACATTTATTGTGTTGTGTCCTACCTGCACCTCGTCCTGAGCTCCCCCGCACCTCCATTCCCTCCGCCCCTACCCCCGTCCACCACGGGATTGCCCGATTGATGTGGAGGGCAGGCAGGGCGGCCAATCACTACTTCCGGCTTGGGAGGGTGGAGTCAGGGGTCAGGGCTCCAGGCACTTTAGGGGATGCCTCTTCCTGCTCGTAGTGGACGCGCACAGCACTGATCACTACGTGCTAGCTGCCACAGGTTTTTAACGCTGCCAGGGGTCAGCGCTTCAGGCACTTAAGGGGATGCCTCTTCCTAAGCGCAGAGGACGCGCGCAGCGGGCGTGCCAAAGGCTCGCCAAAGGCAAGCCCGTCTGCACCCATCCGCGCCTGTTGCACGACCAGCACCAGCCATGCTGCCGGTGGCCTTCCAAAATCTAAAGTCTGTTGTTCTAGGTCTAAATTACTGGCTCTTAGGACAGGGATATGTAGCTACAGCACTCATTGCAACCCATCCCTTCTGCTAGTTAATTGTTTCAATTGCAATGAGTGTCCATTCTCTCTCTGCCCTCTCTCACAACAATCAAGAGTATGGAGCAGAGAAGATCTACTTAACGTCCCTCCGGTAGTGGTTAAAGCTTGCCTCCTCAACTGCCGATCTCTCCCCCAACATGCAGGCGATATCTGGCTCTCCCTGACCTCCCATTCCTGGGACCTGATGTTTTTGACCGAGACATGGTTTAAAGACTCATCCAATCCTGAAATTAGTCTGGCGAATCCCCCGGATTATCGTCTTGTTGGGATTAATCGTCCAGGCACCAAAGTAGGAGGAGGGGTTGCTGTAATACTCCGCTCTTACTGGAAGGTTATTTCCAGGAAATTGGAGAACACAGGCCCTATTGAAGCTATGTTTTTTAGCATATTGGACGCAACACACCTTATTTTAGCGGGGGTGTTGACATACAATCCCCCCGGTAAACCGTCTTCCTCCCTCACTGAGCTCCTAGCTACCATTGAGGACCTCTCTGAGACATCCGCATTTCACTATCCTTGGAGACTTCAATCTGCATGTAGATGATTCTGCAAGCTTGAAGGCCAGATTTCTGTTGGATACTCTGGCGGCCTGAACTTCAATCAGCTGGTACTTGGCCCCACCCATCGAGCGGGCCATACCCTTGACCTTCTTTTTATGAATTTTCCTGGCCTGTCCCCACTACCGCTTACATGGTCGGACCACTACTTAATTCCATTTAACCTGGCCATCTCCTTGCCACCGGTCATTCCAACTAAAGCTAGAGACCGATGGAGGAAGTGGTATAAAGTTACCTGCAATGCCCTTGAACCTATGCAAGCTAATTTGAGGTGGCGGCCCTCTGGCGATCTGAACACCGATATTGCTAATTTTAATACCCACCTATCCTCGGCAATAGATGTCATTGCCCCTATGCAACCTCTTTCATTGGCCAGAGCTAAACCTTCAGCTCTGTGGTTCTCCCAGGCTCTACGCGAAGAAAAAAGTAGTTGTAAGAAGCTAGAACGCCACTGGTGACTCACTTATGATCCTATCTCTAAAGCCAGCTATAGAGCTGCGATAAAAAATATCATAAATTCAAGTGCACGACAATGAGAGAATTCTTTGTTGATAAAATCAATGCTGCTTATAACTCTGCCAAAACTTTGTTCCAAATTGTGAAGGATTTTACTAAACCGACAGCTCTTACCGGCTCAAGTAAACCCAGTCAAGATCTCTGCGATGGCCTTTCAGATTTTTTTCAACATGAAAATCATCAACATCTTTTCCTCCTTCAATCAGACCTACGCTGGCCCTGCCCAGGACACCATGGTCCCCCAAGAAAAGGTGTTTGTTGCCTTTAAAGCAATCTCAATGGAAACTGCCCTGCTGAAAATGCGGCGGTGCAAATCGGGATCACCATTAGACCCAGTCCCCGCCCAGGTACTTAGTACCCTTGCCCCTGTCATCACAGCCGCTTTAATCTCTATCTGGAACTCCTCCCTATCCTCAGGTCAGTTTCCAAGAGTATGGAAGCAGGCCATGTTAATCTCCATCTTGAAAAAGGCTGAGGTTGACCCTGCAGTATTCAGAAATCACCTGCCTATATCACTTCTCCTTAAACCAGCTAAGGTTTGGGAAAAAGTCGTGCAAGAACAACTGGCCGACTACCTGCAGTCCAGAGAACTCCTCCTCGAGTCTCAAAGCGGATTTAGATCCGGATATAGTACGGAGACTGCCATGTTGAAAGTAACAGAGACCATTCGCGAGTGCCTGGACAGAGGTGAGGTAGCCATGTTGGTGCTCCTCGATCTGTCCGCGGCTTTCGACACCATCTTAATCAATAGACTCTATAATCTAGGGATACGGGACACTCCTTTGGCCTGGATAAGATCATTCTTGACGGGAAGAATGTAGCAGGTCTGGTGTCGGCCCTTTGCTTCTAAAGATAAAAAAACTCTTAGCTGTGGAGTCCCTCAGGGGACGCATTAAGCCCCCTCTTTGTCAACATCTACCTTTCTCCTCTAGCTAAGGTAATTGAAGCCTGCGGGGTCAGAGTGGTCTCTTAAGCTGATGACACTCAGCTGGTGTTTTCAATTAGAGATCACTCTGACAACGGTCTAGCCAACTTCAAACGCTGCCTTTCTAACATTGTATCGTGGATGAACCTCAATACCCTCAAGCTTAATACTGAAAAACCCGAGGTGTTGTTTTTCAACCAAAGGGCCCCTCTGCTACCTTCTGAGTGGTGGCCATACTAGCTCAACCACCCTCCATCCCCTGTTAAATCTGCCCGGAATCTGGGCTTTCTAGTTGACAATGAGCTGTCTTACAGGGCCTAAATCAATAATGTAACCTCTGCATGTTTCGGCAAACTGCGCATGATTAGGAAAATCTTCCCATTTCTCCCTCTAGATTCTCGGAGGACGATCAGTCATGCCCTTATTACCTCCCACTTGGATTATTACAACAGCTTACATGTGGGAGCACCGGCATATCTTATCAACCGACTGCAGATTGTGCAGAATGCAGCTGCAAGGCTTATATGTAACATCCCTTATCGCCATTCAATTACCCGGCATCTGCGGAAACTCCACTGAATCCCGGTGCCCCCCCGCATCCAGTTCATGGCCCTGGTCTTATCCTTCAGGGCTCTGAAGGACAAGGGACCAGTGTACCTCAGACAGAGGCTGAAGCTGGTGCACTCATCTCGAGCACTTAGATCTAACCACCTCCGCCTCCTATGCCCCCCCGCCCCCCGTTTTCAAAGTTCTAGAAAAGGAGGTAGAGCTTTTGCAGTGGTTACGGCTAAGCTCTGGAACAGTCTACCGCTAAGTCTTCGGCTTACTGAATCTGAATCCCTGTTTAGGTGCAACTTGAAGACCAGACAGTTTCCCAACCATTAGCCATATGTGTTTTTTGCTGCTCAGCTGTCTACAGTGCCGGCACACCCCCGTTGGGGGTAGCCGCGCGCTTAACAAATTTCAATAATAATAATTTATACTATTTAATTTACTGCCACAGCTATGACCAAGAAGAATGGTTGTGGGTACCAATTTCCCATGTACAAAATGCTTCTCACCTAGTCTGATATTTCATATGTGGAACCCAGATAAACCATGACCAATTGAAGTATTTATGCAGCACCTCAGACAGTATTGATGTGAAAACACAACATAAGCAAAGTCAAAACTAATTTAGAGACATAGAGCAAAATGTTATAAATAAATGAAGACCCAAACAACAAAAATCCAAACAGTGGAACCGGAGGAATGCAATTTGAAAGATTTCAGTGAAAATAGTGCCAAAACGCACAAAGCAATAAGTGTGGTTTTCTGGTTGCACTAGACCGGGACAAAGGCACAAGTTTAGGCTGACTGCAGTGGCGTTCTGGCCAGCTACAGGGACTCAGTTAGACCTGCTGACCAAAGTACTTTGAATCCAGTTGTGCGGTCTGCACAGCGTTGCTTTGCAAGACTTTGCTTTGTCTGCTTTTGTTCTAATAAAGCTGTGCAGCGAGGCTTTGCTGGGTGTTGAGTCAGTTCCGGTGAGCTGTGCGGCATGGCTCAGAGGGGCTTTGCATTGGTCCAGATGAGGCGGGCAGCTTTGTGCTGAGGCTTTGCATCAACCGGCGTTGATTCCCATGAGGCTGGCAGCTGTGAAGCGAGACTTTGCAGGGTTTTGCATTGATTCGCTTCAATTTCAGTAGGGACTAGCGCTGGGCTTGCAGTAGCATCTTCATGCCCTCTTTCAAGGGTCCACAACTCGGGTGGCACCATTTGGGAGGGCAGGATTTACAGAGGGCAAAGTGCAGGTGCTGGGTTCAGGTTGTGTGAAGTCTTTTATGTCCTGGAGGCTTCTGATTAGAAGGCCAGCCAATTATCCATTGGAGTAATTCTGGAGCCCTGGTTTCAGAGTTGAAGGTCAAGTCCTTCTAACCAAGGCAAGAGGGAAGCAGATAGCAGGTCCACATGGCAGGGCAGAATTTCCTCAGAGCAGCAGTCCAGCAGTGTGGCAGCCCATTTGGCAGCACTCAAGAGTTGGTGTATGAGGTTCAATATTTATACCAGGTGCCTCCTTTGAAGTAGGAGAAGCTTCAAGAGGTTTATTTTTTAAATGTATATGTTTCCTGCCCTGCCTCCAGAATAACTACAGGGGGTAAGCAGCCCCTTGTGTGGAGGCAGTAGACAGCTGTTCAATTTTAAGTAGGGCACTGCCCAGCTCTGCCTTCCCATCCGGCCAGTGATGGCCCACCCAAGCAAAACAAAGCCCTCCATTGTGTGGTTGTCTAGGAGTTGTAGACAAAGCCCAACTAGCAACTACACCCAGTCATGTGACCCAGTAACAGGCGGCAAGCACCAATGGCTAAGGCAGTAAAATGGCAGCTTTATAAAAGAGGCATTTTCAAAATTGTAAATAAAAATCCAGCTTTACCATAACAGACATTCTCTATCCAAGATACCAAACATGAGCTCTTTAGCTGTTCCCATTTGTAAGTTACTTATTAAATGTAATATGGTGACTCATATGTTCTCCAATGGGACAAGTAGCCCTTGCAGTAGTGAAAAATTAATGTAAGACCTTTTCACTGCCAGAACATTCCAACGTTTAGAATACAATGTATCCTGACCTCTGGGCTGTCTAGATCCTTCCCCAAAGGTGACTTATATGCATTAAAAAGGAAGGTTTTGGCCTGGCAAAAGGTATCTGTTGGAAATTGGGTCTCTAGTCGAAAGATGTGTGCACCCTGTCCAAGTAGGCACCACAATCCTATTCAGGGTAAGTCACAACATGCCCTAAATTATCATGGGCTCAACCTCGGGTAGCTTGGCACAGAGCAGTCAGGTTTAACTTAATAGGCAATGTGTAACATATTTGTGCAACACTTAAACCAGTAGCATAGTTAAAACATCACAGAAAGACTCCACATCAGTTTAGAAAAAACAGATTATGATTTTATGAATGAAACAAGAACAAAACCATAAAAATTATTATTATTATTATTATTCCAAGTTTTGTATAGCGCCTGGTTACCAATAGGCATCCCCGCGCTTATCAGAAAATAACACAGCTACAAGAATGCAAGGATTAAACAGAGAACAAAAAAGTTTTTAAAAGTTTACGAAACCTGAAGAGACTGGCTTCGGAGCGCAGTTGTAAGGGCAGTGAGTTCCACAAGGAGGCCACATTTATTGAAAACCTTCTGCCCCCAGTTCTTGCCTTTTTCACCCTGCCAACCTGAAGGAGATGTTGGTGGTCAGAGCAGAGGGAACGAGAGGCCTTATAGGGCTGGACCATCTCCTCAAGAATAGGTGGACCCACCCCGTGCAGGACTTTGTGGGCGATGCACAGTGACTTGAATTTCACCCGGTCCTTCACCGGGAGCCAGTGCAGTGCCCTCAACGCCGGGCGGGCAGATTGCCGCCTAGGGAGACCCGTCAAAAGCCTGGCAGCCGCGTTCTGCACTTGCTGCAGTCTGTTCAGGGTAGATTTCAATCCAACAAGCAGATCCTGATATATGCAACTTTAAAATGTAGGTAAAAATACCACATACAAATGCAAAGCGCCATCTGTGGTTACCTGGTCCTGCGGGACTGGGACAAAGTCACAGAAAAAATCAGTAGCAGGGTTATCAAATGCACAAGCCTATCAGTGTCCCTATGTAAATTGTGAACAATCTTACTGTGCTTCTACGGAGAAGTGTAGCCACCTACACCATCAAATGTGAAGTGGACTAGGTCCACAACCAGAACAAATATATTAAGCGTGGGCATAGCCGGTGTAGTGCCTCTATACGTATTTCCACTGAGTTAAAAAAAACTCAGTCAAAGTACGCTATGCCCCCTCTCACCTCCCTAAGTCCTTTAACAATTATTTTAAAATAACTCCCTTGCCTTTGAGCTCCCCGTCCTGCTACTCGTGTCTTCAATATTAGACAAAAACTACGTTGTACGTCTGGTGCTCGTGCGCATGCAACAGGTAAGTGCCTTTTAGAATCATTGTTAAAGGACTTTGGCAGGGGGGAGGAAGCGGCTAACTCCCCTCCACCACGGAGGCATAGTTTTTGCCTACCCGGTGTTCGCAACGGAGCGCGAAGTAGGCAAATCTCCACAAACGCCATTGACGGAGAGGAGTTACCCGCCCAGGGTTAAAATATATACAGCCCCTGAGCAACACTACATACAAACAAGAGTACAAATACATGCTTGTGTTCTTCTTTTTTAATCTTTTATCTTTTTTATTCTTCCATCATCACAGTAAGTTGCAACTCAATTCTGCAATTTCAGAATTCACTCCAGTCACAATTTGTAGCCAACACGGGTTTAGTCATAGATCCAGAAACCATACTAACTTCATCAGGGTTATACAGAAATATTGAAACATCAAAAACAACGTATTGAGTCTTATTCAATGAAACCGTCTGCATTGATCTGTCTTGATGTTAAATCCTTTGGATGCTCCGAGAGTACTCATACAATCGATGTTAACCGCCGAGTATCACACGTCACAAGTCCAGACCGACTTCGATGGAGCACCCACTTGGGCCCACTGAACACAGTACCTTAAATCCTGGTGCACGGTCTACATAGTGTTGCTTTGCGAGGCTTTGCGTTGTCTGGCGTTGGTTCCGAGAAGTTATGCAGCAAGGCTTTGTGGGGTTTAGTGTTGTTTTGCATCAATCCCAGGGAGCTGTGCCGCAAGGCTGTGCAAGGCTCGGCCTCGCTGTACATCTGTTCCAAAGGACTGGCAACTGTGCAGTGAGGCTGTGCAGGGCTCTGCGTCACCTGCTGTCAATTCTGATGAGGCTGGCAGTTGTTCGGTGTGGCTTTGCGGGCCTTTGTGTTGCTTTGCGTCAGTTCAGCTGAGGACCACAGAAGGTAGAGCACCTTAGTCCCACTTCCAAGGGTGCAGGTCTTGGGTGGCACCACTTGGCAGGGCAAACTCATAGCTTACACAGTTCAGATGCAAGTGGTCCAAGTCTTTTATATCCCTGAGACTTGGGAATAGAAAACAAGCCAGCAAGCCCTCTAAGTCACTCTGGGCTCAAGTGATGCAGGGCCAGTCCATCTCCCCAGGCAGAAGAACAGCAGGCAGCACAACAAGGCAAGAGCAAGGCAGGATTCAACAAAGAAGCAGTTAGCAGAGTACAATTCCATCAGAAGCACAGCAGCTCTTTTTTCTGGCAGCGGTGGCACAGGACCAGAAGTGTACTGACTTGGTGGGGTCAGAGGCCCAGTACTTATACCTAAATGTACCTTTGAGGTGAGTGAGACTTACAAGAGTGGCTTTAAAGTGCACAAGTATCCCTTTCAACCCATTCCTGTCTTCCAGGCTATCTGTGTAGGGTAATCAGTCCTTTGTGGGGGGCAGGCCAAAACCTATTGAAGTGTAAATGTTTGCCCCGTTCTCCCTTCATGCTCAGGAAGTGCCATCATAATGTAGCTCTATATGGATGGGTACTTAGCCTTCCTGTGTTTGGGCTGTCTTGAGGGAATACACAATGTGTAGCTGTCATCCACCCCAGATATGCATTGGAGACCAGCTGTAAAGCACACAGAGCTGTAGGAGCAAAGAAATGTCAACTTTCTGAAAGTGGCATTTCTAAAACGGTAATGTTGAATTCAACTTTACCAGTAGAGAGGATTTATCATTAGCATTCCAGAGATATGACAATTGATAAAGCTATCTAATCAGGAATTACAGCTTAAAGGTATTTTAAGGAATTCTCAGTGTTAGCCTATGAGAGAAGTAGGCCTCATAGTAGTAAAAAAGAAATGTGGGGGATTGTCATTACCAGGAAATGCAAAACATAAAAGTGCATATCCTACCTTTTATTGACACCTTACAATGCCCTGTGGGGTAACTAAGGCCTACAATAGGTGTGCCATATGTATAAGAATAGGGGAATAGAAGGCTTGACAAGTCGTTTTATATGCCAAGTCGAAGTGGCAGTACTCTGCTCACAGGAGACCTGCAGTGGCAGGCATGAGACATGGTTAGCAGGCTACTTAGGTGGGTGGGAGATGCAGTGCCGCACTGCCAGTAGTAGCATTTGATTTACAGGCCCTGGGCACATAGAGTGCACTTTGCTAGTGACTTACCAGTACATTAAAGATGCTAATTGGGTGTAGGCTAATTATGCCATGTTTTAGGAGGAGTGCAAAAACCACAGTTGATGGACAGAATGCAGAACAATGTCATACATTCTCCCCAGTACAGAGATCTGGGCCCAAATCCATTGGTTTTTTGCACTCCACACCACCGCAGTTCAGACATGGCCATATGCAAATCAGTCTGACCCTGTGCCTCATGGGAACAATCCAGCCCGAACTGCCAAGCCATGCCTTCCCTGACCGGAAACAAGCTTCCGAGGACCGGTTTCTGGCATTCCAGACGTCTTCAGCCCGGCTTGCTTGAATCCAGTGGTGTGGAGAGCATGGGACTCACGTCTAAGCATACCCATCCCACTCGGGGTGACAAATTCAAAAACCACAATTGATGGACAGAATGCAGAACAATGTCATACATTCACCCCAGTACAGAGATCTGGGCCCAAATCCATCGTTTTTTTTGCACTCCACACCACCCCAGTTCAGACATGGCCATATGCAAATCAGTCTGACCCTGTGCCTCATCACAATTTACGATTCCTTAAATGCATTCCCAAAAAAGGGAATCACAAATTGAGCAATTCCTTATTTTGCGATGGCTTTTGGAATGATAAATCCCAAAAGGCTTTTTACCGTTCTCAAACTACCCAATTCTGCGAATCAGCCCGTTTACGAACAGGAAAACCCTTGATACATCTGGCCCAAAGTCTCGACCCAAGAGATGCCTGGAGAACCTGAATTTTCGGGATTCCTGTAGAGGTGGAAGAGCTTCCAATGCTTCCCCTGTGTCACCCTGCAGCGACGGAGAAAAGCCTTAGCAGAACCAAGACAAGTGCAAAAAAGTAAGATCAATGGCGCATTCGCATTTACAGATATAAAACTCTTTAATGTTATATTTTCACACAAGACAATTGTGTAGTAAAGAAGACAGCCTATACACCAAGCCGCTAATTAATCAATCGAACAACTAGTAACCAAAGCATACTTTTGTGAAAGAAAAAGAAATGAACCTTGAACAGTTACTGAGAAGACAGCAGTTTTTAGACTGAAGTTTCCTGGATTCCTTCAGAAGCGAGACCGAGTGTTCATCTACTGGGGCGATTGTCCCTGAACCATCAGCCTGCAAGGACACAGAAACCCCTGAGCAGAACAGAGACAGAAAGAAACCAGTTAGATTAAAGTTTCACTCGCATAGAAGGTTGTAGAGCAAATATCAAAGAAAGTAAATTCGCAGCATAGATACTACGCATTGCGTAAAAGCCATAATTTGAATACAACGATACACATTAATAAGAACACGAGAGCTGCAAAGTTTACAAGGTAAACCAGAAATAATTGGAAAATCAAGTTTGCAATACATTGTACGCCTCCCTGCTGAGGCAAATCTCTAAAGCTATATAATCACAACAAGACAACTGTGTAATCAAGAAGACATTCTCCACACCAAAACGCTAATTAATCACTCGAGCAACAAAAAAACACTCGAAAATGTATTTCTGTGACAGAACAAGAAATGAACCTTGAACAGTTACTGTGAAGAAAAATTGTTTTTCAATTAAATTTACTCTTCTAAAAAGTGAGTAGGTGAACTTTACAGTTGTTGAGAAATACTTAACGGCAAATTAAGTTTTAATTGAAAACTAATGGCATGGCATGTAGTTAAATAGTTATACGAATCCGTTATTGGGCTTCCACCTTAAGTACCGAGCTCTGCTCTCTATAAAACTCAATTATTTGAGATAGAAAGACGATTCCAGCCAATCACTACCATGAAGAACCATTCCTAAACCCGAGTGCTTCAAGACTTTCAGAGCTGATTGGTGATAGGTGGAGACCAGGATAGAGGGTCCTGAGTGAGCTAGGGGGCATATTATCAACAACTAGCGATATTTATTGCTAAATAAGCTTAGCAACATTTTTTTTATCGCCGTGTATCGCTGGATTTTATCGCAGAGATATTCAGGCATTATTACTAATTTGGACTTAGCCTGAATATCCACCTCCCATTGTATTTACAGGCTAAGAACTGGTCTGAGCAGGCGTTAGTTTTCAGCGATATTCGCGCTTAGCGCAAATTTTTCTGTCGCTACGCCTGCGTTAATTATAGGCGATTGCGATGTTAGCGACTGCTTTCAGTCGCTAACAGGTCAGGCATGCCCACTTTGGATGTCATTAGTAATAAATATCGCTGACATGCAAAGCGGGTCCCAAACCGTTCGCTATCACCTAAAAGCTGTCTACAGCTTGCTAATAGGGCGATGAAATTATCGCCGCTTTGCTGCCGAGAACGGCCGCAAAAGTGGCGATAATTTAATTTCGCCTGCCTTGGTAATATCCCCCCTAGAACTGTAGGAGTGAACTCCGAAGAGATAAACCACTGATGGCAATCACAGTGTGTTCTCTTTGGTACAGTAGCATGTTTCTTGCCACTCCAGGCCACCTACACTTAATGAAAGCTCTCACTTGGCAGAGCTTTAATGGAGCAGATAGAGATCAGGTGTAAAGAGTTGGATCCATGTAATTTCTTCAAAGATAAGGACACAGTCAATCATAAACAAAATCAGTGCTTGATATGAAGATTCAAGTTTCTGCCGCTCGGAGGTTCTCCGCTGCAGGAAATCAGATTCAGCGGGACCTCTCGGAAATGGCATCTGGCCCTCTTCTGCTACAGCCTGCATCCTCGCTCACTGAAAGATTCCAAGCTCTGAAAAAGTAACTAAGTACAAACTTAGAAATCTTGACTGTGCAAAAGTGCCAAAAGTATGCAGCATGCGGGAGGGCTTCCTTTGGCATGAAATTCAAATTTCTCTATCTCTGAGCTTTTTCTGCCCAAACCAATGGCTTCATTGGGCCCACGTCCTATGGCTATCTCACCTCCTGAATCCCTCTTGGACTACATCCTATTGCCTTTACCGGGTGAAGATGTTGATCTTCCATTTTTGGAAATAAATGGCAAGGAAAAAACCTCCGACCTGGGAAAACCTATTTTCTGTATCTGACTCACACGCCATCGTGGTCAAACCCATGCCGCTCGCCCATGGAGGCCGCCAGGGCGTCGACCTACCAAGCCTCCCCCATCTCCAAGTAGCTTCTGAAATGGTGTTAAACTTTTTCATGAAAAGATTTTTCATTTCCAAATTAAAGTGCAGCATCATGCCAGCAGCGAAGGGGGCTCCACTGTGTCTTTGAATTGCGCATGTGTCAGGTGGCAGCATCTTCACCCACCTGACACATTTGCCATACATAGCTGACATAAAGCACTTTCCTCGGGCAGTGCAGCACATCTGCAAATGAGGCTGTGGTGGGGCTTGCCGCTCTTCATCCTCATATCCTATCAGAAGTGAGGATATGATGGCAGCACCCCACCTAGAGGGAGTGGTGCCTTTAGTGGCATCAAGGGGCGGGAACACAGGTAGAAACCCCTTCCGGGTCAAGAGACCCGGAAGAGGAGGGTGAGTGCCTCAAGCATAGGAAACCCTGCAACCGGAAACGTGTCACGCAGGGTCCCCGGAAGCAGCAAACTGGCGGGGGATTTAAAAGGCAGAGGGGCAATAACAAGGCTCGGAAACCACTGCGAGATCCTGCAAACTACCGCCCCATAAGTCTGCTATCTGGCCTATCAAAACTCTTTGAGAAAGTTATCCTCGCCCGTCTCATGGACTTCGCGACAAGCAACAACCTCCTTGCTAAAGAACAGTTTGGGTTCCGGAAAGACCACTCAATCAATCACCAACTCCTCAGAGTTGTGGACATCATCAGCCATGGATTCAACATCAACAAGTCTACCGCAGTAGTCTTTCTGGATGTAGCCAAAGCATTTGACCGAGTATGGCACGAGGGACTGCTTTACAAACTTATCAATCTCCAGTTTCCCAGCTACCTGGTCAAGCTACTGTCCAGCTACCTGACAAAACGGACCTTTCACGTGGCGGTGCGAGAAGAATGCTCATTGCCACGCCCGATTCTTGCTGGAGTACCTCAGGGATCAATCCTAGGACCATTCCTCTTCAACATATTCACAAACGACATCCCCACGGACCTAAAGAAGACTGATCTTGCCCTTTACGCAGATGATGTTGCAGTCATCTCTCAATCCTTCAGCGACAAAGAAGTAGCTAAGAACCTGGAGACATCGCTCTGCAGACTCTCAGAATGGTACAGCGACTGGCAGATCACCTTGAACACAGGCAAAACCACTGCAACATTATTTACCAGGAAACAGAACAGGAAACACCCACAGATCCTCCTCAATGGGGACGAGGTCAAATGGGAAAACAGCAGCTCCTACCTGGGGGTGACCCTGGACTCTAAACTCAGCTGGAGAAACCACATAGAGAAGACCTGCCAGAAAGCAGCATCCAAACTGGCTGCATTATACCCACTCCTGAAGACTAAGTCGATGCCCATGCAGAGCAAGGTGCGAGTAATCACTGCAATACTTCGACCAACTATGACATACGCTGCACCAGTTTGGAGTTGCTGCCGCCCACAGCTTCGGAAGGACCTACAAAAACTACAGAGTAAGGCCTTACGGATTGCATCAGGTGATCCCATGTTCACACGAACACCAGACCTCCACAGAGACCTAGGCATCGAGATGTTGGACGACCATCTTGTGGTAAATAAAATTACCGTATCATTTTTCCATACATTAAAAGTCAAAAGGATAGCTCAATCAAATGAGAGGCAGAGTCCGTGGAACCTGAGTCATACGGGCTTTAATGAAATACCTCGAGGTATGGGACATCGAGTTCCATCACCACTAAGGTTCAGGAAGGGACATTCAACATTTTATTAACATCACACATTATATATAGTAAAACAGTATAATTGAATCGAATACAGTAGGCGTAACAGGTGAAAAGAGAGAGATAAGAACACATGTGCGTAACAGGAGGCGTGTAAGAAGGCGTACACATGGGCGTGCACTTGGTATGTCAGAGAAACGTCACATGAAACGTCACAAATGGGTGGATGCTTAGAGAAAGTTTGCAGGATCAGCAGAAACTCTTGACCTGGATGCGCGCGCAACTGAGCATGACGTGTAACTGGGGAGAGCTGGGGGCTTCGACTTTTGCACTAGTAGAGGAGACTAATGTCTGGGGTGTCAGAACGACCTGCACCTATAGCATATCTGGTATCTCATGTTTGGAGGATGTAGTGTCTGAAGTAAAAGGTCTCTCGGGCAGAGGCTGTTCATCACTGAATGCTAGTGCGTGCATATGAATCTTCATGTAGAGTGCGGGGGCCATGGGCCTACCATGGTAACGGGAGCAGTAAATTACTTGCATGGAGACAGGAAGGCAGGGCCCTTTGCTCTGCAGCCGGGAATATGTTTACCTATTTCACTAGACTGGAATGTGTTTTCGCGGAGGCTGAGCAGATAACTGTAGGCAAAATAACGTTTTGGCAGGCAAGCAGGCCGAGCCGGGCACCGCTCGTCTGTGCAGGATGTAAGGTAGAGGTCAGGGATGCATACCTAAACTGCAGCTTCAGAGGCAGAAAAGAACTCGGAGCCTCGATTAAGGGCTTGGCTCGACTGGGCCAGGAAACATGGAGAAAACGTGTGCTTTATTCAAAAGTGTACCATGTAAAGACGTTGGCACCATAGGCCTAGAAGCCTAATTAACGTGATTTTCTTGGGGAACTGTATAACTGACATGTTAACGTTGGACGCAAATGCATATGCGACGTTCTAGCATGCACGGAAAAGGAATTACATGACATACATGGAACACGTGTGTGTGAATGGGGTGCGAGTGGGGTACACTTTAGCTACCTGAAAATTTCTATTATCTCATTCCCTCCTTGGCCCCTACTTCACCCTTTAGGATATGTCTATATTCATGAGACCATCTATCTGTTCATATAACATCATTTGCTCTTCTTTCTTCATTCGGGAACGGGAACGTGAACTTGGACGGGGAATACAAGCTGTGGCGCACAAGCCGCAAATCGCTGGCCCACATTGCAGACAGAGACAACAACTGAATAGAATAAGCAGTATTGTTCCTAGGAATGATAGCAATTTCCATCCCCAGGCGGACATCACACTCCAGAGCCAACCGGACCAAGTCCAGGTGCCTGGATTCTGGTGAATCAGGTGAGCAATTTCGTGAAGCCTTGTTATGGCCTTATACACGGATGGCGCGTTATTAGGAATGAAAACACAACAACTGGATCCGATCACTCTACAAGCCCTGCCCCTATCGGCCAGGATGACGTCAAGGACAAGGCGATTTTGAAGAACTACAAGTCTCATAGCAGATTGTTCTTCGGTCAGGTTACCTAAAGCAGAGGTAGTTTCGTTCACTACCTCTTCCAGGGTTCTAGTTAATTTGCGTATCAATTTACTGTTTTGAACAGGACCTACAAAGAAAAAGAATCCTTTATTGAAATCTGTATATTGTTCCCACGTTGTCTCAGTCTGATCGACAATTGGGGTCTTGATCTCCCTTCTATGTCTTACATTCACAAGGCGTGAATTTCGATGATAATCAGGCGGGGCTAGAAAAACAGGTGGTAATAGGAACGCAATATAACACGTCTCATCCCAATCAGGGGGCAGATGCACATAAGCTGTCTGACCACAAATAAAATAAGAATGGCGTGAGGCTTTGAAAGTAGACTTTCCTTTATCGCTGAATTCGACCACAGTATTACAATCACTGTGTCCTAGATGTACTGAACCATTCTTTCTAACGCATAATTCACCTTTCACTGGTAAAACTGTTATAAACGGCAAGTTCGAATTAGTCTCGGACTGGACGTTCAAGATCATGAGATTGAGGGAAAAGTTACCTAATTCATACACTTCATTTTCTAGATCAGCCCCTCTCCTTTGAGGAAGACCGTCTGCGTCTGGGAAACATGCTTTATTCATGACTGTATTCAGGTTCCCCCATATCCAATTGCCTTGGGAAACTTGGGACTTACTGTCTAAGGAAGACATTAAAGCAAACCATGCTCCACATGAACCATTATGTGTAAACGGGTAGGGGAAGAGGGGCAGAGCTCCCTTGTATTTCTGATAAGGTGGGAGTCAGCCACATACCCAGCAATTCGTGGCATTGCTGGTCTGGTGAGTATGGTGTAACATACGAATGAATGTATTGTTGCGCATTGCTAATCGATAGGACAGCTCATGACGGGGCAGGTCGCTAAAAGTGTGCTCTACAGAATCATTAGAGAAAGTATGTACATGTGAATTGAAAGGAGGAAAGAATTCATGTAACAAGAAGCTTATACATATGATCAAAATGCTCAAAATAAACATGAAAATTAATGTTATGATGCATCGGCTATGCAAGTTCTTACAATATTGTTCTCTCTTTTTGATTCGCCTATCTCTCTGACTACTTGGGTCTATCTTATTCATGTCAGAAACCTGTCTAACCGCTTCACCCAGGGGGGGACTTAAACAATTAAACGCTGTCTGACTTACTAGACCTCAACTTTGCTCGATACTCCTGTTGGGGAGTTTTTTCTAACAGGGGGAGTTTAGAGTCAGTGTCCAAAAGGGGGCAGTCCTCAATCGAAGTCTATGGACACAGTCCGTGAACTTTTTTAATATGACTGGAGTGGAGCCATCCCTTGCGACCTTCTAGCTTTACGGCGGTCCTCGTTGTCATCAACACCAGCTTTGGCTGCTTCCATCTGGGTTCCAGCGGACTTGATCTGTCGAAATTTCGGACATAGATGAATTCTCCCGGAACGATTTCATGCGGTTTTACTTGGGTGTTGTCCGGGAAGGCAGCCGCAACCTGTGAACGACAAGATTGTAGTGCAGACATCAAGGAAGCTAGGTAATCTGTCAGCATATTACTATCGACATCTGTGATCTTACGAGGCATAGGCGTACCCCACATATTGGGAGGCCGCCCGAAAACTACCTCATAGGGAGATAGTCCGGTTCTGGAACGAGCCACCATGCACATATAAAAGAGGGCAACTGGCAGTGCTACGATCCAATCTACACCTTTTTCTGCACATACTTTAGCTAATCGTGTTTTCAGAGTCTGGTTGTGTCGTTCGACCAAACCAGCTGCTTCGGGATGTCGTACACAGTGAAATTTCCACTGGTAACCTAACAGGAGTGATACCTGTTTCATGAGTTCGGACGAGAATGGCTGTCCATTATCTGAGTACACGACACGGGGCAAGCCGTATCGTGGGAAAAATTCACGAACCAGCTGCTTGGCAGTGGTCACGGCAGTGTAATCTGGGACTGGATATGCTTCTGTCCATCTGGAAAGGGCACATACAACTACGAGGACATATTTGAATCCTCTACATCGGTCCATCTGGATATAATCCATCTGGAGGACTTCAAAAGGATGGTCAGGAGGATGGAATCCACCTTGTTCCACGGGAATGCCTTTGCCTGGATTGAACTGACAACAGATCATGCAGGTACGCACTTTCTGTTTTGCTGCTGCTCGTAAATGCTTGTTGAACCATAAATTCTGAATGCTGTCTAACATGGCTTTTTCTCCTAAGTGTGCTGGACTATGTGCGGTGTTAACGATTACTTGAACCATAGAGTCGGGGAGGAACCATGTGGCTCTTCCCTTCGTCATCCATCCCTGATCTGTTTGGATCCCTCCTTGTTCAGTCCATTTCTTGATTTCGTCTGGAGTGGCATGTGTCTGTATGTCGAGTACATCTAGAGTGGGATCCTTCACTGTCATACAATGTGTCTGTGTTGGTACTCCAGTCTTTGTCGGATCTGTCGGTATGTCTGTCTGAGTCTGAGCTGTGAGTTTAGCTGTTCGATCTGCCAGGTCGTTACCCTGGGAAATAGTATCAGTGACTTTCGTATGTGCCTTGCACTTCATGATAGCAATGGATGCAGGTAAGTGTATTGCTTCTAACAGAGCTTGAATAAGGGGACCATGCTGTATCTTGGCGCCATGAGAAGTTAAAAAACTTCTTTCTTGCCAGAGGATACCAAAGTCGTGAACAACTCCGAATGCATACTGGGAGTCTGTATATATGTTTACTTTCAGGTTCTTGGCTCGGATGCAGGCTTGGGTCAGAGCGATGAGCTCTGCTGCTTGGGCAGACAACGTGTCAATACGATGTGTTTCTATGACTTCAGTTTCAGTGGTCACTGCATAGGCGGCCACTAACTCTCCTGTGCTTGTTCTCATACATGAACCATCCACGTAAAGTGTCAGGTCTGGTTCGGGCAATGCAATGTCTGTCAAGTCTTGTCTGGGCTATGTTACAGTATTGATGACTTCTACGCAGTCATGTGGTGTCGGGTCAATTGTACTCGAGGGTAACAATGTGGCAGGGTTTAATGTATTGCAACGTCTGATCTCTATGTGTGGCTGAAACAATGTCAATTCGTATCCTGTCAGTCTTGCTATGGTCAAGTGTTGAGTCTGGGTTCGGTTCAGAAGAACTTCCACAGAGTGTGGAACTTGGACTGTCAGGGGATGTCCTAACACAATTGAGTTGCTTTGTCTGATTGCTAGAGCTGTTGCTGCAACTGATTTGAGGCACGCAGGCAGAGCCTGGGCCACTGGATCCAATGTACTAGAAAAATAAGCACAAGGCTTGTGTTTTCCTGCTTGATCTTGTGTGAGCACAGATAATGCTGTGCCATCGCGTTCAGTAACAAAAAGTGTAAAAGGCTTGCTATAACATGGTGTCGCTAAAACAGGTGCTTGACATAAGGCTTTCTTTAACTCGTCAAAAGCTTGTGTGTGTTCCTGAGTCCAAGGGAGGACAGTCGAAGTCGCTGCCTCCTGTGTTGTCAACTGTATGAGTGGTTTGGCTAGATATGCATACTGAGGGATCCATTGTCTGCAGTAAGAAGTTAGGCCAATAAAGGCCCGTACCTCCTTTTGTGTCTTGGGTTGTGGCAGATGTGCAATTAACTGGATGCGGTCTGGTGTCAGTTGTCTCCCCCATTTGGACAGCAAGTGCCCAAGGTATACCACTTGCTGGGCACAGAATTGTAGCTGCGAAGGGAACACTTTATGCCCCTTTTCGGCCAAGAAATACAAGACAGTCAGTGACGCGCGCTCGCAGTCACGTTCGGTCCGTGCAGTTATTAACAAGTCATCAACATATTGGAGCAGAGCAGTGTCAGCAGGCATGTGAATACTGTCTAGTTGTCTTTTCAGGGCTTGACTGTAAATACTGGGACTTTCCGTGAACCCTTGAGGTGCACGTGCAAATTTGAAGCTTCGGCCATTTAAAGAGAATCTGAAAAGATACTGGCTTTCCGGGTGAATGGGAACACTAAAGAAAGCGTTCTTGAGGTCAATTACAGTAAAGAACGCTGCTTCGGAATCAATAGCCGTCAATAAGGAAGATATGTCTGGCACTACTGGGTACTGGGGAATGATGCATTTATTTAGTTTGCGAAGATCAATCACCAATCTGTAGACTGGTGGTGCATTTGGGTCAGTTCGTTTAAGAATCGGAATGATTGGAGAATTACATACATTGGAGTCAGTTTCTATAACTACTCTTTGGGCAATCAGTTTGTCAATAATTTTCAGTAAGGCTGCTACAGCCTCAGGGGGCAATTTGTATTGTCGGATTCGGGGTAGTACAACACCTGGCTTGAGAGTGACACGATACGGTGTAATGTGCATACAACCTACATCAGTTGGACCTTGTGCCCATAAATGCGCTGGTACATTTTGCAATCTTGGATCAAAATCTCGCAACACATAATGACCTTTGAAATCACGTAAAAATAATCTTACTCCTTCCGGAGAACAACATATTACAGCTCCTAATGCTTTCAACGTTTTAATACCAAGCAGATTTTCAGGACATGCTTTCGTAAGTAACAAGTCTGTAGTACGGGACAATGGACCAACTTCAAGGGAAACTGGTTTTGACACTTCGTTAACAATAGGCTTTCCTGAAAAACCCAGGGAAACATTCTGTGAGCCTGAGAGGGGTGCCCCTGGAACCTCGTCATGACTGATGGTAGTTCTGCTCGCCCCTGTGTCAATCAAAAATGTTCTGTCTTTCCCTAATACCTGACAATGTACATAGGGACCCTCTTGATCTACAGGAACCTCAATTAGAGGCAAGCCAACCTCCCTCTCTAGGTTGTTTCATGAGTACTGTTGGTAATCGGCGTAATCTGACTGTGCATACTGGTACATTTGTTGCGTGACATGTTGCGTGGCAGCAATAGGCTGGGGTTGGGGTACAGCTACTGTCTGTTGGGCTTGCTGTGGTGGTTGCGTATTCTGTGGAATATGCTGTGGAACATGTTCTTGTCTAGGAGGAGGCGGTCTTTCTTTCGTCCTGCCGGTAGCAATATTGTATTTCAGAACGGTACAGTCGTTTATATAATGACCTGGCTGTTTACAGTAGTTGCAGTTCCCTTTAACAGGAGCTGCAGAATGACCTGGAGGTGCTGTACCCTTTTTCTGACCGTCTGCTGGAACAGACTGAGCTACTAGTACTTTCATTTTCGTATCTTTCATACGTCTTTGTTCATGATCATGTTCCTCTCTAATTCGGTTCTGGTGGTACTGTAACATTTGCAACATTTGAGAAGGGGTATTTCCTTGCCATGTGCTCTCGACTTTCAGGACTCTATTTTTGACTTGTGGTAAGGAATTCGCGACTAGTTTGGTCACAAAAAGATGTGGATATGATTCACTACTTGTTTTCAGGCCGCTATTGATAATAAAACATTTCTCAAATCTGGAATAAAAATCACTAGTATCCTCGTCTTGTTTCTGTTTGCAGGCTGAGATTGCATCCCAGTCTTCCTTTTTAATTGCCAATAACCTCGGCAAAACCTGTACTAATAATCCTGGTAATGCTTTAGTTTTGTCCCCGAGACCAGTACCTGGAATTCGTGTATTTTCTTCGTTTTCTAATTCAGTCCAGATAATCTTTTTATCTCCCACCTCCTATTCTTTTTCTTTAAGTTTTTCGTAAATACCGGCTGGCAACAGTACTTTTAACATTTTAAGAATATCGGGATATGTGTAATCTCCCATGAGTAACATGTCTTTTAATTCACGGTGAAACCCTGCTGGATCTTTATCATCTTCATTTCCAATAGTTCCATTTTGCTTAAAGGTGTGTATACGAATACGCGTTGAAGCGTACCCCCTGGGACCTGGACGGGATGAACTTCTCGTAAGGGATTTTGTCTGTCTATGTAAAATGTCTTCCTTACTGGGGGCGGAACAGGAACAAAATGTGGAGTCAGAAATGTTCTGTATTTATGACGGTGTTCAAGAATCACATTAATTAAATCGGTACCTAGGCCTCTCCACCTACCTAGGAGTAACTCGTCCAATATATTATATAGGGGACCTGGATCAGAATGCTGACTCTCATATAGTATAATGAGATGCTGGATCATGTACATACCAGCTAAACGCTGTTCGGTTGGAGAAAGATTAAAAAATGTTTGCGCTACTGAATCATCTTTATATACGCTGTTATTATCAGCCCATTGTACTGCTGATCGTGCTAGTTCTTGTTCACTCATGGTACTAAGTTCACTGTAACCTATTCGTTGTTTCAGTACTTTATCAGTGGCTTGGAATAAATGCTCAAGAGAACATTGTTCTGGTACGGGAAAAAGAAAACGTTTCTTGCTTTCTAGGAGTATGGGTCTGTCAAAAGGTCTTGCTCTACCTACGTACGCTATCATCTCTCGGCCTTCTTCTGTCTCTTCTAACTCGTCCTCTTCTTCGGTTTCATTCTCTTTCTCGGCTTCCCTAGCTTCGTTTTCCCTTTTGTGTATTAATACTATTTCTTTACGGATTTTTCTGTACATGGCTTCTATACTACCTTGTGTATTATGTTTGCCATCTGCTATGTTGTTACTCCAATTAACCAAAGCGTCCATTTCTTCTTTGCTTGTATCTGGCCGATCTCGTTCCCTTATCAAACAATTTATCAAAAACTGTAAGATCATTTTCTGTGTCTCAACCTTATTGTGTGCCATGGCCTCGTGAATGCATTCTGGTCTCTCCCCTGTCCTAATGAAATGGTATATGTTATCTAGATGTTCTTCCATATGTGGTAGAAGAGCCAGATAATTTGTGACTCGTCGTAAACGTAGTGAGAATAGCATCATGTCGTCTTCGCCTGGTACTGGATCATATCTGCAATCTGTAATGTACTGTTTAAGGGTTTCGAACGTCGCTGCTCTGGGTGTACGTTGTAATGCTAACTCTCTAAGCGTCGTTCGTTTTACTTGAGGCGGGGTGCGAAGATGACCTCCTGTTGCGCCTCCTGAAGCGGAAGCGAGGGCATGAACTGGCTGGGTTGTAGCTGCTGGTGTCATAGCGGGTAATTATCTGACGTAATTTCGAGAACAGTGGCATATTGAGACTGATTTGAACGTGAACACAATAAACACAGTAATGAATTGCAAACAATCATTCATACCACGACATGAAACACATTGAAACATTTTCGAACAGTTACTACCTGGTACATGAAAACATAATACTGGAAAATTCTCGAGATTCTAGAATACTGAATTACTAGATGCACTGCTAGAACAGTACAGACATACCGGTCCCATAAAGAGACACGTCATACCGTATTTACCAAAGTAAACTCGTCTGGACCAGGTCTGTGTACCCAGACCTGTCTTGACCGGGCACAAATTAATGAACCCGTCTAGATGCGTTCCCAATAACGGTACTCACCGGGAAGCAGAAACTGAAGGCCTCGGAAACTGGACTGGACTGGACTGCGTCAGGCTACGGTTTCTCCTACGCATGCGCTTCGGAACAGGTGGGCCTCTGGATACCTCGGACCTTGCTCTCTCGACTCGGGGCTCTGGTCGGGATCCTCCGCATTCCTCACCGCCTCGTCTGGATGCCGGGTCGCAGTCACCGTCTCCTCCGTAGGCCTGAGGGAGATTAGCAGGAAAACCCGCAGGAGTGCACTGGTTCCGTCAGGCTGTAGAAGGGGTCAAGGCCTGCGGTACATCGCCGGCGAGTGGGGAAGGGGGGGTCCCTATTCGGGCGCTAAATTATGTGGTAAATAAAATTACCGTATCATTTTTCCATACATTAAAAGTCAAAAGGATAGCTCAATCAAATGAGAGGCAGAGTCCGTGGAATCTGAGTCATACGGGCTTTAATGAAATACCTCGAGGTATGGGACATCGAGTTCCATCACCACTAAGGTTCAGGAAGGGACATTCAACATTTTATTAACATCACACATTATATATAGTAAAACAGTATAATTGAATCGAATACAGTAGGCGTAACAGGTGAAAAGAGAGAGATAAGAACACATGTGCGTAACAGGAGGCGTGTAAGAAGGCATACACATGGGCGTGCACTTGGTATGTCAGAGAAACGTCACATGAAACGTCACAAATGGGTGGATTTAGAGAAAGTTTGCAGGATCAGCAGAAACTCTTGACCTGGATGAGCGCGCAACTGAGCATGACGTGTAACTGGGGAGAGCTGGGGGCTTCGACTTTTGCACTAGTAGAGGAGACTAATGTCTGGGGTGTCAAAACGACCTGCACCTATAGCATATCTGGTATCTCATGTTTGGAGGATGTTGTGTCTGAAGTAAAAGGTCTCTCGGGCAGAGGCCGTTCATCACTGAATGCTAGTGCATGCATATGAATCTTCATGTAGAGTGCGGGGGCCATGGGCCTTCCATGGTAACGGGAGCAGTAAATTACTTGCATGGAGACAGGAAGGCAGGGCCCTTTGCTCTGCAGCCGGGAATATGTTTACCTATTTCACTAGACTGGAATGTGTTTTCGCGGAGGCTGAGCAGATAACTGTAGGCAAAATAACGTTTTGGCAGGCAAGCAGGCCGAGCCGGGCACCGCTCGTCTGTGCAGGATGTAAGGTAGAGGTCAGGGATGCATACCTAAACTGCAGCTTCAGAGGCAGAAAAGAACTCGGAGCCTCGATTAAGGGCTTGGCTCGACTGGGCCAGGAAACATGGAGAAAACGTGTGCTTTATTCAAAAGTGTACCATGTAAAGACGTTGGCACCATAGGCCTAGAAGCCTAATTATTGTGATTTTCTTGGGGAACTGTATAACTGACATGTTAACGTTGGACGCAAATGCATATGCGACTTTCTAGCATGCACGGAAAAGGAATTACATGACATACATGGAACACGTGTGTGTGAATGGGGTGCGAGTGAGGGACACTTTAGCTACCTGAATATTTCTATTACCTCAATCTCCTCACACTCAACAGGACGTTCTACAATGGACTGGATCAAAAAGAAAACCCACTGATCAGGAACCTTGCAGATATCTCTACAAACCCATTTGACCGCTACCCACGTCCCATTGAAGCGCTAACCTTGCGAAACTGAAACAGCAACGCAGCAACCAAAAACTCACTACTGCCTGAAGGCAAACGCCGGCAGATACACAAAACTCACCGCTGCCCTGATGGCATAATAGCCTCGGCAAGCACCTAAAACCCACTCACTGCCCGATGGCATTATAGCCGCGGCAGGCACCCAAACCTCAACACTAACAGAAGGATCTAGACGGACAAAGACGAGACTCTCTGAGGAAACATGCTGACAATTCTGCAAACACTACTGACCGCTACCCGCGGCCCATCACTGATCTGACCATGTGATACAACCTCAACTGTGACAAAGCGTCACACACCAATAAGACAACCTAAACAGCGACTACAAAATTCCAAACGAATATGGAGTAATGAGGCTATTGCCTCGGTATCCAAAAACTCACCACTGTCAGAAGGTATCTGACAGGAGAAGACAAGAATCAGGCGTATGTCGCCCTCTTTGTCCACTCGCCTGCGGAGGGATCGAGTGTTGCAGAAAAGTTACACGCGAGTTAGTCGCGTTAAGCATCGACGGTCGTGCGAGCTTTCAGCAGGTGAGGGGGCCTCACAGTAGCGTAGGGTACAATAGAAAATGTTTTTGAAGTTTGTGTTTATATAAGTTCATAGGTCATGTTAGCGTTATAGAATAAGGTGTATAACTAGGGGGAGGCTGAGACCGTAAGCCCTCTGCCCTCCCCCTTCCTTTAACCGCAGCTGAAGGGAACCTGCGCACAATGCGTAAATGCGCGGGGCTACAATGCGTAAATGTAGCATGGCGCCAATAGCGGTGGGGGGCGCCCGCAGAAACCTTGCCCCCTCCCTTCCTGGTTAATTATGACGATACCTGATATTGGGCCCGGTTCTGCTCGAGTGCGAATTGAGGGTCCAGGGTGCGAGCCTGGGTCGGGGATAGTAGCGAGTCCAGGTGTGGGTCATTAAATAATAATAGAACATGCCCCATCTGTACTCAAGCGGCTCCTTCACGGTAGCGCTTCGCTACAGCCAGCGACCGGCTTGAAGGCGCGGGGATGCAATTTATTGTGCATCGGAGTGGCAACCATGTAAACAGAAGAGGGAGGTTGCCCAATTCTCAGTTCTCCTGCGCTGTCGGGCCTCAGGTACAGTGTGCAGACCAGCCGTGCTAATGATTCCTCACTCTTGTAAAGTACAGGGCATGCGGCCGTCAAAGAAGCGCACACATTCCTATTTACAGTTAATCACAGCATGCACCGTGGAAAGCACACTGCAGCATTCGTTTGTCAGGTGGTTTTAAAAACGATCGGCAAGCGGCTAGAGGCGCAGAGAGTTCAAAGGTCGGCGCTGATGTCAGGTCAATGGGCCATGATAGAAGGCCCGGCGGGAAGTTGTGAGCGACCAGAGGCTCTTGTACAGCGGGCGCATTCACAATGAAACTGGATAGGGGATAGGCGGTGCTCTTGGAGGATTGGTGAGTTTACCGGAACCATGATTGGAGCAGGATGGGTTTTGCGGGGGTAACTGCACAAATGCATGTGGACGCATTCACAATGACACTAGATGGGGTAGGCGGTGCTCTTGGGGTAATGGTGAGTATTACCAGCACCATGATTTGAGCAGGATGGGGTTTGCTGGGGTACCTGCATGCCTGCATGCAGGGTGGTAATGGGTTACAGTCAGTGGGTTTGATTAGTAGGGGTAGGTTGGCAGAGTAAGTATGGCCAGCGCCCAAAGCAATGCACGTGCAAAACAAAGGCATGCGGTTGAGTTTCTCTTTTAAGGTGGGGTTCGCATGCTTGGGTCAAACAGGGGTATGCTGGCGCAGTAAGTAGGGTCAGTGCCTCGGTCAAATGCATGGGGGAGACAATGGCATGTTTTCGAGGTGTAGCGTTTTACTGGGGGTCTTAAGTGGCAGTGAGGATCCTCAGGACACAGAGCAAAAGGAGGCAAGAGGAAAAGAAAACATTGACGAATGCTTATCTGTTTCCTTTAGTGCGGAATACCTCCTAAACGGGCTCGCAAGGACGCCCGACCACAAAAGACGACTTTCGCTCGCTGGCAGAACTATTAGAGGTCACTAAGGAAAGGGGCATCGATTGAGCACTAAGGACGTTGTCGCAAGGGGCCGAGACAAGCACACAACAAGACACAAAACGGGCCAAGCGCGTACGGCGGACGCTGGATAGGTTCAAAGATGCGCAACCAGACAAGCGCACCAAATACGGAGACTCTCAGGCCACTACCTCCGGTGAGGCAGGGGTGCTAGAAAAATGGCCTTGTTGGCGGACACTGCACAACCTACAAACTCGCCTCCCCCCGGGCTGTCATGAGGGCCCATTATGCCAGTAGGCACCTCAACGCTAACCAATATATCACAGACAGTGGGGCTACCAGTTACAATGGGTGTAGGGCCTCCAACGCCAATCACTGCGCAAGCTGCGACACCAGTGGTAGCACACCAGGGCAGTGGGATAGCACAAGTGTGGGTTCAGTCAGGTGGTGTGGCTCAATCACCAGTTGTAGTGACAGCAACGGCGCAGGGGCCTCCGAAGAGTAATGGGATAGCAGGGTCGGTGGTCCCCTTAGCAGCACCTTCCTTAGCCATTGCGTCAGTATTCTCAGGGCAGCCATTACTCGCACATAGCCCACTGATTTATGGGTCGGCATCAAAGGCGGTAGCCCCATCATCGGGGATCACGTGGCATGTACCAGTGGAGACCAAGGAGAAAATATTCAGAGGAGAGTTTGTGGATGTCTTTGACCTCATAAACACTGGGGTGGTCCCGGGGAAAAGCAGGACAGGGAAGGAGGGTGAGCTGAAGCAAAAAAGAGTATGGGTGGATTGGTCCATTAAGAATTGGGTCAGAGGGTTCGCTATCTATGCGGCAATCATGGTAGAAAGGTACCCTACAGTGGCAGCCCAATTAATCAGTTACATTGTCTATGATCCATGGGGCAGCATCAGAATTCCCAGACACAGGGTGGCTTCTGTATGACAACAAATTGCGGCAAATGAAAGCAGTTCATCCCAAGGTGTTAGACGGGACCTGGAGGGTCGGCCGAGGACAAGGGGAGAGGCCTCCGGGGAGAGCCGTCTCCAGCGATCGTACAGACAAGTAACTTCCCCCCCACAGATGGACACCACACAAAGATAAGGTTTAACGTTCTTTATAGGCAAATCTTGAAGTACGGTAGAATGGTACAAGGAGGTCAGGACTCAGGGGTCCCCTCGATTCTAGTCTCTTTTGAAGGGAAAGGGGGTAGCGGGACAGTCTTGTTACCAATCTGGTAGTTGCGATGGAAGGATGGTCTAGCTCACAATCCTCGAGCTCGGCGTTCTAGGAGTTCGGGCCGCGGCAGCGCCAGCAGGTCCCGAGGAGATCGTAGGTGGCAACGGGCCGCAGCAGCGCCAGCAGGTCCCGACGAAGGTGGTGGTTGCAACGGGCCGCGGCAGCGCCAGCAGGTCCCGACGAGGATGTAGGTTGCAGATGGCTGCGGCAGCGCCAGCAGGCAGGACGACAGTTCACAAGGCAGGGCTGCCGCAGCGCCAGCAGTCCGTCAAGGATGAGTTCTTCACAGTGTCTCTCGACTCCAGGATACAACTGTCTTCCTGCTCTGGAGCTTCCCCAGTTATAGGTCTGGCACCCTTTGAGGTCCGGACCCTCGCACTTGGAGGTCGGGAGGTCCGGGATGAGGGAGTCCAGACATCCAGCAGGGGGGTGGAGCCAGCGCCCGGGGAGGCTGGGGGCGATCGGCACCTGGCAGGGGAGAACCATCGACACTCCTCTCTCCCATTGACCTGTCAAGTGGTCCGTTCACCTCCTGGGTGGATGGTGGTGCCGGGATGTCGGGGCCCGGCCAGGCCCAGGGTTAGGCCTCGAGCTGAGGCCACGCGGCCTCGTGTTGCAGTGTCCAAGATGGCGGCTGGGCCTGGGCGATGGTGCTGGCGGTGGCCCGGGCCGGTGATACGGAGATGTTCAGGGCCAGGCGTCCCGTGTGGGACGGGTTACGGGGTGCTTCTGGGGGTAGCCTCTGGAGAGTCGGTGTCCTGGTTCTGTCATGCGGGGAGGGAGCGAGCCCCCTTCTGGGGCCTGTCCAGCACGAGGTGACGTGGGATCAGCGAGAGATAAACATATGGCATACAGTGTTTTACTCAACAGTGCCAGTGAACAAGACGAGTCAGCCCTTTCGGGGGAACAGAGTGTCAGGGGATAAAAAACAGGCTTTCTGGCAGTTCAATAAGAACGAGTGCAATAGGGGCGCAGCATGCAATTTTAAACATGTGTTCTCCTTCTGTGGTATCCAAGGACACCCAGAGAGTAGATGCTACAAAAAGTTGGTGAGACCAAAGGAGCAGCATGCACACACCCAACCCTAGGTCAAGGGTCGCAATGCTCAGGCACCCTAAGGGCTTACCCACTCCTATCCAGCTTCATGTCCTGGCACATCTCTTTAGTAAATATGACAAGATACAAGAGGCTCAGTTTTTTCACCGTGGCTTTAGTTTTGGCTTTTGCATCCCATCCTCTGCTACCCCGTCCACGACTCCACTGCGCAACCAATGCTCAGTCCTCCAAAATCCAGAGATGACTAGACAAAAAATCACAAAAGAAGTATCATTGGGGAGGGTGGTGGGCCCCTTCCAACAGTTGCTAAGGCCTGACCTTGTATACTCACCATTGGGGTTCGTACCGAAGTAAGAAAAAGGAAAATTCCGTTTGATCCACAGCCTGTCGAGCCCACCAGGGTTGTCAGTCGATGACAAACTTGACCCAGAGCTGTGCACCGTGCATTACACCACTTTTGACATGGCAATACAGAAGCTGCAAAGACTAGGAGAGGGAGCGTTAATGGCAAAATCAGACATCAACGTGGCTTTCAGCCTCCTGCCAGTCCACTCTGACGACACTAGGCTCCTAGGTTTCTCCTTTGAAGGAGAGTTCTTCATAGACCTTTGCATGCCAATGAGGTGAGCTATAGCTTGCGCTGTGTTTGAAACGTTCAGCAGGTTTCTGAAGTGGGCAGTGCAGCAATTCCTAACATCAACTGAGGTTGTGCACTATTTAGACAACTTTCTTTTTCTGGGAACACAGGGATCCCTGATGGGCTTCCAACATCTGGCAAAAGCACTGGGCGTACCTTTGGCTGCAGAGAAGACGGAGGGGCCAACTACACGGTTAACTTTCCTAGGAATTGAAATTGACACCAGGGAGGGGGTGTGCAGACTTCCCTAAGAGAAGGTAGCTGCCTTTTGGGCTGCCATCGAGGCCTGTTTGTCAGCACGCAAGGTGACACTTCACCAATTACAGGTCCTGGTGGGGCAGCTGAATTTTGCACTAAGGGTGATACCTATGGGCAGGGCCTTCTCTAGAAGTATCGCGAGGGTAGTGTCTGGCTTGCGGGCCAAACATCATCGCACCAGGCTCTTTGCGGAAGTCAGGAATGACTTAGCCATTTGGAAAGAATTTCTGAGGGAATTGAATGGAGCAGTAATTTGGCAACAACCTAGTCAACCCAATGTGGAGTTGGAGTTTTACACAGATGCAGCAGGCAGCGTCGGCTTTGGGGTGGTGTTGGGCACCAGGTGGTGCATGCAGCATTGGCCGGAAGAGTGGATGGTGTCAGGACTCACCCGCAATATTACCTACCAAGAACTGTTCCCAATTACTGTGGCACTGCATTTGTGGGGTGACATTCTGAAGAACAGGCATATTGTATTTTGGTCAGATAGCATGTCAGTAGTGATGGCAAATAACAATCAGAGGGCAAAATGCACTTGGGTTCTGCGCTTATTGAAAGAACTAGTGTTGGGATGCTTTCAGCGTCATGTATAGTTTACTGCCAAACATGTGCCAGGGGTGGACAATACAGTTGCTGACACCCTGTCCCGTTTTAAGTTGACAGAGTTTCGCGCCCGATGGCCGCAAGCAGACAAACAGATGACGAACTTCCTGCAGGGACTATGGAAGCTTGGTGCCCAACGACCCCCGAGTTGATAACTGCGCCATTGGCCCCTGTAGGAAGTGAAATCCCAGTTAGAAATAAAGGAAAAGATCCAATAATAGTTGGAGAATGAAATAGGATTTATTCCATGCAAATGACAGATACAAACATTCCATAAAGAAATACACTCTCTACACACCCCCTTCCTATAATATAAAACAAAAAAAACAACAAAAGAAGCACATTAAATAATAAACAAAATCTTCAGAACGAACAGGATTTCTGACATGAGAACTGCATCTAATTGGTGCATGATCCCCAGAATCCCCAAACATAATTTGTACATTTTCAACATTTCGATGAGTAACAGAATTAGAATCACCACTCACAACATTCAATGAAGAATAAGAAGAAACACAATGCCCAATATCATTCTTCTGAGTTAGATCCCCAAAATCAAGCCAACTGGAATCAGCTTGTCTGACAGATCTATTATCAATGATTTTTCCCTTTTCTTTCGTAATTTTAACAACTGCATTCCTGTTCCACCAGCCACGACCGTGCAACATCACCGCCATCTTTTAAACTTTTAGAACACTGACAGGCGCTAAAAACTTTGATTCCCCTTTTGTAACTCTTATAGGTTTTTTTATAATCACCCAGTCACCAGGAGACAAAGAAGTAATTTTAACATGTTTTCTTAAATCAAAATTTCTTTTATATGTTGCCTGTTTGAGTTCATCCTGTTTTCTGACTTTGTGAAAATCCACACTAGGATTTTCCCCTCCAATTTTCCCTTTCAACCAAGTAGGATTAAGAGAAGAAACAGGTTTTCTCCCTCTGAGCAAAAAAAAAGGAGCGACATCCATGGTAGAATGTGGAGTAGTGTTGTAACTCCAAACTTTTTGACAAAGATACTTGCAAACATCCAAATTATTAGAAACAGCTGTTTGGATACCTTCCTTCAACAGACGGTTAGCCCTTTCTACCAGACCATTTGACGAAGGACTATATAGGGGTACCAACACATGTTAAACAGAAGCACCACCTAAGAAATTCTCAAAGTCACTTGAAATAAAGTGAGACCCATTATCTGTTACAATTTCAACAGGAAAACCTTCCACCATGAACAAACGCTGCAGAAAAGTAATTACGGAAGAAGAATCCGGCCTCTTAACAAAAGAGAAATAAAGCCACTTGGAAAAGAAATCAATGATTACAATCAAATATTTATTCTCAGAACTAAGCAAATTAAAAGGACCCGAAAAATCCAGACCCAACTTTTGCCAAGGACCAGAAGGCCAATCAACAGGGCACAAAAGTGAAGTAGATAAACGCCAATGCTTATCAGAACACAAACATTCTGGCTATTTATTAACAAAATCCTTAACCTGTCCATCAATGCCAGGCCACCAGTACGAATCCTTAATCTTCCTGACCGTGCTCGAAATTCCTAAATGCCCCTCATGAGCAAGTGAAATGATCTTAGAACGAATACTTTCAGGAGGAACAACTTTGTCTTCCCTCACTAAAACATTGTCCACAATAGACATATCTGCAGCCACCTGAGCGAAACACCTATCTTGCATTGACAAACTTCTATCACAGGGCCGACCTTGCACCAAATTATTTTTAACCCTGTGAAGACAAGGATCATTGTCATCAGCA
Organism: Lissotriton vulgaris; assembly: GCF_964263255.1. Taxonomy (NCBI): domain Eukaryota; kingdom Metazoa; phylum Chordata; class Amphibia; order Caudata; family Salamandridae; genus Lissotriton; species Lissotriton vulgaris. The sequence goes on along the minus strand of NC_141689.1, from coordinate 173,449,858 downwards.
GCCAACCAGTCATCCTCAGAAAGTTTACTACCCTCAGCCAAATCGGATATAGTAAAAACTGCATCAAAATCGTTACCCTTTGCATCAGATACAGCATCAGTCACTTCTAAAGGGATACGAGACAAACAGTCCGCCCTGAAATTTTTTCCACCTGGAATATATTTGATGTCAAAATTATATTCCTGTAATCTAGCCAACAATCGGACCAGCCTAGAAGAAGCTCTATTAGAAAAGCTATCCCCCAGCATATAAATCAAAGACTTATGATCAGTGAAAATCTGAAAACGAGAGCCCCAAATATACATGCAAAACTTTTCAACTGCCCAACATCATGCTAAAGCCTCACGTTCTATCGTGCTATAATTAGACCCAGCACTATTTAGAACCCTAGACGCAAAGGCTATCGTGTATTCCTGACCATCAATCATTTGGCTCAACACTGCTCCTAAGCCTTTTAAACTAGCATCTACTGTGATAATAGTCATCTCCCCATGAGAAAATGACCTAATCGCAGGTGCGTCCAAAATCAACTTTTTAACATTAACAAAAGCGTCCTGTGTATCTGTTGACCAAATATATTTAGCATGTTTTTTAATCAAATCACAGAGGGGTTGTACAATTAAGGCATATCCCTGCACAAAACGAGCATAATCCTCGCTAAGTCCCAAGAATGCTTGCAAGGCATCCTTATCTTGAGGCCTTGGTGCCTCCTCGATAGCATTGACTAAAGATAGCTTAGGTATTATTCCCTCAGCCGATATATTGTGACCCAAGTAATTAACATTTTGAGTAATAAACTTACATTTACTCTTATTCACAGTCATGACAACACTCTCCAGCTTTTGTAACACACGTTCAAGAAGATTGTAATGAGATTCCACAGAGGCAGAATTAATCAAAATGCCATCAATATTAGAAAATAATTGATATATAAGACGCTGAAACACATATACACTCCAAACGGAGTAACAAAAGTAGTTAGGTGTTGAGAGTCTTTTGCAAGGGGAATCTGGTTATAAGCAGATTTCAAGTCTATTGTCGTAAAATATCTCCTACCACCTAAATTCGCAAGCATTTCCTGAATTCTTGGCAATGGGTGGTAATCTACAAGAATATTACGATTGAGAGCCTGCAAATCAGCACAGAGACGAATCTCGCCAGAACTCTTCCGTGCTGCGACACTAGCTGAAGCCCACTCAGATGATTCCACAGGGAATATGATGTCTTGAGAACACAAATCTGAAAGCAATTTTTTAAGATTATCACGAGCAGATAATGGAATGGGTCTACATTTCTGAATAACAGGAACTGCGTTCTCCTTAAGAACAATGCTATGCTGAAAACAATTTACTAATCCAACTTTATCAGAGACCACTGGAGGATATTTACCTAGTAACTTTGATAAAACATGGTTATCAGTAGTTATTGGAACCTTATCCGATATGGAGAGGATTGGAAGCTCACTCAAAACAACTGGATCTGCATACCCGGGTTTCAGCATAATTCCCAACTTCGCCTGATCCTGCCAACCCAATATGTCACGACCGTTAACAGCCACATATTCTTTGGTGAAAATTTGTCTCCCTTTGAAATTGATAGAATCCGAAAAATAACCACACATAGTGATATCGAATTCACCAAATGCCTTTGGATTCACATCGGTAGGCTTAAGTAAGACATTGCTCCAAAAGTTTTCGAAGGTTCGAAGATCCAAGATGGTGATTGGAGAACCCAAATCAGCCATAACATTGATATTGATTACTCCAATCAACATATTGCACAAAGGACCCTTACACTTTGTTGTGTCACTATTAAAAGTGTTAATCTCTATTGTAGATAGTGTATTACTCATAGCTTGGCACAATTTATCCTCATCTATTTCAAGAGAATTTACCTTTTTCTTATATTTTACAGTTCTACACATAGTATTAAAATGCCCAATTTTCTTGCAGGTGATACATTTTTTTCTATGAGCTGGGCATGTAGGATTGTTGCCCATATGGTATTTAGAACCACATCTATAACAAAACCCCTTACTATCAAAATGCACATTGGTGTTCTTAGGTTTAGTAGCCACAACATTAACAGTAGGATCGTTGCCTTTTACACTAGCGGGAGAATCCACAGTTGTGTATTTACCAGAAGCCTCTTGTGTCAAAATGTTTGAAGAAACTACAGACCTCTCAATACTGCAAGTGATGTCCATAACCTCATCCAGAGATGGATTCTAACAGGTTAAAATGCACTCTTGATTTTTTTTATTGAAACAGTTGAAAACCAACTGATCCCTTAATGCTGTATCTAAATAATCTCCAAACTGACATTTGGAAGCTAAAACTCTCAAGACAGCCAGGTAGTCTTCTATTGACTCATCTTCCATTTGCTTTCTCTTGAAGAAAACATGCCTTTCAGGCATGACAGAAGACTCATCAACGTAATTCCTTCCGAGCCTAGCTAATGCCTCTCTGTAAACATTCCAAGCGTCATCACCAGATGGTGCTGCTACGACAGGCAAATTATCAAAGACATCCTGGCTGGCACTACCTAAATGATTAAATATTAACGCTTTCTTTCTTGAGGCAGCATACTTAGTAGCATCAAGAGCTTCAAGGTAGTTGTCAAAAACTCTAAACCACTTGTGCCAAGGCACTTAGGGCCAGATGTAGGTATCCAAATACCGGTGGGAAATGACCGAAAATACCGATTTTCGGCCGTTTCCGACCGGTATTTGGATATTGAGATGTAGGCGCATGTTAAATTGCAGAATCGGTAATTTGACCAAATTTGTAATTTTTCCGATTCGGTAAAATACCGAATTGGTAAAATTACCGATTCTGCAATTCAACATGTGGGTAGCACTGTAATCAGTGCTACAAAGTTTTAAGAATTCGTTATTTACCACCAACTAGAAGTTGGTGGTAAATAAGGAAAACCCTTCAAAAAACATTTTTTTTGCTTTGAAAAACGTGCCATGTTGCAGACATACATGCCCGTAGGGCACATGTTGCAGACATACATGCCCGTAGGGCATGTATGTCAGCAACATGTGCACCCATGCACAATTGAGGGGTGCAACATGGTGTCAAAGTGACACCCTGTCCCCCTTGCAAGTTCGGTCATTTTACTGAATCGGTATTTACTGATTCGGTAATTGACATTGATTCCTATGGGCCTCAAGGCCCATAGGAATCAATGGCAATTATCGAATCGGTAAATACCGATTCCGTAATTATCGATTCATTCCGATTCGGTAATTTCAAAAGTGAAATTACCTACATCCCATTTACCTACTCTTAAATACCGAATCGGTATGATTTGGTATTTAAGAGTAGGTAAATCGAGATTACCTACATCTGGCCCTAAAGGTTTACCAGGAACTTGTAGAAATGGAGGAGGTTGCATCACATTATTTGAAGAAGCAGAAGACATTTCTTCTAAATAAACATACACTGTTGAATTGAAATAAAAGTTAAACAGCAGGATAAAAACAAGAAAGCACAAATAATTGTAGTGAGTGCGCTAACGTGGTACGTCACATGGCCACGTGACGTATGGCAACGTAGGGGCGCGAGGCGCGTAGTGCGGCATGAGTGCGTAGCGCGGCATTAGAGCGCGAGCAGGCTGGGCGAAGGACATGCTATGCGCTCCTTGTATGTTACGACTTAATAAAGAGAGTAACGCTGATACCCGACTCCGAGAGTTATTGGGGGAAGAAAAGATACATCATTACAGTGGCGACGAGGGTGGGATAACGACCCACGACCCCCACCACGCAGACTACGCGGAGAACGGCGGAACGGAGCGGAGTCTCTGAGGGAGCGAAGAAGGCCCGAGGGAACGCACAGCGACCACACCCTGACCGGGCACCACAAGGAGCGCGACGCAGCCAACAGCACGAGGAGCCGAGCACTGTGGGTGCACGGTGATCAAGAGGGCGGAGAACCGTCACGCACACCCGAAGCAGGAGACCAGCCACGGTCGAGGCCCGCAGGCAACCGCACTGGCTACCCCACCTGAACAGGAAAGGGCTGAAAGGAGCAGCCCTCCACCCTTACTCAACAAGGAGGAACAAGACAGTGCACCGGGGAGCCCGAGAAGCCTGGAAGGTACGCTGCCCACATCCAGGGGCGAAAAGATGGCCACACAAGCAGGTTATGCGATAGCGCCAGTCCAGTTCCTTCCCAGGCCAGGAGAGCCACTCATGAAATGGGAGGACTGGAAGGAGTACATAGATAATTTCATAGAAATGCTGGAAGATGAAAGTGAGGAGAAGTTCCAACCGCCGAGAAAGAAGCGCATACTGCTGCTAAACCTAGGCCCAGAAGGCCTGAGGATCTACAAAAGCTTGGTACCTAAGAAGAGAGAGACGAAGGACGACGACGTGTATGCTCACGCGATGGAAGACCTGGAGGAACACTTTAAACCCTCAGTATGCGTCTCAGTGGACAGGTTTAACTTCCAACAAAGGAAACAACTACCCGGGGAAACAGTGGAAGAGTATGTGGCGGCGTTAAGGAAACTGGCGGCCCCGTGCAAGTACGCAAACTGGGAAAGCGAATTCATAAAAGACCAGGTGGTGATGCACACCACGTGCTCGAACGTACAGGACAAGCTATGGGCTGCAGGAGACACCTCGCTCACGGACGTCCTAGTAATAGTCAAGAGAGCCGAACTGGCGCGAAGGTGTGCAGCGGCCACGAAGAAGGAGAACGCGCCCAGCGGGGTGGTGAACAAAGTGGACAATGAAGAAACTCACAAGGATCACCAGGCGCGGAAACAGCCAGATAAGGGCCCGAGCAGATGGCAAAACAGCCCAGGCCACGCCGGCAAACCAGCCGGAAGTAATAAACGACCTTGCTACAGGTGCGGCAGTTGGACGCACGAGGCGCACGACCGGAAGTGCCCCGCGCTTCGCGCCAAATGCATGTTTTGTGGAATCGTCGGCCATTACGAAAAAGTGTGCAGGAAGAAGGCCTCCAAAAACGCAGTCAAGTACGTGGACCAGGAAGCGGAGGAGCCAAACGAGGTATCCGAAGAGGAGGTGGTCACGGTCCTCTGCATTTACGATGAAATTCTGAGCGTGAACAACCAAGGCCGAGGCACCGACGGAAAGAGGACGATGAAGCCGATCATGGACATGAAGATAGGGGGTGTGGAAGTCCAAGTGGTGGCAGACACGGGGTCACCCTACACCATAATTCCAAGAAAAGTATGGGAGGAGAAGTTTGCTCCGCAACTGGGCCCCGAGCTGGATAAGCTGGACATACGCCCCGTCACGTATAACGGAGATCGAATCCCCATGGCCGGGTGCAGAAAACTGAACTTCGAATTCAGGGGCAGGGCGGCCAGGTGTAAACTATACGTATCCGAGAAAGGCCCTTCGATCCTGGGGTGGCTCGACCAAGGAGACCTGGGGATCAAACTGGACCCAGGTGGCAAGGAGCAGATATTGATGACGGAGCCGGAAGAAGAGATGGACACGAAGGGGTTCCCAACGGTCTTTGGCGGATCAGTAGGAAGGCTCGACAAATTCGCACACAAGATCATACTGAGAGAAGGAGCAGTGCCGGTGGCCCACAAGGTGAGGAACATTCCATTGGCAGTGAGGGAAGACGTGAAGGAGGAGCTACGGCAGCTAGAGAAGAGGGGAATCATCGAACCGATCACCTGTGCCGAATGGCTGGCGCCGTTGGTGGTGGTGAAGAAACCCAACGGCAAGGTCCGTCTATGCGTAGACCTGCGCGAGTTGAACAAAAATATTGTGGTAGAGAAGTTCCCCCTTCCCCGGATAGAAGAAATGCTGGCCAGCACAAGGGGCATTCAGTGGTACTCCACCATAGACTTAACATCGGCGTACCATCAGATCGCACTACACCCGGAGAGTCGCAGTTTGACATCATTCATAACTCCCTTCGGTTGCTATCGATTCCGCCGCATGCCGTTCGGGCTAGCCTCGGCGGCTGCGGTGTTCCAAAAACTAATGCACCAGTTGTTCCAGGACGTCCGGGGAGTCCAATACTTCCAAGATGACATATTGGTGATGGGTCGCGACAAAGCCGACCACGACAAGAAACTAGACGCGGTACTGAGTATCCTGGAAAGGAAGGGCCTCACGGCAGAGTGGGCTAAGTGCCGCATAGGAATGGAAAAGGTGACATACTTGGGCCACGAGATAAGTGCACGAGGAGTGACCCCCAAGAGGGAGAATGTGAAGGGAATCTGCGACGCACCCTCACCGGCCAACAAAGAGGAGGTCAGGTCGTTCCTGGGCATGGCAGAATATTATGGGAAGTTCATTGAACATTTCGCTTCGAAGACTCATCACATGATGTTACTGACCAGAGAGAACAGTGAATTCCGGTGGTCAGAGGAAGCCCAGCAGGAATTTGAGGGCATAAAAAGAGAAGTAGCAGGGGCGATCCCTCTACAGGGGTTTGACCCCCAAGGCAGCACGATACTCACAACGGATGCCAGTGATAAAGGACTGGGCGCAGTTCTCATGCAGGATCGCGGCCAGGGGAGAGTGGAAACAATATGCTTTGCATCCCGCACCCTTAATGACACTGAAAAAAAGTATAGTGTGATCGAAAAAGAAATGTTAGCTGTGGTGTGGGCCATGTCCCGGTTTCGGCAGTTCCTGTGGGGCACCAGGTTCCGATTGAGGACCGACCACAAGCCCTTGCTCAAGGTACTCACATCCAGCGGACACGCAGATGCAACGCCGAGGATCTCGAAAATGTCGCTCAAATTGATGGAATTCCGATATGATGTGGAGCACATCCCCGGGAATAAGAACAAGGTGGCGGACTACCTGAGCCGGGCGGCAGCTATGGAAACCGACGTAGACGGCGGTGAGACGGCGGAAGAGTGGGTTGCACTCACCGAAGATCTAGAATCGTCCATAAGCAAGCAAGAATGGAAGTTGGCCTACGAAGAGGACCCCGTCCTAGAAGAAGTGAAGGCACACATTGTACGGGGGTGGCCGGACAAAAGCAAGACGGGGCGAAGCCTCGTCCCCTACTTCGAAGTGAGAGAGGAACTATCTATGGATGACCAGGGCATATTTGTTTACAGAGGGGAGAGAGTCATACCTCCGGAAAAAATGATCGCTCGATTAATGGACATGTTACACGAAGGCCACCTGGGTGCGGGGAAGTTGAAGCTAAGAGCCAAGCAGAATTATTGGTGGCCTGGAATGGACCTAAGGGCAGAAAGACACGTTCGAGAATGTCCAAGGTGCCAGGGCGCAGACAAGACACTGAAACCATTACGCCCTGCCCTGGGAAAAATAGATCCTCCACAAAATCCGTGGGAGGAACTATCCATAGACATACTAGGTCCGGTGCTAAACGCACAAGGAATACAGAAGTACATATGTGTAATGATGGATCGCTATTCCAAATGGCCGGAATTGAAGATCGAGGAAACCATGGACACGGAAATGATAGTGAGTTTCATGGCAGAGACATTCGTGAGAGAGGGCATCCCCAAGTGTGTCCTCAGCGACAATGGACCTCAGTTCCGGTCTGAGAAATGGTCTCAGTTCATGCAGAGAAACGGAATTGTGGCAAAACACACGTCCATATATCATCCTGCGGGCAATGGCTTGGTGGAGCGTTTTAATAGAGTGGTGATGGGCTCGATACAAGCGGCGATATCGGACAACAAAGACTGGGAAGCAGAGATCTGGCACATGGTGTGGGCGTACCGGATAACGCCCACGAACACTGGTTACAGTCCCTTCCAGATCCTTAGAGGTCGGGAGCCTTTCACGCAGGACAACAGAATATGGAAAGAAAGAGTAATTAAGAGTGAGTGGTCACCGGCAGTGGTGCAAGCCAACCTGGAGAGAGCACAAGCGGTGTACACTAAACATTATGATGCACGAAGGAATGTGAAGGACACAGCTTTGGAGAAAGGAGAATGGGTGAGAGTAAGACTGGCCACATTGCAGAAAAAAGGGGAAAGTAAATACAGCAAGCCCCTGCAAGTAGTAGAAGTTAAGGGCAGGGCGGCCTTGCTAAGTGACGGCAATGTGTGGTCACAGGACCGCATGGCCAGGTGCAACAAAATACTCCGCTGGAGAGGCAACGGAAATGAAGGAGGAGAGAACAGCAATGATAACCCCTGTGAGTATGGGGGAGAGGATCTAGATATTGGCGAGAGAAGGCAAGAAGATCAAGAGGCGAGTGGGGAGCAGCAGACTGAAGAGGACAGAGATCAGAGAGAGACCAGCGCAGCTGCGCTAGGTGGTGGTCAAGGAGAAGCAGCAACAACCGCCCCATCCCCGGTAAGACTGACGAGAAGGGGCAGGGCGGTGGTCCCACTAGCGAGGTTCAGAGACTATGACATGAGCCAGGACATGTACATATAGTTGTTGGAAAAAGGGGAGATATGTAGTGAGTGCGCTAACGTGGTACGTCACGTGGCCACGTGACGTATGGCAACGTAGGGGCGCGAGGCGCGTAGTGCGGCATGAGTGCGTAGCGCGGCATTAGAGCGCGAGCAGGCTGGGCGAAGGACATGCTATGCGCTCCTTGTATGTTACGACTTAATAAAGAGAGTAACGCTGATACCCGACTCCGAGAGTTATTGGGGGAAGAAAAGATACATCATTACAATAATGAAGTTAAAACCAAAACGAAAAGCAATACAATAACCTGTAACATATACTAATTAGTAATAATGAGTTATAATAAGAATGTCACCATCAGAAGCTTGTATTACACGTGTGCTCATCACGGAAGGACAAGCACTTCAAAAATAGATACTGCAAGAAATTCTAATGGCTGAATGACGAAGAAGCAAATGACGTTTTCAAATTAAAAAAAATATATAATCCATAAGAAGCGCTGTGATATTCCTTCAACTCCCTTGAAATGCCGATTCTCGCCTCAATACTGATCCAAGATGGCGGCACAATGTGACCTTGACGCTCTAACGTGACGTGCTGATGCGGTAGCTTGACATTTAGCAGCGAGCACCTTGGTATGTCACAAGCACGAATGTCTCGAAGTCACCAGCAATGAGGAACAAAGACGCTTGGCTCCTGGAATGGCTCGTGAGTTCAGGTAAATGCAGCGGTTGATCGAACAGTGAGTTTTCAAATGTCACACTATGTTTGTGGGACTCTCACCATTGTATAGAGCATGTAAAAGTTTTAAAAATGATGCCAGTATAGTTCAAACTCCACCGCCGAATGAATGAACTTAATAAAGTCCTGTGCAGTGCTATAATTAGCGCGATAATACACAAGCGTTAAGAAATGCTCGAGATTCCCATTTAGGCTCTAGTTAGCGAAATAACTAAATAAAAGCTAACGTCAGAGCACAATTCTTTGTTAGTGCGTAATGATAAAAATACAAAGTACCTCAACAACAGCGTCCATGCAGTGTGTCCACGAAGATGTTTCCTTTAAGTTCAAATTATTTTCATATTTTTCTTCAAAGTCGATGTCAAAGTCAGTGGGCCTTGAAAACAACGTCGCCAATAAATGTAGGAAGTGAAATCCCAGTTAGAAATAAAGGAAAGGATCCAATGATAGTTGGAGAATGAAATAGGATTTATTCCATGCCAATGGCCCACGGCAGGACACATGAAGAGCAGGGCAGTAACTGAATCACAGAGCAGTGAACCAAAAGATGCATCTTAACAGTTCCAGAATATAGAATACACAGATACACACCTTCCATAAAGAAATACACTCTCTACAGCCCCCAAGACCAAGAGTATGTATGAGAGGTCATGGCAAACTTACCTGACTATCATAGGGAGGGCAGAGGCGGAAGAGAGGTTTTCACCACAAAGTGTCCTGGAATTCATAGTTTATCAGAGAGGGAACGGCAAATTGTTACCTATGGTGAGGAGACAACTTTCTACAATAGCATTTTACGCTTGCTTAGGGGGGGTTGTGGACCCCACAAAAGACACAAGAGTTAAAATAGCAATGAGGGGATGGGAGCGTTTAGCACCAGGCGTGAAGGACAGTAGGAGGCCTTTAGATGCTAACAGATTTGCAAAAATCTTGGAAGTACTGCCCCAAATCTGCTTCTCACCTTACGAGATGCAGCTGCTCAGATTGGTATACTCATTAGTGTTCTTTGGGGCCTTTAGGATTTCGGAGCTGCTACCAACTTCGAAGTCAGACAAGGAGCGGGGCATTTGCTGGGAAGATGTAATTCTGACTAGGGAATACCTGCAGGTCAGAGTGTGGAGGCCGAAGACAGACCCGTTGGGTAGGGGGACGTGGCTCCAGTTAGGTTCAGTTGCAGGGGCCACATGTTGCCCGGTAAACTTGGCCAAGATTTATTTCCAGATTACACCGGGTGGAGGGTACAGCAGAGTATTATTGCATGCCGATGGCATCTCTCTCACCAGATTTCAGTTCACCAGGAAATGGAATCGTGCTTTGGAATGTTTGGGGGTGGAAACAGCACATTTCACATCCCATTCGTTCCGCATCGGCACAGCCATGATGGCCGCAGCCCTGGGCCTTCCCGCGGAGACCATTAAGAGAGTGGGGTGATGAAAGTCAACATGTTTTGAACGATACGTACGCCCCCAATTAGCATGATTCGTCAGTCAGTTTCTACTACCCTTTCCCCATCACACCCACTGATTGTATCCATTTCTAAATTTCATCTAGGTGTCCCATGCCAGAGAACGCAGCTATGCTAGTGTTGCCATTCTTTCATTCGCTTAGCAGGGTACTTCTTAAAAAATTCACGTGAGAACAGAATACAGAGTCCGAAGGGAATCAACCACCATTGGGTAGGGATAGGCGGACTGCGTTTATTGGAGGTACCAACCGATCTGCTGGGCGCCCTGGCCAAGGGCATGCCCGTTCCCGAATAACTGGTGATTCATTCAGGTCGCAATATGTTCCCAGCGGGAAGGAGGGGTGTAAAGGAAGCACTGTTTTCCGCTCAATCAGTGGTTAGGAACATGTTGCCTACCACAAAAATATTATGGTCAGAGGTGATACTGCGTCAAGTATGGGCGAACAGAGTGCCGGCGAAGGCAGTTAACAAATCAGTAAGGAGATTGAACCAGTCAGTGGCAGAAATTCTAAAGAAGTCTGCATCCTTAACATCAGGCACAAGTTAATACAGGTGTCGAGGGCAGAGTTGTATGCGCCAGATGGGGTACACCTGTCCAACGCAGGATTGGAGTTGTTGATACAGACCATTTTAGGAGCCCTTGATGTGGAGCTAGCATGCGCAGGGGGCGAGGGGTGTCGAGTCCGCCAGTGAGCCCCTCGCCCTGTGGCGGGGTCCTGGGCAAGAGAAATTACAGGGACTCCATTTGGTGGCGGCTGCTTGGCCCCAGAACAGGGCATGCAGACTATTGGGGGCTCCGGGCTGGCGGGAGAGGGGGCTGACCTGCTGGTGGCTCTGGACTCTCTGGCCCTACTCAGGAAGCCGGGGCTTGTCACAAGCAGTGGCGAATTATCTACCTGCGGCTCTGTTGGCCTGGGGGCGGATGGCACAAAGAGAGCAGGGTATCTTGGTTGTGGCCTGCTGGCACAACCCGAGGGCAAAGCACAAGGACCTGTGGAGAGACAATTGTAAATAAATTGGAAATGTATAACCCTGATATCTTATTTGCGTGTTGCGGTGTATTAAATAAAGCAATAATAAAAGTTGGTCAAGAGATTAACAGTAGTGAGGCCAAAGCTGAAATTGGCAGTATCTAAAGCTAATAAAGATTACGCTGTGAAGACCAATTACCGGCTCAGGTGTTTCAATGGGAGTTGGGGAACTGGGAATGAGAAGGTGAAGTGCACTTTGTATGCCAACTATGAGGGGTACCACCCCACCTAGGGGGCGTGGTGCCTTTAGTGGCATCAAGGGGCGGGAACACGGGTAGAAACCCCTTCCGGGTCAAGAGACCCGGAAGAGGAGGGTGAGTGCCTCAAGCACAGGAAACCCCGCAACCGGAAACGAGTCATGCGGGGTCCCCGGAAGCAGCAAACTGGCAGAGGGATTAAAAGATAAAGGGGCAATAACGTCGCCCTCTTTGTCCACTCGCCTGAGGAGAGATCGGAGTGTCACAGAAAAGTTACCCATCCCTATGTTCAGTGTTGGTTAGGCGGGGTACTGGGCGAGAGAAATTACAGGGACTCTGTTTGGCGGCTGCTGCCTGGCCCCAGAACAGGGAGTGCATTCTATTGAGGGATCCGGGCTGGGGGAAGAGGTGGCTGACCTGCTGTTGGCTCTGGACTCTTTAGCCCTACCCAGGAAGCCGGCGCTTGTCACAAGCAGTACCAAATTATCTACCTGTGGTTCTGTTGGCCGGTCAGCACAAAGGGAGCAGGGCATCTTGGTTGTGGCCTGCTGGCACAACCCGAAGGCAAAGCAAAAGGACCTGTGGAGAGACAATTGTAAATAAAATGGAAATGTATAACCCTGATATCTTATTTGCGTGTTGTGGTGTGTTAAATAAAGCAATAATAAAAGTTGATCAAGAGATTAATAGTAGTGAGGCCATAAATAAAATGCTGAAATTGGCAGTATCGAAAGCTAATAAAGATTACGCTGTGAAGACCAACTACCGGCTCAGGTGTTTCAATGGGAATTGGGGAACTGGGAATGGGAAGGTGAAGTGCACTTTGTATGCCAACTATAGAAGGGGGGCCCTCCTCCAGCCCGATCTTTGCATCTGATAGAGGTGCTGCACGTATTGCAGGCCAGAGCAAGCTAAAGCAGGATGGTTTCTGCTTGTACATTGTGGCGTCGGTCCGTGGAAGACAGAAAGTCCGTGGGAGACAGAATCTCGGAGAAAGGATCATGCAGAGGTCCAATGTCCCAAGGTAAACTATTATTAATAGTCTGTGTGTGTGTGTGCCTGATTGTGTGTGTTTGTGTGTTCATGGCTGTATATCTGTGTATCGCATCACTGTGAAAGCATGTGTGCATGACTGTATCTGCTTGTCGCAGTGTGCATGACTGTGTCTGCCAGAGTGCATGATTACGAGTGAGTGTAACCAGAGCTGCTAACTTCAGATCTGGGGATCAGTTTGAATCCCGCCGTGGGTTCGACACCCCGTGATCCTGGGCAAATTACTTATTTCACCCATTGCCTAAATGAATCTATCCAAATTAACTTAGTCTTGTGTAATATCACTGGCAATCTCCTCTTCATCCTGATAGGCCGACTCCATTCCCCTGGCACTTCATGTAGTGCGCAGGCTACTAAATACAGCAGCTACTACCTGAGAAGACGGGTAACAATTGATTGCTAACACATACCTTCTTGAAATCATTTCTCTGTCAAAGCCTGCAAGCCCTCTTCTTCTTCTTCTTGTGGCTCGTGTACAGGCCTGATGCCTCCGGGCCTAATAGAGGTGCAGGTGAAATATCTGGCTTCAGAGACTCCCATTCAGGGCTGGACTGGCCATAGCGGGAACCGGACAATCCCACGGTGCGCCGCACGGGTGGGGGCCAGTTTTGGGCCTCTGGGGTCCGTTTTTGTTACAGGGCCGTTTTGCAGCTTAGCTGCAAAATCGGCCCTGTACCAAAATCGTCCAAAAACCGGACCTGGCAAAGAGCTCGGCGGCACCACCAACCCCGAGTGGGGAGGGGGGCGGCCGAGCACTTTGCCAGGCTAGTTGTGGTTCCCAATCCGGCCCTGCGCCCATTTAATTGTAAATTGAGAGGAATGCTTTGAGGAATCGTAAAAATGGTCCTAAATCGTAAGCAAGCTGCTACACAGAAGTAGTGTGTACGTTTGAATTTTTTTTTTCGTGTGAGTACGACATTTTAGGCTCCTGTTTTGTAACCACAGCTTGAGGATGATATGACATTTTTAGATATGGCTGGAACAGCACCTATTATATTTACCTTTTCCATGTTCATGACGGAGCCGCTCCGTCATGAGCCTCGTTTGAGCTGTGCTCATGACGGAGCGGTTCCGTCATGGCCCGCTTAGCACGCCTGCGCTGGACGTTCCATTGAGCGGGCGGGGCCATGACGGAACAGCTCCGTCATGAGCACAGCTCAACCGCGGCTCGAGACATAGCGGTTCCGTCATGAGCATGCGAGCGCCGCTCTGCCCCCCCCCTCCCCCCTAGCGCTGCGGGGGAATTGCCGTCACAGCGAAGGGGTTAAAATATACGGAGTGGGCTTTGGCTCCACTCAGAGCTATATAGACTCATCACCTAGTGCAATTGGCCCAGTTGTCAGAATAAGCACATGTGGTTAGTGGCAATTGAGTCACATATAGAAATGTGAGCAAAAGTGATTGTTCAGTTGTTTAAGCACTTCCAATATTTGCAGATAAGGGAACTGAGGTACAGGATCACAAAAAGAACCTAAGTGACTAACCTTCCATGCATGATATTTACCTTCATACTTTCCCAGATTTGCTCATAATACAGCATTTGCGGACTCTTAATTTAAAATAACTTATTAGGTTGAGAAACCCCCCCTATCCCTCCACAATGTTGGTCAGGCTTGCTCGCTTCTCTCTCACCACAACACTTAGCCAAAATTGTACACCTTACCACTTTAAAATGTCACCAGCCGCCACTGAACCCAAATTGTGCTTAGGTTCTGACCTACTGCATCCAGTTGACTGCAGTTGGGGGCTAACACCTGCTGGTTCTTTTCCAACTTAAAATTTCATATTACTGGTTTTGCATATTGGATTTATGTTGTTTGTGGTGCCATTTTATTTATTAAAACTTACTCTTTTTTCTAATCTGGTTTGGGCCTTCTATTGTGTTGCATTTTGAATTCATTGAGTTTTAGAACTGCCCACACATGGCCCTAAATTAAGCCAGCCTACTTTGTTCCATAAATACCAAGGGGTACATCCCAGGTTAATTTAGTGGCTGTGAGCCTTCACTCTGACAAGAATTCTGATTATTACTTGAATTCAATGCTTCTGAAAATAAAAACCCATTTTCTTACATTGGTGTTAAGTGGTGGGATTAATAACTTGTGTTTTTCAGTGCCACAGTTATTTCATAAAATAAAATAAAAAAATCTCTTTTTGAATTGACAGCAAAGATTTACTTTTTGGGATTATAATTGGCTCTCAATTTTTATTAGGTCATTTATTTATTTTTCCCTAAATTAATTCCATCCCTCAATTCTTAACCTTGATATGGAGCTGAATCTGACTCACACTGTGAGAAAGCAGAAGGATTTGGTTGGGGGCGGGAGAGTGGGCGGGCCTGCATGAGGGCAGGCGAGGAGTGGCTAGCCCAATGCTGTGGGCCCTGACTGTTTCGTCGGCCCATGCGCACTCTCCATTTTCTCCATGTAGGCTACATGCAGCCTACATGGAGAAAATTGCCTTCCCATAGACGCTTGTGCGGTTGGCATCCCAGCCAATTACAACGTTGCCATTGCAGCATTGTGATTAGCTAAGGGGAGGTGAGGGAAGCGGCCTGCTTCCTGTTGCAGAGGTCGACCCGGGACCAACAACGCTGGACTGGGCAGCGAAGGTACGTTTTAAAATTAAATTAAACTTTTCCCTTGCGAACCACACCTCGCGCGACTCCCCCACCCCCACCCACGATTCATGCCTGCCACAACTGAGTGTATCAGCCCACAGTTTGTCCCCATCAGAGCTGAAGGACAAACAGACAAAGAGGGCTTTAAAATTTCAACTGGCTACCCTAATTGTGGAGGGGGAAAAAGATGGCTTTGGCTGCTAAAGAGAAAAAGGTAGCAGCCACATTGGCACTGGAGTAGAAGAAGTAAATAGAAGCCTTTAAGGAGAAGAAGGCCTTGCTGGCCCAGGAATGGAGCCAGTGCAAGACGGAATTGAGGTCCCAGAGTCCAGTAATGACAGTGGCAGCAACACAGAAGTGTCTAGGTGAGGCACACGCAGAGTCCACATCCCCAAAGACCTGGTTCCTATTATGTGGTGGAGGATGACATTGATAAGTCATTTCTGTCTTATGAGGTGGCTTTGGAAATGCAGAGTCCCGGAGGAGGACTGGGGGTTTGCCTGTAGAAGAACAACACATTGCTGGGAGGTATGCACTATTGGCCTGAGATACAGATGTCTGGGTTAGCTATGTCCCCATGAAAGAAGCCCTCATAGCCAAATTTGATCTAACCCCAGATAAGTGTCCCCTGACGTTCAGAGACAACCAGAAGCACATGCACCAGTCATGGGTAGACTTTGTAGATGTCTCCAGCGAGGTAATGGAAGGATGGGTGAAGGGCAGTACATTTAAGGAATGTGATGAGCTGTGCATTGTGTTTACGAGGGAACACAGCCTACTTTTTTTCTTTACAGAGCTCCATCAGCACCTGATAGATTCCAATCTAACTGTATCCAGAGAGGTTGGGAAACTATGGCTCAGCATCAGAGTGTCCAAGAAGGTCCTCGGTGGGACCACAAAAAAGGTAGTTGGGTTCTTCTGTGCAAAAGGAAGAAAATGCAAAGATAGCACAAGGGTTCCCTCTAAAGGACCCAAGAAGAGTTTATAGGGAAACAAGCCCCAATCCTCTATAGAGTATAGAGCAAAAGGGACTAGCCTGAAGAAGCCCCAGGGGCCATATCAGCCAAGAGCATAAGAAGGGGACACCATTTGTCCCAAGAAGAACCCCACTACTGGTGGGCAAACACTGGAGATTGCCAGTGTGTGCTTGGAGAGGATGTTGCCCCAGTGCGCTCTGCAGAATGAGCAGAGATCACACTATTAACTTTGGTGACAAAGAGGTGGAAACCAAAGCCCTCATGCCTGATAAAACGAATAAATACAAGCAATGGTCCAATATCCATTAGAGGTGAATGGAGGCTCAGTGAGACACAAGAGCTAGTATGATTACTACCTGGTGTCATCTAGCACCTGCAGAGCAGTTTATCCCAGATGTCGTCTACCAAGTAATGACTGCTGATATCTAGGTCTGCCACTATCCCGTGAAGCTCGTTCACCTGGAATGGGGTCAATAATTCTCTGAAGGTAGGTGTGAGACTAGCTATGTCTGTTTCCTGTCTGCTAGGGCATGACCTGAAGCATACCATCTGAAAGGAGGTAGCGCCCAGGTCACAAGGTGAAATGTTTTGATTGCTTGTGTAGGTGCTCATGACCACACTGTCCATGGCAGTCTGATAGGGTATAAGAAAGACCTGGGGCCTCATACAGTGGCCCAGGTTTTTGCCCTCTTCAACATCTACATGAGCCCCCTCGCAGCCATCGCACGCAAGCACAACCTCAACATCATCTCTTATGCCGACAATACCCAACTGATCCTCTCCCTCACCAACCGACCCCACCTCCGCCAGAGCCAGCTTCCAGGACGGAATGAAAGACATCGCAGACTAGATGAAGCTAAGCCGCCTGAAACTGAACTCAGACAAGACGGAAGTCCTCATCCTCGGCCCATCCATCTCCGCCTGGGTCGACTCCTGGTGGGCCCCTGCTCTGGGCCCCCCACCCAAGCCCACGGACGCAACCTGGGTTTCATCCTTGACTCCTCCCTCACGATGGCCAGGCAAGTTAACACCGTTACCTCCTCCTGCTTCAACACACTCCGCATGCTCCGTAAGATCTTCCGCTGAATCCCCACTGGATCCAGGAAAATGGTCACCCAGGCCCTCGTCACCAGCCGTCTGGACTACGGGAACGCCCTCTATTCTGGGACCATCGCCAAACTACAGAAAAGACTCCAGCGCATCCAGAACGCCACAGCACGACTCGTCTTGGGCATCCCCCGACACAGCCACATCTCCGCCCACCTGAGGGACCTGCACTGGCTCCCCATCAGCTAAAGGATCACGTTCAGACTCCTCACCCACGCACACAAGGCTCTCCACGACTTGGGCCCCAAAATACCTCAACAACCGCCTCACATTCTACATGCCAACCCGCCAGCTCCGCTCCGCCAGCCTTGCCCTCGCCACCATCCCACGGATCCGCAGAACCACCACCGGAGGAAGATCCTTCACCTACCTGGCGGCTCACCCAGGACCATCTCTCCTTCAGGAAGCACCTCAAGACCTGGCTTTTCAAGCAGTAGGAGCCCCCCCCCCCAGCGCCTTTAGACCCTAGCGGGTGAGTAGCGCGCTTTACAAATACTCTTGATTTATTGATTGATTGATTGAGAGGAGGTAGAGGGTGTGGTTAAACAGACCCTTCAATTCTCACGGTCTAAGAGGAGTCCAACCCATACCTACAAGGGAAAAATATCTGCCTTGGGAGATGTGATTGGGCTGGTCAGATGGCAGGCTGCAGGAAGAACTGTCTTAGACAGAGTCTTGTAAGGTGCAGAAGGAGTGCCATACCCTAAAGGTTCTTCTGTAGCAGACTGAGTTGCAGCCGGATGGAGAAAGCTCTAGTAATCATTACATTTACTGGGAGAATGGTCTCATATGCAGTCAGCCTAAAATATCTGAGCCTGGGACAACCAGAGTGTTGGTGGTCCCCCAGGGCCATTAGGCGTTCCTAGTGGAACTTACATCCCATAAGCAGGGCTTCATTGCAGGCCGAGTAAAATAAAAGAGAGGAAGTGTGATGTCACCTACCTGTTGGACCTGCAGAAGCCGAGTAACACCTTAAAGGTACTTCATATAAACAGGTTGAACCACAGTCTGAGAGTTCCAAAATCACTATGCTACTGGTGACAAATGGTGAGGAGGAGGAAAGTGAACCCCTTCTAGGCCTCCTGTCATATTATGGCCAGGAGGAGTCAGTGGAGGAAGTAGTCCTCTAACCAACTCTGACAGAAGATCAAGAGAGAGAATGTCGCCAATTGCTGGGATAATGCGCCTCTTTGCTCTCACTGACTCGAGGTCTCACCAAATTTTTGCACCAATGATATTGAAGCAGGGGACAGTATGCCTGTCAAAACAAGATTTACAATCTATCTGACAAAGTGAGAGCCAACATCAAGGATGAGGTTTCCAAGATGTTGCAGCTGAGAGTCATTGACCCCTCCTATAGTACCCAGTCCAGCCCAGTGATATTGGTACCAACTGCTGCCGCTTCCCAGGTAGGACCCCAGAACTTCGGTTCTGGGTTGACTACAGGGAACTCAAATTGGTCATCAAGACTGATGCACACACCAAATGCACGGCTGATCAGCTCATTGAAAAATTAGGAGCTGGCATGTTCCTCGTTACCTTTGATTTAACGTTAGGGTATTGGTTGACTGCAGGTGCAAAGGTGCAGTCAGCATTCCCCATGCCAGAGGGACATTTCCAGTTCCTGGTAATGTCCTTTGGGTTCAAGAATGCCTTGTCCAGCAGTTTGTCAACACTGTACTCGCTGGATTGAAGGAATTTAGTGTCAACTACTAGGATAAAAATGCAGTCTTCGGCTGGAAAGATAGTATGGCACAACTGAGGGAAGTACTTAAGTCTCCGCAACAGACAGACCTTACTATCAAAGCCAGTAAGTGTGAGATAGGGCAGGATTCTGCTGTATAATTATGCATCGAAGTTGGCAGAGCACATGTACAGCCCTAGCAACCCGAAATTCAGACCATCCTGGCCTGGGAGTCTCCCAAGACTCAGACCCAACTAATAGCCTTTTAAGGCCTCACTGGGTACTACAGAACATTTCTGAAAGAGCATAGGATCCTGTTGAACCCTTCACCTAACTCACTTTCAATAACCAGGCCAAAAATAGGTAGAGGCATGCCAAAAGGTATTTGACACCATGAAGAATGTAAATGTATGCAAATGTATTGGCATTTATATAGCGCACTACTTACCCGTGGGGTCCCAAGGCGCTTCGACCGCTGCAAAACCCTTCCTGGCTTCCCTGAGAGATGGTCCCTTAATGGGTATCTCCAGGGTGAGACCAGGCATCCCCGGCGGTCTGGTGGGGCCGTTAGTGAAGATGAGGCAAGCTAATGCCCAGAGTTGCCGAGTGTGATCGCTGATCAGAGTGGGCACCGAGGCGAGAGAATTATCGAGTCCGCTGACCCTGGTCCAGAAACCTGCTGCGCCGGGAATCGAACCCTGGTCCCGGGCCGTCCTCTGCTCTCGGGTCTGCCGCCTCTAACCAGTGAGCCACACTACTTCACGAAGACCATGTGCTGTGCACCATTACTCATGGCATCTGACTTCAGTGAGGAATTTGTGCACAGACAGACGATTCAGATCATGGCATTGTGACAACTCTTTCACACGTGACTGAGGATAGCCTAGAGTAACCTATAGCCTAAATCAGTGGATGGCTACTACCCAGGGAGCACATGTGGAGTGTTTTTGAGGGAGAAGCATTTGCACTGACAAAACTGAGACCATACCTGTTTGTTAACCATTTCTGAGTTCAGACCAGACAGACCACAAGCCTTTCAAGTGACTCATGCAAATGCAGGGAGAGAATTCAAAACAAAATCTCCCTTCAGAGTATGGACTTCACGATAGAACACCAACCGGGGACCGACCCTGCCAATCCTGATGGTCTTTCCAGGTCTTTCTGCCTTAGAGACGAAAACTCCAGTGGCGGTGAGTAGTTCTCCCCACCTTCTGATGGTGGGGACCAGTGTAGGAAATGACCTGTCCTCAAATGTGTGCCCCTTTTGGTCTATTGGTTGTAGATGTCACTTGTGCACTTTACCCCTGCAACCCACTAGTAAATAACCTGTGCTACTCCACTAAACATGGTTGAATTGTTCCCAGTATGAGCACCAAAATATTCCCAGGGCATGGAATATAAATGCCACTAGTGGAATAAAGCACCTAGTGTGCCCTCTTCTACAGACGCAATGCAAACATGGCAATCCTACCATTGTAGCCCAACTGTAGCAGGGTAAAAACTACAATTTGACCTATCAAAATAAACCCATATGATAGGATTAACCCTTCCTTTTAAATGTTTATAGGTCACCCTATTTAGGCCTTGTAGCCCTCAAGGCAGAGTATTTCATACTTAACAGTAGTACTTGTATAATTGTAATATTAACATGTGCTTCCAGTGATTAACACCCAAACACTGTTTTCACTGTAGAAAGGCTGCTGGCCCATATGAGAATGTTGGGAAGAAATATTATATATTCTTTCTGCCATCTCAGGGTGAGGACCACCTAGAAATATAATTCAGCAACTCTTTTTATTATTTATCAAAAGCCCCTTTTAATGGTAAAGTCAGATTTTTGATAAATATTAAGTAAAATTAACTTTTAGAAAGTTACCTTTTCCTAGCCTGAATCTCACAGATGTTACTAAACATGACCATCCAAACTCCCAGCCTGCTGGTGAATGGCCCAGAATGAGGTGTGAAAACTACTCCCAGAGCAGAGACAAAGGCATGGGTTTAGGGAGGTGTTTTTGTTCCTCTGGCAGAATGACCATTTAGGCTGTGCCCAGGAACTTAATTTACTTCAAGGGGTCAGGGGCATGCCACAGGCAAATGTCAGGTGGCACATGGACAGTCCTCTTCATTTGTTCTCCCAGGTAGACATTCACCAATCCCAGTGGTAGAGGAGCTGCTCCCGGAATTGTTTTGAAGTGTCCAGAGATTAAGAGCTGCACATTACCCTGGCCAAACCTCTGATTGGGCACACATGCTCTGCAAAAGGGGAGTTTCACCATTTTGGATCCTAGGATTAAGGGGCACTATTGATTGTTTGCAGTAGGGCAGACAGGAACTGCTGAAAAAGTGAGCAGTATTACCCATTGGAACTTTTACCCCATTGGTTAGAAAGGGGCAATGAATCACCCCACCTACAAGATACCTGGCATAAAAGAGGCATCTCTTGATACCCACCTCAGAAAAAATACTGGGAGAAGCTTTAAAAGATTAGGCTTCCTGCCTCCTGTACCCAGAACAAAGAAGTGGACTTCAAGGGCCATACAGATGGCCTCCTGTTCAAACCACAGGGACACAACAAGTTACATGAGCCCTTTCCTGTAATTGCCAATCTGGCTAGCTCCAACGGTATCAGTCCTGGACCTTGCTGCTGCTGGTCTCTGCTGGACTGCATGCTGACCCCCAAGTACTGTTCCTGAGGTCATTGAAACACTTGGCTGTGTCTGGCTGGAAATCTCCTACCACCCTTGCAAACCTGGGATGTAGATATTTTTTCAACTTCAAGACATTCGTAGGACCGGGGCAAACATGCCACACAGATCCCACCACTGTGCATTGCCATTAAGTTGAGGATTCAGTTTGCTCCCTTTTGTCGCTTCTAAACAGCAGAAAATCCAATTCAGCTGGGGCTTGCGGAGAAGGCGTCTGTCCTTGTGGAACCCTTTTCAGCTGCAGGCTACAGTCTTGCCCTACACCGCAATCTCTGAAAAAGTGACCAGGTGGGAACATGTAAATTTTGACCTGGTGAGTATACTATCCAGCCAGTCAGAGGACTTCCCCATGTGCAAATTTTGAATTTTTAACTGGTCCCACTCTCAGATTTTCATACAAAAACCAAAGATTTCATCTGGACTACGTTCCATAGTTATCCAACCTCTTGGAACTGTCTGAAAAATTTGAGACTTCCATTTTTAGGACTAAGTCCAAGGTAAAACTTCTGACCGGGGTGAACCTAGTTTCTGCATCTTACCACGTTCCAATATGGTGGCCTCAAATTGCATCTAGATCCCAGTCTACCATGAACAGTTGACTGCGGTTGACACTTAACACTTTGTGCTCTATTCTAATATTTGGTGACCCTTTTTGTAAATAGTCATTTTGGTGTAATTGTGTTTATTGAAATCATCTTTATTTTTAAAATTTGTTTTGAGATATTTATTGTGCTGTGTTTTGATTTTATTACTGTTTTAGTACTTCGCAAATGATTTACACAATGCTCTAGGTTAAGCCTTTCTGCTCTGTACCATAGCTACCAGGGGTCAACCTCAGAATAATTTACTGGCTTTAAGGGTTCATCCTGACAAAGATTCTGATTATTACTTGAGGTGGGGTCAGCCCCCTCAATTAATAGCCACATTTCTTACAAAGTCCAATTGACTGTTTCACAAATGTAGGAAACATATCTTCACAATTTGTCAGTACATTAATACTGTTTGTAGCAATTACCCTCAACAGGTTAGTATACAAAAATATGTGCAAATTATTCATCTTTTGATCCAAGTCATGTTTCATAAATATCAGTTGATATTTTTATTTCTTGTAGTTAGTCATTTTTTGGATTCCACATTTATTTAGGTTCAATTATTTGATGCAGGATTAATTAAAAAACAATCCTTAATGCTTATCTTTGTAGTATATAGCTCAGTTGATCCTGATGCACCTCCATATTACAGAAGAGGTCACTGTAAATGCACATTTTTTAAGTAATGTAGAAACAAAGGAAGAGAAAATAGATTGTATCAGATTAATCATTTGGACTACATTTCTTTTCGACAGTGACCAGAAAAGCCACCAATGATTCTATGTTACTTTGAGTAAAGGGTGGCCCCATGTAAGGAAACTTATAAACAGAAGTATCTTGTAGCCTAAATCGAGGAGTAGATGAAACACCTATGAGATTCATTGATGAACATGGCTACCAGCTCTTAGCAGGTCGAAAGCACTACTCTGCATCCCATAGGAAACAGTGGCAATCAACAACTTACACTGATCCATTGGAAGGATGTGGTCAAATAGTGTTCAGCTGTGCAAAAAGAAATGGCCAGTGCTTGCCTTCATAGTGTCTCATTGTTAAGCTGCATATAATACACCACCACAGAGAAATTCTGTCTAAGGATAGGGAGAAATGCATTTCTCAATGGTGCACAACTAAGGGAGCCACCAGCCAGGAAAATTGTCAACTGTCTTTAACAGAACATCACTTACATCAGCTCATACAATAAACAGGCCTCCAAGTGTAATGACCTATGTAAGATTCCAAATATGTGTGTGTTCCAAGTGGAATAGGACCATATTACACCTCCCTCCCTTACACAGATTAAACCATCGAAAAAAACGAAAACGCCAGAAAGGATATGCTAACAAAACCAATGGGAAATAAACAAATTAGGCAACTTTCAAAAAACAGACATGATTAGACAGAGCAAAAACATGAATAAATAACACTTAATCATAAATAATGATAGTAAGAAAATGTTGACGTGGGCAGAATTGCTACCTCAGGACAGGATAAATAGTTCAGCCAATAACAAAATCCTGATGCCATTTGGGTTTGTTTCGTTTTCTCATTCCCAAAGACATCTGGATAGAATTTTCTGGTGTAGACAGATGTTATGACGCCGCAGGTAGCACCCCTAAATCTCAACTTCATGATCAATGGATTAGGTTTCACTATTCTGCAGGTGTCCCACACATCTCCCGAATCCAAAATTACAATGTCACTTTATTTATCAATTCAATTCAATTCATAATCTTTATTCGATTGTAGGTTTTACAATCATAAAAGTACAATTTATAAGCACACAATTAAAAACATTACAAACAATTCATTTCAAATGACAAATAATGACACAGTATACAGTACAATACATAAGACAGTATGAGCATGGGCAATATATGGTTAAAAATATAAATAACTGTATTCTTAAAAAGCAGCTAAAATCTTTGCAGCATATTTAGCCATCCATGCTTTTCCTAAAGCAGATGGCTTTTTAAAAAAAGTTACATACAAATAAAGTGCAATCGCTATTCAGTAGTTGTAAGTAGTAAAGTGCAGGTTTAATTTGTGTGAAGCTCAATTTTTTAAGGCACAGTTTAAGATATAATTTCCGTGGGGTGGAATAATAAGGGCAGATAAAAAGGAAGTGTGCCAGATCTTGAGGAGACTTTCCGTCGCAGCCACAAGCTGGCAGCACTTCGCCCCGTTGAGCCCCACTTGGAACTGCCAGTAGGAGGTGATAGAGATCAAAGCGGAACCTTATTAACAGAAACCGATCATAGCTGGACATAGGCCATGTCAGGTAAGGTTCCATTTGTGAACATGTTTTTAATAATAGGTGTTTCCTAACACTGACCTTCTGTATCTCGACCTCTTCTCTGTCAGTACATCTTAGCAGTAGTATAGCATTCTTAACCGAATTCACATCAGATTTTGTAATTGAGTTTGGGGCATGGAACAGATCCTGGCGATCAATTGCCGTTAGGCTGTCCTTGATGTACTTCACCCACGGTACTTTAAACCTCCCATCTAGCTGTAATGATTCTTTCAATAGGGCGTGTGTTAATGGAATGTCGTTATTCAGCCAGCAGTTCAGCCAACATGTAACAGGGCTTTATTTATCATCAATGGACTTATACGTTTGGACATTTCTTCTTTCATCACAAAACCTGGTTTCTTATCCAGTACAGTATAGCCCAAAATCAAAAGCTATTGTCTTGGCTCGAGCCTTTGCAATAAGTCTAGTTTTAAATGTCCCCTGCTATGCTTCAAGCCTGGAAGCAGTTTTTAAATCAGAAAGTACTTTGGCCTGTTTTATCCTTGTACCAACCCTTAACCAGGCTGGGTTGAATTTACAGTTGGGTAATCTTTATTTATCGATGGGAAAAGGGATTATAAGGTGATACCGTTTGGTATAACTGGATGTACTCATGTTCACAGCCCACTGTAGACAGCTACTGACCACTCCGTTCATACAACCTGATAAACCATCAGCCTCTGCTGTATGAGGTGGAATTTTTAAAGGCAGTCGCTTGACTTCCCATGAAGTCAGACATTTCTAGTGTCACAAATTGCACACAATTATCAATGGCTATTTCACCGGAATGCCTCCTCGAACAAACTCATCTGTTTAGAAATCACTCGCCTCACGGGTGTTTACCATACTGGTCCATTTGGTTACAACCCATTTGGAGGCATAATCTGATAGAAGCAGAATATAATATTCTTTGCGGGTCAACGGCTCAAAAGGACACATAACGTTTAACCTCAATTTAGTCCAAGGTTCTAGTGGAATTTCCCGCGGTGCTAGTGGAGATGGGTGTCATCTTGTTCTTGTCATTTCACCACACAACCACCAATCCTCCACCACCTCCTCAACCAGGCGATCAACGCCCAGCCATCAATACCATGGGCGAGGTCATGACTTTTAGTCACATTTCCCCCATGGTTTCATTCAAGCGCTAAATTGATTATCTCTTTTTTCAATCCTTGGGGAGGGGAGGGGTAAATAACCTTGAGCCACTTTAAACCTTCACCTAGAAGACTCAATTCATCCTGGGCACTCTACAAACTACAACTATAATTCTATAATTCTGCAAACCTTTCACCTCAGGGCAAATTATTATAATTTTTTTCCTCATTAGTGCAATTTTATTAGTAAGGAGTTGTCAGGGCCCTATTCTCTCTTTAATTCTTTGCCTTCACTGTCGTATAGCAAAACGTGTGAATCTAGACAGTACCCCTGTGTTGTTTAGAAGAAAGAAGGGTCCCCTTATTTCCATTACTTTGTTGAAGGATTTCAGGGCAATTGTTAACCACGTATTTACTAACACAACCGTCACCTGGCACCCGAACATTTAGGGACACGTCTTCTTTCAGGCACACGGAGTTCTCTCTCTCTCTCTCTCTCTCTCTCTCTCTCTCCCCCCCCCATTTACACTGACTCAAAGTGATGTAACAATTTAAGAACAGGAATTCAACATCCAACCAAAAGCATGGATGCTTCACACAGGCCTAAAGAAGACTGTCTGGGGTCTTGGATCAGGGCTTTACTTGCGTGCATGGCCTGCTCGACTGATGCACAGGCGTTCCCTCCAGTTCTCAGTCAGTTACAACACCTCACACTAACAGCATGTCACCAGCTTCTTGCCACATTTATCTGTTCTTTTTCACTTTTCCAACCCATTTCTGCATGAGTTCGTTCCTCCATAACAATTAAAGAGAGCATTGCTTTGATTATTAACAAGAACACAACCTAAAGATACTTCTCATAAGTCACTATAGTATATATCAAACAAAGACTCTTTTGTACTGTATGTCAAACATGATGATGTGTAATGTGGCTTGCTATTTCTGTAACATGTTCATCCCCCCAAAATAATAAAGAGAGGTCAGGCTGTTCTGCAATAGCTCCAATGCTAAACATGGTGTCTAACAAAGCCCTGAGTCTCCGCCTGTTTTTCCAAGCACGACCGCTTCAATGGACTGCACTCTCCATTGCATCTGATGAACCATTGTGGTCCATGATAATGACAAATTAAAGTCCATCTATGAGCATTCCATGACCACAGCCACTGAAGCCTTGAGTGATCATCCTAGAGATCAGCTATGCATGAGTTTGGAAGGTTTTAAAATAGCCTACGAGCTCCGCGTCTCATTGCCTACTACTGTGTCTAGGTTCCTTGTGTTGTTTGTAGGGTTTGCGGGTCAAAGCCTAATGACCCCTTGGTAACAAAATATGAGCTTTCCAGAAGGGAACCCAGCCCTGGCATCTCTCTGAAGAATTAAAAAGGGGACTCATAATAGGGGCCTTATACCCCAGTGGGACATTAGGATGCAACTCCTCGAATCTGTAATTATATTACTTATTGGAATTGCCTCCTGATTAAATGCTTTTGGGAAAACTAAGCATTATATTATGTTATGTTATTTGTACTTATAAAGCGCACTGCTACCATGAGGTGTCCTGGAGCTGAGTACTGGTGACCTGGGAAGCATTATGCTGTTATTGAGAGAAAAACCACATTTTCAAACCCTTGCAAAAAGAAATACGATCTGAAGCGTTTCTTAGTTGGAACAGGAGTTCATTCCATTCCTTTGAGGCACAGTGAAAAAAGCTTCTGCCTCCCCAGTTGGTATTCTTAAACGTGGTGGTTTGGACTAATATAAAACCAGAAGAGCGCAGGGGTCTGCTTGGGGCGTACCATGTGAGTCTGTTCTTAAGAAACTCCAGGCCAATCCCATTCACCGCCTTAACCCCTTCGACGCTCATGACGAGCTCAGCTCGTCATGAGTTACGCCTGTCGTACGCTCATGACGAGCTCAGCTCGTCATGTAATACGTTTTTTTTAAAAACTCAGAGCACAGCGGGAAAACGGCCCGCGCGCATGAGGTTAAAGACCACACAGAGGGCTTTGTGGAACTGGGAGCTAATGTCATTTCCTCAGCTCTCCTCTGACCAAGGCAAACCTATCAGTTTCCGATAGCAATCTCGCTGCCGCATTCTGGACCAGTTGCAACTTGTACATATGTTGTTTCTGTACATTAACCCCTCCCACACTCATGACGAGCTCAGCTCGTCATGAGCCACGGTTCTTGTGTGCTCATGATGAGCTGAGCTCGTCATGACCGTTAGAATGTGTTACAAAATGGTATTAACCATATTCCAAGAAGGAGCAGAATCCGTCGATAAAGCAGGAAAGCTTTAATCCACATGTAAGTACATGAACATACAGTTTTGAATGCCGGTAAACCGTCAGTCTACTCGCTAAATACATACGACATCCATTCAAACCACAACACGCACACGAGACACAAGATCTCCATACACACAGCACGCGAAACAGAACACGCGACACTCACACATTCAAATAACAACCAGACACGCATATTGTTTGTGGATGACGCGCGTGCCTACACGCGCGTCATTCCAAACAATAACATGACACCACACACCTCCCTCCTTTTCTTTTTTTTTCTTTTTTTTAAGTAAGAATAAAGTCTCTGAACCATACAGGAGCCCTGCGACTTCTTGAACCTCTCAACAATTCTCTTGCATTAGAATCACAACTGCTTGAAACAACAGCTGACTTAGACAATTCTGAACTATTGGTATTGACATCCAAAAACACATTAGATGAATCATCTACATCCAAAAACACTTTAGATGAATCATCTTCAGAAAAGTGCTTGCTATAATTAAACTTTGAAACTCTACTAAAATGCCAAACGCTTCCATCCAGTACTCTTACAGCATTCTTAAATACTTCAACTACTTCAATTGGATCAGACCACTTTATTAATCCCTTATGTACATAACCCCCTTTTTTTAATCTCACAAAATCTCCCACTTTAATAGGAACACAACTTCTTGTCTCTTTTTCTCTTTATAAGCATCAACTTCCTTGCGAATCTCCCCAAAATCAACCTCTGCAAAATCAATTCGACCACTATCCTTGTTCTTTAACCACCAAGGAACAAGATTGGTACTGGGTTTCCGCCCTCTCAGCAAATCAAAAGGAGATAATAAGGTAACTGCATTAGGAGCAGTTCTGTAGGACAATAACCTGGACTGTAATGCCCTATTCCAGCATAGACCACCTTTGACAGCTAATTGAATAGCTTCCTTGACTACTCTATTGAATCTCTCTATCTGGCCGTTAGCCTCTGGATGGAATACCGCTATTCTTCTATGTGAAATACCACACCTACTAAAATAACTTTCCATTTGCTTACTAACAAACTGTGGACTGTTGTCCGTTACTACCTCTTGAGGAATACCCTCTCTACAAAAAACATCATCCAAGAATTGTATAATGACATCACTGGTAATCTCCTTGACCATCTTTATTTCTGGCCATTTTGAAAAGTAATCTATCAGCACTATGCCAAAAGAATATAGTTGTGGCAACACACTAAATGGTCCAATAATATCAATGCCAAGTTTATTCCAAGGTGAAACCGGTAACTCAACAGGTTGTGGTACACTGGGCAAGGCCTTAGCTGTTTTATCACTCTTAGCACATAATTCACATAATTTCACTTGTTGTTCTACAAAGTAATCAATACCAGGCCACCAAAAATAGTTTTTTAAACACCTTCTAGTGATTGATGTATCAAAAAGCCCTTCATGAGCCAAATCAAGAAACTTCTTCCTGAGACCAAAAGGTGGAATAAATTTATCACCTCTTAATAAGATGCCATTTTCTATGGCCAGTTCATCTTTAATTTTATGATAACTCATTAAACCTCCGGTAAAATTCTCTCCTTCAGGCCAACCCTTCAATATATACTCTTTCACTACTTTGAGTTCTAAATCTTTGTTCATTTCTTCATCCCATATCTCTTCCTGTACTACTGAATTCTCTCCAAATACTAAATTGACATCATTGAAAACATGTGCAACTTCACACTCATCTTTATCAACCACATCAGATTCCTTGCACGCCAATGGAAGTCTTGACATGCAATCAGCATGAACAGTAGACTTCCCAGGAATGTATTCCAAAGAATACTGGAAATTATGTAATCTAGAAGAAAGTCTTGCCAATCTAGAAGAGAGTGCACGTCCCCCACCCGGTGACAATATGTGCACCAAGGGTTTATGATCTGATTTAATGACAAATTTTGTTCCCCACAAAAAAGGTCGAAAATGTTCCGCTCCCCAAACACATGCCAAAAGTTCTCTTTCAATTACAGAATAATGTCGTTCCGAGTCCCTTAACGTCCTTGAAGCGTATGCTACAATCAATTCTTTACCCCATTCTTCTTGAATCAACACAGCACTCAATCCACAATTACTTGCATCAACCATCACAATACATTTCTTCCCTATCACAAATGGTTTGAGACAAGGTGCACTAATGATCATTGACTTTACAGCATTGAAAGTTGCCGTCATAGAATCTGTCCACTCAAATTTGGCATTTTTCTTTAAAAGCAACCTAAACGGTTCAATTACAGTTGCATAGTTTTGAATAAACTTAGCATAGAATTCGACAAGTCCCAAGAAAGCTACCAACTGTTCTTTGTTTTGAGGAATAGGTGCTTTGCTAATATTCTCCAAATGTGAAGTTTTAGGTCTGATACCATCTCCACTAATGCAGTGTCCAAGATATTCCACTTCTTCTCTCCTGAACTTACACTTGGAGGCACGAAGTGTTAGCCCTTTATCTGACAGAGCATTTAACACTTTGAATAAATTTTTGTCATGTTCAACACCATCTTTCCCAAAAACTAAAATGTCATCTTGAAATGCAATTGCCCTAGTTAAACCAACTAAAGTCTCTTTCATCAACCTTTGAAATACCGCAGCTGCGCTTGCTAGGCCAAAAGGCATCCTGCAAAACCTATATAAACCCTCAGGTGTAATAAAAGCAGTTAAGTCTCTTGAGTCTTCATGTAGAACCCCCTGATGATACGCGCTTGCGAAATCCAAACAGGAAAATACTTTAGCATTGTCCAAAGTGGAAACCATCTCATGTAGGTTAGGTAAAGTATGTGAATCCACACAAATAGCATTATTCAAATTGCGTAGGTCTATGCATACACGAAGATCTCCCCCTGGTTTAATCGAAATCACAATGGGAGAAACCCAAGGGGATGACTCAATTGGTTCTATTATTTTCTTCTCACACATATCATTGAGGATTTCTTTTAATTTTTGTCTATATGAAAGAGGAACATTTATGACTTTATGACGGACAGGCAAGGCATTTGCATGTACTTTTATCCGATGTTCAAATCCTTTATACCTTCCTAAATCAGTGCAAAATAATTTAGGGAATTTCCCTTTAATTTCTGAAATCAACATATCTTCTTTCTCTTTACTTAGTACAGAATTAGAATTACTTGGTTCAGAATCAATTGAGTAAACAGGAGGATCAGCATTTGGATCAAGTTTCATTCCAAGTTGTTGATGGTGTGGCCAACCTAATAATGAATCACCAGATTTTGTAATATATACTTTTCCATAAGTAGAACGACTCTTGAATTTGAGTTCAGCTATAAAGTAACCAATCAGTTGCAGTCTGTGGCCAGTATAGCCACTTGGTGTAATATCTGGTTGCATTAGATTAACACTAGGCCAATTGGATCTGAATAGAATATGAGGTAGAATGGTGTACCATGAGCAAGAGTCTACAAAAACTTTGGTAGGTATTCCATTAATGATAATATCACAAGAAGGACATTTTTTGACCTTAGGTTCCTCAGTTATGCACATTATAGTGTTAACATCAAATTCACAATCACTTGAACCTTTTTGTTCCTGATCTTGAATTAAACTGACTTTCCTTGGTGCTGATCTACAAACTTTTGAAAAATGCCCCTTTTTTTCACATCTCGAACATACTTTATCTAAAGCTGTGCATGACTTTGAGTTCCCTAGATAGTAACCACTACCACATCTAAAACAATACATATTATACATTCTTGAATCTGGCCTTTGCCAATTATTTGCTCTTTGATCCGATCTTTGCCAACTATTTATTCTCTGATCAGGTTTTTGCCATCTATTTCTATTTTCACCCTTGTACTGGTTATCATTCCTTGGATTAATAGTTTTCCTATACATGTCTGAATCCTTAGGCTTGTCATTTTCTCTATTAAGAAGCAACACATCTGGCTTATTGTTGTTTTGTGATGGAATTTCATCCACAAATTTCTCAGAATGCTCAATTGACTTGGCTTTCTCAATTGCAGTATTCAAAGTCATGTCAGAAGTTGTCCATAACCTCTGTTGTATCTTTTTATTGTTGGTACACATGAGAATCTGATCTCTTAGAACTTGGTCATAATTAATGTGTTCAAAGTCACATGAAACCGCTAATGCTCTTAAGGCAGAAACATAGTTATCAATAGACTCATTTCTTTGTTGTTTCCTTGAATAGAATTTAAATTTTTCCATAACCATATTAATTTTCTTACCGTATCTAATGGAGAGTTGTTTAGCTGCAATTTGATATACATTTAAATTAGAAGTATCACTTAAAGGAGGTAAACTTTTGAATTCTTTGAGTGCAATCCCTCCAAGACAATGCTTTAACAGTGCTAATTTCCTTTCTGCTCCACAGTCTTCTTCTTCTAGGACTTCAACATATGCTAAAAACATAGGTTCCCAAATGTCCCATTCAATTGGAGGATCACCTTTAATAGTTAAAAAAGATGGAGGAAGTTGAATCCCCGTCATAGTTATATAGACTAATCTAAATCAATAAATAAATAAATAAAGTTGTTGTACAGATTTTTTTCTTTCTTTTAAAATAAGAAGAAAATGTAACTCACAATTTGTGTGTGCGAATCACAGAAGTCACTTACTCTACATTATGTTGTTGCAGAAATGAATATTTGTGTTTCCTCCTTGTAAATATTTCCACAGTTGATGATAAACTGAATTCGATCCCTCATAGATGCAGCATCGCAGGGCAATATCCAATGGGAAAATCCGTCTGAAATTTGTGCTTACCAACAACCAATAAAAAGGATATAACAACATCCAAGGAGGAGAGCCAAGAGAAAAGTCCTCCGTGTGAATAGCCAATGAAAGCAGAGCATCACCAAAAAAAAAAAATCAGTAAATCCTTCGAAAAATCCAATTCAACACACGTAGGAAAGTGTTCCCGATCGTCGCCAATGTTACACAATGGTATTAACCATATTCCAAGAAGAAAGGAGCAGAATCCGTCGATAAAGTAGGAAAGCTTTAATCCACATGTTAGTACATGAACGTACAGTTTTGAATGCCGGTAAACCGTCAGTCTACTCGCTAAATACATACGACATCCATTCAAACCACAACACGCACACGAGACACAAAATCTCCATACACACAGCACGCGAAACACAAAACGCGACACTCACACATTCAAATAACAACCAGACACGCATATTGTTTGTGGATGACGCGTGTGCCTACACGCGCGCCATTCCAAACAATAACATGACACCACAGAAAGCTCGCACGCTGGGAAAATTCCCCTGCTGTGCAAGTGTTCTAATTAAACGGGTGTGGTCATGACGAGCTCAGCTCATCATGAGCACATAACCAAAGTGGCTGAGCTGAGCTCGTCATGAGCACCAGGCGCTGTGCGTGCTCACCCCCCCAGCATGGCATGGGAATGACCCCAGCAGCCAAGGGGTTAAGATAGAGGCTGTTGCAATAGTACAGGCGGGACAAAATCATGGCAGTAACAACCATCCTTAGGTTGCTGAGAGGAAGAACCTGATTTGATTATTCTGAGGACCAGGCTGACGTCACCTGGTTTACTTGGTCCTCCATGGTGAGTTTGTTATCAACCATGACTCCCAAATTCTTGGCTTTCCTAGAGGGTATTGGGCAGGACACCAGTCCGGTGTCCAGACCAGGGGATTATTACCATGTTTTAACACCTCCGTTTTAGATGAGTTAAAGCTACGTTTTGTGCATTTTGTGCCACAGTGTTACCATCAACTTTTCACTGTTGTTAAAAATAAACCGTTTTTTTCCGTCTTGTGGTGTACAAATGTGCAACCACCCCATTACACACCCAGTTTCACTGCAATTCTGAAAAAATAAATTGATAAGAAAACTGCACGGTAATCAGGATAATGAACGGTTTACTGGTACAAGACATTAATGCAGAATTATAGATGCAGCTGAAATAAGTTTTCCCAGTAAAGAACATTAGTACAGGACTCTGTATGAGCTTGAAAGAACTAATAATATTATGAAATATATATTATGACTGGATGTACTTTTACCTCTCAGTTGGGGTTTCTGTTATAAATCTAATCTTTGATGTGTTCATTATTTTTAAACCTGAAAACAAATAAAATTCCATTTCACTTGAATTTGATCTTGGAAAAAAAACGCAGTGAAGCAGCTGGTGGTTTCACTCTTGCAAGGTGCATTAAGCAGCTGATTTAAAACTCTGAACACTGCAGGCTTCAAAGACAGGTTAATAAAGGATGGAGCGGGCAACTGGAAGAGGTAACAAGGGTACAGCTTGTTTAATTTCCATGTACTATTCAAAAACTAATTGAAACATGTCGCCACAAATAACCTCTGTGAGATAAGAGGCAGGATATTATATGTCTCCTGTTTCCTCCAAACAACAACCAGGAAAATAGGGGCTGAAAAGGTTATCAGCTAGGAGAGGTTATCATGTCTCATCCGTCCCTTCCTAATGCATTTAAATTGGGTTGTAATGACCCCTGGACATGTTGTTTATTGCAGCCGGTGCCCCTTCGGGGAAAGGCTGCAGCTACTCTGTAATGAGGTGGGCGCCCGTTTATCCTCCACAAGGTCTACACACATTTGGAGAGAATTAGAGGGCAAGCCTGTTCTTTCTGTTTTGGAAGGTTTCTCAGCAGCAAAATGCAGGAAGTGGAGAGAAACCTGGGATTATATTTTCATTTGTTGTAACATTATATCCGTAATTTGTTATTAGCCATGCTGTTGCTTGAGGTAAACCTTAGAGGAAGCTTTTTGGCAACAAGATCAGTCAAACTACAAAAACAATCAACCTGTGACTGGATTGGCTCAGACGTCAATGGGTGATATGTAGTTTTGGCATCCCCGTTTGCAAGACGGTAGTGGCCGCTCTTCGCTATGGGGGAGGAGTGCTACCCGACCGCCAGGGTCCTCAACACTTGAATAATAAAATGATAATAAAATGTGTTTATTATCGTTTTATTTTTCCTTTCCTGCAGCGTCCTGTGCGTGTGTGCATCGTGGGGGGGACGGGACCGGGAAGATGGGGGGGTGGGGAGTAAAAGAAAGAGAGGAAGCACTACACTGAGTGCCATGAAGAGTTTGGCCAGCTGTCTCAGGACGGCCAAACCGTCACACAAACTCACATCTCCCCAACTCAAGCTGTATTACGGGGTGGAGAGAATGGAAGCCCATAGGCTCCCAGTCCCCTGTCAAGCAGAAAACACACCCGCTCAGGGCTATCCCAGTGCTTCTGTCATGTATTGAGATGAGCTCTGGGATTGGTCATAGGAGAGTCTGGAATCCTCAGCAGAAAGGAGAGAGTGGTGATCGGCGACGAGAAGGTAAGTTCTTTTTCTTCTTTATTTTTTTCGGTCCGTCACCCCGCCTTGCACCACTCTCCTGTCCTGCCACTCTTCCTTGAGACTTGAGAGCAGCCACTGCTGTTGACGGTGTGGCAATATGCAAATGAGTCAATGCCTTTTAAAGTGTCAAATTCTGCATGCAGTTAATTTATCAACAGGGTCCTTGAGGGAGGCCCTATCACTGCTGGGATGGGATTTCTGTGCACACAGAAACAAAGGGACTCCCTAGGAGGATTCCACTTTGAAAGGCAGGAGGCGTCTGCATGTGTAAGGATTTTAAGAGTGAAAGAGAAGCTGCGCCAGCAGTGTCTGCACGTGAGCAAGGTCTTAAAGGTACCCATGTGAATAGACACTTTAGGCCTGATTTAGATCTTGGCAGGCTGGGTTACTCTGTCACAAAGGTGATGGATATCCCGTGCACCAGTAATATGAATCCCATTATATCCTTTGCGATGGAGTAACCCATAGGCTGAGATCTAAATCAGACCCTTTGTTTGACTGCACAAATTCCCCCCGCAGGTTCACCTATGCGAATAAAAACCTAGTACAGCGGTTGCTCAACCACTTCATGTCTCCGCTGCCTGCAGTGCGTAGTTGAAATTGCTTAGTCAGCACATTAACAATTAACTTTGGCAGTTTGCTTCGCAGTGTCTGCACTGTTCCCAGTGCGAGTTCACAGCAGCAACACGGGGTATATTAATGAAATAGTGGTGCAGCGCGGCACAATAAGTCACCCTACTGCGCTGCAGCATTATTGGGAAAGGGCAGGAATGCACCATATTGAAGCATACGGTGCATTCCTGACTTTTCCCCTTATGCTGGTGCACAATGGGCAGCTTAGCACCAATGCAGGCACCATTGCACCACGGTGCAAGGGCTCCTGCATTGCATGCAGGTTTGTTTTCTGCACAAAAACAATACTGAGAGGTATTTTCCTCCATGTGTGCTGTAGAATGTAGCACACTTAGAAAGAGGAAGCAACAAGGAGAAATAAAAATATTTCTCGGAGTTACTCCTCTCCTGGGAAGGCATATCTTTTTGGCACATTTCCAGGATAACAAGGTCCTGTAAATCTGGGAATGCATCAAAAACTGTGGGAGTTGGCTGGGAACACACATGCAGCGCACATGCAACACCTTCCTAGGGCAGAGTAATGCAGCACAGCAATTTGTGCTGCATTGCATTACTCCAGATTTTTAGAGCCACTCAAAACCACGCAAATTGGCTTTGCGTGGCTTAAAAAATCTGACTTATGGTTTGTGTTGCTCTTGCACTATTTTGCGTGGTTGAAAGAGTAACGCAAATCAGCCCATAAATATGGCCCACTAGAGTACTTAATTCTAGCCGGTGATTGCTGGTGGCGGCCACAGGCACTTATTTTTGGGGACCCTTACTTATTTTTCTTCATAAATTTACCAAGAGCAAGACAGAGAAAAAGGCACAAAAAAAGAAAGCAGGTACCTACCAGAACGAAAGAAAGGGGCAAGGACTGTGTGGTAGTGGATTAAGGAGGCATGTGGTGGATTTAAGGCTACGTAGACTTGGTATTTGACGTGCTGACATTTAAATGCTTCAGCCGGGGGCTTCTAAGCAGAGTTTGGGGCATTCACACACATTCTTTTACAAATAAAGCACTAAGAAAACACACCAGGGCAGTGCACCCATTTGTTCAAACAAGCCCTTAATTTTCACAAAATAAAGCTAATTTAGAAAAAAGACAGTAATTAAACACGAACAAAAACTTTGCTTTTAATTGACATAACAGCAGTTTTGAAATGACTAGAATGCAATCAGTTTTATTTGATTCAAAGCCACCTTGAGAGAGAGGCAGGAAGTTAAAACCCTAGTAGTCCAACGTAAAGAAAATATAACTTATGAAAAATCGTTAATAGTCAGTAAAAGATTTATTGTCTTCTACTAGATGATTTACAGAGTGATATAAAAAAATTAAGGATGGGTATATTCACTAAGTTTTAGCGCTGTGTCTGCATCACAAAAGAAATGCAAATTGACGCTAAATATTTTTTTAGTAATTTACTTTCCAGCGCTACACTTGATCAGTACTGGAAATTCACTCGAAAGTAGCTCAAAGCAGCACTTAGCTCTGCTTTGCATTACTTAGCACCAAGGGGGCGCCTACCATGGGTGGAGAAAGTGTTCCCATGCACCCACCCAAGGTCTCTGATGCTAAAGCCTATTTATTTTGAAAAAGTTGACAGGGTTTAGTATGAGAAAATAGCGCCCATTTCAAATAGGCGCTATAAAGGAGAAATGCTTTCAGTTCTATCTTTTCCATCTTTGTATGAACTGCACTGAACAGCACACATTAAAAGTGGGAAAAGGTTTAAAGTTAGTCTAAGCTTCCAGAACAAAACCTATGCTAGACTCACATAGACACCCTTGCCCTATGGTATGAAAATGTGTCCATTGCACACAGCAGCATATTTCTGCACCAACACTAGGGAGAGGGGAGGCAAGTGCCATATTTCTGTAAATATGGTTCTCTACTGCTCTCTTCTGCTCTGGCAGCTTAGCATTTGCAGCTGCTGCACTGCGCTCTCTGACAATCTAGTAAATCTGCCCTGTAGTGTCGACTCAGCAGCCTTGCGTCTCTCCAATTCTAGGTTTACCCCACGGATAATCTAGTAGGTTGACTTAAGTCTGTCTGCTTCTGGGTTTACTCTTGTGGTTTTATCTGAAAAACACCTCTACAACTCTTGTTCAATGTTCACTCCATAAACAAATACAGTAGACCAATTTACTTCAACTCCTGAACTCATCTCAGTAAACAAAAACAAAAAAATAACCAGGTAAGAGACAACATTCAAATGACGTGGTAGCAGGGTACATAGATGTGGAGTTGAGAATAGTAAATCTATACTTACCTATTTGCACTTACCATCTCGATATTATGGTCCTCAATATTTTTGACACAATAGTATATACACATGATATTTTTGTTTCCGATATTCTGTCAGTGATCTCATACCACCACCCTTGACTCCTACTAGCCTCACCCCTCATCGTCCTCAGAATATAATGGTTCATGCACAAAGAGGATAATCTGCATCCGCAATAATGTCTGCTCTAGGAACAATATCCTTCTAAACATTTTGGGCCCGATTGACAAAGGTAAAGTGAGATGAAAGTCTAACTTTACGACTTTTAGTTTTCACAAAGGGCATTTACTAATCGTAAATGCCGTTTGTGAATACCATAAGTTGAATTTTACAACTTTCGATATTCACATCTCAATATTTAATACTGAAGGCTTCCATCCCAATTAAGACCAAGTTCACCAACCTCTGGAACGTGCAAAGCACAACTTAAAATGAAAGTGGCTCTCTCGAGTAAAGAAGGCCGACCTCTCTTTAGCCCCTTAGGTCAGGGCAATGCCAGTACCATGAAACCAAGTCAATGGTGCTCAAGAACTTGGCAGCCCCTAAACTATCAATCAGCTCATCAGCTTGGGGGATGGGGTGTGCATCAGTCTAGGTGACTGATTTGAGACCTCTATAGTAAACAAAGAACATTAGTTATTGGTGCCAAAGGCGGCCTGATGGGGCCGCCTTTGGTACCAGCACCACTGGGCTGGACCAGACACTACTAGAGGGCTCAATGACCCCAATTCTAGCAACTCAGTGACTATTGCTTTGATGCTGGCCCATACTTCATCAGACAGCCAGTACATTTAGTTTTTTACAGGCGTGCTGTCCTCAGTGTCTATATCATGGGTACACAAGTGTGTAAGCCCAGGAGTGAGGGAAAATAGGGAGGAAAATGGTTCCAGGAACTGGCAACAGCCTCTCTGCGGCTCTGGGGTCAAGGTAAAGAAGAGGGTGACACCTTCCACTGACCCATCATTCTCTTTGGATGACAGGAGGTCAGGGAGAGGTTCACTCTCCTCCTCCTCCCAAGCATGTGTCACCGGCAGCATGGTGACCTCTGACCTCTCATAGAGGGGTTTTAGGGAGTTCAGATGGAGTACCCTTAAGGGGTTTCGGGGGGTCTTGAGATCTACCAGGTAAGTGGAGTCCCCCATTCCTCTCAATTACCCCATATGGCCCAATCCAGCTGTCCTGGAGTTCCCTAGGCTCCACCAGCTCCATCACCCGGACGTTCTGCCCAGGTTAGGATTCAAGTGTAAAAGACTGCCGTCCTCCTCCATGTAAGTTAGGAGATAAAAATAAGGTATCCTATTACTCAAGTTAAATTGGGTGCAGGTGGATATCACCCACTAATCACAGGACAGTAGAAATTAATCACTATTGCTTTTTCCTTAGAGTGAATACCGTCCCCACAGTGCACTCTAAGGAATAAGTTTAAGAGTTCTATGTGGTCTTTTCAGAATTGTTGTGTGTAATGGTAATCACAATATAATCTGGTTCATTTGGTTATGATTAGGGCTCCAGGTTTTATGGTATTTATTTTTCTAGCATTTACGTCCGAAAGTTACTGCAGTCACAAACATCGCTCCCAGCCCCAAGCGAGCATGAATTAGTATGTTTGAATTACTGTTTTAAAAATGGC
The DNA here is from genome assembly GCF_964263255.1 of Lissotriton vulgaris. Classification (NCBI taxonomy): domain Eukaryota; kingdom Metazoa; phylum Chordata; class Amphibia; order Caudata; family Salamandridae; genus Lissotriton; species Lissotriton vulgaris. The sequence goes on along the minus strand of NC_141689.1, from coordinate 173,409,773 downwards.
CACCGGAGCTGACAAGGAATTTCGGAAAAGCTGTCGGTTCAGATAGTGACTAAAGCTTGGGTGAGAATCTGGTGCACAGTGTTCAAAGTTTCAGTTGGAAAAACGGTTTGGTTGAGACGATTATGTGATGAGTTGCAACCACTCGCTGTGCTCTGGAGCCTTAGCCGAACCTTGCTAGTGGAGCTCGGCAGTGACAGAGCAGAACCGTGTTCCCTCCACCTTCCGTGTGGTCAGTGAGGACCCAATAGGAAATGTGGGTCATCTTCTTTGTAGCACACAGCTTAGAAATAACAAGCTCTGGTCACACCTCTGGATTCTTTCAGCAGCAAGACGCCTCAGCATTCGCTGCACTGGGAAATGTTAGGGTTGCCTGAGTGGATCTGTGTGACCGCCAGTTCCATGGCTGCCAGGGGGAGGGTCAAGAAAGTCTGGAGCCCGATGGCAAGAAAAGAAAGGCAAAAGATGTGGGAAACCATGCCCTGAATGTCCCCCAGCACAGGAGTAGGGGGTACCTGTAGCCTACTGAGGAGGACATTGCCTCCCTTTTTATCTTGCTTGAAATTGATTGATGACAAGAAGAAGGAGAGCACACCAAGGAAGAGTTCTGCAGGAGGAGTGCCTAAGCCTTGAGGGCCTGAGACAGCAAGCTGAAGCCCAGGCAGCTGGTGACATCTCTAGAGATCACCTCATATATTGCGAGAATGACTTCCTGTATGGAGAGCCTATGTCTCCTGAGCATGGGGCAAGTGGTGTGTTGGTAGTTACAGGGCTTTCCTATTGGAACCTGGCTCATGGATACCCCGAGCAGGACATCGGGGCAGGACAAGACCTTTGCCAGGCTTGTCACCCACTTTTGTTGGACCCGGCTGAGGACAGCTACTGATGCATATTATAGGACTTGTCTCACTTGCCAGGCTAGCGGGAAGACTAGAAAGAAACTACATTCGCCCTGACACCCATGGCTGTGGTTGTCGCACCTTTTGAGAGGTTGGGCTTTGATATTGTAGGTCCTTTGGATCCCAAGACAGCCTTGGACAATAGGTTTATCCTACTATTGGTGGACCATGCCACTAGATACCCAGAGGCCATACCTCTAAGGTCAGTCATTGCACCTGAAGCGGCTAGAGCTCTGATGGGGTTTTTCGCCAGAGTGGGTTTTCCCAAAAAGGTGGTGTCAGACAATGGCACAAACTTCATGTCTGCATAGATGAAGTCAGTGTGGAAGGAGTGTGGAGGTACCTTTAAGTACTCCATGCCCTACTATCAACAAATCAATAGACTTGCTAAAAGATTCAATAGGACACATAGGGGCATATGTTTCAAGCGGAATTGCGACTGCAAAGGCTGAAATTCGTGGAATTTCAGCGTTTGCGATCGCAGTTTAGCTGTGCGCAACGTATGAAATAAAAACCACTCGCAAAATAAGGAATCGCAAAATTTGCAATTCCCTATTTTGCGAATGCATTTAAGGAATCACAAATTGAGATTCCTTAAATGCAATGTAGGAAGCACAGAAAAATTGCTATTTGGCCTTAAGGAATCGCAAAATACAACCAACTTTTGTGCATTTTTCAAAGTGCCATGTGGTGCACACACATGCCCTTAGGCCAGGTATGTGCGCCGCATGTGAAAGCATACATATTTCAGGGGTGCAACAGGGTGTCCTTTTGGCACCCTTGCAAGCTTAAAATTGCATTCTCAATTTGCGATTCTCTAATTGGTAATCACAAATTGAGAATGCCTTCCCAACCATTCCTATGGGCCTCCTAGCCTATTGGAATGAATGGGAAGGTATTCCTTATTTGCGAATCTCAATCTGCGATTACAAATAGGGAATATGTAAGATTTGCAAACGTTTTTGCAAATCCTACATACATTGCATTTTACTATTCTCTAATTATGATTCTCTAAAAATCGCAACGTGAGAATCGCAAAACTCTTTTTTTGTACATATGCCCCATAAAGACATGATTACGGGCCTCCCTGACTCCATGAGGCAAAGTTGGACGTCCTAGGAACCAGATGTCCAAGTTGTGGAAGAAGTCTTCTGAGAACTTGGAGACTAGCCAGGAGGTATTAAAGCAATGATATGACCAAGCGATACAATGGATGAATTCTATCCTGAGAGGGAATACCGTCCACACGGGTGGACAATGTATGTACGGGATAAAAAGAATCTTCCCCTGATGAAGGGCCAGTCCCGAAATGCATTGGGATTTGTAAGAAATTATATCATGATGACCTAAAGAAGTGTGATATTCAAACACTTTTGACATGAAGAATTCACTTGAAGAAACATGAATCATAACTAACGCTCACAGTTTTCTGTGTTTAACAGAAAGTGGGCTGACTTAAAACACCTACATTCATAGAAGCATTCTCTTATAATAAAAAATAAAAAAAAGTCACCACGTTTATTTCTACAGCACATGCACTCTCCCCAGCCAATTAGCATTTCGGATTTCTATATGGCTCATTAAGATTGGTTTCGGTACCCCCAAGGCTTTAATCTTAGGTCGTTTTAATTCCTTGTTGCAAGCAAAAATGTATTTGAGCAGTTATTATTGGCTGCAGAGCAACGTAAGTGTGGGAAGTTGGAAAAGAGGGGTCACAGGGATGTGCTGGCATAGATTCCAAGCAGACCCTTTTAATGCAACACATATTCACCCAGTCCTTCCTTTTAAGCTAATAGGTCATGGATGAGCTACGCAAGGGGGCGGACCTTAACTCCCCCCAGGCCCTGATCCTCCTTGATCTTTCAGCTGCGTTTGACACGGTCGATCATAACATCCTGATCGACCGTGTCTACAGCGCTGGGGTCGGAGGACAGGCCCTGAGGTGGATACAATCCTTCCTGACAAATAGATTCCAATCTGTCAGACTGGGCAATTTCTGCTCAAAAAAAGGGCGGCTCTCCTGCGGAGTCCCACAGGGCTCCTCATTATCCCCCCTTTTATTCAACCTATACTTGCAACCGCTAATATCATCCCTGAGGGAAATGGGAGCCCAGGTCTATAACTACGCAGATGACCTGCAACTCTTATTTAACATTCAACCCACAAGACTCTCTGAAATCAATCTACAGTCGACTATGACTTACATCAGCTCTTGGATGAACACCAACCAATTGAAGCTTAACCCTGACAAGACAGAGTTGGTCTTGACACTTATGCCCTCTAACCCCTGGAATTCCAGCTTCTGGCCTTCCGCTCTGGGCCCTCCGCCCACCCCAGCTCCCTCCGCAAAAAGCCTAGGCGTAAAAATCAGCAGCGATCTCTCAATGACTCCACAGATTAGTTCTGTGGTATCAGCCTGCTTTCTTATGCTACGGAAAATAAAAAAAATAAAAAGATTCTTGTCCACTGAAGCCCTCACTCTGGTCGTTCTTGCACTCATTGTCTCTCGGCTGGATTATGCCAACGCACTGTATGCTGGCATTCCAGCCTACCAGACACATAGACTGCAATTGATACAGAATCAGGCGGCCAGACTGATCTTCCAACTCCCGGCCCGCCACCATACTAAGCCTTGTTAAAAAAATTGCATTGGCTCCCCGTGGAACAGCGAAGCATTTTTAATATCTGCTGTATCACACACAGAGCCCTCTCTGACAAAGGCCCTAGGTTCCTCTCAAATCGGATCAAAAAATACACCCCCTCTCGTACCCTCCGCTCCGCTGGACAACACCTACTTACCACCCCCAGATTTAAGCGCCTAAAATATGGCGGCACTCGCTTCTCTACGCTTTCCCCTCAAATATGGAATTCCCTCCCTCTTCCAATTCGTTCTACTGCCTCGCATCTCCATTTCAGAAAGTTGCTTAAAACGTGGCTATTCCAGCAAGCCTACTCCTCCTCCTGAGCCTCCATCCCACAGAGCCCCGTCCCAGAAGCGCCAAGAAACCAATCCGGTGTACGTTGCGCTATATAAATATTTTAACATTAACATTAACATTATTTCTGCTCTTTACGTCTCACCTCCGGAGGCTTAAGGATTAGGAGCTTCCCCAGGTTTAGATGATTTTGAAAATCTGGGGCAGCATCAGAATCCACAGGTGTTGCATAGGGCAGCCCACCGCAACGCCCATGAAACAACTCCCGGATGGAGAGTAAGGCGACACTGCGAGTTGAGCGGCTTTGCCTTACTCAAGATTGATGAGGCGCCTCAAAGCCACACATGGTGGCTTTAGGTGCCTTCATATATAGGAAATCAGAGCCCTGTGTCATGCTTGTACCACTTTATGTGGTGCAAAACTACCACAGAGCTCTCATAAATAAGTCCCCAGGTGCTGCTCTGAAGCCTCTGGCTTTTTGCGTAGTGGGCAGGAAGAAAGGGCTCTGTGTAGAAGCACTGAAGTTAAATTTGACATATTGAAGAAGCTTCTATAAGGAACTTTATAGATATTTGGAGAATGGGGTGGGAACTTATATTCTAACCTTGTGGGATTTATCTCTTTATGGAGTGCTTGCTAAACCTCATGAACTTACAAGAACAATTAGAGAAGTGAAAATGTAAGGGAATACGAGTCATTCAACATTTCCCAATGGAGATATGAAAACGTCACACATAAGCACTTTTAACATATCTAAAGTATGGAAATGTCACACATAAGGAAAGTTCTAATGTGGAGACCTGCTTATGGGTCATCAGGAGAGACAGACATTGATGTGGTAGTCTGTAGAGCATTCAACAAAGCACACACTGCCACGCAACTATCCACACTGTGCACAACATGCACTTCGCATGGTTCAAAGCAATGTTGTCCCAACATTTTCTGGATCTCAAGGCTGTACTCTCATGCTTTCCAAACTCTCTCGGTATTTCACTTTATCTCACAAAGTTGGTGGGGTGTTGAAATATCGATTACAAAAATATAGTTGACATATATATAGTTGTAAAAATATCGTTTACAAAAATATCGACACCCTATACTTAAACAGGTAAGTACATAAATATCTACTCAAAAATATCGTTGTAATTAATATAGATGTAAAAAATATCGACTTTTTAAATTAATTAAAATTACATTAAATAATAAATAAATATAAGTACTATTAACAAAATACATTACATTACATTTATTTTTTAACTATTTAAAACAAATTAACTACACTTTTTCATTATAAACTTAATAAATGTGTACTTATACATATATTTAACACATTACTTTATATAACAACAATAATACATACATATAATTAAAATATACAATATATTATTAGTTAAAACATTTGATAGCCTAGGTGTAAAAACAAGTATTCCCACTCCAGAGGGTGCAACAGTAGGGAAAGCGTTGGATAGCGTAGGGGTAAAAATTACTATTCCCACTCCAGAGGGTGCAACAGTAGGGAAAGCGTTGGATAGCGTAGGAGTAAAAATTACTATTCCCACTCCAGAGGGTGCAACAGTAGGGAAAGCTTTGGATAGCGTAGGGGTAAAAATTACTATTCCCACTCCAGAGGGTGCAACAGTAGGGAAAGCGTTGGATAGCGTAGGGGTAAAAATTACTATTCCCACTCCAGAGGGTGCAACAGTAGGGAAAGCGTTGGATAGCGTAGGGGTAAAAATTACTATTCCCACTCCAGAGGGTGCAACAGTAGGGAAAGCGTTGGATAGCGTAGGGGTAACAATTACTATTCCCACTCCAGAGGGTGCAACAGTAGGGAAAGCGTTGGATAGCGTGGGGGTAAAAATTACTATTCCCACTCCAGAGGGTGCAACAGTAGGGAAAGCGTTGGATAGCGTAGGGGTAAAAATTACTATTCCCACTCCAGAGGGTGCAACAGTAGGGAAAGCGTTGGATAGCGTTGGGGTAAAAATTACTATTCCCACTCCAGAAGGTGCAACAGTAGGGAAAGCATTGGATAGTGTAGGTGTAAAAATTACTAAATGTATTTAGTCATTTATAAAATAACAAATCTTTATTTTTATTTATTTAATCATTAATTAAATAATTATTCAATTAAAATGTAATTAATTTACTACATTTTCACTAAAAAATTCCAGTACACACACCTAAAATTAATTTAAAAATTAACATAATTAATTACATAATTATTAATCAATTAACTAATTGAAATTATCTAACTATTATTTATTACACTATTTATATTCATTTAAAACATTAATTAATCTATTATTTTATTATATTTAAATTACTTCCCACCCTACTCCCCTATAAACCCACAACCCGCTACGGAACTATTAATACTAAATTCAACATAAAATACAGTATTAACTAATAAAATACTACAAAAAATACTAATTTGACTACAAATACTCATTAAAAACACTACATTACTTATAATTATTTAAAAAACGATATTTTTGTAAACTATGTTTTTGTAAACGATATTTATTACAACTATATTAATGTTATCGATATTACTTACCTGTCTGTTGATATTCTGGTCAGACTATATTTTTGTCATCGATATTTCTTCCTGTAGATATTTTTGCAGCGATATTTAGGTAAGTCGATATTTTTGCGACGATATTCCCGTTCTGTACCCACAAAGTTTACCTCTTACATTTCTACTCTGCCCAACACTCATCTATATTTCTTTCTTTTCTTTCCACCCACACCTCTCATTCCATTTTCTTCCACCCATTTTCTTCACCTGCAGAGCTCAAATTCTTGTAAGTCAATCGTTTTAAGCACTCTTTTTACCTCCATCCATATACTGGACAACTAATTATATTGACCTCTTAGGTTTCCCTCTCTGTTCCAGCTGCATTCATCATTCAATGTCACTGAAACCTCCATTTCTCCCTGTGGAATATTCTCAGTTCTGTATCCCTACAGTTTTCACATATGCCTCCACTTTCAAATCTATCACACAATACCAACAATTGCTATTGAACACTCGTTGACTGCAGCCCTATAGTGCATCATTGGATGCAAATCATCAAATAGTTAAAATCAGCTAGTAACAAAATAAATTTTGGTGCGCATACTGGTGGGACTCATCCTCCACTACTGGGACTAGGATTGCTGATGTTTTCCCGCTGCAAGCCCTTATTACAGGGCGCTTACTTCCGCATCGCCATATGCACACAGGCAGCTCCCAGGCAAAGCCCAGGCCAAGGGTGGGTCCGTCCGTGCCCGTCAAAGTCTGAAGGATGCTAGGCTGGTCCCCCCCTCTTTCACCTGACTCCATCATCAGGTACTGTGCCTGCCTATTATCCTGGCTCCTGTGCTGCCTGCTGTCCCTGCGCTGTCTGTTGTCTCTGCACTGACTGTTGTCCCTACGCTTCCTGTTGAACATGTACCTGCCCTGCCTGTTGTCCCTATCCTTGTGCTGCCTGCTGTCCCTCCACGGCCTACTGTCCCTGTACCACCTTCTGTCCCTGTGCTGCTTGATGTCCCTGCCATGCCTGCTGACCATGCACTTCCTGCTGTTCCTATCCCTGTGCCACCTTCTATCCCTGCCATGTGCTGCCTGCTGTCCCTGCCCCTGTGCTGCCTGCTGTCTCTGCCCCTGTGCTGCCTACTGTCCCTGCCCCTGTGATTCCTGCTGTCCTGGGCCCTGCACTACCTGGTCCAGATCCTTGCCCAGTGCCCTAATCCACTGGGACCTCCTACCAAGACCACAAATGGGGGATGCACTCAACGGGTGCACCACTAATGCACCACTGGTTGAACAACACCCGCGCCAGGACATCTGTCCCTCCACCACCCTATGGTACACGGCCAAGGAATTTCTGGACCCAGGAAGCTGAAACAACAGCTGCGTCTTTTTTTCCGCACAATCCACCAAAGGAACCTTCAACTGCCTACAATGCCACTTCTCCTTCAACACAACCTATGAAAGATGCGGAACCATCAACTCTGGAGCACCCCCCGACCCCTGCCCCCACCTCCTCTACAACCTTGCAATGATCCCAATCAGCATGCAACTCACTAGCATCCTCAACACCACCATCTCCACAGCAACCTTTCAGGACAGATGGAAACATACAGATGTCGGAGCCCTCCTAAAAAAAGCCTCAACCGACCCCGGCAATCTCAGAAATAATCATCTGAACTCCCTGCTCCTTTACTCGGCCAAAGTAGTTGAAAAAGCTATCAACCAGCAGCTCACAGAATAAAACCGCCTACTGGATGCCTCGCAACCAGGATTCCGGGCCGACCACAGCACTGAGATTGTACTGAATACCGCCACAGACGACATCAGAACACTCCTCGACCGTGGAGAAACGGTGCCAGTGATCCTCCTTGACCTCTCTGCGGCGTTCAACACTATCTCACACAACACCCTCATCATCAGCCTTTACAACATAGGCATACAGCAAGTGGATCGCCTCTTTCCTTAAAGGACGCACAGAGAGCATTCGACTGCCTCCCTTCACCTCCGCACTCAGAGACATCATATGCAGCGGACCACAAGGGTCATCCCTCAGCCCCACCCTATTCAACATCTACATGACCCCCCTCACAGATTTCGTCACATCCCACAGACTCAACACAACTTGCTGCACAGATGACACTCAACTGAACCTCTCGTTCACGAGGACCCCTCCAATGCCAAAACCAACTTCCATGATGCCATGAACAACATAGCCAAATAGATGAGAGACAACTGCCTCCAACTCAATTCTGATAAAACAGAAGTACTGATCTCCGGAAAGAACACTTCAGCATGGAACCACAGATGGTGGCCTGCAGAAATCAGACCTACACCCACACTGACCGACCATGCATGTAACCTCAGAATCATTCTCGACAGCCAATTCACCATGAAGTGACAAAACACAGTTGCCTCCTCCTGCTTCCACACTTTGCATGCTCCGCAGAATCTTCACATGAATCCCAGCCATCACCATGCTCTTGTCACCAGCCGCCTCGACTTCAGACCATACCGAACGCAGTAGCCAAACTCATACTGGACCTCCACAAACTAACCCATATTGCCCCCATCTTAGAAATCTCCACTGGCTCCCTATCCAGAAGAGATGCCAGTTCAATATCCTCATTGTAGTAATCCAGAGAAAAGGTTGAATTTAAGAAGTTTATTTGGCAGCACAGCATAATATCCTTGTACAGCTAGATCAGGATTCAACTGACCATAAGATACAGAATGCTACATGAGGAAAGCTCTGTTCAGAACTTGGAATGTAATCAGAAACATAGCATGTCTCATGCTATTAAAGGAACAGTCTTACAAGGCTAAAACATAAATGAAGCTAGAACAGAATGTAACACATCCCCCTCATTAAAGGAAAAAACACATGAAAGCAATTTAAACAAAATCTTGTAAGGAGAATGGTCTTCTCCTGATTCGTGTATCATCTTTGATTCTTGAAGCCACTGAATCAGGGAAAGAATTATCTTTTGTTTTAGCTTTATCTAAATCATCATGAGGCTGAGATTGTACAGCATTTTGCATTGGGCATTTCGCAACCTTACTCACATTCCAAACTTTGCCATCCTGAGTAATAACAGAATTACTGAAAACCTTTTTCACTTGCATAGGCCTGCCATACTTACTCATGCCCTTGCTGATCATGAAAGGTTTTAAAATCCTGACCCAATCACCAACCACAAGATTATGCTCTTTGGTTTTCCACCTTCTATTATACCACAAGGCTGACTTGCTTTGCTTGCTACTAACCCTGTTGGCAATTCTTCCTATGTCAACTTCATCTTTTGCCACATTTTTGCATTTCTCCTTAAACCACCAAGGACAAATAGCTGAGGCAGGATCTCTACCTTTAAGTAGTCTGAAAGGACTAACCTCCGTAGTAGTATGAGGAGTTATGCGATAAGTCCACAACTTCTCCCTAAGCACACTTAACCAATTGCTTTTCTCCTTAATCGCATCAGCAACAAAACCCTTCAATACACGGTTAAAGCGCTCAACCTGTCCGTTCTCATGTGGTTCAAAAAGAAATGTACGAATATGTTTGACATTACAACCCTTTAAAAACGATTGCATCTCAGAAGAAACTAGTTGCACACCATTGTCAGATACTAGAATAGAGGGAGATCCCTCTCTCGCAAAAACCTCTTTGAAAAAAGAAATAACTACTTCAGAGGTAACCTGAGACACAAACTTTACCTCTGGCCACTTAGAATGATAATCTATCATGACTAATGCAAAACGAGAGGCTTCCGGTAAAATATTGAAAGGGCCTAAAATATCAAACGCAATTTTATTCCAAGGTAATTCTGGCCATTGCACAGCTTTGAGCGGTGGAACCTGCACTTTGAGCATTTTGTCATTGGAACAACACTCATTACACTCCCTAACTGTGCGGTCAACAAACCTGTCCATCCCTGGCCACCAAAAATCTAACCTTATTAAGCGCTTCATGGCTGAAATTCCAGGATGGGTCTTGTGAGCTAACTTAAGAATAGGTTCTTGTATTCCAACCGGTGGAAGGCATTTACCAGATTTGAAAAACAAATCTCCCTCACACCATAACTCATCTGCCACATTAAAAATGGAATTAAATCATCTCTCACACTTGTTTTATTAGGCCAACCTTCAAGAAGATATTTCATCAACAAAACCAACTTTTCGTCCTCCTCTTGACATTTCAACCATCCTTGCTCAGTAATGTCCTGATACATAGGAGAAACGCAATTCACGTTCAATGACTGCATACCTGCGCTCTGTCTCGCTCAAGGTCCTGGAAGAAAAGGCAACATTCCATTCCATGACACCATCAGTCTGGGACAACACACATCCAAGACCATACAGACTTGCATCGGTGGTGATAATACATTTTTTACCCATTCTAAAAGGTTTCAGAGTTGGTGAATTTACAATATCATTCTTAATGTCCGTGAAAGCTTTTTCCTGCTCCTTTTCCCAAATAAACTCATTACTTTGTCTTAGTAGTTTTCTTAATGGTTCCATTTTGGTGGTGAAATTCACAACAAATTTACTGTAATACTCGCACATGCCCGAGAATGACAGTATTTGTTCCTTATTGCTTGGAGAAGGAGCTTTGAGGATAGCATCCACATTGGATTTTTTTGGAATTAAACCTTCCCCCGACAAAGTATGGCCCAAATATTCCACAGACTTGCAAAACAATTTACATTTGTGTGCCTTGAGAGTAAAACCAGACCTTTCCAGCCTAGTACACACTTCATTTAAGTGTGTGACATGCTCAACTTCATCTTTAGAAAAGATCAAAATGTCATCTTGAAAACATTTAACGAAAGAATCAAGATCTCTAAAAATTTGGAACATAACCCGTTGGAAAACAGAGGCAGCAGATGCCAATCCAAAAGGCATTCTTCTATATTGAAAAAGACCCATAGGAGTAATGAACGCGGTATATTTTTTAGATTCCTCAGTGAGCTCAATTTGATGGTACGCAGATCTCAGATCTAATGTGGAGAAAATCTGCGCACCATCAAAAAGGGAAACAAGTTCATTAATATTTGGAAGAGGGTGACAATCTATAACGATGTTTGAATTAAGTGCCCTCAAATCAATGCAGACTCTCAATTTCTGATCAGGTTTCCGTACTAAAACTATGGGCGAAACCCATTCCGATGACTCAATGGGTTTAATAATATTATCCTTAAGTAAATCGTTCAACATTTCCTTTAACTCTTCCCTAACATTGAGAGGAACTCTTCTTAGTTTCTGTTTAACAGGGAGTGCACCTTCTTTCAGTACAATTTTATGTGCAAGACTTTTTAATTTCCCCAACTGGTCACAGAAAACTTATAATTAAGTTTGAATTAAAGGTTGAATTTAAGAAGTTTATTTGGCAGCACAGCATAAGATCCTTGTACAGCTAGATCAGGATTCAACTGACCATAAGATACAGAATGCTACATGAGGAAAGCTCTGTTCAGAACTTGGAATGTAATCAGAAACATAACATGTCTCATGCTATTAAATGAACAGTCTTACAAGGCTAAAACATAAATGAAACTAGAACAGAATGTAACACTCATGCCTGCCTACAAAGCCTGCCATGACCTAGGACCTGCCTACATCAAACATCGACTGAACTTCCACCAAACCTATAGACACCTGCAGTCCTCTTTACTCATTCTTGCACACACCCCATATCTGTTGCAGCCACAGCAGCTCCTTCTCCTACATTGCTGCCAAAACCTGGAATGACCTTCCGCTCCAGCTCTGTACAGCCCCCTCACTGGCAGACTTCAAAAATATACTCATGACCTGGCTCTTCGACAGAGAGTAGACACAGTACCAACATACCCCTAGGGGTGACAGTGTTGGGCTTGACAAATGCTGTTTGACATAAACAAGAGGTAAATCCCTAGAGAATATGAGCAATGGACTGATCTAAAAAAGAAAGGTTAATGAAAGCGGGGAGTGCAGTAGTCAAATGGGGAACTCCAAGGGTAAACTATCAATTAAGAGGAAAAGTAATACAAACCAGTAAATCCCAGATCGTAAAACTTCGAAAGATAACAGAAAATAAGCATTGTTTTAGTCTAAATGATCTGGTCAGAAAATGGGCTTTTTCATCAACCTAATGTTAGAAAAAAACACTATACTGCCGAGGCCATGGAGAAAATTAATGGGACAGGGATTGATTGTTCTGGGCTGACGAGAAAGGAGAGAAGGCAGAGCATTTTATGCTTTAGGATTTCTTTCCAGGGGCCTCAGATTGACTTAAGTATCTGGTATAATGTTTTACACACCAATTACTACAGGGTGCACCTATCAATGTTGGGTCATGTGTATAAATCCGCCTCAAACACTCTTTTTCATGTGCCAAAAAACAGACCGTACTTCATTTTGCTCGGCATGGCTCATGATGCATGATTACTGGGGCATTTGCAAGGATGATATCTATTCTGCCATCTATTAGGACAATTATATTTTTTAGCTCAAACCCTTAAACCCTTGGCCTAGACTACCTGTTCTACTTGTAATTTCATGTGCAGTGAGGTCATGCTCTGGAGTCACCATGGTCAAACCTCTATTTCTTCTATTGAAGCCTCAATGTGTGCCGCTAGGGGATCTCTGGGGAAGATGGTACTTTATACTTAGAATGCAAAAAAAGGGGGTGGTTTATCTTGGAAGTTGGTAATGTGAATTCCACTTCTCCAATGTCATTCTTGCCCATTGAACCTAATGTTAATTTCTATGGTGTATTTGACTTGTTTTTCTTGGTGGACCATGTCGGTGTGGTCAGGTTAACAGGTTTATTCCTGCTGAGTGGTCCCTTGGTTCATTACAATTCAAATATTGGTAGAAGACCATGTATGCTGTTGTCCCGAGCCACAACATGTCCGCCCTTTGTGATTCCACTGTGGCTAGGGATTCCAGATATGCGGGGAGGGAATCTTGCTTTTTATGATTCCCTTTCCTTATCCTTGAAGGTTACTGAGAACATCAGTAGACTGCCCATCTGGTAACTTTTCCTTACTCTTTGACTGAAAAATCCCCCAGAGTACTTCTGCCTGCCTGCAAGTCTCTAGAGTAACTAGGGATGACTCTTAACAAACTGTATTTATATCCAATCCTCTCTGATTCAATGTTGTTGCTATTTGTCGCTCACTTTTTTGGAAAATGTAAATGTCGGCAAGCGGGTCTAAATTCCCAGGAATATACTTTCTTGTTTTCCAATCTGCTGGGCTTCAACCCTCCAGCTCTTGGCTAGAATGATGGGCTTGGGTTATCAGGGGGTCTAGGAGACCACTGTTCTGCCCGGCACAGGGTGAGAGCCCAGAGACCAAAATCTCACTCACTTAGGTCAATAGAAAATGATATCTATTCAGGTTTAGATCATTAGGTTGCAACGTAAGTTTTCAGTTGCTGAAATATGAAATAAATTCAATGGTGTGGAATTTATAGCAAGTATCACAAGAAGCAGCAGGGCAAGCAATATGGAGCACCACACTTTACAAAACCATACCTAGCACAATGTGGGTGCAGCATTGCTTACCAAACGCGGTCACTGGTAACCTCCCACATCATGCTTTGACCACAGCGCTATAGTTGTGGAAGCCTAGACAATTGTTGTGATGTGCTGGGGAGGGTCGGAGTGCTGTGGGCTCCTTGCGTGGAACTCAAGGTGGGTTCTAATGAGAGGTTCTCGTTGTCTTCCTATCCACAACCTCATGCGACAACCACTGAGCCTGTCCGTACTCGAGAGGACCGCTGTACTGAACCACAGACCAGGGCCTCTCTCTTTACCTTTCCTCCTATTAGATTATTTTCTTCCAGTTTCTTCTGTCTAGCAGGCATTTTAATACCTCTCTGCTTTCCTCCTAAATGTACCTTACCTAATCTTCTTTTGAGGTCACTAAAGTAAGTTACTATTTCCACCCTTACTTCTATCCCTTTTATTTCGATGTTCTACTCATGTCCCCACCATTCTGTCTAATCTTTTTCCTATTCCATCCGTCCACACATCAAATTATATATCTGTTCGTCTTTTCTCACCTTTTTATTCAAATTATACTGAAAACCTCTATCCCACTATAGCTCCTGCTCTGAATTTAGTCGCCATCTCATAGTATCCCCCTTAAGTGCGCTTTCTGATTCTTTGACTTTCCTCTTACTCGCGGGCTCTACAGGCCATCATTTCCGTTATCTTTCCAGTTCCTTTGTTCTGTCCCTTTATTATGTCTTTTCTATTTGGTTACCTGTCTGGCTCATTCCTTTCTTTCACTTCCTTCCCAAATGTACATTTGTTTCTTCTTCCCTTTTCCCATCTTTCTATAATTCTTGTTCTTACTGTATCCTTTCTGTTTTCATTCTAGTTTTTCACATTCTTGTCATTAGAGACATTTTCATTAACTTTTTGTGTTATATCTATCTTAAAGGTATCTGCAAACTGTAATTGTCAGTCCCATGCAAGTGAAAGGCCAAACATTGAGTCCCTAAATGCACAGTGATTCTGGCTAAAAAAGCTATGACCGGGTAAAAGTGTTGCTTCTGGCGTAGGGTCATTTGGAAAATGCACGTGTTTGCAAACCTTGAAAATGGCAGACAGTCATCTCAAACATAATTAAACTGCAAAATGGAGCATCGTCTGTATTCTTTTATCTAAAGTTCTTCGAAAATGGGACCTGGTGCTGATTCATACGGAAAGCTGATTCAGTGTCAAGTCATAACATCTATTACATATTTTTTTTTTAAATCATTCAGTTGTCATTCTTCCTTCTTGCTCTGAAAAGAGGAATTCCAGGGACGATATGCCACGAGGCATCAGATCACAGCACTCCATCAGAGCCCTCTCACCGGCTCCGGCCCAGCGACACAGATCAGACGCCTGTCGGCGAGGGTTACGTAAGAATGCCATGACCAGCACAGAAAGTGAAATAAACTCAGCTGATGAGACAAAGTGCACTCCCTCTCAGTGCACATCAGTGCTTTAAGTGGAAAAAATAAGTGCAGGTACTCACCAAAAGGCGCAGTGAGCGGAGTTTTGGGAGGGGCTAAGGTGGAACAAGGGGCGGGGTTAGCTTTTTGACTTTGCCAAGGTTGTATGCACAAAATCTGCATGCATTGTTAGAATATCGGATATGTCTTTCCATTAGTTATCTCACTAATAACTATATATATGGCATTTACTAATAAGTGTTTATTACTACCCATTGTATCCTTTTTTTAGCATCCTTAAAATAAGAAAATATTGAGGAAAAACAGCAAGGTTCTAAATATTTGCCTTCTTGTTTGCAGGCAGGGCCTTGCTGCAGGGTCATAACTCACTGAGCTACATTACAAGGATGTTAACTTTTGACCTGCAGGTAACACAAGGCTCTATGCAACAAAAACAGTAATCAACTAAGCTATCTACATAAAAAAACGAACCTGTGACTTTCAAGTTGCATGCTGTGCTTTTCAGCAGACACATTGATCCTCTATGCACTTTTATGGTAAGTTAAACCTTTGGTTAGAATGTACACAGATCTTTCTAGCAAGTGCATTAACCTCCAGAGTTATCCACTCTATTGTTACTTATGATGCCTCAGCTTTCTGGTTCTCACGAATGGTGAATACGCACCTGCAAAAAGCTTGGAATTCACCTGGCACTATTTTCATTCTCGCTTCTAGTGGGTGTTTCTGGCAAACCTGGAAACCAGAGTTGCTTTCGAAAAGACATACTGTGTATAACTTTAGTGAGCAGCATATTCTCTCTCTCTCTCTCTCTCTCTTCTCTCTCTCTCTCTCTCTCTCTCTCTCTCTCTCTCTCTCTCTCTCTCTCTCTCTCTCTCTCTCTCTCTCTCTCTCTCTCTCTCTCTCTCTCTCTCTCTCTCTCTCTCTCCCATCCCTGCTACTGGATGAGAAATGCTGGCACACAGACACTAGCGATATTGCTGCTGGTGGCTCACCCTTTCAACATTCCATTTTATGTGGTTGAAAAGGAGTGGTGGAAGGAGTAAACATGCTACAGATAGGATATCAGAAAGAATGAAGTATCTATTTGGCTGATCTGGCTGCACTGTTTGTAATAAAAATACACACCATGATCTCAGGTGTGTCATTCAGCTAATAATTGATATTACATGCCTCATATACTTACTATACTAAATGCCAAATGCATTCTTGCATTTTTGGATGAAATAAATATGTACATCCATGTGGCATGAAGGCCCAGGTGGTTTAACACTGGCTGCAAACATCCCTGTTTAAAGAGCATTTCACATTTTTCACCGGACTGACAAGGTCGATAAAATAAGAATCAGCGAGTTTAGTAACAAGATCCTTTTTATTTACACATGCAAGTATTGAATTGTAATGTAATTGCATTTATATAGCGCAGACTACCCCTGATGAGGCGTCAAATCACTTTTTCAGTGAGTAGCACGCTACTCCGTAACCCATAAAGGATTAGCGTTAAACTAGTATATTGAAATATGAAAATAATTTGAGTGGTAGATATATGCTAGTCATTTATTTGGATTGAGAAGGATAGCGGAGGGATAGACGAGGGAAAAAGGTTTGTATTTATATAGCGCTTGTTAGCCCTGATGGGATGTTGAAGCGCTTTTTTGGCAAGTAGCACGCTACTCTGGAACCTATAATGGATTCGTTTAGTGAAATATGAGTGGACATGTTAGTCTATTATTTGGATCGAAAAGAATAGTGGAGGGATAGAAGAGGGAAGGATTTAGACTTTTTTTCGGAGGTCATAGCAGTAGGAGGAGGCTTGAAATGAAAAACAGGGTTGTGGAGGGGAAGAGTCAGAGGGTGGGGTTTAGAAAGGCTTGTGAACCACAACGTCCTTAAAAGTGAGGCTCGGGCACCGCTTTATTTTCACGCTGTGCTTGTAGTGAGTGGGGAGAAGCAGCAGCTGTGCCATCAGAAATTGCTAATCCAGGGCCACTGGTCAAATGAAGCCAACAGACTGGCTGCACTGTGACGTGACTCTGGGCTTTTAAAATGTCCTAGACATTGCCGTAGGGACCGAGCTGCTGGAATTACTGCTGCAATCGAGGGCCAAATTACAAAACCACAGGGCAACTAGAACAAGTTCTTTTTGATGATACGATTAAAGTGAATATTGGGTCTGTCTGTGGCATGTTCTTTCACATTTTACCTCCTAAAAGGGAATACACTTTTTTTTTTCAAATGTCACTGTACGGTGGGGGCGGGGCCAAGCCACGGACCAAGATGGCCACGCAGCTCTGAAGCTCTGTCTGCCGCCTGGATGATAATCCAGCATCTCACTCTCCAGCGTGCATCCAAGCCGTGAAATGCGCAGCCAAATGAGCACAGAAGACTCTGGATTCGAGAGACGGCCAGCAGTCCAGAAAACAACTCGCAATCGAGGCGACTGAGCCCCGGGATCGGCCCGATGTGTGCACCAAATATGGCGGCGCCTTGAGTCGAGAGGGGCTGCGGCGGGGATACAGTGGCGGTGACAACAGCAGTGAGTCCTAGTGTCAAGTTGTCGCAGTGAGTGGTACGGGGGCGGGCGGTGCGGCTAATTGCAGCTGTGACACCAGCGGAGGCTCCGTTGGGCTTTCCGAGGGCGCGGGAGTGGGAGGCCCCCCTGCACAGAGCAAAGGCATATACATCAGCGTGCGCGGGGATAGGGCTCGCATGCGCTCACCACCATAAGTCTAGTTCTGGCTTTTGGTGCTGCGCCGAGTGCTGCAGGGGCGCCCTGAGACACCCGCCCTCACCCCTGCCGGCTGCCCCCCCACCATCGGAGCAATTATATCTCCTCACCGTTTGCTACTGCAGTCATCAGCTGCGAGCGCAGGACTTATTTTAGGATCCGCAGCTTCCACCATGTCCCCCTCTCTGCCACCAACTCGGCAACTGCCACGGGGCTCCATGGCCTACAGTCAACCCAGGGAGCTCATTGCGCTGATGTGACTCCTGCCAGCATTCCTAGGTCTACGGTGCCACAGATTGTTATACCTGCACTTAACCCTAGTCTACTGGACTGTCTCCTGCTCAGTACGTCAGCCTGCACAACGATGAGAGCGCGTGTTCTGCTTTACCCTGTTGTCTGGTCCTCCCCACCTACCTGTCCATGCCAATTTCTGATACCGACAGGCATTCCGCCTAGAGTAGGCTCAGCGGGGCGGTATGGGCCGTAAAGACTCCAAACAGCAGCTACTACCATTTGAAAAAGTTACAGGCACCGACCAGGAAAATCCCGGCAACATGGCAGAGGGAGGGCAGCCTGCTATACCAGAGGACTCCACTGCCCAGATGTGCGCTCCCCTACTGGAAATGCGTGCAGGCTTCAGGGCCTTGGACCTCCGCTTTGATGCATTAGATAAAAACATAGCAGATATGGGGGTTAAGATTCAGGCCCATGACAGACGGCTGGATGTGGTAGAGTCCCGCACCTCTGACCTCGATGATGGCCTTGCACAAACGCTCAAAAGGCTAGGGCCTATGCCCAATCCTGGCTGCCCACCTTGATCTATTATAGCACGCCTCATGAACTTCAGAGACCGAGACACAGCCCTGCGCCTGTCAAGCGAACGTGGCAAGCGATATGGCAAGGTTCCAAACTACCACTGTTCCCAGATTTCACTTTCATGGAACAGGAGGCCAGACGGAAATACAACGGAGTGAATGCTGCACTGAGGATTCTCGGACTGAAAAATGGAATGTTGTACCCTGCGAGGCTCAGGGTCGAGGTCAATGGGAGAGCCCGCATCTTTGATACCCCCACTGAGGTGCAAGAATTCTGCTGTGCTTTTAAAGCCAAAGACATTCGCTCTAATACTGAACATAGACTCTCCCCTCCGCAGAGTGGCTCTGACGCTAGCATGGAGATTTTCTCCGGCTTGGGCATGGTTAAATTCCTATTCAAATTTCATTTTGCAATTTTATTCAATGTTGTGGGATATAGTATTTGTATTGTTCAGCTGATTCGCCTATGGCGGCTGCCACGTTCACACTTCCCCTTGGTGTACAACACATAACTGTTCGACATGCTAATAAGCCTTTTGAAGGTTTTGTTTCTGATACCTGAGTTCCAAATGGAGCATTGTTTCTACCTGATGCAATGGGTTTTGCCTCTTAAACTGGGAAGGGAGGCTGGGTGGGGGAGGCGGAATGGGCTGGGGGGTCACTGAAATAATATTGAATACAATAATATAGAATACCCAAAATATCGATGACAAAATATAGAATGCAAAAATATCGAAGTCCTATCTACCAACAGGAAAGTACAAAAATATTGAATCAAAAATATCGTTAAAAAAAAATAGTTAGTCAGAATATCGATTTTTTTAAATGTCTTAAAAGTAATTTAAAATTATTGAATTATTGAATATAATTAACTAAAACATACTTAAAAATACTTAAATAACCTTAAAATTATTCAATAATTAATTTAAGTTAAAAAAATAGGCATACAATTTTATTTTTTAACACACATATGTATATTAAGATGATATTAATGAAAAATAAACAATATTTTTACCATAGGATAGCGGGAGGGTAAAATTTACTATTACCACTCCAGTGAGTGCAACAGTAGGGTAAACGTTGGATAGCGTAGGGGTTAAAATTACTATTCCTACTCCAGAGAGTGCAACAGTAGGGAAAGCGTTGGATAGCGTAGGGGTAAAAATTACTATTCCCACTCCAGAGAGTGCAACAGTAGGGAAAGCGTTGGATAGCGTAGGGGTAAAAATTACTATTCCCACTCCAATGAGTGCAACAGTAGAGAAAGTGTTGGATAGCGAGATTGTAACAATTACTATTCCCACTCCAGTGAGTGCAACAGTAGGGAAAGCATTGGATAGCGGGAGGGTAAAAATTACTATTCCCACTCCAGAGAGTGCAACAGTAGGGAAAGCGTTGGATAGTGTAGGGGTAAAAATTACTATTCCCACTTCAGAGAGTGCAACAGTAGGGAAAGTAAAGATTTTATATTTTAATAAAAATAAATAAATATCAATGCCAATAAAAAATTAATTAAAATAAATTACCAATTTAATAATATGTAATAATTAATCAATTAAAAACACAAATATCAAGTTATTAAAATTAATTACTTATTAATACAAATTAATTACCAATTAACAATTAATTACCAATACATTAAAAATCAATACCAATAAATAAATAAAAACGATTTCCTTAATAACAATTACATTACTTCCCACCCTATTCCCCTATAAACCCACAACCCACTACAGAAAATAAAATTAACATAATTATCAATTAATCAATTAATAAACATGAATTACCAATTAAAAATTTATTAATTACCAACTAAAAATTAATTAACAATTAATTCAAAATGAATACAATAAATAAATTAACATATTCATTAATTATAATTAAATTACTTCCCACCCTATACCCCTATAAACCCACAACCCGCTAGGGAAAATAAATTATTAAAATTAACATAATGATCAATTAATCAATCAATAAAAATTATTTACCAATTAAAATTAATTAATTACCAATTAAAAATGAATTGCCAATTAATTCAAAATGAATACCAATAAATAAATTAACATATTTAATTAAATACAATTAAATTACTTCCCACCCTATTCCCCTATAAAGCCACACCCGCTACGGAAATTAAATTACTAAAATTAACATAATTATGAATTAATCAATTAAGAAAAATGAATTACCAATTGCAAATTATTAATTACCAATTACAAATTAATTAACAAATAATTCAAAATGAATACCAATGAAAAAAATTAACATATTTAATTAATTACAATTAAATTACTTCCCACCCTATCTATAGTAATATAATAAAGAGAGAGCCCAAACCTTTGAGGCGGGTAATCTCAGGAACCACAGCACCAATCACAACACCCAATACAGCATTTGAAAGGGCAGTTGCAGCAGAAGGGCATAGGCTATGCAGACGCCCACCATAAACATTTAAAAGGTAAAAGAACCGTGCTAGCAAAGTAGTCCCTTGTGGGCGTGTCTGCGTTGTGCTGTGGGCGTGAGCTGGGGGCGTGAAAAACGCTGGGGGCGTGTGGTAAGTTCCGCCCTTCATGCCATGTCTCATATCGTGTGCTGTGGGCATGTGCTGTGGGCGTGGGCGTGTGTGGGGCGCGGGATTACGGGGAAAAAAAGCGAGCGTTGTGCCCAGTATTTCATTGTTTTTTCTTCCATGGTTCTGTACATTCCAGCTCAAGGTGTGCTTGCCCCGTGCTCCCAATGACCTGCACCTGCTTTACTGTATGGAGGTCAGGCATGGCGCTCTTCCCAAGGGCCGGAAGGAGTGCAAACCGGGGCCATTGTGCAGAAATGTAATCTCGCCTTAACTTCCGGTGACGCCTGAAGCGCACACTGGAGATTGTCTGTTGCACACAGGCCTCGCGCCACGCACATCCGGACACAAGGCCAGCCTCCACGGAAATAGCAAGAAAGGGACTATCCCTCCCCCGGGAATATGTGATGATATTCCGCAAACCAACATCTCACATACCATCACTCCGCAATTTTTATAATGCGGGTATATTACTCCTCAAAGTCATCATTTCTAAAACTTTTACAACGCATATGACTTTATCACACATGCCATTATAACGCAAATGCATGTGTGGTAAAGTCATATACATTGTAAAAGTACATTATTAAAACAACAAATATATATATATATATATATATATATATTGTCGCTCCAGGTTGTCCACCTCTTGAGTAGCACACGAGCAGCAGCTTTATATATGTGTAGGCGAGGGCTGGACAACCTAGAGCGACAATATATATATATATATATATATATATATATATATATATATATATATATATATATATATATATATACCCTTAAACACTAACACATCTTAACCCTATAAATATACCCTGTACCCCAAAACCCGAACCTATCCCTAAACCCTAAAAATACTCCTGTACCCCAAAACCCAAACCTAGCCCTGAACCCTATAAATACCCCTGTACCTCAAACCCCAAACCTACCCCTGAACCCTAAAAATACCCCTGTACCCCAAAACCCAAACCTAGCCCTGAACCCAAAAAATACCCCTGTACCCCAAAACCCAAACCTACCCCTGAACCCTAAAATACCCCTGTACCTCAAACCCCAAACCTACCCCTGAACCCTGAAAATACCCCTGTACCCCAAAACCCAAACCTAGCCCTGAACCCTAAATATATCCCTGTACCCCAAAACCCAAACCTACCCCTAAACCCTAAAATACCCCTGTACCCCAAAACCCAAACCTAGCCCTGAACCCTAAAAATACCATGTACCCCAAAACCCAAACCTAGCCCTGAACCCTTAAAATGCCCCTGTACCCCAAAAACCCAAACCTACCCCTGAAACCTAAAAATACCCCTGTACCCCAAAACCCATACCTATCCCTAAACCCTAAAACTACCCCTGTACCCCATAACCCAAAACTATATCTTAACCCTTAAAATACCCAAACACCCCAAAACATATACCTCAGTATCCCAAAACATATACCCCTACACCCATACTTACCTTATCCAAACATTAAAAAAACATGCTTTTACCATTCATGCATTTACAACGAATTTTGTTGTAAATGTATGTGTGGTAAAAGCATATAAAATGTAAGGCCATGCGTTATAATGGCATTGCGGAGTCATGGTACTTTCGTAATGAAAGTATGTGGAGTATTGGTATGCAGAAAGAAAGTTGCGGAATAATGGGTGTTTACCCTCCCCCGGTAAGTACATTGGTGGCACGGCGGCCCACATCTCCAGCAACATACTCATATTTTTTCACCACCCATTTGAAAAATGCACAGGTCTCTCTCATTGATGGCCAGCACCGACATACACTTTTAGACACACCTCCCGCCACAAGTTCTAGAACTTTAGAGCTGGGGAGCTACGTTGGAATCTCGGCATCAGCTCAACATCAGCTCAACATCCTGTGATTCCAGGCAAATCGCTTTGTCTCCCCGTGCCTACCACAAATGAATGTGTTCTTCTGTAATCTAAATTGTGCTCACGCCATGTTGTTGAGTTTGCGCTATATAATATTGCAAGGAAAAATAAAGTAGGGAAACTCGAGTTCACACACTACTGAACGCGCACTCTTAAGTGCATCAGCAGTGCACTGTGAATCGGAGCGTTTCACAGGCCTGTCACAGATAAGAAATGCTATCAAAACAAAATCCTACAAAACAATATACTAATTGGCCAGCAGCAATTCATACCTGGACAACGTCGGGACGGGCTGCTAGCTCCCCTATAAACCCACAACCCGCTACAGAATTAAATTACACAAAAGATAAATAACAATAAAAAAAACACTTTAAAAAATGTGATAGTATTAAAAATTCAATATATTTTAATACCTATATTATATACTTCGATATACTTTATATATTTAAAAAAATCAATATTACATTACATTCCTTCAATTCGATATTTTTAACCACTATATTCTGTCCATTCGATATCTTGTCCATTCTATATTTTGACTTCGATATTATGGCTTTTTTATATTTTTTATTCAATATTATGTCTGTTTACCGGGCTGGGTTATTGTTTATTATTATAATGACAGTTCCACAGTTTAAAGCAGTCTGGAGATGCAAATTTGGTCAAATAATGCATTGTAAACTCTCAAGCCTAATTCTTGTATGGCACAACTAGGGTATAACCCCGGCCCCTCGGAACTATCTGTAGTGACATGGAACGTTCGAGGCCTAAACAACACCCGGAAACGTAGGCAGGTTGTCCCTTATTTACTACGTCACAATGTTGATGTAGCCTTTCTGCAAGAAACCCACCTTTCTAAGCCTGATCATTCCCATTTTGCTTCGAGTTGGGGCGCGCACAGGTATTTGGCAAATTACAGCAGTTATGCCAGAGGCATAGCCATTCTTATACACAAAAGAATCCCCTTTCGCTTGCACTCTGAGATACATGACAATGAAGGTAGATACATGTTGGTACTGGGTTCCTTAATGGGACATAAGATAGCGATGGTCTGCATATATGGTCCTAACACTGACTCCCCTGACTTTTTATTTCTTACTGCCTCTTCTGACGAAGCTAGGCCCGGTATCCCTTTTACTAGGAGGGGACTTTAACTTTACATTGGATTCTGTCTTGGATAGCACCTCCACAGCACCGGACCCCATAAACCCGCGCAGGTAAGGCTTTGAATGCGTTGATGGACCAGTTCTCTTTATTAGATGTGAGCCGTTCCTCCACTCCTCAACACACAAACTACACACACTACTCTGATGCGCATAACTCGTGGACGCCGATCGATTATTGGCTGGCTTCCCCAGAGGTATTTAGTTGGTCTAGTTCCATTCGCACGCTGCCACGCACATACTCTATTCACTCCCCAGTTTTGTTGACGCTGAAAATCCCACGCCCGAGGGCTTTGAGAGGCAGTGGCGGTTCCCCAAATGAGCATTAGATGATGAAGTCTTTTTACATGACATACGAGAGGCGATAGAAGAATATTTTTCCTTTATTACTGGCTCAGTTGACTCTGCGGCAATGCTGTGGGAAGGCTTTAAAGCATATTTGAGGGGCGTATGCATATCTAAGCACGCAGGAGTGCTGCGAGATTTGCGGAAAACCCTGGCCCGAATGGAACGGGACCTTAAAACTTTAGACTCCAGACAGCCATTGGCCAAGGTCCCGGAGATTGACAAGCAACGGTTAGAGCTACTTGCGGAATACAGAGACACGGCGGATAGACAAATTCTGTACATGGGGAAATACCACAGTGCATTGAGATACGGTTAGGGTGAACACCCGGGAAGGGTCTTAGCTCAAATGATAAGGCCGCCTTATCAAAATGCGTACATATCTAAATTGCAAACAGAACCTGGGCAGCACATTACAGACCCAACAGATATTCAAGGGGAATTTTTGTCTCATTTTAAAAAACTGCACACCTCTAGATTAGGGCAAGACCGGACTGGACAGGAAGCCTATCTGTCTGAGGTGGCACCTATCTATCTGGAGAAGTACATGCAGGACTTCCTTGCGGAACCTATTTCGGAGTCGGACATAAATGAAGCCAATTCTGCTCTCAAATCCTTTTCGGCCCCTGGCCTTGATGGCTATACAGGAGCCTTTTATAAAACTTTCAAAGACCTGTTGATTTCACAGCTCCCAGAAGTATACGCCGAAGCCCTG
Source organism: Lissotriton vulgaris (assembly GCF_964263255.1). Classification (NCBI taxonomy): domain Eukaryota; kingdom Metazoa; phylum Chordata; class Amphibia; order Caudata; family Salamandridae; genus Lissotriton; species Lissotriton vulgaris. The sequence goes on along the minus strand of NC_141689.1, from coordinate 173,384,253 downwards.
GAGAGGCAAGTTTTACCTCCTACTCTACGTGAAGCAGTCATTATTCTCCTCCCCAAGCCAGGAATAGACCCCCTTAGCTGTGGCTCGTACCACCCGCTATCACTCTTGAATCTGGACTATAAAATATTAGCCAAGGTCCTCGCCATTCGCCTTTCATTATTAATGGAATTCATAGTATCACCGGCTCAGTCAGGTTTCATTCCACACCGCTCTACAGCTTTTAATTTACGCACCTTATTTAACACACTACATAGAATAAATCCAGATGTCCCAGCGGCCGCAATCCTATTAGACACAGAGAAGGCATTCGACTCTGTCGAATGGCCACTTGTCATTTCCATTATGCAACGTATGGGTATGCCGTCCGGATTCATAGCTACAACAGCATTATTATACAGCCAACCCACAGCCCGCCTGAGACTGAAAGGTACATTGTCTGCTCCCTTCACTCTGTCGCGCGGTGCGAGGCAGGGATGTCCACTCTCACCCCTAATTTTTATTTTAGCCATGGACCCACTGATGCAACATCTCCAAGAGAAGCACTTGCAGAGGGGGTTACATTTCACCACAGGCCCACTGTTGGGATCGCTATAAGCAGATGACACAATTCTGTATGTCCGTGACCCACGGGCAAACCTGGACCTTCGTTAAGAGAAATGTTTAGGTTTGGCTCATACTCAGGATTGGGTATAAATTGGAATATGTCTGTAATTTTTCCTCTAACGGTGAGTACAGACCGATGGGACCCGAAGCTCCCACTAGAATGGTGCACGGACTCCGTTAAGTATTTAGGCATCCACATACACTTAAACACTGAACAACTAGTACGGAGGAACTATGGACAGGCTGTCTCTGCCCTAGAGGAACAGATAGATAAATGGCTCAAACTTCCATTATCCTCGTAAATCGTTCATTGCCCTCGTTAAAATGGTAGTTCTGCCTACATTTTTATATTTGTTTCATAAGATTCCGATCCCCTTGCCCAATAGTTTCTTTCGACACTACGCACTAATTTAACACATCTGATATGGGGAAATTTAGGGGCCCATGTTAAGTGGCAAATTTTGACACTGCCTTACGACAGGGGGGAATATGGTGTCCCAGACATGTGTCTATACTACCTGGTGGCCCAATGCAGCTACGCACAGGCGTGGTATCATCCAGATGCAAGAATTCCCTATTTACGCCTGGAATCAGATCTGGTTCGCCCAGAAACACTGGCAGCGATCTTGCCTACCGGTTTCCACAGAGACTCCAAAGATATCCAGTTTCGACTACAAGTTGGGCATGGGACAAACTGAGACGTCTTACTGCACTCCAATTCCCTACTCTTGTTTTAAATTAATTTTAGGACCCTAGTGTAATTTTCCCGATTCATGCCCTTATATAGGTATAAATTACCTGATCCTTATATAGGCATAGAAATCATTACCATATTTAGACTGAGCCTATGCAGCCCAAATACGGCATTGCTACTTCCACTAAGTTCCGAGAATCATCAACGATTTCTTAGAGAAACCCGCCTTCAGCAGCTAGGGACTTACCCTCGCCTGAATACTAATTAACTAGAAAATCATGGAGTTTTCAAAGAACTGAGTCTTTGAGTGACGTTATTAAGTCCAATTATACGTCAAACTCGGCACCTACAAAGTCTAAATATGCCTGCTTTTGCTCCAGACAAACACATGGTGGTTTGGAGCAGATCGACTAACTACTTGCCCGACGCCCTGCAGCAGCAAGTGCCGAAGGAAGCCGACCCTCCAGCTGACGCACTGAGTGACGCTGTCTTTTCTCCTGCCGAGAAATCCAGCTCCAGTGTTTCCAGGCTACCCTTGCGGGTTGCTGGGAAATCGAGTCCTTGGAGAGAGATGCAAGACCTCCTTCATTCTAAAACCAAGGTACGGAGCCGATTAGACCCCTAGAGAATTCTTGGATAGATCATTGAGAAATACTAAACTTAAGATACTCCTCACCTACTTCTTCACTTGTACTAGACTTAGGTTAGGTACACCGGGGTAAGCGTATTTTAGAAGCACCAGTTGAGTACTTTTAGTTATTATTTTATCACTGTATGTATTTTATATGGTTTAGGTAATTTATGGATTAGAAACCATATCATGCTTTTACAGTACTACTTTATGATACTTTTCGTATTATATGCCCTGTATTTTATAACCAGTATTACGATTGTAGCAGTACATTTCTTATGCTTGAGAAAGAAGACTGTTCAATAAATACCTTTTATTGAAAACGCCCGTCTCTCTATTTTTTCAGCACCTCTGGTTAAACGAAGCATGCACGATTGACTGAGTAAAATAGCTATCTATTGTTTCCGCGACTCTAGGGATTGATTTCTTATTCTTGGGAAACAAAGTTGTCATGTTTATGCGGTTGTCAGGAACTAATCCCTTCTTGTGATTTAGAGAAAGTTTCTAGTGAACTCTGAGCTAGCTGGCACTATGGTTCATTTGGGATCCCCAGCGCCAAGATGCTCCCTCCGGAGCGAACGTTGCGCTCTAGAAATACCCCACAAATATCACAAATATCACAAATATCACTCACAATTAAGTTTAATATATACGATAGAGACCTAGTCGACCTCAGTACTACGTCTAAACTATAGTATATGTTATTCCAAAGCGCAGAGCCTATTGGGAATATAGGAACTACACTACACTCCTCTGTGCTACCTCTCCCGAATGCCAGGTTGCTTCCAATCACGGGTGAAAAAATTGTGCAGCGTACATGTACTAGATTTAATGTGGCTAAATTAGGGGATCTGTTCCCGAAGGGCCACATTTTTGATGGTGATGACGCATCCCAATTCCCCGAAGCCACATTCATGGATACTTTGTTTTACAAGACTACGTTCTGCACTGCGTTCCATAGCCCCTGGTTTCCCCCTCGAACACCATTCATTTCCACCACTTACTGTGGTAATAGAAAGCGAGTGTGGCGTACACTTGATCTCCAAACTTTATAAAACTTGTGCTGCCCTTATACCTGTTGATGACAACAGAGTACGCAACGCATGGGAGAAGGACTTAGGCAACCCAATCACAGATGAGCAGTGGTCTTTCTGCTGTTCGATTACACACAATATTTCATTAAACAGCCGTTATAGATTATTACATTTTAAATTTTTACGCAGAACATATATAACCCCATCCAGAATACACAGAATAGATCCATCCAGACCTCATTACTGTCCTAAGTGCGAGGCCCGAATGCATACTTCGCCCATATGGCGTGGACATGCCCACGCCTACACGTGTTCTGGGAGAAAGTACACACCACTTTGAGTAGCATGGTACAGGTCATGATAGTGCCCCTACCAGAAATAGCTCTTCTTGGATACGTTGCTCAGTTCCCTCCCAAGATCAGGAAGTTTGTCGCCATTGGACTGGGGTGGGAAGGCCTCGCCTTCAATTAAAGGCTGAATGAACAGTTTAGCGTCATGTTCTATGAAGAGTGAGCTATAGGTGAGCACGACGCCCCCACCTCCAGACCTAGAGACATATGGGGTCCCTTTAGAGCATATTTAGCTATGCAGCAGGACGACTCGGCCTCTCCACGTGCCCTGAGTATACCATCAACGGGGGTGGGATGAGACGTGCAGGATTTATATACTTAGACCTACTGTTAAACAAAGACACACTCTATCTGACTGCTGGACTAAACAGGTAAGACTAGACCATGAAAACAGGAATAAACCAGAATATTAGGAGGTAATCTACACTGCAGTGACAATGGGGTCGGATGGGATCGAGATTGTATTGATTTCCCTCATCGGATACCTGTTGTTGTTTAAATGTACCATCTTGCTTAAACGCCTAGACTGCATACCCATGGCTGTCTTGCGGTAAAATACCTTTGTATCCATCATTACATGACTTTATTCTCTGTGAAAACTGCTAAATAAAGTTATACATTTTTTTTTTTAAATTCCCTGTACGCAGGACAGGAACTTTGTGAGGGACAGATAAAAGAGGAAATACTGTTCAAGCATTTGGGGGGTTGGCTTTATATTGACGCACAGAAGAGACATTTATGTACCCTTCCTAAGCTATCTCATCGAGTCAAATAGTTTGTTGAAAGGACGCACTCTGCAGAAAACATGCCTACTTGAACACAGTGCTCCAAATAAACCTTCATTCTGCACCCCTCAAATATGCTTTAAACCCACACTATATCGACTTTGAATGCAACTCTCTCCATTTAGTAACCACCCCGCAAGACAACAGAATTAATTTCATTTTTTTAGTTTATCACTGCAAGGACAACACTTGAAAAATTATGCATTATATTCTGGAATCTTTGAAACTGCCTGCTTCTTGAAATGGCTGCTGCTGAAAGCAAACTCAGGATAAATGCCTATTTAAGACTCTTTTATGCTGCTCTTCCATCAGTGCTCTCACCCCACCCACTCCATTCATGAGGTTGTGAAGAGCTTCACTTTCATTGTCCACATAGAAAGCGACAGTTACCTCTTTTAACGTGAGCACCAGGCAGTGAGCTCGGTGTGCGGTGCTTTAACATGTGGGTCCATTGGACTATAAACCCACTTTTAAATGAAACGGTGCTGGTCAGTGATAACTAACATTCTCAACAACAGAAAAACACAGAAAGTAGCAGCAGGCAAGTAGGCAATTCACATGCATGGTAGGCAATTCAGATGTGTGGCGATAGTGAAAGCATTAGCATACGCTCTTTTGTTCTGTCCTGTCCACGGAATATTCTATCCAGAACAGTGCATCCCACCGCCACCCATTTTATTGTACAGCCCCCTCTCAGCCCCACTGTGAAAGATCAATGGATAAGATAACCACTTGCAGACACACCTTGGCTCTGATGAATTCCAAAGCAGCTCACGCTGGGTGACAAGTGCTCCCCTGATTAATTCCCTGCAGTGCTCGTTAAAGATTGAGGGGTGAAAGGAGCGCTGCCTATGTAGAAGTCAGGTCATGCGTACCGGTGCTCTCTTTGTTTTAGGAGAAAGTGCTGGTGCTCAAGGGGTGAAAATGAAAAAGTGCCGGTACGCAGTACCGTTGAGTACCGGCCCATTGAAAGCACTGGTTCACATGTGTAGTGCGCACCAGGCCCACCTCAAAGGCAGTGCGCCACCTTAACGCATGGGCACCATGGAAAGTTGCCCAGGGGCCCCTTGAGCATAAGGGCCCCATGCAGACCAGAATTTAACAAAAATTTTCCGTAAATCATTTTTATTCCTGTGTGTGGTTGTGTAGGCGGTACCCAGTGCACACCTTTGCCTGAGCTGATAATGCTGTAAGATGGCCCTGTTCGAGGTTGTCTCTCTTCACTGATGAAATCCTACAGCCAGCAGGGAGGGGCGATTTACTGTCTCTTTCTAGTTCGTGGCACTCATTTTGAAACAGTGATGTGGTTTTGTATTAGAAAGAGGCTTCTAGAGTTCTGAATCTTGTAGTTCACCTCATTCACTGTGCTTGTGGGCTATTGTAAAACCATTCTGAATAAAATTGCTTATGTTTTTCGATTTTTTTATTGCTTGAAATAAACATTCATTGGGAGGGAGGGGGGCAAGCCAAACCGAGACCAATTTTGTGTGTGTAAAAGGCCGCTTTATTGAAACAGGTGCATATCACAATTTATTAACACTGGCAACAACCTTACAAAACTAAACCCTCACTATACATACATTTACCTAACCCCTTGTTTCCTCCCACCCCTACGATCCCCACATCATATTCCCCACCCTGCCAAATACAAAATAACATTACATAACAATCATATTATACAATCTTACACCATATAGCATTTACAAATCCTAACCTCCAATGACCCAAATCCCTATCTGCCTTTGTGCAACTGTAACTAACAAATCTCTCATCTAAACTTAGCCTACCTGATTACCCTTTCCCTGCCCCTGCTCACAAACTACCAACACTTAACTAAAAACTACAGCCAATCTTGGCTAACTTTCAACTACCCGGCCAGCACCAGTTCCAAGCGACAAATATACAACAAATCAAAACCCTTATGTACCTGTTCCAACAACCGCCTATGGTAAACCCTAACAGGGATAAAACCCTCCCCAAGAAACCCGGAATAAAGGGGGAGGGTGGGCGGGGACAAAAAACTTACACTGCGCAGCGCTCCCAGCTACCAGGTCACCAAAGCTAAAATGGTGGCTGGGAAAGCTCGAAAAAAACGCATATACCCTTGGGCTATCTATTTGATATTGGACTACAATTGGGCTAGTCCCAATGTAGCCCAAGACCCCGTAAAATGTCCGCTACTCGGGCAGCCCCTCCCCCCCAATCTTCCCGGGGGCAGACTTTGCGGTGCACAGCTGCCCCCCAAACCGCCCTTGGGAGGGAGGGGGGCAAGCCAAAACGAGACCAATTTTGTGTGTGTAAAAGGCTGCTTTATTGAAACAGGTGCATACCACAATTTATTAACACTGGCAACAGCCTTACAAAACTAAAACCTCGCTATACATAAATTTACCTAACCTCTTGTTCCCCCCGCCTCCTATGATCCCCACATCAAATCCCCCATCCTGCCAAATACAAAATAACATTACATAACAATCATATTACATAATCTTACACCATATAGCATTTAAAAATCCTAACCTCCAATTACCCAAACCCCTACCTGCCTTTGTGCAACTGTAACTAACACACCTCTAATCTAAACTTAGCCTACCTGGTTACCCTTTCCCTGCTCACAAACTACCAACACTTAACTGAAAACTACAGCCAATCTTGGCCAACTTTCAACCACCCCGCCACCCAGGAAAAGGCAGGAGAGTCGGCGGAAAAGCCGCCTCCCCATTTTCCAGCACCTCCTGCCTCCTAGGACCAACCCATTAGCGTCTTACACATTCAACCACCTGGCCAAAACTTCCCTGATTTCTAGTAAGCACAAATCCATGCCCAGCCTGGATAAATGGACACCATCTCCTCTGAAAAATTCGAGAGTATCTTACTTGATGTCCCTGTGATTGATCCTAGCAAACCCCAAGTGCTGACAAAAACGCACCATTTCCATGTTGCGCTTTCTCACCTTAGCCACCGCTCCCAGATTAACTGCTCCTCTCCAAACCCTACAGGGAACAAATTCTGTCCATACTACAACACAACCGGACCACTGTTGCTTTATAAAAGCCAACTCACACTTCAAGTGTCTCATTAGGGCCAAACCAGTTTCCTTCACCATGTCATTCTGCCCGAGATGAATGACCAGAACGTCAGGGCACCTACCAGTCACCAAAACCCCATTTAAGACCTGTAGCAACTCCCTCCATCACATACCCCCATTTCCCCTCCAATAAACACATCATTATTAAACCAAGGTTTTCCCCAAAATAACTGGCGTGGACTTGGACCTGTGCCCACTTCACAAAGGAATGTCCCACAATCCATAGAGACATCTCCCTGGCGAGGGGACCCATAACCGAACATGAAACGAGAAAAATGAATGAACAATGGGAAAAGAAAATACCCGCGCTACAACCCCCCGGATGTGCTGCACACATACCACTGGTAGCAACCAGAGGACCATCTACCCAACTTCATTATGTCCCCTCGCCCCAACCCGGTTGCTCACTTCTGAGGCTGCCCCAACCCTGAATGAATGCGTCCCAAAAACCTTCCCCTCAATCCCCAGATCAGCCAGTGCTTTCCTCCACACCGCTAAAAGCCAAATGCAAATCCTGTCTCGGAAAAGGGACACCTCACTTCATAACAGAGTCTGCCCAAATTTTGACCTCAACAATTCTGAGACCCGAAATGCCCTGAAAAACATCCACACCATCAGAGCTGAAAAAAGACATACCTCATAGTTGTCCGTGCATACCCCTGGCAAGATCTGAATAACCTTCCCTACCATATCCCAAGATAAGGGGTTCCTAACCCTGCTTGCACGGCCAAATTCCCGAGCCCAACCTTCCAGCATCTGCGTCTTGATTTCCCTTTGCGGATGGCGCATAACCCCACAACAATTTTCCCAAAAATGCAATCCCTGCCAGTTTGCCCACAATTGTAACCTTAAAAAAACTTTTCTCGCTCACATCTAGGATGAACTGAATTACATCCTCCCTTCAGAGAGCTGATGAATCCTGCTGCTTCGCGCCTGACCTCAAGAAATCCTCCCATGCCGTTCTGTGTGCTGTCTTAGTGGATTGCACCAGCGATCTTAAAACCAGATGCAGCATCCTGTGTTGCCTGCGTACTACAAATGCTGCGGCAGGCTGGTCGGGGTACTGTCCGCGTACTTGGCTAGACCACGGAATCTCCCCCACTGCGAATGAGACAAAAGCATCAGCTATGTCATTATCCACACCTGGAGCAGATTGTGTGAAGGTTAGTGATACCTTTCACTACCTGTGCACACAGGTAGTGAAAGGTATCACTAACCTTCACACAATCTGCTCCATATTACTAAGACACGATTAGGCATCGTGTAACAACCTGTTGCGCTACCACTAACAATTTACAGCAAAAATATATATCTTCGAATAAAAGTGAGTGCACAGGGTCCAAAAACTTTATTCATTATCCACACCTGGCACATGCACTGCTCAAAAGGCAATATTGTGTTGTAAGCAGCCCAACACAAACACTCTCAACAGTTTCAGAACCTGTTCATCCCTGACCATCTGTCGATTCACGACTTCCACCACTGCCATGTTGTTAATGTGAAACGTCACCCTTCTTTGTGCCAGCTGTTCTCCCCATTGCAAACCGCTACCACCTAAGGGAACAATTCCAAGAAGGCTATGCTCCTACCCCCCCTTCCCCCACCCACTCTGCTGGCCAATGCTCCGCTCACCACTTCCCTTGCCAGTAAATTCCCAAACCCTTGCTCCCCGCAGCATCAGAAACAATTTAGATATCCCAAACCAAGTCTAAGGGGATGCCATTTAAGTCCTGTAAGAAAAACGGACACATTCGCAAGTCCTCTCTCACACCTGCAGACAGCCGCACGTGATGATGAGGAGGCCTCTGTCCACCTTTCTCGTACCCTCTACAAGCAAAGTACAGGTGGCCCAACAGCACCTGGATCTGCTTGACCGTAACCTTGTGTTTTGACAACATTATCACCAGCAGCCCCAACATTTGCTGCTTTTTGTCCTCCGGATGTTATGCCTCCATCACTTGAGAGTCTAACTCAATGCCCAAAAAGGACAGACCGTGCAGGGTCTTTTCCGGTGCCAACGGCACCCCAAATTCCCTCATGATCTCATTGAAACTGTCCAACGCACTTTGGCAGTCCGTGGAGTCTGATGTGCCCACAAAGAAAAAGTCATCCATGTAGTGTGTTACACCATGGTGACACGTACGTTCCGGTACGAACCGTTGAAGGAACGTGCTGAAGCATTCAAAAAGTGCTCAAGACATAGAACAACACATCGGTAATGATGTGTCCACGTACCATTTACCATTGAAATGGATACCCAGAGAATCCCCATCATCCGGATGGACTAGAAGCAACCGGAAAGCTGAAGGTATGTCGCACTTTGCCATCATCGCCGTTGCACCCACGGTCACAACCAGTGACATGGCCATGTCGACTAATGAGTAGGACACAGTGGCCTCCCGTTTGTTGATGAAATCATTCACAAGCCCCCTTCTGGCCACAACAAATGTTGTATCAGGTGAAACTGCCCTTGCTCCTTCTTCGGCACCACTCCTATGGGTGACACAATCAAATTCCTAAGAGGCCAATTCTCAAATGGGCCCACCATGCGGCCTTCCCGCACCTCCTCCAATTTCTCCTGCACTTGCACTATGTCCGGGTTCTCCTTTGCCGATTTTAAATTGTCTGCCCGCCTTCTTGTCCTAGATCCATCATACCCCAGTCAAAACCCTTCTTGAAACCCCACCCGCAACCGTTCCGCAGCCTCCACGTTACTATAACTCCGGAGGGCTGCTATCAAGTTTTCGGTCATAACCAGAGTACGAGCCTTTGGGACCAGGCCCCTTAGCCCCTCGTCCGCCTGCAAGAGGCTGCTGCTGCTGTCCCCCCGACTGGATCCCACCCTGACTGCCACTGCTGGTTCCCCTGCTGCTGTCCCTGCCCTCCCCCAAAACAATTGATCAGCGCATGTCTGCCTCCGCAACACGATTTGTCATGTCTAAACCTACAGTACTCCTGCGTGCACAATCCTTTATTAAAATCCCAAAAGGCCCCTTTTGTCTGCACCTGTCTCTTGCTGAACGACCCACCCCTCCCCGGGTGGGCTGTCCCTGAAAGGGCCGGTACACTAGCGGGAGACCACTGACTTTCTTCATAGCGAATAAAGGTCGCTCTAATGGACATTCCAGTGCCGAGAGAAGGTGCCGATTGTTGAGGATTATCTGGCAATATTTATTAGTTTGTGGGCCAAATGTTGTCACACACAAGTTTCTCAAGAGGTTTCCTAATAGTTTTCATTAGTAGGTCTTCTCCTGGTGTGTACCAGGCCTGCTTAGTAGCATGTTTCAGCATTTTGGTGGATAGCCTCTTTCTTTAAGTTAATCACACAATACAGCTGCGTGTATCATGAAATCTTTTTTATGCGCAATTGCGTCATATGCGTAATAGTTGGCCATAGGAGAGGTTGTCCCTTAGACTCCTTGGATGGGAACTTCGGTAATGTAGGATCGTGTTTCGATCGGTAGGTTTGCGATGAAGTGTGGTCATTAGTTTTTGTTCATAAGAAATTACCTCCACATCCAGAAAAATTATGCTTGTCTTACTTTTGTTGACACTCAATTTTATGTCTTGATGACGATTATTCAGGCATACATAGAAAAATTGAACTTGTTCCTCTGTGCCATTCCAGAGGCACCAAACATCATCTATGTATCTATACCACTATTGGAGGTGTCCTTCAAATGGCTTGTTATTAAAAAATAAACTTGTCCTCAAGCAGGCCATAAAAAGGACTGCCATTTCTGTGGCGAAGGGACAGCCCATCGCAGTCCCTTTCATCTGCATAAAAAAATGCGTCATCAAATTTGAAATAATTTCTCTTAAGAGCAATTTCTGCTAGCTTCAATATGTATTCTGTGGGTACTCTAAGTGGCCTGTTCCTGGTTTCTAAGTAGTGCTTCACAGTCTGCAACAGGTAAACCGCCTTGAAACGGCCGTCAGGAAAGGACATTTTAATCCCTACAGCGGTGCTTGGCAGGCATTGCCACTATTGTAGAGAATACAAGTCCCTCCGAAGGACCGATGGGCTCCTTGAGCCTGTAGGAACTGACCACCAGCCATCCGCCCGCCATCATAATGTAGCGGGCAGTACCGCCACTGAAGGGCTGTTGGTGGCGGCCCAAACGTCATTGTAATCAAGCCTCATGTTATTGATAGATTGTCAATCTGGGTAAAGGTAATGAGTCAAGTCAAGTCAAGTCTGAAATTTGTATAGCGCGCTACTCACCCAGAGGGTCTCAAGGCGCTTACGGGAGAGGGGTTCGCTACTGATCGAACAGCCAGGTCTTGAGTTGCTTTCTGAAGGAGAGGTGGTTCTGTGTAAGACGGAGGTGGGAGGGGAGGGAGTTCCAGGTCTTGGCCGCCAAGGAGGAGAAGGATCTTCCTCCCATGGTGGCTCTTCGGATGCGTGGAATCGCGGCGAGGGCTTGGTTGGATGATCGTAGTTGGCGGGTGGGGGGGTAAAAGGTCAGGCGAGTGTTGAGGTATCTGGGTCCTAGGTCGTGGAGGGCCTTGTGTGCGTGGGTGAGGAGACGGAACGTGATTCTCTTGTTGACGGGGAGCCAGTGCAGGTCTCTCAGGTGGCCGGATATGTGGTTGTGGCGGGGTATGTCTAGGATGAGTCTAGTGGAGGCGTTCTGAATGCGTTGAAGTCTTTTCTGTAATTTGGCTGTGGTTCCTGCGTAGAGGGTGTTTCCGTAGTCCAGTCGGCTGGTGAAAAGTGCTTGGGTGATCGTCTTCCTTGTTTCGGTGGGGATCCATCTTTCGGAGCATGCGTAGGATGTTAAAACATGATGATGAGACGGCGTTGACTTGTCTGGTCATCGAGAGGGAGGAGTCTAGGATGAATCCCAAGTTGCGAGCATGGTCCGTTGGTTTGGGTGCGCTGCCTAGGGCCGGGGGCCACCATGAGTCGTCCCAGACAGAGGGCGATGATCCTAGGATGAGGACTTCCGTCTTGTCTGAATTCAGTTTTAGACGGCTGTTCTTCATCCACTCGGCCTCGTCTTTCATCCCTTCGTGTAGGTTGGTTTTGGCGGTGGTTGGGTCCTTGGTGAGGGAGAGGATCAGCTAGGTGTCGTCTGCATAGGAGATGATGTTGAGGTTGTGTTGGCGTGCGATGGATGTGAGGGGACTCATGTAGACGTTGAAGAGGGTGGGGCTGAGCGATGATCCTTGTGGTACGCCGCATATGACTTCGGTGGCCTCTGATCTGAAAGGGGGAGGCGGACTCTCTGGGTTCTTCCAGTGAGGAACGAGATGATCCAATCCAAGGCATTATCTTGTATCCCGACGTTCTTGAGGCGTTGTACAAGGGTGCAGTGGCAAACTGTGTTGAACGCTGCGGAGAGGTCCAGGAGGATGAGGGCCACTGTTTCCCCGTTGTCAAGCAGTGCCCGGATGTCGTCTGTGGCTGCAATGAGGGCGGTCTCGGTGCTGTGGTTGGCTCAGAAACCGGACTGTGAGGGGTCGAGGGAATTGGTAGATTCAAGGAAGGCGGCGAGCTGACTGTTGACGGTCTTCTCTATGACTTTGGCGGGGAATGGGAGGAGCGAGATGGGGCGGCAGTTCTTAAGCTCGGTGGGGTCTGCTGTAGGTTTCTTCATGAGGGCACTGAGTTTGGCATGTTTCCAGCTTTCCGGAAAGGTAGCGGTGTTGAAGGAGCAGTTGATGTTGTCCCGGAGTTGGGGGGCGATAATGGAGTCGGCCTTGTTGAAGATGTGATGAGGGCATGGGTCGGTTGGCGATCCGGAGTGGATGGAGTTCATCGTGCGGATGGTGTCTTCGGTGCTGATCAGGGTCCAGGCGCGGAGGGTGGTGGTGGGGGACTTCGGTTCTGTGGTTGGGGGAGTGGTCAAGTCGCCGAAGCTGTTATGTATGTCAGCGATCTTGCTGTGGAAGAATGAGGCTAGAGAGTCGCAGAGGTCTTGAGAGGGAGTGATGTCGTTGTTGCTGGCGCTGGGATTGGTGAGCTCTTTGACAATGCTGAAGAGTTCCTTGCTGTTTTGGGCGTTGTTGTTTAGTCGATCCTTGAATGCTGATTTTTTGGTGGTTCGGATCAGCTGGTGGTGTTTGCGGGTGGCGTTCTTGAGGGCGGTCATGTTGTCTGTGGTTGGGTTTCTTCGCCAGGCTTTCTCAAAGGTGCGGCAGTTCTTTTTGGAGTTCTGGAGGTCGTCGATGAACCAAGAGGCTTTTTTGCTTCCTGGCTTGTTGGGAGGGTTTTTCAAGGGTGCTAGTTCGTCAATGCAGTGGGTGATCAATTGTGCGAGATTGATGGCTGCTTGATTCGGGTCCGTTGGTCTGGCGGGAGGGGTTTGGTTCAGAGATGTGGTGAGCTGGTCGGTGGTAATTTTGTTCTAGCTTCTACGAGGAACTTGTTGCGGGTGGTGGTGGTTCGTGGTCTTTCTGAAGCTGAAGTGGACGCAGCTGTGGTCTGTCCAGTGGAGTCCTGTGGCGTGATTGAAGGAGATGTGCTTGCTGGAAGAGAAGATTGGGTCAAGTGTGTGTCTGGCATAGTGGGTGGGGGTGTTTACTAGTTGTTTGAGTCCGAGATTGGCGAGGTTGTCCAGCAGGGTGGAGGTGTTGTTGTCGTTGTTATTCTCCAGGTGGAAGTTGAGGTCCCCAAGGACAATATAGTCATCGGAGGGGAGGGCGTGTGGGCTGACGAAGTCAGCGATGTCTTTGCTGAATTGTATGCGGGGTCCCGGGGGTCTATAAATGAGGGTGCCTCTGAGTGTGGTCTTGGGGTCGGTGTGTATCTGGAAGTGAAGGTGTTCTGCGGCTGTGAGGGTGTCGTCGGAGCTGGTAGTGATGCGGATGGTGTTCTTGTGAACGATGGCGATGCCTCCTCCTGTTTTGTTGATGCGGTCTCTTCGGATGATCTTGTATCCATCCGGGATGGCTATGGCGATGTCGGGCGCTGATGAGGCGTGCATCCAGGTTTCCGTGACAAAGGCGACGTCCGGAGTTGTGGTGTCGAGTAGGTTCCATAGTTCAATGGCGTGTTTGTGGATCGAGCGAGTGTTGAGAAGGATGCACTTCAGGTGGTTGTTGTTTGAGCTCTGTTTGGCATTATTGGTTGTAGTGTGGGTCCTGATGCAGCAGAACGTGCAGAATTGGCAGGTGAAGGGTCCATGGGTACGTCCTGGGGCGGCTCGATGGCAGTCGGGGAGTCGGCCGGTATTGAGTGCAGTGAGGGTGGCGGCGTCGTATGTTAGGCGGGAAGGGTAGTTTTTGCGGGGGCCAGGGGGTCTGGCGCTTGGCGCAGTCCAGGCGCGGACGGGCGTAGACGGGCATACCTTTGGCGCGCCTTTGGCACGCATGGGGCGCGTCCGCTGCGCGTGAACACTGCGCGTTTGCCACTCTGCCATAAGTGGAGAGTGGAGGGGGGCGGGGCGAGGGAGGAGCCGCTGGGAGGCGGGAGCGGGGTGGTGAGTGGGGAGGGGATCGGTTCGGGGATGCTGGAGGGAGCGGGGGTGGGGCCGCGGGGGGGGCAGCGGCAGGGAACGGGGAGGAGAGACGGGCTAAGGGCACAACAACACAACAATGATACAGGCACAACAATGATGCAGGCACAAGGGGGTCGCTGGCACAAACCAAAACTAATGCGATAAATTAAGCCACAGAATGCAGGAGATACAATACCAGGCGCGGGGGCAGAGTGGCACAGAATGCAGGGGATACGATACCAGGCAGCAGAATGACACAGAATGCAGGAGATCCAGGCACAATGCGACAGGGCACACCAAGGAGGGCCGCAGGCGAGTGGGGCGACCGGTTCTGACCAGAAGGAGTGACCGGTTGCTAGGACTCTAAAAGTCAAGCTTATGTGGCTTAAGGAAAGTGTTACTAGATAGACTTTGTGCCTTGATTGTTGGTATCATTTATGGTTTAGTTTTGAATTTACTTTGTTTTTTGAACATTTGTATCATGTATGATTTATTTTTTACCCTTCTGTCACTTCGCTTTTTCCCTCATATATTATTCTTGTTCTGGCCCTACTGTATTCTTTTGTTGTAATGCCATTTTACTGTAGAATGTCACCAATGCCACATATTATCTAGGCCGCTGGAACATTACCTACGTCATGGGTGGCTTTTTACATCAACAGCATGTTGGTTTTTTTTAATATTAGCAGTTGTCTGGTTGGGAGCTGCAAGTTCGGGTTGGTGGTCTGCGTATGCAACTCCAATTACACATATGTTGGAAATGCTTAAACTATTGTGGTATTTAAATACTTAACATATTATTAAAGGAGACATTCAGTGTAGAGAAAAACTACACTTCCCTTTCCCCAGTCCTGCAACTCCAATATTAACGATATATGTTTTCAAGAATGTTCTGTTGTTTGGGTTTCCAGAACTATTGTGACATCATTCACAGGATGTCCCTTTAAATCACAATATAAACCGATTGGGAAAAAACTAATTATACATTCAAACTGAATCATAGAAAAACCCTTTTTCACATTCTACACAGAGAAAAACAATCTATATCTGTACTTTATGTGCATTTTGTTGATATATGCATTGCTAGAACAAAATGTCACTATGCATGGGGCAGTGTCCTGGTGCGTCTGCAATTCCAACTGGTTAATAGATCACAGAATCTGTTCTGACAAGACAGCGAGGCAAGCAACCCTGAACGGAAAAACTGTACAAAATGAATATGAATATGAAATGAGCCTAGGATAAAAGGGACATCAATTTCCTGACATATATAGACTCTAATGAAAGCAAGGGATTTGGCAAATGTCTCCCTTTAAGGCGATCAACCACCAAACATTATGCGCACATCAATATTCAAAGAGCATCCTCTTATGATGCAGGTGTCGCTTCATATTTCAGCTGTTCCTGGAGGTACATAAGGACATCAGCTTTGTAGTGTAGAAGAACGCTATGGTAAATACTATTGTAGGATTTGAGCTACCCACCGTATTTTCAACTTTATGGACACATAATAAGATTTCTAGTGTAGAATATAAAAAGAGTTATTCCTTGTATGGCATGTAGGAGCACAAAGTATGATGCATAAAGCTTTGTGCATGCCCAAGTCTAAAGCATACAATATGCAAGCCCAATTCTGGAATGATTGACACTTACATTAATGACCATGTGCACAGGCATCTGCCAGAACCGCAAGATGTCGGCCATCAGCGGCTCTACGGGCAGTGTATTGGTGAAAGACAGAGCTGTTGTTTGAAGCTGCTGGTCTACTTTCCACAGTGCAGGTGGCACCGTGCAAGTGCAGGTGGATGCAGAGAGTGATTGCACCTGCCAGAAGAGAGATGTCTGGTAGAAATGTGGGAGCACACATTTTGCTCTTTCATTTGTGGGGATGCACTTTGATCATGGGCAGTCCACACCTACATATAATCCTTTATTGTATTAACTTAGGACACTAGAACGTGAACAGTAATAACATGAAAGATTACATGATAGGGGTAAATTAATGTAAACATGAAGAAAATAACATTCTAAGTACGTGTGCTTAGCTGAAAACATTAACATGCAGAATTCGTATATGTCACTGCAACAGCGGCCGCCAACCCCGCCGACCCGAGGCCTCCGGCAAAAGAAGATCCAGCCAGCCGGCCTCACTAAGCAAACGTACTGCCTCCCTCCAACACGCGGTAAACTTCACAGGCCATCGTCAACAACGCGCTAAACCCCTTGTTAAAGCTATTAGCCTACAAACTAATACTAGGCCCTGACAAAAAAAATAAACTGCGCAGCGCTCCCAGCCACCAGGTCACCAAACCTAAAATGGTGGCTGTGAAAGCGAGAAAAAAAACCTTATACCCTTGGGCTATCTATTTGATATTGGGCTACAATTGGGCTAGTCCCAATGTAGCCCAAGTACCAGTAAAATGGCCGCTACCCTGCTAGCCCCTCCCACTCACAATCTGCCCGGGGGCAGTCCTCGCGATGCTTGGCTGCCCCCCAAAACCCCCTACTGTGAGTTAGAACATATTTGTTCCTGTTGGGGATAGAAAATGATGCATTTTTGGGTGTTGTAGTTGCTTCTTTTGATTTAAAATGTATCCAGCTGAAAGATTTGTTAATTCTGTCATCTCGTTCAGCCCGTATGGGCACTGTGGAATTTTAGGATGAGTTATGCCTCTTTTTTTAATAATTGTGTTTCTGTGTTTCCTCCTCTGGGTGACTGTTTAATGGCTGCAAGCACTGTCCAGGTGAATTATTTTTCTGTGTGATTTTTCTCCAGGAAATGGGACACCATTGGGTCTGTAAAAACTTGTTTTTACATTCTAGATCTGTGTTGCACAATTCTTTGATTCACTTGTTGGGTTCTTTTCCCAATATATAGTTTAGGACAGGGACATCTGATGGCAACTTTTTTTGGCTTTGTTTGGAATCTGTGATTCTTCAAAGTCATAGATCATTGGAATGATTGATTGGCTAATGAGTTCTCTCCCCTCCATGCTCTCATGCTGATAAAAAGAGTCATCGACTTGGAGGTTCTAAAACATGGAACCCGGCTCTATCAGGTCAATGGGACTCCCGTTCAACCTTATAGAGGGTTATTCTCAGGGCGCGCTCTGACTGTGGCCATCTTTGTGAGAAGTCACTGCACTTTGTGACAACCACTTTGCCCATGTCCATAATACAGTGCCGGTGCAAAGGCAAACTGTTTCCCTAATTTGCATGGGGTATCACCCCCATGCAAATGAATGAACCATTGTTCGGGATAGTGCTGTTGCTTTGTGGTTAAAAAAAAAACAAGGGAACCCACAAGGTAATTCAGGACCTTGGGTATCAATTCACATACAAAAACAGTGGTCCATAACTAATCAAATCTCAGGTGTGATAAATATAGACTGAAATCAGAGCTATGTTGCACATGTCCAGCCGGATAGTAATATAATAATGAGAAAAATTAGGGCAACCGTGGTTGCAAATATCAATCTAGTGGGACACAATCCTGTATCCTTTCTAGGACATGACAAGTACAAAACAAACACATAGACATTTCAGGCAAGTCAAGTGAAACTTGTTACATTGCAAGTTTTGTCAAGCTTTTTCCGAGACAGTAAGTGCACTCGCTTTACACAATGGAATAATGCTCATAACTGTCAAACAAGAGTCGACGACGTTTCGATCCTTTCAACACAATATTAGAATCATCGTCAGGACATTATTGGGTGCATGCCTGATACCATTTAAGAAATTGCCTGTGGAAGAGGGAGAAGGGTTGGGAGAAGGAGTGGCTAGAATTAGAAACCCTAATGGTGAAATCTAAAAACCAAAACAACAAGTCGGAAGGAGTCGTACAATAGGAAGCTCGGAGCAGAAAGAAGGCAGGAATAGAAAAGCTTGTCACGGAAGACTAAATCAGTTTCCAGTAAAATACAAGACGTTCACATCCTGGGGGGAGTGCAAAGACCAGCAAATCCATGAGAACTTCAACCCCTTAGTGTTAAGATGGAACAAGCAGAATTTAATGAATGGAAGCTCTATAAAATGGATAGCACTCAAGATCAGAGGCTATAAAAGAACAACATAGGCTGTTAAGGCAACAGCCCTTGTGGAAAAAAAATTGTTCTTACAAGAGGATACACCCTGGAATTTAACGCAGGACCCCCATACGACTTTCCAAACTGAATATAGATCCAACAGAATTTATATGGCACGACTTTCAACAACGAACTAGCAAGAGATACAAATCGTTTTGTCTTGATAAAGATGGGAGAAGTGTGAAGATACCATCGAAATGTGTCAACATTTTGTAAATGACATAATCTCTAAGGGTTTGTTGCTTTGGTATGAGACAATTAGAAGTTTGACCAGACTATTTGTACACTGATATAGACAATATGTCCTCGCAAATGAACAATTTATGAGTCTAGAATCGTGTTGTCTCTTGTTTATGTGGCTGTATTGTTATGTTGATCAAATGGTGAAATATATGTTGAAATGCTTTTATGAAATGTGTTAATGAATACGTTTTCTAGATTATTTTAATGATTTTGATGTGATTTTAATTAAAGAAACATTTTTGTACTGCTCTAACAGAAGTGTTAGATTTTATTTATTTTTCTATTTGTTCGTTGAAGCATATGAAATGTTCTCTTGTCTTGGTGTGACAGTTCAGTTATAAGTGTTGATAGTGTATAATCCACTTTTAGTGATTCCAAAAGGAAGCCATTTGAAACTCAATTTTCTGTGTGCCAAAGTGATACATGTGGCTCAAACAGATATGTCAGTCAAATAAGATATTGTGTTGTCAATAGGATGGATAGTACTTACTCTTTTACAGATCTCCAATGAGTTATCCTTGCCTAGTTAGGTCGACTTGTCAATCACAGAGACCTATCATGTAGATATAGGGAAGAATTTCACACCACTTTCTCGCCTGATGAAGGCCACGTTTAGGCTGGGATAAGCTGGAGAATTAATGGAAATTAACCTCCAGGTTACTTTTCCTTAATAATTAAATGCCATCATGGTGAAAATAGAGATTAGGCCACATCACAGTAGGGCCATGATAATGTTTATTTTCTACGTGTCTTTTATATTGAATGCATCCTATCTAGTGTGCTACATGACCTACAAGGGGTATCTTAATAATATTTAAAAGGAAGGCTTATACCTGCTAAAAACGGTCACCGTGCAGGATAAAACTGTAACAGTAATGCCAATATGATTCAGAAAAGGGGGTGGTGATGGACAGAGTATCTGAATTAAACAGAACACTCATACCCAGTCAACAGATCAGGGCTTGATCCATCACCGTTTTTTAGCTCACTGTACCATCCCAGCTCAGAACCCGGCTACATGCAAATTAGTCTGTCCCTGGCCCAGTGCATCATGGGAACAGGGCAGACCAAACTACCAAGCCAATTCTTATACTGGGAAGGAAACAAGCTTCCGGGGACCGGTTTCTGGCATTACAGCCGTCTTCGGCCCGGCTTGCTTGTGTGGCAGGGTATACTCAGACATGAGTCCCTTTCTCACTGCACCATCAGGATTCAAGCAAGCCGGGCCGAAGACGGCTGAAATGCCAGAAACCGGTCCCCGGTAGCTTGTCTCCTTTCTGGTGAAGAATTGGCTTGGTAGTTTAGTCTGCCCTGTTCCCATGATGCACTGGGCCAGGGACAGACTGATTTGCATATAGCCAGGTTCTGAGCTGGGATGGTGCAGTGAGATAAATAACGGTGATGGATCAAGCCCTGATCTTTGGACTGGGTAAGAGTGGTCTGCTTAATTCAGACACTCTGTTCATCACCATCCCCTTTTCTGAATCGTTTTTGGCCACTATAAGTGTGGCAGGGTATACTCAGACATGAGTCCCTTTCTCACTGCACCATCAGGATTCAAGCAAGGCTGGGCCGAAGACGGCTGAAATGCCAGAAACCGGTCCCCGGTAGCTTGTCTCCTTTCTGGTGAAGAATTGGCTTGGTAGTTTAGTCTGCCCTGTTCCCATGATGCACTGGGCCAGGGACAGACTGATTTGCATATAGCCAGGTTCTGAGCTGGGATGGTGCAGTGAGATAAATAACGGTGATGGATCAAGCCCTGATCTTTGGACTGGGTAAGAGTGGTCTGCTTAATTCAGACACTCTGTTCATCACCATCCCCTTTTCTGAATCGTTTTTGGCCACTATAGGTGTGGCAGGGTATACTCAGACTAAAGCCATGTTTTACTTGTCACCCTAATGGATGGCGCAAAAAGTGCTGCTGTCTACAAGTAACACTTAACTTTCAATGCCAAGGTTTAATGTCTATACCATATACTATGGCCTTAGAGGAGAGTTAAAACACCAATCAGGCATTAGCTAATTTTGATTAATTGTATGGTACAAAGCATATACATTGGGCAATGGACAGCAGCGCCCTAGTGTGCAAAATCTAAAATAAAAAAATTGAGCAAAAACGGGGTGACCAAGCAAAACGGAAATTCTTTCACCAAACCCAGGAGCACAAGAATGAGCAAGGCGGAGTGACATCTGGCTCTTGTCTTAGCGACCTCTATTGCAAGCAGTGATTTCAATGCGCAGTTACTGTTAGGCACGGATTACCTGCATTCTTTATTTTGAGAGGAAGAGAACCAATTATTGGCAGGTACATAATACATTTAATGGGAGAGAAAAGTCACTTCTTACTAAGAAACAGGCACTCTGGCATAGTGAGTACTAGCATTTCCATTGCTTCCAATCTGTGCACTGGTTATGGTCAAGACATGCTTGCTTCTCCTAATACACACCTCCTTTTTACCCCTTGCTGAGGTGTGAAAGAAGTACAATGTATTTCCATCCCATCTTCTGTCACCCTGACATCACCCTTGTGGTGGTGGGCGAGAGTCCTGCTGATATCAGTAGGCTCCTTTCTTTTGCTAACATGTTTGAACAAGGTCTGTAAAAAACCAATGGGTTTATTTATTAAGAAATCATACAACTCAGAGCAGCAAGTTGCCTTGCTCAGCTACATGATCGGGAAGGGGCATGAATGTGCTGCACTTAACAATATATGATGCATTTCTGTCATATCCCAGCACTGCCGCACAATGTGCTGCCAAGCGCCAATGCAGGCCCCCTTTTACCATGGTGCATGGGTGCCTGTGTTGTAAGCACCATTGTTTTTCTGCAGGAAGGGACACCTTCCTGCACACAAATGATCCCCTGAGACATTTACCAAGTTCTATGTGTGCTCCAGAATTCAAAATGCTCGCACACATAGAAAGAGGAAAAAACAGGGATAAATAAAGACATTTCTCCTCCTTACAACTCCCCTGGGGAGTTTTAATGCATTCCTAGGTTTGCTATTGTTTGTAAATCTGGGAATGCCGCAAAATCCATGTGTGGATGCGTGGGCAACCCACGCCCCACCCATGGAATGCCTCCCTGGGGCAGAGTAACACAATGCAGTGATCTGCGATGCACTGCGTTGCGTTACACTAGATTTATCAAGCAACACAGATCCAAGCAAGGTGGCCTTGTGTGGCTTGACAAACCTTGCGTGGTGCAAGGGTAACACAAAGCCTTCATAAATATGCCCCAAGTGGCAGGCACATACAAGCCTGGTGCTTGGTTATTCATGGAAGAAGCAGCTGCACAGATACCATGATCATGGTCTAGCTTTCCTGCTGCACACAGCTTCTCTATGACCATCAAGGCATATGCATGATACATATCTTGGTCACAAAGAGCAAGGAGTAAATTGTAGTCCATAGCTTCATATGAACCATGCTGCTCATGGGCAAAAGGCTCATCTATGTTGCTGAACTGGTCAGCAAACCCAGTGCTATACCTCTGTTCTCAGCCGGCCAATTTAGCAGTGGTGAAGAGGATCTATGAAGGAAAGTTGTTGCAATGAGAGGTGTGCTCACCAGTCAGATTCACCATTCATCTCGCCCCAAACGTTGCATGGGTAGACCTCTCATCCTTCACTTTTGCCCCTGGTGAGCTATTATCCTGCATCACATATTTAGTCCAGAAATTTGGTGGGCCACTTAGGCAAAGGTGTCACCGATGGTCAAGGATTCCCTTCATGAAATTAGGGTTTGCACTATAGTTTCTTTTATTCAGGTGCATATTTCACTGGAATTGACCTATCTTCCTGATCCAGCCTGCTGGCATTAACATGACCACCAAAGAAGGAAGTCTTTCAATTTTCACCCAAAGGAAAACAGAGAACACTAATCAGAGATATGAAAAGATGAAGTCTGTTTCACTGACATTAAATGCTGCACCATTACAGAATCTCTAAGGTCTGATGCCATTTTATAGAGGAGAAGAACATCAATGGCTTTTTTATAACATATTTTTATTGACATTTATTAGAGATACATCAAGCCTGTTACAGCCATGTTTAAGTTTACCTTCTTTATATTTCAATATATTATTCAGTCATCTCTATCATTATTGCCATGCTATACATAGACTCTTCTATATCTACATGTATTAGAAAAAACCCTTCGGCTTTACAGTAATACCTACAATATTTAAACAATATAGTCTGCAGGAGCAATTTCTCATGATGTCCACTTCTATTTCCCGACAATTTAAGTATCAAAAATCAGTTTATGAGCTTGTCCATCTAACTTATGAGCTCCTGTGGAGGAGGTCACCCGAACATTGCCTTTTAACCAAACTAAAAATAAACATATGCAGAGTGCTATACAAATTTCTAGGGTGCTATGTAATTCCTTCCGAGGGGTCCGAATGTGTAGATAGGTGGGGAGGAATGATGGTGAGTGCGGGTGAGGGAAGGTATACTCCAACCAAGCAGCAGAAATCGCAGTCCTCCCAGCTGTGTGTACGCATGAGGCCCCCCCGAGTGCACTTGGCCCCCATACAGGTTAAGCTGTGACATTTCCCCTCTGTTCCACTAGTGTCACTAACCTCCAAATCTTGTTTCCTTTCTGGGTGTTCCCAAGTTTCAAGGATATCTCTCCATTGAGCAGCAATACGATGCTTGCGAAGCCCCCTCACCTCTTCTCTGAGTAGGGCCCTGCCTACGGCTCCCACCCAGTAAGTAATGTCTTGTCTCCATGCGCTCATCGTTGGGCCAGCACTTGATTTCCAAGACATAGCTTTTCTTCATCTGGCAAGGACCAAAGCCTGGTCCATAAATGTATTCCCAGTCTTCCGTTTGGGCGGGTGAGGAAAAACCCAAGCAAGCAAACCCCAACCTTAGGGCTGAGCTCTCGTCCCAACGCCCTACTCACTGTTACAACCACCTCCTCCCAAAACAGTTTCAGCATGGGGCAGCCCCATGTCATGTGTATGAAGTCTGCATCCGTGTGGTAACATCTAGTGCAGCCACGAGTCCCTCCACCATAGACTAAATTTGTTCCAGCATGACTTACCAGCCTCGGATACTCAAATACCATATACTCACCTGGACCCATAAACACACACATTCACTTAGGCTAGTAAAACCTTGCTGGGGTTCAATTTTATAAATATCTTTTATAGATTAGTCACCTGTCTGATTTTAACTAATCTTTCACTGATCAAACAGTTCTTTCCTTTGGTCAATGGACCTATTAGTTGGAACTAGTTGCTGGTGAAATTACATAGATTTATATTTCTTACTAGCTTACCCGTCGCGCGTTTCTAAGAAGAAAGGAAATTTAAGGAAACTTGTTATGATAACATTCAATTTACATTGTGTCATTTTTATTGAAACGTATTCATTTTAATATGGAAAACATTTTAAAGTGTTGTTTTAATTCTGTTTATTTATTCGAGTGCTTGTGGATATATGGTATTTTTTGTTTTTCCGTCTGGTGCGTACACGAATAAATCAGAAGGTTTTCCGACGCATGAGCCGGCACATACAGTTGTCCATGTGAGAAGCACGGATTCTCCAAATCTAGTCCACACACTTGCAGCGATTGTCCTTGTGCTTTGTTGGTGGTCATTGCAAAAGCGAGTCGCACCGTAAACGTTCAGTATTGGAAAGATTATGAGGGCCCTAGGAGGCTGGGGGGCCGATATATAACAATTTTGGTTTTTTTTTGCCAGAAACCTTCGCGGGCGTGTACTCAACAACTTCCCAACGTTTCATCGCGATCAGATGAATGGCGTAGTAATGCATAAAGGACAAACAGACATACTTTTGTTTTTATATATATAGATTACTTGAAAATTAACCACAGACTCAGAAAAGTTTAAATATTTTATCTAGTAAATTCAGGTGAGCCAAACAAGAATATAGTACGAACTCCGTTCTTTCAGGGAGGAAAAATCCAAGGGCGCGCCTAAGGCGCGCCTAAGGCAAGCCCGTCTGCGCCCGTCCGCGCTAAGACCGCGCCAGGCGCCAGAACCCCTGCCCAAATTCCATCAATCCTCAGGTACGCCTCTAGCGACCTCCACCAACTCCGAGGTAAGCTCGACTGCCCCTGCAAATTTGATATATCTACGGTACTTGTCTCCTCCAGTTGCTCCAATTGTCACTGGACCCTCAACCTAGAAGCAGAACGGTCAACCCCCCCCAAAATCTTGCGACCTCTCTTTACAGGTGCCCTGATAAATGCCAGGTCAATGTGTAAACACAGCCAAGACATCCACGATCTCATCATTGACCACGATCTGGACTGTCTCATGATCACCGAGACCTGGCTCACTGAAGACAGTAACCCTGACATTGCCACCGCCCTCCCCCCGGGCTACTCCTTCCATAGACAGGATAGACAGAAAGGTAGAGGAGGTGGTGTCGCAGTTATCGTTAGGAACACCTTTAACTGTCACACCTTCTGCCTCGATCCCCTCACCGACGCAGAAGGCTTAGGATTCTGCATAAACCTTAGCAAAATGCTCTCCTTCACCGGTGGCCTCATCTATCGTCCACCTGGTAATGCCACAAAATTCCTAGACTCGCTAGACGACGCTCTTGGTAGTTTCCTTCTTCGCTATCCACACTTTACCCTCCTAGGAGACTTCAATATACATCTTGAATCCATAGCAGACCCGCACTCCAGAAACTTTCTACAGTCGTTGGACGTTTTCAACCTACAACAAAGCGTCAAGCTTCCTACACACTCCCTTGGCCACACCTTGGACGGTATCTGTTCTAACTTCCCGTCCCTCTCCTCCCTATCCCCCATACCTCAAATCTGGACTGATCATTGTCTAATCCCCTTTCATATTTCTAGCGGCCTCATCCCTACTTGCATTAAACGTTTACGCCACCCCGCCCGCTCCATCAACTGGAATACTGTCCAGAAAAACCTCACTCTTCACCCCCTTTCCCCATCTAATGCCCCTTCTCCCTCGGGCGATATAGATAGAGACGCTATAGGTCTCAACAACTGGCTCACTCACGAATTTTCGAGTCGTTGCCCTCCCCACAAACGGGACAAGGCCTTGAAAACAGCTAAACTCAAGGCCCCTTGGTACACGCCGGACCTAACCGCCGCTCACCTCCTTTGCAGAAAAGCTGAGAGGAGATGGCGTAGTACCTATGACAACAGCGATCGCAGGAATTACATCCTACAGAGGAAAACCTACCTTGCATCCATTAAATCAGCAAAAAAAATCTACTACGTTAACGCTATTAATGATGCTAGCCAAAAGCAAAAAACCCTTTTTGCAATAGTCAAATCCTTTACCAAACCCAAAGCTCTTCAACCGGAAATCCCCCCATCTCAAGAATTTTGTGATAAAATCTCGGACTACTTTGATGACAAAATCACTCTCATTCACAAAAATTTCCCTCCCCCTCCCCCGGTTCCTTCACCACGGGACCCGGACCATTTCAACCAGCCTACTAATAGTCTCAAAAGCTTTACTCCGGTTACCTTGTCCCAGACCAGAGATGCGATCCTCGCCTGCAAATCTGGCTCCCCCTCTGACCCCTGTCCACCTAGGATTCTTCACCTCTTCATCGACGAAATCAACCCCTCCATCAACACCATAATCAACCAATCCCTCTCATCCGGTTCTGTCCCATGCTCCTGGAAAAAAGGGGTGGTCAAGCCGCTCTTGAAAAAGTCGAACAAACCCCCCTCTGACCTGACCAACCTCCGTCCGATCACCCTCCTACCCGCACTAGGTAAAATAACGGAACAGTTGGTCCACAAGGAGCTCAAGACCTTTCTGGACTCAAATAATTTACTTCACCCCCAACAATCCGGTTTCCGGCCGAAACATTCCACCGAGACGGCCCTGATCGAACTGACCGAAACAATCAAAACCCTTCAAGATCAAAGGAAGAAGGCTATTTTGATCCTTCTCGACCTCATGGCAGCTTTCGACACCATTTCCCATTCCATCCTGATCAAGAGACTCTCAGATATCGGTATCACCAACTCTGCCCTATCCTGGATCAGTTCTTTCCTCAGTGACAGGTTCCAAACCGTCACACTTGGCCCCTATCACTCCAAGGAGAAAAAGGTGTTCTGCGGTGTCCCTCAGGGTTCCATCCTGAGTCCCCTCCTCTTCAATATAATAATAATGTGATTTATAGAGCGCGAACAGCTACCTCACAAGGAGGTGTCCCGGCGCTGTAGGAACGTACCACAGAGGTCCAGGGGCGGGAGGGGGAGACCTATCGAGGCTGGGAAAAAAGCCACGTTTTTAGCAGCTTCTTAAAGCAGGGTTCAGCAGGGGCCTGCTGGATTGCTTGCGGTAGGGAGTTCCATAGCGCCGAAACATTTGCTGAAAAGGTGCGACCACCAAGGCGTGCCTTTTTTGCTCGTGGTACAGCCAGCAGGATACGGTCATTCGACCGTAGTACACGATGTTGTGTATACCTAGGAAGGCGTTTTCTTAGGTAAGAAGGGCAGGACCCATGCAAAGATCTGAACGCGAGTGTCAGGGCTTTGAATTTTATCCGGTTGGCGACAGGGAGCCAATGCAGGGTTCGAAGATGCGGAGAGACCGACTGTTTGAATGGAATTTGCAGTAACAGCCTCGCAGCCGCATTTTGAACCACCTGCAGTTTATGGATTAAGAATTTAGGGAGGCCCAGGTAAAGACCATTTGCGTAGTCCAGCCGTGAAGTGACAGTTGCATGGACTACCATCTTTCTGCAACTCTCGGGAAGGAGTTTGAGAAATTTACGAAGGTTTCTCAATTTACTTAGGCAGCAGCCGGCCACTTGCTGGATATGGGCAGAGAAAGACATCTTATCATCCCATCTCACTCCAAGATTTTTGGCCGAGTGACTGGGCAAGGGTGAGGGACCCATTTCCACCGGCCACCATAGCTCTGGGGCGGGGACAGGGCCTTTACCAAAGAAGATGACCTCGGTTTTGTTGGCGTTTAATTTTAATTTGTTGGTATTCATCCAGTGTGCAATGTCCTGGAGACAGCCTTTAAAATTTGCAAAAGATTCCTGAGTCATTTCCGTGTAGGGGAATACCAACTGGGTGTCGTCGGCATATGAAATTGCCTTAACACCCCAGTTGGCAATTAGCGTGAAAAGGGGGGCCAGGTAGATATTAAATAAGAGAGGGCTGAGGGCCGAGCCCTGCGGGACTCCACAATTGAGGATTTTTGGTGTGGAAGAAATTGTCCCGAGTGCCACCTTCTGCGTTCTCTGGGATAGATAGGAATTAATCCAGCTCAGCGCGTGGTCTTGAATGCCTGTCTCTGCCAGTCGACTGAGTAATCTGGCATGGTCCACCGTGTCGTAGGCGGCCGATAGATCCAGGAGTACCAGCATAGCTGAACTTCCTGCATCCAACGACCACCTCACTGACTCGGCTACCTCTAAGAGCGCGGTTTCAGTGCTGAAACCGGGCCGGAACCCAGACTGAGTTTCATGGAGGATGTTGCTGGTTTCCACAAATTTACTCAGTTGGCGTTGTATTACTTTCTCCAGCATTTTTCCCGGTGCGGCTAGGAGGGATATAGGGCGGAGGTTCGTCAGATCATCTGGATCCCCATTAGGTTTTTTTTTTTAGGGGGAGGAGCGTGGCATGCTTCCAAGCGTCCGGGAAGGTTCCTGATGTAATGGAAGAGTTCCAGATATTTTGGAGTATAGGCGCTACAGAGTCCGCTATGGTGCTCCACAGTTTAGCCGGACAGGGGTCATCGGGTGAGCCGGATTTACAGCGGTTGAGCTCTTGCCTCACCTCGTCCAGAGGGACATGCGTGAACTGTGTGAGGATTTCTTTTGGCTCGCCATTGTACGCTGTGTCTTGTTTCTCAGTGTCTATCGCTGGGCCAAATGACTCATATACTTTCTTGATTTTGTGATCGAAGTAATCTGAGATTTGCTCACAAAGTAATGGTGTAGGGATAACCTCTCTTTCAATACATTGAGGTTTGAGGAAGGACTGTACAACTTTGAACACTTGCTTGCTGGATTGTTCTGCCTGCCTAATCGAGTCCGCATAGAAATGTTTTTTATTATTCCTAATGGCTTTCTGGAATTTTTTCAAAGCATCCCTATATGTAGCTTTTTCCTCTGGACCATAATTTTCTCTCCAGAGTCTTTCCAGTTTCTTACAGGCCGCTTTCTCCTCTCTAAGATCCTGCGAGAACCAGGGTGCTGAGGGAGATTCTCTTTTAGAAAGAGCACGAGAGGCCGGGGCAATAGAGGATACCATTCTTCCTATCCATTCGTTAAGCAGCACTGCGTCCTTATTAGGATTATCTGTCAGGAGGGGAGAGGTGCGTGACAGAGCCGGTAGCATAGTCTCGGGGGTCAATTTATTCCATTGCCTTTTCATAAAATAGCGCTTACTCGACACCTTGAGATCGCTTTGGATGTTCAGAGTGAATGTAATGAGTGAATGATCTGACCATATCAGAGGGAGAGGTTTTTCAGGTCGCACATCATTAATGTTAGTAAAGATGAGATCGATCGTATGGCCCCCAGTATGTGTGGGGCCCTCATTGATCAGTCTGAGACCGGCCGCATCTAGCGTTGTTCGGAGTGTCTCTGCTAAGACACAATCTACTTTATCCATATGGATATTAAAATCACCCACCACTAGAAAAAGGGGATGGAGAAGTGAACTCTGGACTATTGTATCTAATAGGGAAGCGAGGATGGAATCTGCGCTGGCCGGGGGGCGATAAATCACTAGCCCTGCCAGTGAGAGCTGAGGACTAATTTGAAAGCAGAAGTGAAGACCTTCCATACCTAGAATCGTCATGGCAGTCGAGGATGTTAGTGCTAGGTGCTCTTTAAAAATGATCGCTACACCACCGCCTCTTTTTGTCCCGGGACGGTTGGCGAGGCATATTTTGAATCCCTGAGGGATAGCCAAAGCGGTCGAGGACAGACTGTCCTCTTTAATCCATGTTTCAGTTAGAAACAGGATATCCCAGTTCTGCTCTTCTAATAAGATCCAGATCTCATCAGTGTGTTTGACAAGGGATCTACAGTTAAGTAGGCCCGCTTTGATGTAGGTGTGCGGGGGGGTTTTAGGGCATGGCTGTAATGCGGGGGCGGCGCTGACGATTGTTATCCCACAGTTGCTGCAAGTTTGGGCGGGGTCAGGAGTTGCTGGGTCTATAGAATGGGGGCAACAGTTGGATGGTAAGTTGAGTACCTTTAAATCCTCCCCGGACCAAACTATCTGTCCTCCAGATGTAGCGTTTTTAGCAGCATGTCTGGCCCCGGCCGCGGTCTGGTCGCGGACGGGCGCAGACGGGCTTGCCTTAGGCGCGCCTTCGGCGCGCAAACGGCGCTCCCGCTGCGCTCGTCCGCTGCGCTTCCTGGCGAGACACATTTTTTATGACTGGGGGGGGGGGTGTCACGGGGCGTGGCCCGCTGAGGTGGGCGTGTCCGAATGACGCGCCTCGCCCTCGGAAGTGGCGATTGTCAGGGGAAACGTTGCAGCGTCGTAGCACGCTGTT
Organism: Lissotriton vulgaris; assembly: GCF_964263255.1. NCBI lineage: Eukaryota > Metazoa > Chordata > Amphibia > Caudata > Salamandridae > Lissotriton > Lissotriton vulgaris. Next base: position 173,353,793 of record NC_141689.1, on the reverse strand, counting down.
CTAGCGAGATGAAGCAATTTTTGTTTTAAAAGGTGAGTTTTACAAAGTATCACAGATAAGGTTTTAAAACAAACAAAGTATCACAGATAAGGTTTTAAAAACAATCAGAGACTGCACACTCCCGGCTTCCGCCTCAGGAGACTCGTGGTAACGTGGGAGTCAATATCTATCTTATCCCTCTCCTTACCCTCATAGAATCGTTCGGCATAACTGTCACTTCTTATGCCGGCGATACTCAGTTGATCATCCCCCTTGACGACAATACCAACACGGCTGAGCTCAACCTGAAACACTGCCTTACAGCAGTCTTCCAATGGATGGACACCAATCATTTGCGCTGCAACTCGAACAAAACCGAGATTCTTCCCATCGGAAAAAATGCTTCCTTCTGCCCTGCCTTGTGGTGGCCGGACAACTCTGCTGCCCCACCCCAAACCGTTTCATCAGCCAGGAACCTCGGGGTCCTCTTCGACTCCGAGCTATCCTTCGATCTCCACGCTTCGAATACGACAGGTAAATGCTTCGGCATAATCAAGTCATTAAGGAAATTCTTTGACTTCCTCCCGCTTGACTCGAGAAAAACGGTAGCGGTAGCCCTCATTTTGTCCCGTGTGGACTACTGCAACGGACTCATGGCAGGGACCAAAAAGTCCACCCTCGCCAAACTACAAAGTGTCTTGCACACTGCCGCCCGGCTTGTCCTAAAACTTCCACGAAAATCTTCCATCTCCGCAGCCCTTAAGACCCTACACTGGCTCCCCCTGCACAAGAGAATTCTCTTCAAAATTCTCATTGTAGCCTTCCGAGCCTTCAACAAATCCGGTCCTTCCTACTTAACTAAACGCTTCCCCCATTATACTCCGTGCCGCTCCCTAAGATCTGCACAAGACAACCTCATGACCCTGTCTAAATTCAACCTGAAATCCAAAGGCGGCAAAACTCTAAGCAACTTAGCCATTAAAGCCTGGAATAGTATGCCAAGGCATCTCAGGCTTCAAACAGTCGAGAAACCATTCCGGAAGCTTCTCAAAACCTGGATCTTCAAGCTCCCCGACGACTGGTCCAAAGCTGCCATCTAGCCTCCCCCACTCCACTCTGTGACTGGAATCAGGACCCACAGCGCCATGATGCTCCTTCCGGAGCGACCGCTTGCGCTTTATAAATACCACTCCAAATTCCAAATTCCCAAATTCCAATCTCCCAATAATCAATCACCTGTATTAAAACGAAGTTCCAAAGTGACAGTACTCTGGAAAAAGAGGATAGAGAGAGAAAGAGTACAATGACATACTACACTGAGACTAGAATGGTGTGGAGTAGTTATGGAGAACAAGGGTACCCCATTAGTAAAACCTGGGGTGGAAGTATTGATAAAGAAAAACAATGGTTTTTGGTGGCCTCAACAGGTCCTAGTAGAGTAGGGTATAACTTGGGTATTTGAATTAATCCTGGGAGACAATGTTGTAAGGTAGCATACACATAGAAAACTTTATTTATATTTTCAGTTATGTTTTTTGTTTTTCAGGTGCTCACACATGTGACAAGGTGCGTATAGTGACTGAGTGAATATTGTTAAAAAACTATATACAAGGTGTCACAAACAAGGGTATTCCCCAAAGAAATATATACAGTAGAATAGGGGAGTTTCCTTGAATGGGTCGACGGCGTTTCGATCTAAATGATTCTAGATCATCATCAGGACGTGAGCTTTCCTTTCAGTCTGACACTTCAGTATTCCAGTCTCTCTCGAATTTCCTTCCAGATGATGCAGACTTTGCTCAATTTCTCCAGAGTAGCAGGTTTTTTGGTTCTCATAAAGACATTCTACCTGCAAAATTGAGGTTTAGAGTCTACATCCATCAGTCCGCAAGGCAGGACAGCCTCGAATGCAGCTACAGCAGCAGCTCTTCTGTCCCTTCAGGGGTCCTATCCACCGACCCCGAAACCTCTCAACGGCCCGGGCTTTTTCTGCTCACAGTTCACAGCTGGTGGTGGTTTTAAATCATTGTTCCTTCCGACTCGGTTAGGTTCAATTTCTATATGGATGTGATCAATTTCAATTCAGGACGGTAATGAGCTTTCAAAACTATCCAGGCAGTCCCCGTGATTTAATCGCGGGGGATGCTGCCGTCTCCGGAAGAAATCAGCGTTTATTCAGCTCTCAGACAGCATCCCGGTCTCTCAGCATCTCAGCATCACTTTGTGTGTCGGACAGCATTCTGATCTCAAGTGCTAGCTAAATAACTAAACCTACCTCAGTTGTACCTTTCATTGTTCATGTACCACCCATTAATGTTTCAACTTTATAAAATTCCAATTCTGATTAGATGCGCAAGGGGTATGATCATCACACCATGCTAAGTTTTGATAATTTCCTTTGGTTCTTTGTTTAATATTCCCACCCTTAATTCTTATTCCCAAGCTTTGTTTTCCTCTCGTATTTACATCTTTATCAGACAAATGTATACATTTGATGTCCGTCTTCATTCAGCTTTCAGGATGTTCATCAGGTTCCGAGGCCATGTATCAACGATGGCCTTGGACGGAATTCAAGGACTACATCATGGTTTTCCGGCTGGTTGTTACTGCGCCGGTGCGAAAGTCATGTGTAACATGGACTTCTGTATCACTCGGAGGCCCAAATACGAACTAATAGAGAGGTCAAAAAGAAACATATTAATTTCAGGATAACATGAATTCACTGTATACCACCTATTTCTACTCAACCCCTGTTACTTATAAAAGTTCTCCCCACATTAGAACTTAGTAAATAGGTTGTTTTAGTTTCAGCTAAGCAGATGCTTAGCATATGAGCTTTCAAGCGGCCATATTAGATGCATTTGCGCATGTGCGGAAATTTCCCTCCAAGCAAAGACTTGTCATTCTGAGTAGATGCAGCTAAGACATGCGCAGTACATTTTCCCGCGTTAGCAGCCATTTTAAGTTTCGCTCTGGTTACTTGTTAGTAAAACACGTATGCAAGTTTCGTCTTGCTAAAATGTAATGAAATATATGTTAATTTACAAAATACTTTATTAGTACAGTGTTACAAGTTTATGAGAGGATTGCATCTGTGCAGTCTCTTTTATACAAGTCCTTGCTTCATCAATCCCCTCTCTGATGGCATTTGTGCCATCATAAAATTACCTATCACCAAACCAGATGCCAACTTTAGCACAACTCAATTCCCTTTTCTGTCTTTTCAGTTCCTTATTCATTTCTATCTTTTAAATTTGTAATTTTCTTATATAGTTCTCCTTTAATTTTTTCTAACTAGATTTCTTCATACTTTCTGTTCCTTCCCTTTTCATTTACTTCTTATCTGCTTCTCTTTCTGCAACTATTTCACCAGTTCATAATTGTTAAAACTAACATTATTACTCCAAGTATAGGTAGTATTATTTGACCTACAAGACCTTTGCCTAAATTAGTAAACCAAGTCTCAATTGAGGTAAGACTATTTGTTAATTTCTTCCATACACTATCAACTTCCAGTGGTTTTATATCTTCCTCAAGTTTCAAAATATGTTTACTGTATCCCCAATTTCTACACTTTTATCAGGAATCTAAGTGCAAAAATGTTGCACTTTCAGCATTTTACAGACTCCGCCCTCTTTTGCCAATAATATATCAAGAGCAAGTCAATTTTGTTAAACCATTAATCTAATTGCAACCATTTCTGTATTGATCATTAAGAACCCTCCAGCAGTACCTGTCAATAGACGATAACCTACTGTAGATAATTGACACATTTTTTGTGATTTCAAAAAAACTCCCACTGAAGGTACCAATGCACTGAATATATCACCTACTATTTCTGAAAAACTAGCTCTTTTCCTACGGGTTAGTTCATTGGTGTTTTCATTGCTTCAGTGATTCTTTTCACATGATAGACTTTAGGGAATACTATTCCAAAATAGCAACTCCTGTACCATCGTGCAGGTAGCCTAAAATTAACTTTATTACCGTACACATAATAAACTCCAGGAAATACTGGATCTGTTCCTCCTTTTTTTCTCCATCCCCCAATTATCAAAAAGTTATGTTCACATTCACTGGAACCAATACAATGTTATAGTTAGTCTTTAATATATGGAGGCAGATCTTTCCTTTCTTTTCAAAGCCTGGGGACATTGCAGCATGAGTCTTGCCAGGTGTATACATTTTCAGCCAATTGAGGAATCTGAGGTTTCTTTTCAGAAGCCTTTCTTTGAAAGTCCTGTCTCCTTTCCTCTACTACATTCAAAAATAGGTTTTCTTCTTCGTGTAATGAACATGTTAGATTGTCTTTGTGAGCTTCTGCTATATCTATTGCTTTCATGGTTAGGAAATATTCACCCATAAACTGTGCATCTTTAGTACTAAGAACTGGATTCTTACTCTTGCGAATAGGAATTTCTGAAAATATCACATCTATGTTTAAATAATAATACTGTAATTTTCCTGTTCTATAAAATAAACGTGTTAATATACTACATGAAATACCATATGTTAATGGTAAATGGTGACAGGTGACACCTTCTGCTACTGACGCTGGTAATTTCATACATACATAACACTCACTAATCTCCATAATGTCTACATACTGAACTAATAGCTTTGTGAATACATTTAAAGCAGTGTCATTATTTGACACAGTGTGATGTAATTCTAGCTCATGTGGTGCTTCTGATTCTTCCCTATTTCCTTTTAGGTTAGCCACCCGTTCATTAATATCTGTGTTATTTTTCTTTTCTGTTAACATAAAATATGGGATCGCTATTGTTCATACTATCCAAAATATGAGAACTAAAAATATGTTACATATACATATTCATAAACGTGTTCTTCTAGACCTGTTTGTCCCTCCTTAGATTAGTAAATGTATTGATTTACCTCTGTCTGAGTATATTTTTCACTCCTTGTCTGATCCTGCTCAGGGTCTCCATCAGCTTTGTCCACCCTTTCCTGGGCTTGTTCTTCTACACCTGTCTGATCCTCTCTAATTTCTTGCTTCTTTTCTAATCAGGTTCTGCATCTGCATTAAGCATGGGCGAATTTTGCGAATTTGCGATCCGCGGATTTGTGAATTCGCAATCCGCAAAATTTGCGAATTCGTGCGAATTTGCAGAATTTTTTTTGCGTGTTCGCGGGTGTTTGCGGGGCACTTTGCGTGTTCGCGGGTGTTCGCGGGGCGCTTTGTGTGTTCGCGGGGTTTTTTTTTTTGCCTGGTTAATCACTGCCACCCTCTTGTTTTTTATGCCCTTCTGCCCTCTGTACCACTCGTTTCTGTGCCCTTCTGCCCTCTGCCCCACTCATTTTTTATCCCCTTCTGCCCTCTGTCCCACTTTTGTACCCTTCTGCCCCCAGCCCCACTTAGAATGGTGCCGGCAAGCTGCCAGCGCCATTCTAAAATAGCTACAAAGAGCTTCAACAGGAAGCTCTAATAGATAAAGTAAAGCAGGTGCTCAAGTTGAAGGTCAAATTCAGTTACACAATCATTAATCACCCCAAGTTTGGGGTGATTAATGATTGTGTAACTGAATTTGACCTTCAACTCGAGCACCTGCTTTACTTTATCTATTAGAGCTTCCTGTTGAATCTGACTTTTGTAACTATTTTAGAATGGCTCTGGCAGCTTGCCGGCGCCATTCTAAAAGAGTTACAAAAGTCAGCTTGAACTTTTGACCCAATTCGTTCCGCTCGCGAAAATCCGCTTAATCTGCATCTACTTGGTTGTTCTTGATCAGCTACATCAGATTCTGTTATTCTTGATTCTTCAGCTGTACAACCTACAGCGCCCTCAACTGCTTGTGTCAGTTGTGGCTCTTCTTCCTCAGGAGTGGGTACTCTTTTGGTATGATTAGCATGGATCCAGTTAGGCAAACCTGCACATTTCACTGCTGTCGTTGTAACCAGTATGACCTGTCGCTGCTTTTCCCACCTGGGTGCTAGGCACGACTCTCGAGTGTCATTCTTCACTACCACCCAGTCTCCAGGATTTAGATCATGTGCTTGATCCGTCTGCCTTGCAACTGCGTCTTCTCCAATCTGTGGAGAGACAGAATACACTAGGTCAGCCAATACTTTACAATAATTTAATACCAGGTCATCAGTTATTCTCAACAGTGTATGTCCTGGTATAAATACTAGCTTCATTGCTCTTCCCATGAGGATTTCATGGGGACTCAATCCTGTGTTTCTATCAGGAGTCCCATCAGAACAAGTGGTAATGCATATGGCCAATGCAGTGATGTAGATGCACACACCTTTGCCTGTCTTGACCTGATTGTGTCATTCATTTGTTCTACCACTCCAGACACCTCTGGGCGATATGCACAGTGCAGTTTTTGTTCAATTTTAAATGCTTCACAGATTAACCGAATTATTTTGTTATTAAAGTGAGATCCTCTATCTGATTCCACAGTTACTGGAAAACCAAATTGTGGAATTAGTTCCCTCAACAGTAGTCTGGCAACTGTTATGCTGTCATTTCTTGCAGTAGGGTATGCCTTCACCCATCTTGAGAATAAACAAACTGTGACAAGGATGTACTTCAATCTCCAGCATGGTGGCATTTGGACAAAATCTATCTGTAATCTCACAAATGGCTCTTCTGTTTTTCCAATTTTTCCCCAACTGACCAATGTTTTCCTGCCTGGGTTTATTTGTTGACAAGTTAAACACCTCTGGCAAAGACTCTCTGCGACTGCCCTAAACTTCGGATAATACCAATCCTGTCTAAAGAGCCTGATCATGGCGTGTCTCCATGAAACATTTGGGCCATTTGGGAGAGTAAACAATTTGGCATTACTGGTCTGCCATCTTTGTAAATCCACACATCATCCTCTATTCCCCTTTGACACCCTGTTTTAATTCACTGCTCTTTCTAATTCACTTCTACCTCATCCTGTAATTGTCTCACTTCATTCCATGTTTCTAGAGTTGAGAGTAGCATAAGTTGGCAGCTAATTCCTTTTGTTTCAATTTTCTTGCTTACTGCCATTTTATTTTGGCACAGTACTGGGCAACTTGGTCAGCATATCTATTGCCAGCTACCACATAGTCATCTCCTGACCACTGCCACTTCTTTTGGCAATTGTATTGCTTTCAACAGTTCTTTCACAATTTTTCTATTTTTAATGGGGGATCCTGAAGATGTCATGCAATTCATCTCCATCCAGAGCTCGCCAAAGTCATGCACAACCCCGTAACCATGCTGGCTATCAGTGTAAATGGTTACTTTCCAATTTTTCCCAATTTTGCAAGATTTAATTAAAGCTATTAATTTGGCTACTTGTGCAAACTTGACTCCTGGTAAATAGGATGCTCTTACTATTCCAGCCAAAGTGCATACTGCATAAGCTGCACTTAATCTTCCTTCCTCATGTCTCATACATAAGCCATCTACAAATAGCTCATGTTCGTATTCTTTCAGTGGCCGGGAGTCTCGAGTGCAATAATTTTACACCGTGTGAAATTTATCCGCGCCGTCTTAATCCAGGAAGAGGATATTTCTCCCTTTATCTGTAACTTCGGCTGCTGTGAACCACAGTGTGCCGGCACAGGCAATATCCGTGAGTAATATCACTACGATTTTTTCTTTTTCACATTAAGTGCCTCACGGTAGGGTGCACCTTAGCGCGTGCATACCACCGGAGTGCAATTTGTTAATGGTCCTGACGAATGCTGTGCGATCCTGCATTTTTTGACAGCAGAAACATGTTGACCTACCATCTTATTTAAGGACACAGGTCTCCTAATTCAGAACCTAGTTTTGTCCGCTCATACACGTTTTTAATCCCAATACAGGTTGGCCCACATTACATTTTTGTTTGGGTTCCAACCCTGTATTTTTTAATTCTGCACTCACATTTGAATAGCACATTTTGAGTTAAATCACTGTTATACTCACCACCAACCCACTCCGCTGTAAATCAGGCGTTGTAGCATGCTGGGGGGGCATTCGGCCACCCCAGCGGGGACCCAATGATGAAGCATGTCACCAACTAGTGGTGAGTGAGGGTCCTTTTAACAAAGAGGTAGACTTGACCTTCCAGATGTGTGTTAACACATCAGTACACAAGGTGGCTACCTACTTGTTGTCACTATTGGAATTTTCCAGTTTTGAAGTTACCTTAACCTGGTAGGGGCTTCTGTAAAGTCTAACACATTTATACTTTGGTGCACCCTTTTTGCTTCTCGTTTTTCACTGAGTCACTCCTTAGTTGTTTGAAGATATACTTGTAGGGGTACAGGAGTGTCTACTCGCGCCCTTTCTCTCTTGTTGATTTTGTCCAAATAATAGGAATAGTCTTTGGGGTTTACATGTTGTGTTCTCCAGATGTCTTCCATTCCCCAATTTGTCATCCATTCTCTCATCTCTTTTGCATTGCGGTGTGCTAGAGCTCCAGGCATTGGCTGCAGTGAACGATCCATAAGGACATCCGCCACCGCATTTTATGTCCCCTCCCAGGAGTATATCTCCAGACATCATCTTGGCCAGTGAGGCTGAGAGTCTGCGCAGGAAGTGAATCTGGTCTTGGTTGGGGGCATATACGCTCCCAAGTGTAATTTCCCACCCCACAGTTGCCTATGTACCAACACATACCGTCCTTCCTTACCAATGGGAGTGGTTTGCGGTTCAAAGGAGACTCCCACCCTTATTCACAGTGGCACCCCTCTTGCATATGCAGAGAAAGTGGTTGTGAATATTTGTCACCTCAATCTCCTGCGTAATATGTCCACTTCACTCAGAATTAGCTGGGTTTCCTGCAACATGGCTATCTGCAATCCCTGTGTACATAAGTATGTATGAATATTATGTTGTTTGGTTGCAGATCCATTCCCTCTGATGTTCCATGTGATAAACTTCAATATGTAATGTGGGGTAGCCATATCACATCATGTAGCGCCAAATCGTTCCCCACCCAACTCCCTCCGCCACTCGACACGTGCAAGCATGACCACTCCTGCTTAGAAACAAAATGTTATAAAATAAGTTATTAAACATTTCAAAAGATAAACTCCCCCTGCCAAGAGCAGTCTGACAATGACTAGCTGCCCAAACCCAAATCAAACCATGACAGCAAGTTAGAAGGATCAAACACAGAAATGTGTTATCCTACCTGGAGGTGTAGGACGTGAGTGAGCAGCAGCTGTTGTTAAGCCATGTCACGCCAGCCCATTTCAACAAAAATTGTCTGGAAGTGTTGGATAATTGCAAAAAGGAGGGCATCCATTTCCCCCTTCAATGCTCCCTCACATTAGATGGCCTGCTGTTCTCGAGATTACATCCGGGAGCAGGACAATGTCCGCTTGAGATGACTCAGTGTCAGATTCCTCCGCCCTCTTCATTGACGGAGATCCATCATCGGACACATTCTTAGGACCCTTCATGATCGTTGCTATTGCTTGTAGAGCTGCAGCTCTCTCCTTTTCCATCTGTGAGGGGCTGGGTTTCCCTACTGGGCCCTTCTGAAAGTGTTTACAGAGCTTCCTTGTCACCTTTCCCTGTTGTGCACTTGCAATACTATCCTTCTTAGGATGTGTGCCAGGTTTGTATCCCTCAAGCCATTCCCAAGCAGCTGTGGGATCATTCCAAAATTCAGTTTTTACGTCTAGTTGAATGCGCAGTCTGACCATGAACATCTGGGAGTCCTGCAGGCCCTCTTCCCCCAGAGTCTTTTTAACCTCGATGAATGAGGCTCTTTTTCTCTGCACTTCTAATGTGTAGTATGGGAAAAGGGATACCTTACTAAAGTGATGCTTTTTGTGTGCTCAAGATTGCGAATTGTAAATTGCGACACTCAAAATCGCATGTACTGAGCAGTTGCAAATTGCGAGTAAGCACAAAAAGGCACATTGTGCATGCAATTCACCACTAACCAGAAGCAGGCGGCAATTAGGTAATTAGGCCCACCCTTTAAAACCAGACCCAGAATTAATCAGAAACCTTTCCACAATGGCTGCTCTGTACGTGTTAGAGAAGAGGAGGCAGATAATGGCAGCACTGCAGAGGAAGAGGAGACAGGAGAGGATATTCAGAGTCAGGCTGACATTGTTGGATACGACAGAGAAGGAGATGTATGAGCTGTACAGGCTTAGTAGCAGTGTCATACTAGACCTCATAGACACCTTGAATCCACACTTAAGAGCAGAACCTTGCGCAGCAATGCAATTCTCACACATGTGCAGGTCTTGTGCTCCCTCCACCTCTTAGGCAATGGTAGTTACCACAATGTCATTGTAGTGGCTGGTGGTGAGTCTCAGAGTGCGCTTTTGTGTTTTTTCCTTAATTTCCTATACGCCATGTTATACCACATCCATCAACACAAATACATGCCCAGAGATAATGAGGAAGTCGACCAAACAAAACTCGATTTTTACAGACTCGCAAGGTTCCCACATGTCATAGGGTGCATAGATGGGACCCATGTGCCCATATGTCCCCCATCCCGCATAGAATACATCTTCCATATCAGGAAAAGCAAACATTCCCTCAACATCCAAGTTGTGAGTGACGCTAAAAACATAATCGGAGACAGTCTAGCCAAATTCCCTGGAAGCACCCATGATGCATACATTTTCAGACACAGTGGTCTATACCAAAGGTTAGAAAGAGGTGACTTTGATGATGGATACCTCCTAGGTAATGTTATTACCAGTCAATCGATAAATGTTTATACACTTGATTGTCTGTAAACATTTAACATTGCCATTACATGTCTCACAACAGGTAACAGTGCGAATGCCCTGCGTCCATGGATCCTCAGCGGTATCTGTCTCCCAACAATATACATGAAAGGGGGTACAACACGGCACATAGGTGCACAAGGACAGTGATTGAGCAACATCCCCACTGTAGTGGTCCATCTCCACCTGCAGCCCAAGGATGCATTGGCTGTGTTGATTGGTTGCATGATCATGATCAAGCCTATTAATGGCCCAGCTCAGTGTGTCTAATGTGTGGCCCTGCTGCTCTTCTTGTGCCTAATATGTGCCCTTCCCTCTGTCCATTCTTTGGCTAAGTCTGCCACTGTGTTGTTGAGGGCATCCAGTTTTGCTTCAATCCGGCCCTGAGTCTCGGAAAGTTTGTCCGTAATCATGCGTAAGACCCTTGTCATCCTCACATTCCTTTGCCTTCGTGTCTTGTATTGCAGGTGCTAAATTTGCAACATCTCACGATCAAGTGCTGCATACATGGCCTGACTGGCTTAACCAGTGGAGGACAAACTTTGCTTCCGCCACAGGGCTGCTGCGGTGGCTGTGAGAGCCGATCCCTGGTTGCTAGAGAGCCTTGTGATGTTGGGCTCAGCAGTGCAGTGGTGTGACAATGGATGTTACTGCCTCAGTTGCTGGGACCTCAGATGAACTGTGCCCACTTGTTCCTCCCACTTCCTGCCCTTCCTCCATCTGCTCAAGCTCCTGGCTACAAGCGGGGTCATCAGCAGTGTTCTCTCCTTCCAATGCTGTGTCTATGTGACAAAAGATAATAGAAAAAAAAATATGTGAGTAACTGTTTCAGTGGTGTTGCTATGTTTATCAGCTCAAGTCATTCCCTCACTACACTGAATTTGTCACAGACTACATCTGCCGTGATGCAACACTAGTGTTGTTTGGTGTACATGGATGTTAGTGGTTAATTAGTGTGCATGCACAGTATAGGCGTAAGTGGGTATTCACACATCACCTTAACGTTTCTCACTTACCAGGATTTGTTGCTGGCTGGCACGTGTCAAGGCTCCCGAAACCGACTACAGCTGCCCTCTCCAGAATGGCTTCCACTGTGGCTTCAGCTGCTGAAGACTCAGATGAAGTGAATGGCCACCCTCCGGTATGTTTGGCCTCTTGCAGCTGTGCTACCAACCTCTCCTTTGCCCTGGAGTGCAGATTGTACCAGTGCTTTTTGATGTCATCAATGGACCGGTGTGCAACTCCAACAGCATTTATGTGCTGCTGCATTCAACGCCAGATCTTGCTTTTCTCAGACTCTGGCAGACGGTGTGCGGCACTACTAAATAACAAATCATGGTGGTTGCAACATTCCTCTACTATTATGTCCAGCTCCTTGTCAGTAAACTTCAGCTTCCTCAGCCTCTCCTTGGTACCCTTCTTGCTGGCCTCACTGCTCATGCTGTCTGTAATGCTCACTCAGCAGTGTAGAACAGTGCTGCTGCACCTGGACATGTGCTTAGGTTTTGATCAGGAGTATTCTTGGACCCCACTTCCTGTTTTGGGGTCTTTCAGCTCAACCTGGAAGTGTATCCCATTTTCCCCCCAAAAATCGCTATTTGTGAGTGTTTTATTAGGCTGTTTTAGGCACAGTCGCAAATTGTGGATGCAAAATAGTTTTTTTAATAGGGCTTGAAAATTGTGTGCCTTTAGTTACTCGCAAATAGCGAGTTAGCAAAATATCATTGTTACCGACTCGCAATCATGTTTTCTATTTAGTTTGTAGGTACCAAATAGCAACTCGCATTTTGCGAGTTGCAATTTGCAGCAAATATTGAGTCACTATTTTTGCGGGTGCTTCATCTGGCCCCCTGTGTGTCGTTCTAACATATAGAAGGGTGAGAGCCCCTCGGGCTACCTCCATACGGAACCATTTTTCCAGGTAGGCAATTATGTTGGATTGTTCCACCCCCTCCGGTAATCCTACCACACAAATACTGTTGCACCTGTTGCGCCCTTCTGCATCTTTGGCTCTTCTTTCAAGAATTTGGACCTGGTCTGTAAAGTCTGTGAGTTGAAGGGCTTGTGCCTTTTGCAGAGGTTGCAGATCAGCCAGGGAGGACTCCATTAGTTTTACCCTTTACCCTAGTTCATGGTGCTAATGTCCGGTTGTTTCAACCTGGTTTTGCCCATTGCATCAGAGGCTGTGACCTACAACATATTAGGTGGGTGTCTTGACTTAAATTCTCCAGTAGTTTCCGGTGGTGTGGGTGCGCGCTTCTCCGGAGAGTGGGATTTGGGTTTCTGTCACTTGGCAAAGTCGTAAACTGAACCACAATAATTCCCCCATCTAGGCAAGGAGCACCACGGGTTAGAGCACTATCTATGATGTAATTGTATATTGCACACTATGACTGGAGCTCGCACTTTCCCACCCCTTCAGGCTCCGCTCATCATACAGTGAGATGGTATCCAAGGTGGACTTGGAAATCTATTGCCATTACGTTATTGACCTGTCTGTCCAGGTTATTATCTCAGAATTTGAAGGTTGCCTGGTGCCTCCCCAATCCAGAGTTTAGTTCTGTCCCTAGACCTTGATTATGGCCCTGAAGTTTTCTCCCCTTTAGGAATATCTCTGTGCACTGCCCTATATCCCCTGTACTGTGCACTGTTTATACGAGATCAGAGCGAATCGGCCTGGGCCTACTGTCACTTGCCGGGCCCACACGCTGTTTCCCCAGGTCTAAGGTGTGGGTACTCCTAGGATGCGGCTCTTCTCCAGTACCAAAGGTAAAGCATCGCTCCTACCTGATCACGCCCAGTCGGGGTGGTTCCTGGCTTCAATTCGTTCCTCATTCAGCTTCCTCCAGGTTCCTTCCCAGGTCGCATTTGGGCCTTACTCCAGCCTAGTTGCAATGAGGGCTCCAATTTGCCTGTTGAAGTGTTATGTCGGTGCATGACGTCTGTGACAACCGGGCCTCATCTGCGTCCTCCAGAGAGTGCCGACCCAGCGCCAGTCCCTCACTTTCAGCTCAGCTCCCGCGTTCCACCCTCACATAGATCTGTTGCTTCTTCACTGGCTCACCCTAGTCTGCGCAACATTCAGCCACTTTGTACCTGTTTGAGTAGCCCTGGACTGGGCACTCCCATCGACTCTTCTATCCTCGGCCGGGGTCTGACCGGAGTGAAGTTCTCTTTTCCACACTGCAGTCAGTAACTGACTCCCCTCAGCCTAAAGCAGCTGCACGTTGGGTGAATCCGCCTTCCGCCTGGATTCTAGCAGCCAGCTCCTGTGGCCTCACTCCAAAAGCACTACCAATTCCCACTGTATCTGTGGGTGCATCCTGTGTCTGCAGCTGAGAGAGTTTGACCATCCGAAGATCAGGGCGACCGGTCCGACCACCTCCATGGGTCATAGCTCACTGTACGTCTTGAGGGTTCCTTAGGCCTCAGGTTCCACCTCCATTCAGCCTGGGGATGCTTCTCTCCATTCAGGTGTACGTGGGGTCATCTTCCACCGCTTTTCACCTGCGTTTGTGTCTTCCTCAGCTAGCGGTCTCGATTCGCCGGTAGTACGGCGTGATACTGTGGTGGATATAACAGGATGATGTTTGGGCTGGCACGGAGCTATGGGCTCACACATCCACCATCTTCGCCACTTCGGCCATGCCGATCGAACATCAATGGCTTGTCATGGATTTTAAATAAGGGAGCTCCTGCCAGTAGACTTACCAAAATGGCATTCGATAGGCAACATCTGAGCCACCTGCCCCTATCTGAGGCCCATTTACATCAGCACCAGCAGAACATTAGCAATAGCCGACTGAAACATTCACTGGAATTAGGGTGACTGTCTCATTCCAGGTCATTACAGTCACTATTTCCGTTCCTGAACTTTTGTGTCATAACACAGTGCATTCTGGTTATTGCAGTCTCCTATGTTGCTTCCATGGAACTAATAAGACTAACACACTTGAAATCAACAATTTGTAATTGAAACAGACTCCATCACCTTGGCATCTTGGGCAATGCCCTCAAATGGATCTCCTCCTTCCTCACTGGACGAACACAAAGGATCCGCCTACCACCCTTCACCTCTGAACCAAAAAGCCTAATCTGCGGTGTCCCCCCAGGCTCCTCCCTCAGCCTCACCCTCTTCCACACCTACATCACTCAGCTAGCCGACATCATCCGCACCCATGGACTTAACATCATCTCATACTCCCAAGAAACTTAGCTTATCCTCTCCCTCTTGGAAGACCTTGCCACCACCAGATCAAACTTCCGGAACACCATGTCTAACACCTGCCAATTGGTTGATGTCAAACTGCTTGAAGCTTAACACGGACAAAACTGAGGTGCTCATCTTCGGAAACAACATCTCACTCTGGAATGACACCTGGTGGTCCGCCTTGCACGCCTACTCGTAACCTCAGCATTGTCCTGGACAGCCAACTGACTATTAAGCAAAAAGTCCACACTGTATCCTCTTCTGCTTCCACACCCTCTACATGATTTTCCAATGGATCGCCCTCTCCACCAGAAAACTGGTCACAAACGCCCTTGTCTCCAGTCATCTTGACTACTGGAAAGCATTCTACACCGCAACCACCAAATAGCTCCTCAAACACCCCATGACCATTCAGGACACCTCAGCCAGACTCCTCCTCAACCTCGCCAAAAGAACCAGCACCACCCCCAAGTCAGAACCCTCCACTGGCTTTGCATCCACAAGAGATGCCACTTAAAGCTTCTGACTCACACCTACAAACCCCTCCACAACATCATACCCACCTACACCAACCACCTCCTGATGTTCCACCAACCCCACAGGGAGGTTCGCTCTGCCTCGCTCATCCTGCCATATATCCCCTGCATCTGTCGAAGCCTACCTTGTCTCCTAGTCCTGGAACAACCTCCTCTTTAACATGCCATTTTTACACTCATGGAATCTTAAAGCATGTCTCTGATTACATTTACTTTTACTTCTGTGATACTTGCAAAGACCACAGCAGAAACAAAATTAATTCTACGGGCCCTACCGGTAACTAGTCATAATATCGAATCCAAAACATCGAATGGACAAAATATCGAATAAAAAATATCGAGTATAGGTAAATATCAACAGTAAGAATATCGAGGTAGAAAATATCGTTATATTTAATGGTAAAAAAATATCGAGAACAAAAATATTGTGTCAAAAATATCGAGTAGTATTAATATCGGTTTTTAGTAATAGGAAAAAATATCGAAAATGTAGAGATAAAATGTAAATAATAAGTAAAATATATTATAAAAAATGTTAAAATTGTAAATAAATAATAAAGAATAATATTGTATTAATATTTGTTCAGTATATTAATTATATATATATATTGAAATATATGTCTATCTTTAGGAGCGGGATGTTGGGTTAATAGGGGATAAGGGTGGGGAGTAATTTAAAAATATGATAAAAAAAAATTAAATATTATTTTAATATTTAGATATTTCCAAAAAAAAACAAAAAAAACATGTTTTAGGTATTTCAATTTAGGAAATAAATCTAGAAATAAAACATAAAAAAATAATGGTAAATTAAATTTATGTGTATGTTTAGGAGGGGGATGTTGGGTTAATAGGGGATAAGGGTGAGGAGTAAAATAAAAATATGCAATCAAATTTTAAAATAATATTTTAATATTTATATATTTAAAAAAATTGAAATAAAATATAAAAAAATAATGGGAAATTTTTATAAAAAATATTAAAATAACATTTATTTAAAAATCATTAAAAATAATTCAAAAAAATATATTTAAATTTTTTTAAAAAATTAAGTAATTTTTTAGAAATTATAACATTTATATAAAATAAAAAATATTACTAAATGTAAAAAATATTAAAAATTCATAAAATAATAAATATATAAATATAGTAAAAAATAAATCAAATAATTTTTGTTTTTCAAATATAGAACAATATACAAATAAATTTAAAAAAAATATTAATACAAAACAAATTAATTCTCATATTAAATAAAATGTAAAAAAATAATTTCGTAACTAATTAATTTTCTAAAAATTTTAAAATAGTTAAAACTAATTTAGATTTTTTATTAAAAAATTATATTTAAATCAAAACATAATCATTAAAATGTATATTTTACAAAATAATTTTTATATGAACATATAAATAAATAATAATTTAATTAAAAAATGCTAAGAAAAAATAATATGTGGTAACATTTATATTTGATCAGTGTCCACCACCTACTTTGATATATGACTGACTGGAGTTGTAATAGTAAATAATAATTGTTCAGTGTCCAGCACCTTCCCTGATATTTGCCTGACTGGAGTAGGAATAGTAAATTATAATTGGTCAGTGTTCAGCACCTTCCCTGATATTTGCCTGACTGGAGTAGGAATAGTAAATTATAATTGGTCAGTGTCCAGCACCTTCCCTGATATTTGCCTGACTGGAGTTGGAATAGTAAATTATAATTGGTCAGTGTCCAGCACCTTCCCTGATATTTGCCTGACTGGAGTTGGAATAGTAAATTATAATTGGTCAGTGTCCAGCACCTTCCCTGATATTTGCTTGACTGGAGTTGGAATAGTAAATTATAATTGGTCAGTGTCCAGCACCTTCCCTGATATTTGCCTGACTGGAGTTGGAATAGTAAATTATGATTGTTCAGTGTCCAGCACCTTCCCTGATATTTGCTTGACTGGAGTTGGAATAGTAAATTATAATTGGTCAGTGTCCAGCACCTTCCCTGATATTTGTTTGACTGGAGTTGGAATAGTAAATTATAATTGGTCAGTGTCCAGCATCTTCCCTGATATTTGCCTGACTGGAGTTGGAATAGTAAATTATAATTAGTCAGTGTCCAGCACCTTCCCTGATATTTGCTTGACTGGAGTTAGAATAGTAAATTATAATTGGTCAGTGTCCAGCACCTTCCCTTGTATTTGCCTGCCTGGAGTTGAATTAAAAAGTGTCCACACTTGTTGTATCGGGATTTCCTTGAGCGTTTTTTACCAATTTAATATATTTTCGGGTTTTTGAGGGTTTCGAAAATTGAATTTGTGCTGGATTGTAAGGGATTGTATGGATTTTACGTGGCTGGTGATGTCTTCTTCTGCTACATAAATTGTAAGTGTTTATAATTTATTTTATTTGGGTGGGAAATGTCGATTTAAATGTCATTAGCATGTTTGATATTATTATAAATATTGCATATTTGTCAACAAAATGTTATTAAAAATTTAATAAATATGTTAAACAAATATGTATTATTTTTTATTAATTCAAAATGGGGATATTTTTTACCTTTTAAGTAATTATCAGAAGCTATTGTTAATTTTGGTCTGATACTTTATAGTAGGCTTTTAGCTATTAGTGATAGGTACTCTAGACCTCTGGTTGAAGGATATAGTGTCACTTGGCTTTGCAGGAGTCTGAACATTTGTTTGATTTGTTTTGTTAGTTTAGGTCCAATTTGTGTAACAGATTGTTCTATCCTTAGGTCTTTGTAGCTTTGTTCTTTTTTTAAAGCTTCCAATAGATTTTGGAAGGTGGGTTTGGCTCTGCTAGTGGTAGCTTGGAATGCATTGTGAAAACCTTCAACACTGTTATTAGTTTTTGCCTCTTGGTTTAATGTACTTAGATATACATTCCACCAAGGTATGTGGAATTTTGGTTGGCGTCGGTGCCCAGATCTATGTAACCTTCCCACCCAAGTATCCTCAAAATAGTCTAGTAGTGGGGCCAGTTTTTCTTCATACTTTTTGTAGTATGCGCTGTCAATTAGTAAGTTATAGTGTTCCGCTACATCAGTAACTGCAACATAGGCTAGTGCTATTAATTTTTTTATTTGGTATGCAAAGTTGCTATCAGTTGAGTATTGAATGCTTAAGGTGGATTTCTGGAGATATCTCCATATACTTTGATTGAAGTGATAGTAGCAACCTTGGATTGCTGTGTGGGGAAATGTTTTCAAAATGCTATTGATCATAGCTAGCTCGAAATCAATAATTATTTTCTGGGGAAAATAATTTTTTATTTCATTTTTGATTACATTTAATATTTCAGTATATGTATTTTGTTGTTTGTTAGGTAACAAACAGTAAATAAAAGGGATATTGTAGTGATGGTATAATCCATGTATGGTATATAGCTGATAAAATGGTTTGGGACATGGTTTAAAAGTCCCATCCATCATCCATTGTTCGCATTGTTGTATTTTCCTTAAATTTGTAGCAGTTGCAAACATTATAATTCTGTTGGTGGGGCTTTCAATGTCAAAAAATACAAATTTTTTATTACTGTGTGTTACGCTAATTTCTGGGGAAATTACAATTCCTTCAAAGGTTGTAGGGTTAGGTTGTGTTGTGGTAGTTAGTCT
This sequence comes from Lissotriton vulgaris, assembly GCF_964263255.1. Classification (NCBI taxonomy): domain Eukaryota; kingdom Metazoa; phylum Chordata; class Amphibia; order Caudata; family Salamandridae; genus Lissotriton; species Lissotriton vulgaris. The sequence goes on along the minus strand of NC_141689.1, from coordinate 173,334,748 downwards.
TTTTGTGCGTGCTATTGTGTGTTTAAGGGAGTCAATTGAGGGTAGCTGCCCTGAAGCATGGGCTGGAATTCTTAATAGTTCTTCTTTTAGGGTATGTGTGGTAGGTTTGTCACTCTGTGTGCTAGCTGTTTTTATACTTTCCAAAACATCCCTTATCTCTATCTCAGTGACATTGGGGGGGGTGATTGTGTTCCCTGGTAAATAATACATTTGTCTCTTCAGTAGTAGCCCTACCATAGCATTTGTTTGAATAGTATTTGGTACATTTCCAGAATACTTTTCTTCCTGTTTGTCTTTCTTGATTATAAACATACCCCATATAACATAACAACAATTTATTTTTCTGTGACATTACAAATTCTGCACCTTCAGTCATTTTGTATTACTTGTTCTAGGAAAGATTAGAAAGATACATGTTTAAATGTTAAATAATTTTGTTTTTGTTTTACACATTTATATTTCACTATTTATACTTACAGTTGGTAAATCTTGTTTTGAGAAATGCAGAAACTGTGTTTACAATTTCTTTCTTGTATGTTCTTCTTGTTTTCCTGTTGGTAGGAAAATTAAAAAATTATAAGCGATTTAAAAAAAATGTTTAGAATTTTTTGTAGGAGAAAGCTGTATTATATTTAGCTTTTTAGGGTATTTTAGGAAATAATTAGATATACTTACTTGTTTAAATTGTTGAGTGTTTGTCTTTGGTGGAGTAGATGAAGGATGTATTCTGAATATCTGTAGAGAAGAAAGAATAAATATTAAATGGTGTTTAGAAGATAGCTTTAGCATTTTAGGGCTTTTTAGGAATTCTACAAATATACTTACTTTTTTAAATTGTGTAGTCTTTGTTATAGTAGATGTAGGATGTCTTCTGATTTTCTGTTAAGAAGATAAAGTAAAAAATGAATGGCTATAACAAAATAGTTTTTAATAACAGCAGTTGGTGTATTAGAAAACATGTACATATACTTATAATCAGTAATTACAGGTAAAGAAATAGGAGCAGGTTATTTGATGTGTTTAGGAGATGTCTATATAAGAAATGTAGAATGAGAGAAATAAATGTTATTTAAACAGTTAGGAGATATAGTTAAATTTTTAGCCTAGTACTTGTGTATTATAAAAATAAAGTTTAACTTACTTGATTAATTTGGTAGCAATCTTGATTTGTAATGTAGATTCATCAGGAACCACTTGGACAAAGTGTTACCTTCTTCTTTCTATAGAGTTAGCAGCAACAAATGGTAGTAGGCATGTACTCATTTTATATTGTGTATTTTTTGTGTTCTCTCATTTTATTGGATGTTTTAAGAAAGGGAGCATTTTATTGGCTAGTTTGAATTTTTTTACAATTAATTGGTTTGTTTGTTGATGTGGGAATGGTGATCTGTGAAGAGTTCTGCATTAAAGCTTGTTAGTTATTTAATTTATTTTAAATATATGTAATAATAATGTGATAATATATGTAGACTGATTTAGAAATATTTATATATATATATATTAATTGCAATGTTTTCATGATATGTTGGAAAAATGTTTACACATTTAAATGTCTTTAAAAAATGTTATGTAACATGTTATATTTATTTTGGAATGTGTAATGTATTTTACAAGAAGATTTATATTGTATTTTACATGTTTAATGTTTATAATCCTAAATCGATAATCATCAAAAGACGATATTTTTGTTGTCTATATATTTGCTGTCGATATTTTTGTAGTGTTAGGTTTATTTAGTTTAAAAACAATATATTTGTAGTCGATATATTGGTTGTCTATACTAGTGAGGTCGATATTTTTTAGACTCGATATTTTTTACTCGATATTTTAGTAGTTTGTTAATTAAGTATAGAAACTCGATATTATTGCTGTCCATAATTTGTCAACGATATTCGGGCCACTCGAAATATTGTCCGTCGATAATATTTCAGTGATCCGGCTCTACCATAGCATACAAACTATTTCAGTATATGGAATGTATAAAAAACAAAAGAAATACAGCACAACATAAATGAAAAGTAAATGGGGCCTTGGTGTTGTTTTCCATTGAATCCCTGCAAGCTTCCCCCAGAACCCATGAACCACAGCAAATGTGACATGATAAAGACAAAAATTAAAGACATATTTATTGCTCAGTCACCTCCTGAACTGCAGTGAGGTTCTTTCTGGGGGTTTTGAAGGTATTTCCTACACCAATGGCTTTATCTTCTGGGAGACCACGTTACCAATAACTGATAAAAGGACAAGTAAAAAGGAGTACAGGGAGAGGGGTATTTGGGACAGCTCAATTGATTCTGTAGTTTTCTGTGAATCAATTGTTATTAAGCATAAGATCACAGGTATAGTACCCGAAGAGAAGGTTTCAACCTGTAACCATCATATATGTCAAAGTGTGTGTCATACACCAAACTAATAACTAACCGTGTGCAAATGAGCACATATCCGGGAATCCGGATCCTCATAGAACTGGGACATAAGGAACAATGTTACGTAGAATTCGAACCTCCACCAACAAAGTAAGAGGAGGAAGGGTGGAATAAAGCAGGCAATACATGGATACATACGTAGGGGTACCACTATCCATTAAAGGTATAGTAAAAGCAGCATAAAAAGCATTTATAAAGGGAAGGATGGAAGGGGTGTGGGAATAAAGGTAAATAAGTGAATTATCACTGTCTGCAATAATGCAAGTCTATCCCCTTTATAAGAGGTGATTCGACCGGAACTAGAAACAGGAGAGATATAACACCCCATCTCCAACCGGGCCATGCCTACACAACTACTAACAGGAATAAAAATGTTTAACGCAAAATTAGTGTTAAATTCTGGTCTGCATGGGGCCCCTATGCTCGTGGGGCCCGCGAGCAACTGCCCAGCATGCCCTTGCATTAAGACGGCACTGCTTACAACATAAAACCTTCTCCATCCCATGGAAGCATGCTGAATTTGTTGTAGTGTCGTTTTCTGACGCCAGTACACATTTCAGCAGTGATCACGCGTTGTCTTCATCAAGCAGCAACATGCAGGCAAGGAGAGGGATTGCTTATTTAAACTTCCAGCTGGGCCTGAACAAATGCCTAATTTAAAGAGCATTAGCCCTTCTGTTAATCAAGTATCATCCTGGTGGGTAGCCATCTGGAGCCTAACACCTAGATACCAGTGCAATGGAAGAAAACAAAGGCACACATGTTGTTGTCACTCAACTTAAGAGGAACTATAATATAGGAGCAGGTTCAGCTCCCTATGTAAGAGAAATGCTTGCATTGCAAGAATGCAAGATTTGCCTGCCTGCTTGAGTAATTACATAAATATTGATGTAAATGGCACTTACTACTTTATTTTATTTAATTATAATATTTTATAGAGCCACCCATACCAGTGTAGAGTGTCAGAGCGCCTAACAATACACACAGATGCACAGTAAAGCATACACATGTGTAAATACATGTACAAGAAAGTACATAAGACAATGAGGGTTATAAGGTGTAAGAATCACTTATCATCCATGCCTTTAGACATGTTAAAAGTGTATGGTCAGTAGAAAGGCAAAGTCAGGATATAAAATGTAAAGCAGTGATTGTGGTTGTCTGTACAAATAGGACTTTATTACTTCCCAAAGGAACCCTTCTTTAGAATCTTAGACAAACATCAGATTGAGAAAAAAAACAATCCAAATCCAAACCCATTGTTGGGCTTGGTACTTTCTGCAGGGTCATTCCCAGAATTTCTTGCCTTCACCCCCAGTGCTTAATTTGTAAAATATTAAGTTCCAGGACCCTTCTCGGAAGGCCACTGCAACCTGCACCACACATTGCCCCTGCCAGCACTATCAATGACAGTAACCAACATGATACCTAACCATCGCACTTCTATAAATGGGACAATTCAGACTATTTTGGGTCACACAAACCTATAATAATCGCATGATAGGCTGGTATTAATTATTTTCAATGCAATTTGACTTAATAAACACTGTTGTTGTGCTCATCTCAAAATTAAACAGACAGCTCCACCATGTGCTGTACTGTACTTAGAGCAGATGCTGACAATTAAATGCAGGTGTCGAGAACTGGAATCCAGCGGCTGAAATTAAGCACTACTTCACCCTCCTGTGTCTGAACCAGTTTCTGTTGACTTTTAGTACTCTGTGCACTTTACCACCACTAACCAGTGCTCAGTATTTTTGCTCTCTCCTCTAAACATGGTAGAATTGGCTTACACCCAATTGGCATATTTAATTTACTTATAAGTCCTTAGTGAAGTGGTACTATATGTGCCCCATGCCTGCAGCCCTTGTAATGCCACCCACATAAATAGCCTTACAAACCTGTGTTAGGCCTGCAATTGCAGCCTCTGTGTGGAGTTTTGAACTGCCCCGGGCGAAGCTGGGGTAGTGCCACTACGCGGAGTTACACGGAGTTGGAAAGAAACTTAGTGGAACTCTGCTCCCCTTCACCCTCCCTAATGTAATTATAATTTTAAAAAGGCACTTACCTGCTGTGGCTGCCTCCTCCTTGCATGGTCTCTCTCTCTCCTTCCTTGTCCTCGTCGTCCTCGTACATGGAAAGCCCTACATTGTACGTCTTGTGCATTCTCAACAGAACCTGGAGTAAGCAAAACTCCGTAATCTTAGCTGGCGGAGCGGAGTTACCCGCCCGAGCTTCATTTCGACCTGGCAAAATTAACCTTTTACCAGGCTCAAACCTGCTTTTATAATACATATTAGACACTCCTAGGGTAGACCCTAAACAGCCCACAGGGCAGGATCCAATGTAGTTAAAATGTAGGACATGCCATTTTAAGTTTGAAATGTCCTGGTAGAGAATAACGCTTACATTATATCTTTCACTCCTCTAATGTCTGCTTCTACTATAGGATACCATTGGTGTTACCATATTACATTTATTAAGCTGTAGCTTCCAAATTGGAACAGGTAAGCAGTTCAAGTTTGGTATCTTTGGAATTATAATGAAAACCCTTTTTTTATGATGATGCTGGTTTTTGTTTTACCACTTTGAAAAAGCCACTTTTAGAAAGTTGGACACGCCAATACAAATGCCAATACTGATATTTATTCACCACTTCACTCATCACAATCACACGTGACACTCATAGTGATTGTAAAACAAATAAATGTTTTCTTTTTCTTTTTATATGTTTATATGTCTTTTAAAGAGTTATTTCAAAGTAGACCGGTTCATGTTACTATTTTCATGAACATTCCCAACATTTACAGGACCACAACAACAATGCAAACATATAACACAAGTATAACAATCACAAATATGACACTACATTATATTACATATTTAAAAACATTTCAGAAATATGAGCAAGCTCAAATTCCAACAGAGACTAGGGAGAATAAGTCAAAGGGAAGGAAAAAAGAGAAAAGAAACCCAGGAAAGGTACACCACAAAGTCAAGAGTATATAAGGTACAACACAAACCAAGGGAGAAAATTGGCCAAACAGTACTGTATTCACGTCATAAGAACTTCATTAGTTGTCTCAATAAGATGTAGACTTGATACTCAAAATTTGCAAAGAACACTTGTTTGGTCACAAAGGGTCAACCCGTTTCAAACCCCAATTGTATTTTAACTGCATTATCCTCAGGACCTGGAAAGAGAGCTAGAACAAAAAAGAAAAGAGAAAAAGGTGCGCGCGTTACCATTAAATCAACTCAATCTTCAAGCAATCCAAAACTCCTCAGCTATTTTCAAGGTTTGACCCATTTACCTTGTATAAGCTTTATCCTGGCACCAACTGTGCCACTTCATAATCTCAAGACTGCCAATGTAAACACAAATGCCACTGTCTAAACCCCAAAAAATAAAAGAAGGTTTTTAATTTATGAACTTGAACATTCTCAAAACAGTATGACAACAACCTATCTTTGACTTACTTAAAGATTGCAAGTAGGCCTCGAAAGATGTTTTGGGTAAAGGCGGCAAGGTCAAGCTTCAGCGAACAATCTTTCAAGAAAAAGGAAAGGAAATCAGCAAGAAATCAGAACAAAATTCCTCCGGCATTAATTACCTCTAAACAGGGTTCTCTTGACTCTGTGCACACAATTCAACATACCTCCAAGATATGCCGTAATGGCTCAAGACTAAATCCATGCGTGTTTATCAATCTAAAAATGCAAAGCAATGGAATAATTCAGCCTTCGTTATTTCGCATACTGTCTAAATAACATTGCCACGATTAAAGAAGCCAAACCATTCTTACCTCACGCTTCTATTTCAAAATCTGCGTACAATTGCCCTTCAGTCTGGCAGTCAGCACCCGCAATGCGGCCGACAACGCCTTTTTGTGACAACAGCGGAGTCTGGAAAGGCAGGGCCGACATCGTCCCCGCCGTGCTTATGGCGGGGCGCACCGGCCCCTGGTGACTTGGAAGTGATTGAGTCACTGCCGGGCCACGAAGGGAACAAAGGCCAGGCCGGTTAGATCTGGCCTGGCCTGCGAAGGGTTAAAAGGCCGTGCAGCGCGGGAGTCGGCCTCTTTGACTCCTGCGCGCCACGGCCTGCCCCTTCCAGCCTCTAGGAGGCTGCATTTAATTTCTGTTTTGTTTTTCCAGGCGTTGGGGCTTATCTTACAGCTTTCTCCAGTGGTGGATTTCGGATGCGACGGGGGCGTGTTTTGAGCAGCTGGGGCATGAGAATGGGAGCTGTTGGGGAGCCAAGCGACGGACCAGCTGAGAGCTAGCGGTGGCGGAGAAGCAGGGGCGCGCCATGTGCAGTTTTTTCAAAAGAGGACCAGAGGAACAGCTGATCCAATCCGGAGGTCACGCTGAGCAGCGGGCAGCATTATCAACTTTGGGACAGCGCGGTCCGGAGTGAGTATTTCCGCTCCCACCGAAGAATTTTTTGTTGTGTCACCTAGCTGTTGGTGGTGATATAAGTAGTATATGCTATTTATAGTGCTACGAGGCTCCTGCCTGTGACAGAAAGAGCCTAGTTTGTAAAACGTGTCACACTCATGGAGGGCGGGCTCTCCATGGAGATTGTAAGTCTGTAAGATATGTTTGCATAAGTATGGCGGACGGCTACTTCCTAGCGCGTCGGTCTTTCGCTCTGCTATTCTCATTTGTAAGGCTCACATTTTGGGACTGTGGGGGCTGTAGGTGCAGGGAGAGCGCAAGCCTTGTTATTTAGACCTCTTTAAGTAAAATCGGTTCAGCGGGACGTTATTGAGGAATTTTCTGTGAATTTGATTCATAGTTACAAATTTAAATGGGCTGCAAAGTGCTGAGTCTCTGATGCCAAGGGAGCTATAGAGCAATAAGTACTAATTGTTTTTGTGTTGAGAAGTTGCGCAATTTTTTCCCTGTGTTATTATGTCTGCTGCTTTACGGAGCAACGGGCTCCATTTCAGCTTTAAGAACCTTCCGCATGTGGAGGACAGCATGTACGGAGCCCGTGAGTACTGTACAGGGAATCAGGATATATGACCATGTGGACGGAAGGGCTCCGATCCCTGTTATGGTCGCCGCTGCTTTCCTGTCGAGTTCTTCTCAGAGGGACAGTTTTTTACGGGAATGGAAAGGCGGGGCCGACATCGGCCCCGCCGTACTTATGGCGGGCGCACCAGCCCCCACTCGCCCTGGTTTCCCTGTGACCCGGAAGTGTGGTGCTGCTATTCCTGTTGTGAGGCGCTGTTGGACCCGGCCCTTTGGGCAGGTTCACCCCGAGACTTTTTGCTTTTTCCTAGCCTGTTTCTGGAACCTGGTGGTGGTGATTTTAGGCCTCTGTGCACTTTTTCACTGTGGTACAGTGTAAAGTGCTTGAGCTCTCTGTGTATGTGTGGTGAGTGACCTGCCCTCCCATAGGAATGAATGGGGAATATGTATGCCCATGGTAGTTCCGGATGTGTGGGGAGTGTAGGGGCGAGTTTGATATGTCCGAACTTGTGAGAGTGAATGCTGCGTAATTGTATATGCGGCATGACTGTGTCTAGTCTAGAAGTGCCACTTTTAGAGGTTATATAACAACAAGAAGGGGATGCCAGTACTGATACAAGTAACCATTTAGCAATTTAAGACACTCAACCTGAAGTAAAATTCAAGGCTTGGAGCTGATCAGTAGCTTTTATTATTTTGCTTAATGTTATCAAAGAACAATTGGTTCAAAATTAAACAGTATTACATGCTAGGTACAAAAAATGTGGGAAGGAAAAATCTATCATTCTATCAGGCATGTCACAAGCTTACAACAATCAATCATACAGGGACAGTGGGGGACATGGAAACTCATATATTACAGTGGACAGTATTTACAGTGAACAGACAAGCACAAGAATAGTGCAATAGGCCACAGTCTGCTAAATTTCTAAAAAGTTTAGTTATAGAATTATTTACATAAACTGTACATTCCTAACGCAAGTTTTAAATAATAGACTTAAAGGTGGTGGAAGGCCTTCCACCACCTTTAAGTCTGCCTGGGTGACAAGTTGACCTGAATTGTTTTGCCACTTTTTCACCCTTAGTTGTACATTACCTTATTCATCTTTTTGGTTGACTGCATCAAAAATTGTGATTATTTAAAACTTGCGTTAGGAATGTACAGTTTATGTAAATAATTCTATAACTAAACTTTTTAGAAATTTAGCAGACTGTGGCCTATTGCACTATTCTTGTGCTTGTCTGTTCACTGTAAATACTGTCAACTGTAATATATGAGTTTCCATGTCCCCCACTGTCCCTGTATGATTGATTGTTGTAAGCTTGTGACATGCCTGATAGAATGATAGATTTTTCCATCCCACATTTTTTGTACCTAGCATGTAATACTGTTTAATTTTGAACCAATTGTTCTTTGATAACATTAAGCAAAATAATAAAAGCTACTGATCAGCTCCAAGCCTTGAATTTTACTTCAGGTTGAGTGTCTTAAATTGCTAAATGGTTACTTGTATCAGTACTGGCATCCCCTTCTTGTTGTTATAGATACTGGCTCAGCCATACTGATTAGAGCCACCCCTTTGTAGTTTTCTACTTTTAGAGGTTGGCATATTTGTGTAATTTGTGTCTGGCGTGTGATTGGCTGGTGAGCCTGGGTCAGGAGTGCCTGGGCCTGCATGTGGATTGACTGTCTGGTTTGAGGATGACAGGGGCTGCAGAGCCCCCAGGAGGTTGTCTGAGTCAGCCCATGGATGAAAGGCAGCAACTGCTGCCAGGGAAGTGGGAGGAGATGGCACCTGATAGTGAAGGGCTGTGCCTGCCTGACCACAATGCTGGCTCCACCCCCCCACTGGACGACTGCCACCTCTGTCCCTGATACTGAAGGGACTTCCCTATAACCAGTTCTAGCTGGTTCTCACACTGCCTGCACAACGACTTCAAAGACTTTTCCCTGTATAAGAAGGGGCTGTGTCCCCTTCCAAAATGTTCTTGTTTCTGACTTGAATCTACCAGGGGCGGGCGCTGCCCAGCCTCTGTATGCCTGGAGGACTTCTGGGGGACCCCTCTGCCTTGCCTGGGCTGAGGGGGGGACTTTGCTGGACTTTTCCTGATTCCCCCTAGCGCCTGGGAGCGCTTTGCCCTGCTTCCAGCGCTTGAGAGCACACTATTTCGCCTGTGGCGCTTGGGAGGCGCTTTATCTGGCTGCTAGCGCTTATGAGCGCTTTATTTCATTTGTAGCGCTGGGAGCGCTGTGATTTTACCCCTCAGCGCGTGGTAGCGCTGTTGTGGCCTTCCGCGGCTGCCCACGCCGCGTATTTGCTTTTTGTTTGTTTGTCTCGAGGGAGCCCACCCCTCGGATGATGATTCCCCGCCTGCCTGCCTAAGCGGGGTCGCTGCGCTGCCCGCAGCGACCCGGAACTGGTTGGCCTGCCGGCCAATTGCAGCGCGGCCGGCCGGAAGTCCTGCCCCCGCAGCCCGAGAGAGAGGGAGGGCGGCGGGGAGAAGAGGCGGAGAGGAGTGATGGCCGCCCGGGGCCTCCCGTGAGCTGGGGAGTGCCCCCGGGGCCACCAGGACCAAGCGCCGAATGTCGCGGGGCTCCCATGACCAGGAGGGAGCCCCGGAGGAAAGGTGGTGCTGTGTGGGGAGGTCGGGAGACCACCTCGCCTCCCTGGGTGGCCGAAGGAAAGTGCTACCGTCCCCCGGCGAGGAGGGGACGAGAGAGACAGAAGACGCCGGCGTGAGTGATGGCGCGGGCCCCCATGCGCTTGGGAGAGCCCTGCGGTTCCTGCCGCCGACTAGGAGAGCTGGGTGAAGAGCGGAGGGGGCGCGAGGCACATTGCTGGTGCCTGCCCCCACCGCGAACACAGAAGGTGTCGTGCTGCCCGCCCGGAGGAGCCCCGCCAATGAAGAAGCAGCCTGGTGAGTGAGGGGCTGCTGGGGGAAGCTCTGGGCAGGTGCAAAGTGCAGCGCGAGGCCCCGGATGCTGTTGGTGCACGCAGGCGGCCCCGGTTGACAGAGGGTCGCCCCACCGTTGTAGAGCCCTGAGATAGGCTCTGAAGGGCATTTCTTGGTGTAGAGCCACGGAGGCTCAGAGGGGGCATTCCTTTGTGTAGAGCCCCGAGGCTCCCTGCCCCAATTATTGTTTGACGAGCCCAGCGAGGCTCAAGGTGCCATTGTTTGTAGAGCCCTGAGAGGGTCCCCGCCCACATGGATGTTTAGAGCCCCGTGAGGCACTTGGGGACACAAGTGGTTTCAGAGCCTGTGTGGCTCCCATAGTTGGCACTGTGCTGTCCTAGGGTCAGTGAGGACCCTGTCGCAGTTTGAAGTTCCCAGCTGCCCAGCAATTAGTGGGCAGCTGCACCGTTTAGGTCTTGGGATTTCACAGGTGCCCAGCAAGTAGTGGGCACCTGCTACGTTTAGGCTTGTGCTTGGACTGGAACTGCATGGTAGCGCACCCTGACATTTGGACACAGGGCGTCTGAGCCCCAACAAGGGCAGTTGGCCTAGGGACTGCCACAGGTGGTGGCTTATGTGAGTTATGCGCAATTGTATGGTTATTGCACCTCTGAATGTGTTTTCTTGCACCATGTGTTATTCCTGCACCTCTGAATGTTTTCAGGCATCATGTGATTTTTGCGCTATTGTATTGTTCTGGCACCTCTGAATGTTTTTAGTCATCATGTGTCTTCCTTTTCCCTGCGCTGCACCTCTGAATGTTTTAGGCATCATGTGTCTTCTTGCGCTGCACCTCTGAATGTATTTTAGTGCATCATGTGCTGGTTCTTCACACCGCTGAATGTGTAGGTTTATGCATCATGTGTTTCTCTTTACTACTCCTCTGAATGTATATTTATGCATCATGGGTAATGTGTTCTTTCCTAGACCCCTAAACGCTGTGTGATACTTAGGTGGTTGTCCTTACACCTCTGAATGTTTTAGGCATCATGTGTTTTCCTTTATTACTCCTCTGAATGTGTTTCATGCATCATGGGTAATGTGTTCTTGTTTATACCCCTAAATGTATTTTATTCTTAGGTGGTTGTTCTTTTTAGTACAGGTGGTCCTAGTGAGGTCCTGGTACCTGTTCCCAGTAGTTACTGGATGTGATTTATAACTGTTATTTTGTGCTATACTTATTCTAAGTTCTAGAAGTGATTTTATATTCTATATTCTAATTTCTACTAAGTGCTGATTCTGACAGCGGCCCATGTGGCCCTGTCCTGTACATAATCCCTTGTGAATATTGCCCGTGCCAGTTGGCACCATGTATATTGTGTGATACTATCTGATGTGTTTTTACAATACAAAAGTTATTTTATAATAACCTTGTGTGGAGTTCCTTTTGTGGTGTGTCTAGTATGTTGTTGCTGTTGTGTGCTGGCGCGGTGCACAGACAAAATATCGACTCCAAAATATCGAATGGACAAAATATCGAGTTAAAAATATCGACAATAATAAAATATCGATAACAAAAATATCGTTGGTCAAAATATCGATTAAAATAATGATAAAAAAATATCGAGTACAAAAATATCGACAAAATATATATAAATAGTCAAAGTAAAAAATTTCGATAATATGTAGAAAAAAGGTAAAAAATTTTTTTTTATTAATAGTAATATAAATTGTAGTTAATGTTTAGGAGCGGGATGTTGGGTTAATAGGGGATAAGGGTGGGGAGTAATTTAATAATAATTAATTAATTAATATATGTTTGTAAATATTTTTAATTAATAATTAATTGGTAATTATTTATTATTAATTAGTTAATTAATTAATATAATTTTTTACATATTTTTAATTAGTAATTAATTGGTAATTAAATAATATTAATTAGTTAATTACATTAATTAGAGTAATTTATTTATATATATAATTTTTAGTTATTGTTAATTAATTAATTGGGAAAATAAAATAATTATTAAATTAAATTAATTACAGCTAATGTGCTAATATATTTACTTTATTGTTATTGTTAATTAATAATTAATTGGTATTTAAATAATATTAATTAATTTTGGGTAAAGGGGTATTTTTAGGGTTCAGGGTCAGTTTTCAGTTTTTGGGTAAAGGGGTATTTTTAGGGTTCAGGGTCAGTTTTCAGTTCTTGGGTAAAGGGGTATTTTTAGGGTTCAGGGTCAGTTTTCAGTTTTTAGGTAAAGGGGTATTTTTAGGGTTCAGGGTCAGTTTTCAGTTTTTGGGTAAAGGGGTATTTTTAGGGTTCAGGGTCAGTTTTCAGTTTTTGGGTAAAGGGGTATTTTTAGGGTTGAGGGTCAGTTTGGGGTTTTTGGGTAAAGGGGTATTTTTAGGGTTCAGGGTCAGTTTTCCCTACTGTTGCACCCACTGGAGTGGGAATAGTAATTTTAACCCCTACGCTATCCAACGCTTTCCCTACGCTTGCACTCTTTGGAGTGGGAATAGTATTTTTTACACTTCTGGTATCGCACGATAATATAATAGTATCTTATTTAATTATAGTATGTTACTATATATATATGTTTTAACAAATAAGATTGTAAAAAATTATTTTTATTATTTTCTTTTATTATTTAATTATTATAAGTTAATGTAAGTATTTTTAAGTATATTTTAGTAATTAAATTTTAATATTAATTTAATTTAACACTGTTTTTAATAAAGTCGATACTTTTTTACAACTATATTATTGTAAACGATATTTTGTACTTGATATTTTTGTACTTACCTGTTTGTAGATACAAACTTGATATTTTGACTGTCGATATTTTGTCCACGATATTTTTGCAAGTCGATATTTTGTCCCTCGATATTATTTCAGTGATCCGTGCTGGCGCAAATGCTTTACACATTGCCCCCGAGTTTAGCCTTACTGCTCGTGCCAAGCTACCAAGGGGGTGAGCAGGGGTGATCTTGGCGTGTGACTCCCTCGCCCTGACTAGAATGGTGGTTTCTGCCTGGCTTTGGCGTCAGGCTTAGCCTACCAGAAATAGCCAGTTCTAACAGGCGCTACGACACATTAGGTTTGAGTCTGCGGCTGCGCTATATAAAAGCACAGGGAGTGAGGGTGAAGTGGACGAGAGTCTGGGCTGGGATCCGTTTCGGCATACATGTAAAAGTTTGTGGAGGCTTCACTGCTCTTTGCAAAGTCAATCACAATGCTCATCAATATATAATCTTTCATTATTGTCGTACATTTCATAAATGCTGATTCTGTTAACCTGTATATGGTTAAAGGGGGGCCTCGAAACCGTACTCTGTCTGGCCCCCGGACTGCAGGCACATCATGTGCGGGTGATCACACACTGCTCACTTCACCAGTGAAAAAGTTACGGCATGAAGGCATGCCAAGTGAGCATTGTGGGGGGAGGGAAAGCCATTAAAGAGTAATTTGCTCTCCGGATTTCCACTTCCTTTTTGAAACCTAGGAGCAGCAATATTGTCGTGGTGTCCCCAGGGCTTCAAATGTAAGCTTTTTCAATATTATATACAAGCCATCGTTGCTGCTTATTCGTCTTAGGCAGCGAACAGCCACTGACAAAGCCAATAGTCCTGACTTATTGGTATGATACTTGTACCAGCTACATTGTCGTAGTGTCCCCAGGGCGTCAAGTGTAAGTGTCTTTAATATTATATACAAGCCATGGCTGCTGCTTATTTATCTCAGGCAGCAAACAGCCACAGACAAAGCCAATAGTCCTGACTTCTAGGTATGATACTGGTAACATATATCTGGGGGTATTGACAGGAGTGCCGCACATGGGTCGTGTGTGGCTCACAATGACGGTCACGCACGCCCTAATGTTTTGTAACAAAGGAAAATAAGTGTATGTGTACGGTAATGGATACCTGCATCAATATTATTGGAAAGGCATTGTCTAGGGTGGCTTGGGTTTCTGGCTGCTTCATTTCACCACCTGAGTCATGGTTTCACAAACATTTGGCATCCTTCATTATTGCCTCAGAAATCTGAGAATTGTATTTGGTCCCAAAAATCTCTAATTGATTTGTTGCTGGGTGAAATGTGTTATTTCACAATTATTAGTTTAAGTATAACCATCGATTTTATAGTTAAAACAATCTTTGAAATTCTCTCTGCTAATACTCTCTGTTTGGGTCCTCCATGCGAGTAACGTGTACCTAAGTCCAGGGCGGAGCGATGGTGTGAAGTGGAATTTGCAGTTCCAGCCACTTCCCCTGTACCTAAATTGTCTTCACCTGGGTATTCAATCAATGGGAATAACACACATAACAGTAAAGGTTTGTTAGTTGTATTATGGGCTAGGAAAACCAGTAGTGTGTAAAAGACACTTATCTCATTTATTATTATGGGGAGACCTAAACGCTAAGCTCATCAAGGCATCTGGGGTGAGCAAAAATGTAGTGTGCCGCTGATGTGGAGACAGCGTTCTCTGCTTCTTTAGTTCATAATTTTATGCAGCACTTTATTTCTGATCTAGTTTTTGTTTAGACTTGGTGCTCCCTTGGGTAGGGGCAGAACTATACCTCTCTGAGGGCTTTAATGTGATGAGCGAATTTAGTGTGCCGCTGATGTTGTGGGTGCTCTATACGGGAACTGTTTTCCTCCTAATTTTGAGGGATACCCAGAGTTCTCTGCTTCTTTATTGCATACTGTATGAAAAGCTTTACTTCCGAACGGTTTTTGTTAGACTTAAAATGGGTGCCCCTTTGGGTAGGGACTGAGCTATACCTCTCTGAGGGCTCTAATTAGTGTGAAACACATGTCAGGAGTTACTGTTAATCATGTCAGGCTGGCTTGGATGGTATTTTTACCAAAAGCCAGAGCTGTAATTGTTGCAGCTGATGTTGAAAGCTCTATACGGGAGCTGCTTTCCACCTAAATTTGAGAACTACAGAGGGTTCCCTGCTTCTTTATTGAATAATTTATGCAGCACTGTATTTCTGAACGTGTTTTGTTTAGAAGTAAACTGGGTGCCCCCTTGGGTGAGGACAGAGTTATACCTCTCTGAGGGATCTAATGAGAGTGCCACACATGTCAGGGGTTGCTTTTGATCATGTCAGGCTGGTTTGGATGGTAGTTTACCAAAAGCCGACGCTTTAATGTTGTGCCTGGACTGGTAAAGGGCTTTTCGGCCATTTTACAGCTCGGCACGGATAGCAATGTGCAAATCCTATGCTTAATGACTTTGCTGCGGAACTGGCAAAGACGGTGCCCCTTTCGATCTCAGATCCTATGCCTAAAGACTTTGATAGTAAAACAGACATTGTAAGTGAGGTTAGAGGTAGGCAAGTGGGGCTCTGCCACTGAGAACCCCTTATCTGTATCCCATGCAACTGCAGGGCAGAACTGATGGTAGAGTGGTAGTTCATAGGGGCTAAGAGTGCTTTTTCGCAATGATAGGATTAGTTCCCTCACTGTGGTGCTTGGATTTCTAATCTCAGGGACGATGTTGGGAAGAGAAATAGGGACATAGTCACCGTGCAGTCACCGAACCATGTTCTTACTGGACAAGACATCCCAACAATGTTCTTACTGAATGAAACTGCACACGTCATGGCCAGAAAGCTACATTAAGAATTTGGGGGCCTGTGTCGAAAGCCATTGGCACCATGTGCTGGTACATTACCACGTATGTGTTGTCGGACTTCGGGAGCACCGTTAGCATAGGCCTGGCTAGGAATGTACTTGGCTGCGGCATAATTGTTTGATAACCATGAATGCACTGTGTCACTGCACTTCACACTGTGTACTATTCTTTAATGAAGGTCATACTACCGGGCACCTTCTCCGAAAAACTAATTCAAACACTCCACATGGGACACAGACGGATGCTATGCTAAACACTTACAGTTGGAAGTGTTAATGGGAATGCATCTGGCGCTAATCTTAGCTAAGACTTATCATGTGAGGGCAATGTAATACAGGCATGTGTACTGCAGTTATCGTTAGGAAGCCAGAAACACTAATCGTTTGTGTTTTTCTTTTCCATGTATGTATGGCAGGGTCCATAGTGGATATCTGGGAAGTGCTCCACACCGCAACAACTGCGACAGGTGGACAGCCAAAGGGACGCGTACGTCAGGTACAGGAATGGCCAGCAGCGACGTCAAGTGTGATCAAGGACTCAGGAGGTGCCAACACTGGGTTGATTGTTTATTGGTGTTTTAACCCTAGATTTGTCTGGCCGCAGTAATTTAGCGGGATTTTGCTTCACATAAGATGGCAGTATGTTCCTTGTCAGGAAACTGTATTTCTACAGTAACAGCGCCTGTGCTCGCAGGGCCACCGTGGTCGTCATACTATATTCATAGGTTACCAATTGGTAGGGCCAATGATATCAATGTGGCAGTGCACAGAGGTGTGCCTGGCCAGCCTAGCCAAACCCAGGAGTAGTAGGCCTATGCAACACCTCAGCACCCCGTGTCGGGAAGCTGGACTCTGCCTTTACGGGGGCCCGAGCTCCCAGTTGCCATTTTAGTAGACACAGTGCGTTTGGGGACTTCCATAGTATGGAGGTAGACATACACTGACGGGTAGCCTTTTCCGTTGCACTGACAGTGGGTGGCAGCGTCAGGATCGCCGTGTCTTAACGGGCGCAGCACAATGCCATTCAATTAAGTGCATCTGGTGGCCTATGGCGGCACGTTTAATTTCCCTGGATCAGTCAGCCCTAGCATAATTAGCACGCATTTTGGGGGGGGGGGCTGAATGAACAGGTATACCAGGATGCCTGGGTAGAAGGGGGTCAACATGTTCGTACTCGGGGTACACCCTGGCGCAGGCATTTCAGATCTCCCGAAGTTGGGAAGCGAGTCTGTGAGGCCATATTGTGCCCATGGAAGCAAATACCTGGTAACAACAGTAGTGAGGCTTGCTAATTGCAGACCAGAGCCCAGGGGTGCATCTGGGAGGAGTCGTGCTTCTTGAAAGACGACGTCCGTTCTGTACACGCCTGGGGTTGGAACCATTGCAGAGAATTTTTTCTTGCCAACGAAAGGGAGTGTAGGGACAAGATATGATCTTGCAAGGAGTTTGTAGGGACCGATAGTTGGACTAAACATATGATGGCTAGGTGTGAGAATTTAAGGTTAGGGCATGACCTTTTTGTGTAGGAGGGTAGGGGGGGCCAGATAGTGGGTCAACTACGCTGGCCTGTGGAGGTGAGGTCATGATTGGTGAGCAGTTAATTAAGGTCCTTAGAGGGGCGGCACCATTCTCGAATGGGGTCGTCCAAAGGGAGAGACAAGTGGTCTATCATAGAACTCCACGGGCAGGTACAGCCTGTTGGGTACATGGGTGCGGGGGAGACAGTCATGCTTTCTCTAGGCTGTTTGGGCCACCCCGCACGTGCACAATGACGCAGTAAACGGCGCAGAGATGCAAGGGCCCCTTTAATGGAGTTAATGGAGTGTGCAGGGTAACTGGGGGGGCAAAGTACCCTCACGGTAAGCGGGCCCTCTGCGCATGCGCACTTCAACAGAAGGGTGTGGTTAAATAGGGCGTATGGGGGTAACCAGGGGGGGGGCATGTGCCCCACGGTAAACGGGCCCTCCTGCGAATGTGCACTCCGACAGGAGGGCGTGGTTTTAGTGATACGGATCTGACACCAGTTATTGACCTTGCCGTAGGCCCAAATAGGTACGCAGAAAATTAACTATTGTATAATGTGAATTGATATGTTAGTCTCGGTTAGGAAATACCTTGTACTAGAAATATGTTAAGGTTAGGCATCTGAATACCTGTATATATCAATTGTAACATTTTCTGCATAATTGTGTAAATATTATTTATTTCAATTTTGATTTATTTCGGCCGGGGGGGTCAAAAGATCCCCCGCCTTCCAAAGAAAGCCCTCTCATGCCCTGTTAATAATGTTATGTTGGTTAACAGAAGGGTGGGGGTCCTCCGCAGTCCCTGGCCATATGTTTCTCAAGTGACGTCTAGTTTGAAATAACTTTGTTCGCTCCAGCCGCGTGAAACATTCAGTGGATTTTGACAAAGTCAACCTTGCTTGCTATCCAATTTCAATCTACCTGAAGGAAAAAGAGAGGAATTTTGCTAGACAGCAATGGCAGTTGTCGTCGAGCTGCTTGTAATTATATTCTTTTGTTGTCCTACAAAACGGAATGCATCACACTGCAGTGCTTAATTTGAGCCAATACTTGCCAGTGCTCAGCTTCGGCAAATAATTGGTTTCGGGGCTCGGCACAGGCACCTAATTATCGACACAATACTAATTTAGAGATGAGCAGAATAACCTCAGTTTAGGAATACAACATACATTAAAATTGCTAATACCTGCCTCTCCAGCCATTCTTTTAGCTTTGGGGACCTGGAATAATCTGAACTGTTACATTTACATGCAAGCGAGATGGTTAGTAGTTGTTTTGGCAGCGATGACAAGGGTGGTGCAAGCTGCAGTGGCCTCCTGGTCAGAGCCCTGGCACTTAATATTTTACTAATTAAGCACTGCACTGTACCCAAAATCCAAGCATTACTTCAGCGCAATAGCAGTGAATACATAGAAATAGCAAGCAAATGTTCCGATCTCACCACACAGTGGCAAGTTGTTCTCTGCTCTTTTCATATAGCCCAGGGCTTTGGTCTATCATTCTGGTACACCAAGGTAGTTATGTACACAAGTGTCCATCTTGTGTTTTGTATATAATGAAAGCAGGTGTTTTTTATGAGACTAGAAAGGAATAGAATTGGTGCTCTAATGGATGTCATTAAGAAACTGTGTTACAGATTGTAAATTTCTGAAAGTTCATTTAATCCATCGATGGCTGTGTTGTACTGTACTTTTAGCATTGCTTCTCTAAGTAATAATCCCCTGTCCACATAGCCACCTTGTTGATTTTTTCCATTTTCGTTAGAATCGTCCATTTTAAATCATTCACAGTATGATTTTTTAATGTCCAGTGATTCACCAAGGGCACATTTGCTGTATGTTTTCAAATCCGAGACATGTGCTCTATCATGCGTTGGCAGGCTTCCTGATTGGTTTTCCCAATATACAATTTTGGACACAGGCATAAAATGCCATATACCACGTTCTTGCTTTTACAGTTGATGAACGAATCGTGTTTCCACTTGATGTTTTTGATACTGAAAAGTGCGCCTTCAATTGTTTGTGAGCAGCATATACACATCCCGCATTTGTGATGACCACTGATCGGGGGTAAGCTCAGTTGTGACCTCAATGTACTTCTATTTGGTGGTTTCTGTACCGCTGCACGTACAATTAAGTTTCCTACGCTTTTGGACAGTTGGTATTTTCCTGCCTTCGCCATTTATTGCCTGCAGCCTGACTTCGGGTCACATGACTGGGTGTATTTGGTAGTTGGGCATTGTGTGTTCCTCCTAGACAGCCGTTCACAATAGAGAGCTTAGGATTGCCTGGATTGGTCATCACTTGCAGGATGGGAGGGTGGAGCTGGGCACAGCCCTTGGTAGACTTGAATACAAAGGAATGCATACCCCTAGTAGTTAATCTTGTCCCATAGCATTGGAGGCAGAAAGTCTGTGCACTTCAAAGGGAAACCTCCAGAAGCATTTCCCACTTCACAGGAGACACCAGGTATAAATACTGGACCTCAAAGACCAAGGGCCAGATGTAGGTAATCTCAATTTATCTATTAAATACCGAATTTTACCGATTCGGTATTTAAGAATAGGTAATTGGGATGTAGATACATTTTCGGTAAAAATTACCGAATCGGTAAGATCCGGTATTTACCGAATCCGTATTTACCGATTCGGTAATTGACATTCATCCCTATGGGCCTGGAGGCCCATAGGAATGAATGGCAATTACAGAATCGGTAAATACCGATTCGGTAAAATGGGGGAAACATTCAAGGGTGTCACTTTGACAACCTGTTGCACCCCTGAATCGTGCTTGTGTGCAGATGTGGCACACATACATGCCCTAAGGGCATGTATGTCTGCCACATGGCACATTTGAAAATGCACAGATTTGTATTTTCAAAGGTATTCCTTATTTACCACCAACTTATAGTTGGTGGTAAATAACGATCCTAAAATGGGAAAAGCACTCATTTGAGTGCTCCCTACATTGTTCGGTAATTTACCGATTTCTTAAAATACCAAATGGGTACATTACCGAATTTGCAATTTAGGCCACCTAAATGTAAATGTAGCTCATTTATATAGTGCTGTATCATCGACCGGTTTTTAAGCGCTTGCTTAGGGAACCCATCCTGGTATTCCCCTGTTAGATAACCCATTACTGGGCATCCCCAAGTTGAAAGCCAGGCATCCCGCTGCGAGGGGCCGTCGTTGAGATTAAGCAAGCTATTGCCCAGAGTTGCAGAGTGGGACTCCATGATTGGAATAGGCACCGAGGCAAGAATTGTCAGGTCTGGGGAAATTTGAGCCAAAGACCCGCCGAGGCGGGGAATTGAACCCTGGTCCGGGCCAGACCTCTGCATCAGGGTCTGCCGCTCCAACCACTTGAGCCACACTTCTCCACTACATCCCAAATGCCAATACCGGTCGGTAACGGCTGAAATTTGGTAATTTCGGCCATTACCAACCGCTATTGGGCCACCTACATATGGCCCCAAAGCTTTTGTACTCTTCTGGATCTGTAGCTACTAAAGTAGAAGGACTGCTGTGCTGCTTTGCTGCCAGAAGGACTGTCTCTCTGCTGTCCTGCTAGGCTAATGCCTGCTGTCCTGCTTGCTGAGAAGGAAGATTGGGCTAACGCCCTTCAGCTGCGCGGCTGAAGTGACTTCAAGGTTCAACCTTCTGACCTGTTCTGGGCTACAGGGACAGAACAAGCTTCAAAGGCTTCCTTCAACTGCCCAGCTGACCTGCTGCCTGGACCTGGAATTGGACCTGCAAGAGCCCTACTGGCCTCTACTGGAGTGAGTTCCTGACCCCCAAGTGTTGCTCCTCAAATCCTGAACCCTTGGTGTGGGCTCATTTGAGCTCCTCTGAAGTTTTGTGTGCTCTTTGTGAAAGCGGATTGGCCTGCTAGCACCAAAACCTTAAATCTAGTGCCCATCACAAACGTGAAGTTCTGGTGAACCCACACTGTTGACCGTCGCGGTGACTGTCAGCCCAAAGCACCAGCTGCAACTGTCCGCAAAGCAGACAGGATCTTTGCTCTATGGCAATTACTGAGACGCCCCGCTGGCTCTTCGTGCTGCTTCGACAGTCATCCGCGATGCTCTCCCTGCTCCTTGTGGCCCCTTGCACCGTGAATGAAACTAGTTGTGCTAGACTTGAAGTTAACTCTTCCAGAGGAACTAAGCTGGTCCCTGTATACGACCTTCACTCCACTTTGGTCGGCCTGTACTTTTGACTTTCACCCTGTCTGGCAGTGGTGCTTTGTGCTTTTTGGCACTATTTTTATACAAATCTTTAAAATTGCATATCTCCAGTTCTACCAATTGGATTTTGTTATTCTGGTGTCAAATGTTTATTACATTTTACTCAATTTTTCTAAATTAGTTTGGGATTATTCTTGCATTGTGTTTTCACTTTATTGCTGTGTGAAGTGCTCCATATAGTGTGTTAATTGCCTCTCCCACAGGTCGTGCAACCTTCTCAATAGTAAGCAATATAGATGCAGTACTAGTAGCAGAACAGAACTTGGCCAAACTTGGTGCAAACTTGTTTGACAGACTGAAAGAGTTCATTTGTGGTAACCACAAGCCACCCTATGGGGTTACAGTGCATAACATTGACATTTTGATTCACGGTTGTGCCTCACAAAAAATACCTTTTTTATTGCAGAATCTAGCCCTCTCATTAGGGACTTAAGGATTACAAGTGTACTAGGTATGCATGTTATCACTGGAAGAGTGTCCCTGAACAAGTGTTTCCTGTGAGGGGTGAATTAGGTCAGCTTTTACCTTCTTCAATTTAGTAGCTAGTACCTTAGTCAGAACCTTAAAGTCAGCAATTAATAGAGTGATCAGGTGATTGTCCCCACAATTTAAGAGATGTGTCCTATGGTTGGGGTGAGCGTCATTATTGTCTAGTTGAAGCTGGGGCACAAGGCCCACCAATGACTCTACATTTTTAGAGATCAAGTTGAAGACCTCAGCTGGCCTCCTCTTATTGACCTTGTTAAAGTCTATAGGCAATCCACCCTTCCAGGCAATTTTTCAGTGGACATTTCCTCAATGGCAGCATGGATTTGCCCTTCTGCTATATTCCCTTATAAATCCTCCTCGTGTCCTCAGACTCAGGGGTTCCCTAAGCAACTTTTATCCAGGATCCTAGTGTCTTATTGCTTTGACTCACATACATGCCTAAAGTAGGTGGTGTGTGTGCAGAACATCACTGACCCATCTAAGTGTTGGAATGGAAGATGTTGAAGGTGGATTGCCAGCAAACATCTGTCTTACCCTCGTGTTCATAGTTCCTGCATTTGATTCTAGTTAACACAGTATCTGTAATTTAAAGACTCATTAGGATCATATTTGTCCCTAATCAGCTCAACATGGGCACCAAAGCTAAGGGTCTGCACTTTCCTCAAGAATTACACACCTGGCCTCCCATTTTATAAGGCTTTTATCTGCATCCCACATAACCTGCACCTATGAGCTCTCATTGGAAGGCAGAAAGTAAGACAGATGTTTTCACAATTTTATCTTCTCAAGCTCTGGATTACTAGGAGTTCTTATTCCCCACAGTTTCATAGGGGGAGATACTAGCTCCAGAGAGAGCCGAAGAATAAGCGGGACATGGTCAGAAACACCAACCGCTAGGATCTCATATGCAACAATATCTGGTAGCAGGCTGTGGAATACCAAGAAGAAGACCATGCATACACAGGTACCAAACACACAAGAGAGAAAAGTATATATCCTGTTCCTAGGGTAAAACAACCACCATGAATACATTATTTTGTAGTCAGCGATGACATCTTTGAAGATGCCCCTATCTTTGAAATTACTGAACCCAGATTTCCCTGATCTATTTTGTACTGCATCCATTGTCATGTTCCAGTTCTCTCTAACCACGTGTCTGGCCTTACCAAAATAATTGAAGACTTGAACCAGCGGGCATGAAATTCATTTTTGCCTCCATTGATAGAATCTACTCCTATTGTCTTGCTTGGTGTCAAAACCTTAAACAACTATAACACCCCTTGAGTTTTAAGAGGCAAGTATTACAAGCAGAGGAAGTGTCTTACAGAAAAGGAAAGCTACACTACCCCTCCTTAATGCTGATGTGGTTGTGTTTACAGGTTGAGAACCAATGGTGTTACCAGCATTGATCACCGTGTCCACCTAGTGACTCCTTGATTTGTCAGACTCAGTTGGGAGACAAATGTGTCTGTTGTACCTGGGTACCCCTTTGATAGGCATAACAGCATTTTCTGGTGTTTATTGTACTGGGTAAGGTCATACAAATGGAGGGACATCACTATGAGATCTTTGTGTTGTTTGCCAACCGCCATTTTACCTTCCTCTAACAACAGTGAGAGTAAAGTCAGTGTGGTGTTGTATCACACCTCAGTTTGGAGTGGCTATCGAACTCAATGCGTGCTTAGGGCATGTCAAATTACCACTCCTAAATTTAAATGGGAAGGTGCAGGGTGAAGGAAGGATGAGAAATGCCTGTGGGGAACTACACTTTCACCAGTATCAGAGAGATTGGTAGACAAGGGTGGCTTGCACTTAACCTACACTAATTGTCAAAAAACACACAAACCAAAGTCTGGAAAAGTATTAGAAACCCAGCTATATTTTACAGCGCTGCATAAACCCCACAGTCAATTACACACCGCAAGAGATTCAGGTCAGGATATGATCAGAGTTGAAATGAGTGCAGCAAATTAGTCCACAGCCTGCATGTAAGGGCCGCCAATATATTTCTTAGCCATCCAATCCAAACACTTCCCTACATCAGGACACTTAAGCAATGGATGACTGTTCAAAGTGTGCCACCCCCTATCCCCCATCAGTACAACACATTAAAACAGACAGAGACATCTAACACAAATCAATACAACACGTAAAAACAGACAGAGACATCTAACACAGGTATATTATAGATGTGGTCAGATTTTTTGCCCAACGTTAGCAATTATCTCCTTGTCATGCCATATCAGAAGGCTGGACCTTCAGAAGTAACCTTAATTAGTCCATCTTACCACAGTTGGTTTCCTTTTAACTTCTCCTTGTCCTTTAATCTTCTCATTGCATATTCTAATCATTCCCAGATTGTGTACTATGTAGGCATATTGTATCATCTCTTCTTTGAGCGTCCTCGTGCCATGTGCCTACCACTGAGTTCTCCAGAAATTCAAGAACTTTCTTCAATTCTTCGGGGTTATTACTCTTTGTGGCAGCCATCAATCATGATGAGCCGTGGGTGCATCACTACACATTTCCTGCACTTTCGATTGGTTTGTTGTGAATCAGCTGGGAAAAGGTTCTTATGGCTTTTCTGTGTGAATCGCCCATTATGTTTCATTGCCAAGGATATAGTCTGTCTTGCCTGTTGGTGCTAGATAAAACCGGCTATTATTGGTTTTGGGGTGGCCTTTTTGGGTGATCTGTAGAAATAGATTTTTGGGTGTCTGGGAAATTCCAGTGGAGAAGTGAATTCAAACGACAGGATCTCTTATAGAAATAGAAAAGAATAAAATAACTGTAGCATGTCTGTTGCCTCTCAGGCACCCCCATGCAACATAAATTGTTTGTCAGGCATCCCTCTTTCAAGTCCACCAGTTTACTCTGAATCCACCACAGCTGATGGCCCCTAATCTTGGTCACTGTTCATGAAGTTCTCCTGTTGCATTACAGCAACTAACCACGGATACAATGTATACAGCCTGGTCAGGTCACCCTGGTCAATTTCACTTCAATTGATGTTTCTGCAGTGCTGTCCTCTATCGACTGGTTGGCCATTTGATTAAGTTTCCATTGTGACCTCTGCCATGTGGAATGCAGAGTGTGATGGATAGATACATTTCTGCTGTGATTTAGTGATAGCCTCTGAGAATAAAAACAGTTGTGGCACTTGGGCTGAGGTATGAGTAAACATAGAGTGTCAAGATAGCAGAGTCTTGGGGCTATGCTGCAATTGGAAAGCATCAATTAGTCATTGTCCATGGTGCTGAAATGATACCAATATTCTAGTAAGCGAATCGGAAGAATGGCAAATTAGGATTACTAAGAATGGCTGTAGTGTCATGCAGTACAAGGCAAGTGGTTCAAGGGTAATTATCATAAAAATGGGACCTTCAGACCCACCCTTCGGTTCCCTTTCTGTACCTGCAGAATGACTTTCAGAGGAATACCTGGTGCTGTGGCCTGCTGTGTTCTCCACAAGACTGCTTTATTAATATTTTTATTTATTATTATTATAGCACCTGGAAGGAATGCCTTGATGCCTGGAGCCTTCCTTTAGCCTTCAGAGGCCTGCCCTGCTACTTGAGCCCTATTGCATTGCTTGAACCTAGGGCCGCTAGAGAGACTTCCAAGGCTAGTTGGTGAGGCTGCTGAATAGAACATCAGGGACACAAAAGGTTCCAACCATCTTGAAACTGCTCCTGAGTGAGTCCTAATCCCCAAGTGGTGCCTCTCCAGTCCAGGGTCCTTGTTTGTAATGTTAAAGGTGCTCAGATAGTCAGAATCCCAAACATGGGACATTTTTTGATGAAAACTGCTCCTAGAACTGAGAGGAGATAGGGACCAACTTGCTCGTCTATCCTTCCAAGGTGTATCACTAGTCGGCTCCTGCTACGCTCTTTTTCATAGCAGCAAATCCTGTTCAATGGGCCTATGCCAAAGAGGTATCTGGCCTAATGGAATTCTCGTTGGCTACAGTCTCCAGCCTCGTCCCGCTAGAGGTTTTTGACTTTCAAAAAAGAAACTAACCAAAATGAAGAAATCTCCACAGCAACTTTGTCCAGCAGCTATCCAGAGATGACGCCTCCTCCTCAAACACCACCTGCAGCCTTGATCCACTGACCTTTACCTTCTCAAGCAACTTTTTGTTGAAATTTCTTCTAAAACCAAAGGTTGGCTCTGAATTGGCCTTATCGGCTTTTTGTATCCAAATCATAGTGCATCGTGATACAACATATTTTTCAACTTTTACCTGGTCTTGTGGGATTAGATGTCCGGGGTTGGCAGGTTTGATCCTTCAAGCGCTAGTTTTTATCTTGAATTTTGAAAATTCATAACTCCGGTTCTACTGGTTATATTTTTGCTTGTTTGATGTCAATAGTTTATTAACATTTACTAGATTTTTCTAGATTGGCATGGGATTTTTCTTGTGTTGTGTTTCTCTTTTATTACTGTTTGTGTGCTGCATAAGTACTTTACACATCGCCTCTAAGTTAAGGCTGACTGCTTTTATGCCAAGCTACCAGAGGTTTAAGCACAGGTTAATTTAGTGACTTTTGTTGTTTACCCTTACAGGGATTGTGGCTGTTGCTTGAGCAGGCGTAACCCAACTACGGCAACAATTACATTTCTCACATATATGAACCCGTATTGGAGTTAGCAGTCCATGGAAGGACTCCGCTTGCTATTCACATAACCCATCTTTCCATGCAAACTGACCTAGTGGCAAGATGGTGTTGCCCAAAGTGCTCTTCTGGTTGCAGTGCTTGATCACCAACTAATGAACCTTATGTTGGTGCAAACTGTCTTTGGGTTCTAGTCCAATTTGTTCGGGCAATTTAACATGTGCACAACCAGCCTGTTTTGTAGATAAGGCTGCAAGTCCTCATACACACTCAACGAGGCAGACCATAGTAATCACCCCTGACTGCAGTTCATCAGTGGCGTTCATTTTCTCGCTTATGACTGACGTTGCTTCAGTAACACAAGCCAAGTCCTCCACAGCCACAGACTGATTACTGCTACTTCCAACTTGACCTTGATTACACTCTTCTCACTTCAGCTTTGCTGCCGGGCTCCCCCTCTCCTTCCCAGTATGGAGCTTTCTGTTGCCAGCCTGATTAAGCTGACTGCCTCCTTGCTAGCAGCCATCAGCCCAAAGCCAAATCACCTGCAAGTCAAGCCCCACATGCAAAGCCAATGGCCTTCATGGTTTTCCTTGGTCTGTAACTGCTTGGGCTGGTTATATAACAAGGCAATAGCATTTTGTAGATTGTTACATCTGTATTCCCATTAGTGATTGTGATTAGGTAGTCCTAATGTTAGAGTACAGAAGCAACATGACATGAAACTTATATTTCAGAGTTAGTGTGTGTTCTTTGATATATTTATTTGTTAGTTTATTACTTTTTTGTTTAGGAAGCACATTATCTTTTTCTTTATTGCATACTAAGGCTATTCACTAACCACTCTTGAAATTTAATTAGTATTAGTTTGCTGTCTGGATAACATGTTGTTGGATTTACAGTTTTTCTGGTCACAAGGTAAAGACAGTCACACAAATAGTAAGTAAGTAAGTTATAGACTTATAGAGTGCACAAATGCTGAGGCGTCTTGGCCCTGGGGTTGCGAAGAAACACAATGAGCCAAGAGATGCCAGGTCATTCCTGTGAAGGGAATAGCCAGGTTTTGACCAATCTCCCAAATTAGGGTCTGGAGGATTGTAGCCTAATATGAGCTGGTAACTCATTCCAAGCTTTGATGATTGATATGCGAGACATATGCCACCCCATCTTGCCTTATTGATTTTAGGGACCCAAACCAGTGCTTTATTGGCCGATCTGAGAATCAGGCGGGGGGAATAGTTTATGAAAGTCCAGTAGCCCTCCACCATAGAGTGCTTTATGCACCAAACACTGGTCCTGATTCACAGAATTAACTTAAGACAAAATCCTAAACTTACTACCATTTACTCATTTTGGTATTTAAAGAAGGCACTTTCTCATTGATGAGTAAGGACCTTCTGTGAATACCAAAATGAGTAAGTGCCTTCTGTGAATACCAAAATGAGTAAGTGCCTTCTGTGAATACCAAAATGGTAGTAAATTTAGGATTTTGTCTTAAGTTAGTTCTGTGCATTGGGCCCATAGTGTATTACATTCTATTCACTGCCTGACTGGAAGCTAGTTAAGATTCCTAATGGAGCTCGAGATATGGTGGTAATTAGGAATATTGAGCAAAGTTCGGGCTGCAGCATTTTGAAAAGATTGCAATTTTGGCAGTTGACGTTTATCAACGCCTAAATACAGTGCATTGCAATAATCAATTTGACTGTGAATTAGGCCGACCACGACCGTTTTTCTAAGGTCCAAGGGAATATATGGCAAGATTTTACGCAAATGTTTTAGAAGGAAGTTGCAGGATGACGTCACCTGGGTAATCTGCCCTGAGAAGTTTAACTAGTCATGACACAGCAATCCTAAACTCCTCACTTTTTCTACTGGGTCCAGAGAGGCTCCTGCTCCCGCCGGCCACCATGCTTGATTGCAAATAGGAGTTCCATTACCAAATTCCATATTTAGTTTAAGACAGTCCTTGTGCATCCATTCCATGATGTGCTCAAGACAGCGGTAGAATCTACCCTCCACAGTATCCGCACATAATCTGCACCCATACTTCTGGTCCATTATCAAATGCATTAAACATGCCATGATACTCTATTTCTACCTTTAAATGAGGCAAATTATTATGCAAACTCCATCTTCTAGTTCCTTTTATAACACTTTTTGTTTTAGGGTACAGCTTAACTTGGCTAATGAAGTCTGTTCAATAAAGAGACCCTACTCCCAGCTTCTATACTGTTATAACACAAAAGCTTTTTTCATTATATTTTTTCTAGGAGACCTGGGAGCTGCTCACTTAAAGTCACCCAACTATTTTCCTAAACTCCCACAGGTACTTTTTTCAGGTTATTGATCTTGGAACAAGTATGTTTAACTAGAATGGTGATGTGGAAGCTCAAAATAGGGTTACTATTTAGGAATGCCCAGTTAAACTCCAGCAAGTGTTCACTCTCTAGCGGAAGAGCACCAATCCCAAGCTCCAATAACGCTTACAAATGTGTTGATTTTGTCTAGGGTCGTAATTACCATGAACCCAGAAACGTAGGGCAATTTTTTAAATCATCACAGGGAGGCTGCTGTAACATGTTTCCCCTCTTTTTTCTAACTCAATCCATCACAATGCCCTCTTAAATTCTCCATTTCTCTTTAACTCTCTTGCTCTCTCTCATTTTCTGTCTCCCTCTCTCTACCTTTATGTTTGCTATGCTTCAATTTCTCTCTCTGGCATCCTTTTTTATCTCGCTCTATTTTATCAATCCATCCATCCATCCATCCATCCATCCACCCACCCACCCACCCACCCATCCATCCATCCATCCATCCATCCATCCATCCATCCATCCATCCATCCATCTATCCATCGCTTTAAGTGGGATGAAAAAACTGGGGGTCTCATATAGGGGTGTGGCCACTGTAATTACAGGCGTTGCTTAAAACACTTAAGCTAAAAATCTTCTTTTTGCTTCGTGTGCTGCCCGACTGGTATTTTGCTGCTTATGTCCTTTCATCCAGACATTTAACACAACAAGTAACATTACAACTACAACAAGCCAGGACTTTTGGCTTTATCAATGTTTTTAAGTTGCATAAGATAAATAACGAACAACTCTCACTTGGTTGTATATAATATTAACTGCGACTCGTTCTGGGTGGGCGAGGTTGTCTCCTAAGGCAGGAGCACCGAATTTCGAGCTGAGAAAACAGGTTCGAGCCCGACGTCCTGTGATTAAAACAGTATTATGTCCTTGTGTATTGTACCCGGTGCTCATGTAAAGCCTAAGTTTGCGCTATATAAAACTGAAAAATAAGTCTCTTTGAAGTTACATCAAAGGTAGTGCAGGTTTTACTTTTGGAGATTTATTTTTTGTTTATTTTTCAACCCTGAGGGTAAAAATGGAGAGCCCGATAGGAACCCGTCTTGGACCCGGCTCACTTAAACCCCTCAATCTCTCTATCTGTGTGTCTATCTATCTATTTGTCTGTTCTTACGTCCGTCTGTTTGCCCACACGCCTAAATGAATGAATGAATCAGTCAGTCAGTCAGTCAGTCTGTCTGTCTAGCTGCCCAATTTCTTACCTGCCTGACTTTTCCTCTTTCTCATTCTGTAATCAAGACTAATTCTATTATGAAAGTAATTATAAACATCTAACTAGTAACAAGAAATAACTGTTCGGTCAAACATCAAAATAATAAATGAAAGGCAGAATGGAGCAGCGAAGAAGTAAACAAGGTGGCTGTTAGATTAATTTTGAAATATACATTGCAGTCCTGATCAATGGAAACCATCATCAAAGAACACATGGATTGTATCTCCAGGGAGGACATCTATCTGCATGCGAATGAAATGCCTCAGCTTGGGTACCGGTGTGTAATAGACCTGGGAGGCAAGGAGTCATCTTCAACATGCAGGATGTCACCAGCTGCTTGGGAAGCCACCAGCCCCCCTGAAGGTGGTGGCTGTCATGCTTGCGAAAGTGTTCTGAATAATGAAAGCTTTAGGATGTCATGGATGAAGGACTCAAAGCACAGTCCTTTATCAGTTCTATTATGCCTTATGTCGCTTGCATATTGAAATAGGCATGCATAGTAAAGCACGAGGCTGGAAACCCAGGAGCCCCACAGCAAAGCAATGGAAGCATTGCAGAGGAACGGAGGCACAGAAGGAGCACTTGGCAGTGATGTTTGCTGCATCTTTTATCAGCAGCTAAAGCAAACAGCTGCAAGGATCACTCCTAAGGAGCAGTGGTGCAATATGGACATTTAAATTTAATATAGAGTTGGGCCTCAGGTGCACAGGCATGAGAAAACACAGTCTTTTATAGACTATAAGCATTTAGAGATGTGTATAATCATGGTAGAAATGGGCTTACAGCGATGTATCGCACATTTCTGCCTTTTTTGCTAATTTGTTGTACATCATGGACATTCCCAGCAACCAATGACCTATTAGTAGCCATTTACCTAGGGTGGTAGACGATATAGGAAGGTAAAATTATTTCATGAAGAAAACAATTACTCCCAGAAAATGATGACCTCTCCTTGGCCCGCATTTTGAGCAATCTGCTAATATCCTGACATGAAGGCAAAGGTACTGAGAAACTTGGTTGCCCCTAATTCTCTAATCAGCTCTGGGATAGGGCAGAGCATCGATCTTGGGGACTGAATTGAGGCCTTTGTAATCCACACAGAACCTGGGTTCTAGGATGCTTCCTGTTGGGGCAGTATTGAGTACCAGCACCACTTTGCGTAACCAGGAGCTCAATCTCCCCAAGATCCAGCATTTTAGCTATCTCAACTTTGATAGTGGCCCTCACCTTAACAGGCCATTAGTAGTGGCCAGCAAGTTATCAGAGTGGTGTGGCAAACGAGGTGGGGAAGGGGGGCAGTGGTGACAAATAAAATAAAAACAGTTACCTGCTCGCTGCATTGCTCTCCTCTCTTCTCCAGGCAAAAGCTTCCAGAGTGCACTGCGGTCAACCCTGACCCTGCTTTCATACTCTTGAAAGCAACATCAGGATTGCACTCCCAAACAGACTGTGAGCCTGAGCAGCTGGAATTGGAGAAAGTTTAACTGCGCATGTGGGTTTGGATGGCATGAGACAGCCTGCCAAACGCAAATGCGCAGTGAAGGCAGTGCCCAACACTCCTGTGGAGAAGTGTGGCTCAATGGTTAGAGTGGCAGACCCTGATACAGAGGTCTGGCCCGGGACCAGGGTTCAATTCCCGCCTCGGCGGGTCTTGGGCACAATTTCCTCTGACATGATAATTCTCGCCTCAGTGCCTATTCTAATCATGGGTCCAACTCTGGGCAATAGCTTGCTTAATCTCCACAACAGCCCCAACAGTGCTGGGATGCCTGGCTTCACCTTGGGGGTGCCCAGGAGTGGACACTTAAATTAGCCTCCCCTCCTATTCTCTCACAGACTATTCTTCATTATGTCCCTGCCAAAGCCCTCCGCTCTGCTGGATTAAATCTTGCCATTGTGCCACGTTTAAAAAAAAACTAGAATGGGTGGACGCTCTTTCTCAGTGCTGGCTGCAGCCCTTTGGAACTCCCTGCCAGCCCCTCTCCGTTCCATCCCTGACTTGCTTCCTTTTAGGAAGGCATTAAAAACCTTCCTATTCTCTACAGTTTAGGCCCTTTTCTCTGACCTTCTCTGATGTGTTGTGTTACTCAAATCTCCAAAGCGCCGGGACGCCACTTGGCTGCGGCATCCGCACGCTATATAAAATAAAATAACATAACATAACATAACATTTCACAGGGAAAAGCCAGGAAGGGTTCCACAGCGGTATGCGTACAGCGCCAGGAAACCCTGGTTGGGGTATAAGTGCACTATACAGATAAGAATTCATTTAATTTCATTTCCCCCACCAGTCTGTCACCATCCTGTCCCAGCCTCAACTCTGAGAGAAAAATAAATAGAGTGTAAACAAGAGTTTATTATTGTTTTATTTTTCGGCTGCTGGCAGGTAGGGCGACAGTCCTCCACCATAGCGGAGGAGCTGTTGCTGCAGGCCATCCTTGGCATTGATGACCTCAGGTCTCTTCTTTAAGTCCAACCCTCTTTTTGGATCAGATGACATCCCCTTTCTTGTACCCTGGCTGGAAACAGTCTTAGTTCTAGGGCTGGTAAAGCTCACTAGATGTCTCCCCACTACAGTCCCTCCTCCTATTGACAGAAGAAGTAGAGGCCTACCTTCTTGGGGGCTTCTTGGGGGCCACTTAGGAGCTCCATTTGGTTTTCCCTGTTACGTCCTGCCTTCTGTTGAGGGGACCACACCCACTTCTCAGTTTGTCCTCCCGAGCTACCTCTTGTGCTGATCCAGAGGTCCGCCTCTTTCCAAAGCTCTCTGAGTACAATTAACTTGGAATTAATTAGGCGCTGGAGCAACTCTGTAAAATAGTTATCCAGTACTTGCTCCTTTATCATCATCAAGTTATAAAGTCCATCACATACATTTACTTTTCTGCGCTTCACACAGCCATCCAGTCCCTGGATGGAATAATCCCCCAAATCCACCCATAACTGGTGTGACTGCTTCTGGCTATCCCTGAACCTCAGCAAATACTTCTTTATTGTTCTAATTTGGTTTGGGATGTTAATTGTTAGCATTTTGACTGTATTACTTTTTTCATACTGCATAAATACTTCACACTTTGCCCTAAGTTGAGCCTGTCTTCTTTGTTCCATAGCTACCAAAGGGTTAGAGACAGTTGGGTTCACCATAGAAAGCTAGAGTCATCACTCCTTGACATGGGCGACGGCCCACACCAATCATCCATGTTTTTACAGTTTCTAACTCTTGCTCAAAAATGCTGAATAGCAGAGGAGCACAGTCAGTTTCGAATGTTGAACTGAATGATGAGAGGGTTCAACCTTGTGTGCAGCCTGAAGATCCTCAACTTCAGGAGATGCTATGTGAATGCCTGCAACCAGGTGCAAGTACCGCTTGCAAATGTGGCTTAGAAATGGTCCAGCAGTTTGGCTTGGCTCAAAAACTAGTTCATTGTGTTAGGACTCCACCACTTCAGTTCTTACGTGCCTTAGATTGATCACCTGCATCAACATGAGTGGTTATTTATAAACCCCAATACAAAGATTATCTAATGAATGTCAACATAGCTCTGCCTTCAATAAAAGCTGGCTCCTTTCCCACAACAATAGATACATAGTATCCATTCCATTGTGCTCTTGTTTGTAGATGATGTGGAGCCTATTTTATCTCTTTCCAATTATTTGATGTGATATGTGTTCAAGTCTGCCAGTCAAAAACTGCCTTCTTGGAATTCTATTTGCCTCCCTTCAGTTCCAGATGGTGTCTTCACATGCACGGCCTACTGAATCCTGGGTCTACCAATTCAAAAGATAAACTCAATGGTGCCTTCATGTTTTTATCAAATGTTTTCTTACAGAGTTCACTGCCAAGTATCATTCATAATGCATACTATTCTCAACCGCAGCAACATAATTCATGAATGACGTCCATGAACCCCGGATTCTGCTAGTAGGCATGCATTTGACTATGTGGGAGGGATTATTCTCATGACATGTGCATGCTCCATACAAATCATTGTATGACAAACATGACTGCACTAACCTTTTAGAGTGCCTGTGAAAAGCTTAGGGCATAGCATACTAATATTTTGAATGGAATAGCTACAGAGAGTGCGAGTTCACCATATAATTTTAAAAGCAGGCTGACATTAGCAATGCTATTAAAAAGAACAGAAAAACAACAAGGAGGAAACTTGCATTCTGCTGTTGAGAAAGCTACATGCAGTGAGCAACACCACAAGGCTGTCCAACCAGGCCTGGAGATAATGTGGAAAGGTAGCCTGTTTTGATACAATTGCTTGCCTCTCGGATATGTCTCTAACTAAGGCTTGTTTCAGACATACAATACAAGAAAATGCAGAGAAATTCTCCCTCCCCTGTCCATAGAACATATTGGGGAGAAAGGTGTAAAGAGACCTAATATTTGAGGAGACAGACCCAAAAACTGGTAGCTTGAGGAAAAAGCCAATGACTCAATATCCACCTGCAGACCTGGGAGCTTTCTGGTGGTATGCGGGGATAATAAGTGGCTTGGCCTAAGGTAAAGATGGAGAGTATTAATCCTGCAGCCAACCCCATAATTAGCAGGCTGATGAGATAAGATATATATGTTACACAGAGTTTCGACAGGTTTTTAAAGTTAGAAGGAAAGAGGCCTATACAATGATATAAGTTTTTCTAATATTCATCTTGCTATAGCTACTGAGATTCAATCAAACAATCAGAGAATTTTGAAGCGCGCTACTCACCTGTGAGGGTCACAAAGCACTAGGAGGTCAGAGGGGGTTAGATTACCTCTGGTCAGTCAAGGAGCCAGGTCTTGAGGGTCTTCCTGAAGACGTGCACAGTGGTGGTGCATCGTATCAAAGACATAATATCGAGGGACATAATATCGACTACCTAAAATATCGGCGACAAAATATCGACAGACAGAATATCGACTTTGTATCTACAAACAGGTAAGTACAAAAATATTGAGTAAAAAATATTGTTTACTAAAATATAGTTTGTAAAAATATCGACTTTAGTAAAAACAATGTTACATTAAATTAATATGAAAAATTATTTACTAAAATATATTTTAAAATACTTAAATTACCTTATAATAATTAAATAATTAATTAAAGTTATAAAAAAAATGTTTTACAATCATATTTGTTAAAACATATATATATATAGTAACATAATATAATTAAAAAAATATCCAATATTATTACCGTAGGATAGCGGAAGTGTAAAATTACTATTCCCACTCCAAAGAGTGCAACAGTAGATAAGGCGTTGGATAGCGTAGGGGTAAAAATTACTATTCCTACTCCAGAGAGTACAACAGTAGGGAAAGGGTTGGATAGCGTAGGGGTAAAAATTACTATTCCCACTCCAGAGAGTGCAACAGTAGGGAAAGCGTTGGATAGCGTATGGGTAAAAATTACTATTCCCACTCCAGAGAGTGCAACAGTAGGGAAAGCGTTGGATAGCGTAGGGGTAAAAATTACTATTCCCACTCCAGAGAGTGCAACAGTAGGGAAAGCGTTGGATAGCGTAGGGGTAAAAATTACTATTCCCCCTCCAGAGAGTGCAACAGTAGGGAAAGGGTTGGATAGCGTACGGGTTAAAATTACTATTCCCACTCCAGAGAGTGCAACAGTAGGGAAAGCGTTTGATAGCGTAGGGGTAAAAATTACTATTCGCACTCCAAAGAGTGCAACAGTAGGGAAAGAGTTGGTTAGCGTAGGGGTAAAAATTACTATTCCCACTCCAGAGAGTGCAACAGTATGGAAAGCGTTGGATAGCGTAGGGGTAAAAATTACTATTCCCACTCCAGAGAGTGCAACAGTAGGGAAAGCGTTGGATAGCGTAGGGGTAAAAATTACTATTCCCACTCCAATGAGTGCAACAGTAGGGAAAGGGTTGGATAGCGTAGGGGCAAAAATTACTATTCCCCCTCCAGAGAGTGCAACAGTAGGGAAAGCGTTGGATAGCGTAGGAGTAAAAATTACTATTCCCACTCCAGAGAGTGCAACAGTAGGGAAAGCGTTGAATAGCGTAGGGGTAAAAATTACTATTCCCACTCCAGAGAGTGCAACCGTAGGGAAAGGGTTGGATAGCGTAGGGGTAAAAATTACTGTTCCCACTCCAGAGAGTGCAACAGTAGGGAAAGCGTTGGATAGCGTACGGGTAAAAATTACTATTCCCACTCCAGAGAGTGCAACAGTAGGGAAAGCGTTGGATAGCATAGGGTTAAAATTACTATTTCCCCTCCAAAGAGTGCAACATTAAGGAAAGCGTTGGATAGCGTAGGGGTAAAAATTACTATTCCCACTCCAATGAGTGCAACAGTAGGGAAAGGGTTGGATAGCGTAGGGGCAAAAATTACTATTCCCCCTCCAGAGAGTGCAACAGTAGGGAAAGCGTTGGATAGCGTAGGAGTAAAAATTACTATTCCCACTCCAGAGAGTGCAACAGTAGGGAAAGCGTTGGATAGCGTAGGGGTAAAA
Organism: Lissotriton vulgaris; assembly: GCF_964263255.1. Lineage (NCBI taxonomy): Eukaryota > Metazoa > Chordata > Amphibia > Caudata > Salamandridae > Lissotriton > Lissotriton vulgaris. Next base: position 173,297,863 of record NC_141689.1, on the reverse strand, counting down.
ATTACTATTCCCACTCCAGAGAGTGCAACCGTAGGGAAAGGGTTGGATAGCGTAGGGGTAAAAATTACTGTTCCCACTCCAGAGAGTGCAACAGTAGGGAAAGCGTTGGATAGCGTACGGGTAAAAATTACTATTCCCACTCCAGAGAGTGCAACAGTAGGGAAAGCGTTGGATAGCATAGGGTTAAAATTACTATTCCCACTCCAAAGAGTGCAACAAATACCAATAAATAAATTTATGTATTTAATTAATTATAAATAAATTACTTCCCACCCTACTCCCCTATAAACCCACATCCCGCCACAAAAATAAAATTTATTAAATTAACATAATTATCAATTAATCAATTAAATAAAATGAATTGGAAATTAAAATGTAAATAATTGCAAAATAAAAATTATTTAACAAATAATTATAAACAAATGCCAATAAAAAAATTACATATTTCATTATTTATAATTAAATTACTTCCCACCCTATTCCCCTATAAACCCACAACCCGCTACAAACATTACATTAATTAAATTAACATAATTATCAATTAATCAATTAAATAAAATTAATTGGCAATTAAAATGTAATTAGTAACAAAATAAAAATTAATTAACAATTAATTATAAACAAATACCAATAAATAAATTTACATATTTAATCAATTATAATTAAATTACTACCCACCCTATTCCCCTATAAACCCACAACCCGCTACAGAATTAAATTACGCAAAATTTAAATAACAATAAATTCATTAATTCAAATACATGATAACATAAATAAACACTTTTAACATAAAATACACTATAAAAAATTCGATATTATTAAATGTTCGATATTTTTAATAACCTATATTATGTACTTCGATATTTTGACTATCTATATTTTAAATTTCTATATTACATTACTTACCTTCAAAACGAAATTTTTGATGTCTATATTCAGTCCATTCGATATTATGTCCAGCCTATATTTTGAACTCGATATTATGTCCATTCGATATTTTGTAGTCGATATTTTGTCTGTTTACCGGTGCATCTGATGTTGATCGGTAGATCGTTCCTGGTCTTGGCCGCGATGTAGGAGAAGGTTCTTCCACCCGTTCTTGCTCTGTGGATGCGTGTGGGTTCTGCGAGAGCAAGGTCAGCGGATCAGAGGTTTCTCCTGGGTATGTGGAAGGAGATTCTTTCGTCGAGATATTGTGGTCCGGTGTTGCCGAGGCATTCTTAGGCGTGGGTGAGTATCTTGAAAGTTACTCTCTTCTCGACGGGGAGACAGTGGAGGTTTTGCAGGTGTTGTGTGATATGTTCATGTTGACGGATTACAATAACAATGTCCATCTTTCGGATACACAAGGTTTGTCTGCTGAGTATCCATGATAAATAACCTACCGTTATAAGCACCAGCTGCAATTTGTGTGTATTTACTGCTTTCGGTGGTCTGGGCAAGGTCCACACAACCATAAAGAATGCCTGCAGATAAGAGCTTCTTTGGCAGGGTTTTCTGAGTCATAATGTCCTGCATCTAGCTGAGTGAAACTCGTTTTAGAGAAGAGTGAAAGCCACCTGCCTGTTTCTCTTGGGGCTAAGAAAATCTTTCCAAGATGCCATTCCCTTTGGGGAGTTAAACAACAAGCAAATGGAGAGGCAGCAATAAAAATGATAAGATAATGTATCAATACATTAAAACGCAATACGTGTCCTTCCTTGATATGAAAAAATCCTGTTTAAATATGTCTTCTTGACACGATGATAAAAATAGACAGCCAATATTCTCAACATAGGATGATCAAAGAAACAGCCAAGAAACAGCCAACGCGTTTCCCCTGTTTCGGGCTTCCTCAGGGCAGGTTTTTCAGATTAACCGTAATCACACTTATTTCCAGAGGAATAAATACACACGCATATAAGCTTGTTGGTACAAGTATCCTGTGGATGTAGCAGCAAAAACGAAAAGCGGGGGACTTAACTTGAACACGATGTGAATCAAAAAAGATTTTCTTAAACAACGTAATATCTGTGTGAATCTTCCTTTTCCTTCAATAGTTGTTCTCGGTTACGCGATAAGAGTGTAAACTATGACAGGCAACACTCCCAATAGGTCCTCTGTTTTTAGAATGCCCCCATGTCGTCCACAGTATCTTGACTCCCGTCTTATGTTCAACCAGATATCGCGCGAAGGGGTTCAGCGAGAGCGAGGTCAGCGGATCAAAGGTTTCTCTTGGGTATGTGAAAGGAGATTCTTACGTTGAGATATTTTGGTCCGTGTTGTGGAGGCATTGGTAGGCGTGAGTGAGTATCTTGAAAGTTACTCTCTTCTCGACGGGGAGACAGTGGAGGTTTTGCAGGTGTTGGGTGATGTGTTCATGTTGACGGATTACAATAACAATGTCCATCATTCGGATACACAAGGTTTGTCTGCTGAGTATCCATGATAAATAACCTACCGTTATAAGCACCAGCTTCAATGTGTGTGTATCTACTGCTTTCGGTGGTCTGGGCTAGGGTCCACACAACCACAAAGAATGCCTGCAGATAAGAGCTTCTTTGGCAGGGTTTTCTGACTCATAATGTCCAGGGTCTAGCTGAGTGAAACTTGTTTTAGAGAAGAGTGAACACCACCTGCCTGTTTCTCTTGGGGCTAAGAAAATCTTTCCAAGATGCCATTTCCTTTGGGGAGTTCACAACACAACAAGATGCATCAAATATGGGAGGGATGAGTTATGATTAATAACTAAATGAAACACCTCCTGAAATAGGGCCCTTGTGGTCTGAAATTCATTGGGGTTTGATTAGGTTTGTGCAGGTCAGAGTAAACAGATATTGCATTCTTTCAACTGCGCACTGGTTAGTAAAGATATGCACTGAGTTAGATCACAAGGGAAAGTTTTCAGTGGTCTGCTATAGGAAGAGTGCATCTGGAAGAAATTCACACACCAGTAAATGTATCCCTTCCTCTCATTCCCATGGCTGGAATGGTGCCATGTCATCTTCTTTGGACATTTCCTCCCCCGATACCCTCCTGAATGTCTCTGTACACTCATGTTCACATGCAGAGAGGCAGCGGTTGTGTCACTGCATTATTGAAAAGTGTTTATTGAACATCTGCACTAGCAGAACATGTTTAATGAAATGTTGTTTGTTTATAAATTATTTCCAATGATGCCCGCCAGGCACCTGCTACCATGTGATGATGGCCCCACAGCATTCATTTTAATGCTAATGCAGGTTGCTAATGCCATATTATGATGAAACTAGATACTGATGTATTATCTATGTTTAATGCAAAACGTGAATATGCCTTCAGTTTCTATCTTCATCTACTGTGCAGTGGTTTGGCTGTGGATTCTGTAAAGCAGGGTCCCAAACTAATCTTCACACTGTGTCAGTGATCACGGGCTCAATTTCTCATGATAAGCCTTTAAAACAAAAACAGACTGTTCAGGTGTCTCAGGCAGGGAGGTGCATCTTAGGTTCCAGAGAGCTTCTTTCTCCATCGTGAGAGCACAGGCAGACAAGGAGCTGGGCTCTCACTGACCCAACCTGGCCCAATAGGGTAGCCATCCTGCACTATACAGGTATACAGTCACTGACAAGCCCGCCAACAGACAACTGACCCACTTCCTGGAGGAGAACAACGTCCTGGACTCCCCCCAATCCAGCTTCTCCCGCAATCACAGCACCGAATCTGCCCTCATCGCCGCTGCTGACGACATCAGGACCATACTGGACAACGGCAAAATTGCGGCCCTCATGCTCGTGGACCTCTCGGCCGCCTTCGACACCGTCTGCCACCACACCCTACGCACACATCGCCATGACGCAGTGATCAGAGACAAAGCCCTGGACAGGATCACCTCCTTCCTCACCGGCAGAAAACAGAGAGTCCGCCTACCCCCCTTCAGGTCCGAAGCCACCACAATCACTTGCGGCGTACCCCAAGGATCATCCCTCAGCCCAACCCTTTTTAACATCTACATGGCATCGCTCGCCAACATCGTCCGAGCACACCACCTCAACAGGGTATCATACGCCAAGGACACCCAGCTGATCCTCTCCCTCACCAAGGACCCGACCACTGCCAAATCCAACCTCCATGAGGGAATGAAGGCCGTCTCAGAGTGGATGAAGACTAGCAAGATTAAACGGAACTTGGACAAGACAGAGGCCCTAATCCTTGGCTCTACCCCCTCCGCATGGGACGACTCCAGGTGGCCGACCACGCTGGGAGCTGCCCCAACACCCTCTAACCACGCACGCAACCTGGGAGTCATCCTAGACTCAATGCTCTCGATGACCCAGCAAGTTAACACAGTTTCCTCTTCCTGCTTCAACACCCCCCTCATGCACCGCAAAATCTACAGATGGATCTCCACCGAAACCAGAAGAACGTTCACCCAAGCACTTGTCAGCAGCAGGCTGGACTACAGCAATGACCTCTATGCAGGAACCACAGCCACACTCCAGAAGAGACTCCAACGCATACCAAACGCCTCCACATGCTTCATCCTCGAACTCCCACGCCGCAGCTCATCACCACCCACCTGAGAGATCTGCACTGGCTCCCAGTCAACAAGAGGATCACCTTCAAGCTTCTCACCCACGCTCACAAAGCACTCCACAACGTGAGACCAGCATACTCAACGAATGACTGTCCTTCTACACCCTGAACTGCCAGCTTCGCTTTGCCGACCTCACACTCGCCACCGTCCCACGCATCTACCGAACGACCACAGGCGGAAGGTCCTTCTCCCACCTCGCCGCCAAGACATGGAAGACCCTCTCCATCCACTTGCCCCAGACCCAGGAGCTGCCGACCTTCAGGAGACATCTCAAGATCTGGCTGTTCGACCAGTAGCTGCTCCCCCCTCCTCTCAGCGCCTTGAGACCCTCACGGGTGAGTAGTGCGCTCTTTCAAATGTTTGGTTGATTGATATAATAACATACTGCACCTCTCTCAAGGATAGAGAGTTAGCATATAATCCAATTCAACAAAGACTCACTGGAAAACGAATTAAATTGACTAACATGTTCTCTATAATATTTACATTCTCTTCATTCTTTATTGCAACTATTATTGTAGTATTTGCTTCAATAATTCGGAATATATTTTGCTCTAGTTTGACTTATAAAAAGGTCTTTAGTAATACTAGCCTAGTGGCTTTGTTTATGTGCTCACTTTGGGGGCACTGTGAGGGGAACTTATCAGATGTTTCTGCCAAGCAATGTTTGTTTCTTTCCTATCAGGTTTGGGAGAGAAATGGGCCACCTCCCCATTGTCCCCTCTTCAACTTTGACCTGGTATATCTGCTCTGCCGGGTGGCTAAGGGAGACCTACTGTGAGTGACTAGGCCTGGCCTGAAGCACAAAACTGACATCCCAGAGCTGAATATGTTTTTAGTGCATACTTACTAAAATGGTATATGCTGGGCAGGGCCTGCTGAAGCTTCTCCACCAATCAGGAACACAAACACGTAACTCGTAAAGGGAAGTCGTCCAAAATGCTAAACTATTTGTGTCTGTTTACCATAACTATAAAGTCTCACTCCAGATGAACTATCCCTGCCCCTCCTTAGAGACTGAACAATGCAGAATCAAGTGTCACGGATTAAAGATGCCACGGCACACCAAGGTAGGTGAGTTTTCCAATAAGCTCTATTGGAGACACAACCTGGCGTCAGTCCTTTACAGCTGACCACAATGGAATTCCCTCGCATTACAATCTATCCCAGAACCCTATGAATAGAACAGGTGCAAATGCTGGAATAGAACCCATGCAAATGAACCCACATCATAACATCACGCAGACAAAGCCTGCCAAATGGTGGACTGGCACAGTAACATCCAAGTGGAGTTTTACAACTAATTTGCCCCTGTAAAAACATCAGGTAAAATAAGCAAAAAATGACCCAGGCTGGCTGCCAGGAGGACTCAAATTATTGGAGAGTGAAGTAAGGGAATTAGACAGATGTACAAAAAGCCAAGACTGCCTGAAAAATGAATGACTGATCGAGCTGAGCATCTATTTGTAAATAGAGTGCTGAAGGAAACTCTAAAGCCCTGAGTATGCCTATTGGATTTCCAGATATTTGGAATAACACCATCCAGGAGAACTTTCTGAATTGAAAATGAGTAAATTAAAGCCAGGATTCCATCATTTGAAAAGAGGCGGCTATGCTGAACCTAGAAGAAGGGTGATGTCTCATTGGCCTTAAAGCCCACATTCTCCCTGTTGACTCCTGTCCATGTATATTTGTTAGAGAATGCCCTAAGAGGCTGGCCTCCTAAATCGAGGAAATAGAGGACGGATCATTCAGTGGAGAAGTGTGGCTCACTGGTTAGACCAGGCAGACCCTGAAGCAGAGGTCAGACCCGGGACCAGGGTTCAATTCCCGACGCGGCAGGGTCTTGAGCTCAAATGTCCATGGACTCGATAATTCTCGCTTCAGTGCCTGACCTAATCATGGGTTCACATTCTGCAACTCTGGGCATTAAGCTTGCTTAATCTCCACAACGGCCCCCCGTGGCGGGATGCCTGGCTTTCACCTTGGGGATGCCCTGTAGGGGCTATCTCACAGGGAAAAGCCAGGACAGGTTCCCAAGGCAAGTGCGGAGATACCCCTTCGGGGGTCGATTCAGGCACTATATAAAAAACATAATAATAATAATTTAGAGAGCCCATCATTCAAACGCATTCAAGGGAGACCTTCCCTTTTTGAAGAAAAAAATAGACCCGATGCGACTGTCCTTCCAGCTACTGTCTTATCGATAGGCGTGTGGGGATTTGAATTTTGATTTTGCTAGCGAAACTTAGAAAAAAATCGAGACATGTCTTAAATTTATACATTTCTTACAGCAAGCACTCTCATCGTTTAATGTTATATTATGTTTGAATTTTATAAAGGCCTCTTTTACCAAATAGTGCTCTGGCTCTATAACTGAATGAAAAGAGATACACTGTGGTTGTCAGAAGGGTAATTACATTTTTAGGGAACAGCTGTGCTTTAGATGTTTGCGAAATGGGAGCATCTGCGCCTTGGCTTTTGGGAAGAGAACGAAGTCTGTCTTCAGTTGCTGACGAGAAGCATGGTGGCGCCATCTGGCGGTGGAACCAGTAGGTAACGAAGAATGTCAGCCATAGTTTAATATCATTCATCAGAACTAACTAACTCCCCGCCCTGTCATTATGTACCCACTTTAACCCGCCACCTATCAAGAGCTCCGAAGTATTGAAGGGGGACAGCGTGTAGCGCTTTATAAAAAAGATTCCTGCAGTAGCCGCGTTATTGCTGTGAGCCAACAGACGTGCCTTTACCTAAACATGCATTGCAGCAAAAATTAGAAGAAGAGCGTTTATAGCCATATTTAGGCGAATAGAGAAAAGAAAAAGCTCGAAGGCAAATGGAGGACAGCAGCCACGCTTCCAAGGCAATACATTCTCATTACGCAGTAAAATGACAGTTCAAAGCAAAGCATTTTCAGCCGTGTAGTTAGTTCCACGACGTGTTTCCTAATTAAATTAAATTAATCGAGGCAAGATTTAACATTTCAAACACTCATTCTTAAATATTTCATTTGAAGTATATTTTAATTTCCTATGGAAAATATTATTTGTTCTCGAGGCGCCATGTGTGAGGCAAAGAGTTCCATTTATTGCAAGAAGTTCAGAAAACGTTTTCTATCACTGTGATCAGATGGACCTGTTGGTCCCTTCTTTTTATCATTTTAACTATTGACTCAGGCGTATGTGCTAGATCTGCATCGGGGTTTTGATATTGCAAACAGTTTCAATTTTCTGTTTGGCTTTTCTCATTTTCACAGAGTCCACTTTGTCATGGACTAATCCTGGTATAAAATTGTAGTTTGCAGCTCGCCCTTACTTAACTAACACATGCAAACCGTTGTGGCTCACATATTGGCATCTTCAGTTTGAATGTTCAGCCCACTTTAGGATTGTACGGACACTTGTGGGGTTATTTTAGACACATGAATAAGTATACAGGCCCTTATTTATGAGGCCTTGCGTCAGTTTTGCGCTGCTGGTGCGTCACTTTTTGTGAGGCACCAGCGGCGTAAAATATGCGCCTTGTTGCGCCATATTTAAAAATTGGCGCATCTAGGTAGATGCGCCACTTTTTAAACCCCTGCGCCACATCATACCTGCGTCAGGTATAATGTATGCAGAGGGGGCGTTCCCCCGCAAAAAGCCTCGTAATAGTGACGCAGTGAAATCTATGAGATTTCACTGCATCACTTTTAGGATGCTGTTGCATCAAAATCTTGCGCCTGCCTCACAGCAGGCGTAAGACTGACGCAAGCCCTTTCACATGGGGCTTTCCCCATGTGAAAGGACGCATTGCTGGAGTTGCGTCACTTTTGTGACACACTCCAGCAATGCGTCACTTTTGAGCTTACAGATACGTCAGAAATACTGACGTATCTGTAAGTCCTTGCGACATGATGCGTCATACATTAAATATGACGCATCATTGGTGTCGCAAGGAGTGCGCAGTGAAAGGTGACGCATCGCTGTTTTCACGCAGCGATGCGTCACTTTTCATAAATGAGGCCCACAGAAACTTAGAGTCATTTAGACATGTTTAAGTGTAATAAAAGTGTGCAAATATCATTGTAGCGCTTGCTAAGAGCCGAGAGCAAATAGATAACCTCTAATTTTTTGCAAGGATAATTACCACCAGCTTGCATCATGAGATAATTCCATTGGGTAACTGTGTGCACAAATTGTGTCCATAGAGTAACACAGTTGCACACAATATTAAACCTCATAATTTACCACGAAGCTCATGATGAAGGGCAAAACAGATCCAGCATGTACCAGTCCTGGTTCTTGCACCATGAAACGTGATCAGTCATGCGCTGGTGGTGAAATCTTGCACCCTTCCCATACCTAAAGCCTTGTAGCTGCTTGGGTTCCTTTCGTCATGTTCCTTTTTCAGTGGATTGATAACTTTTTCTGCTTCAAAACTAGGTAGTTCTATATTCATAATATTTTGTATTAAGTAAGTTTCCTGCATCTTCTTAAAATGCAACATGGTGCTGATGACCACCCTACTGACATATTATGTTCTCATCAGCCCCAAAGTTACACATTATTATCCCCCCTACATGAGAGTGAATTTTGTTCCAGGTTGCACAAAAGCAAATATCAAGCATGATGGTTAGTTTGCTACTTCCTTATAACTCCTTTGAAGTCACGAATGCACCCAGCGTTCAATGACCTCAGGATATCAAGAAATATTGGAAGAGGATGATTATCAATTAAATCAATAAGAACATGGACTAAAATTTGAGCTTGAAGAGTTAAAGAAGACCAAATGTAAAGTAATTGTCCTTAAGGTGCCGAAGTACAAAAACACCTCACTTAAGTTTATCCAAAGTAATCATAGTCTTACCTTTAGAGACAATTCAAGGGTCTACTCTCTTATGGAAGACAGACCTCAAATCATAACATGATTGCTAAAGACATAGGGTCTAATCCACAAACGGTCTCCGCAGTTGTATGATATTCAGTTCCTGCGGGGCACAATTCAGTAATGGTATGATATACAGTTTACATCACTAATGGTATGGTATTCAGTTTATATCAGTAATAGTATGATATACAGTTTCTTGGTTGCGCAAGTCAGTAATAGTATGAAATACAGCTTATATCAGTAACAGTATAGCATACAGTTTACATCAGTAATAGTACTATATACAGTTTCTGTGGTGCACACGTCAGTAATGGTATGATATACAGTTCATATCAGTAATGGAATAGTATACAGTTTATATCAATAATGGTATGGTATTCAGTTTATATCAGTGATAGTATGAAATACAGCTTATATCAGTAACAGTATAGCATACAGTTTACATCAGTGATAGTATTATATACAGTTTCTGTGGTGGACAAGTCAGTAATGGTATGATATACAGTTTATATCAGTAATGGAATAGTATACAGTTTATATCAATAATGGTATGGTATTCAGTTTATATCAGTGATAGTCTGATATAGTGTTTCGGGGTGCACAAGTCATTAATGGTATGATATCCAGTTTATATCAGTAATGGTATAGTATACAGGTTATATCAGTAATGGTATGGTATACCATTTATATCAGTAATGGTATAGTATACAGTTTATATCAGTAATGGCATGGTATACAGTTTATATCAGTAACAGTATGATATACAGTTTCTGGGGTGCACAAGTCAGTAATGCTATGATATACAGTTTATATCAGTAATAGTATGATATACAGTTTCTGGGGTGCAAAAGTCAGTAATAGTATGATATACAGTTTATATCAGTATTGGTACAGTATACAGTTTATATCAATAATGGCATGGTATATATTCTATGTCAGTAACAGTATGATATACAGTTTCTGGGGTGCACAAGTCAGTAATGGTATGATATTCAGTGTATATCAGCAATATTGATGTATCAGTATTTATTGATTGCTTGGCTACTCAGGAGAGTGTCCCAGCACTGGGTAGTACAGGCAGGGAAAGATAATAGTAAAGAAAAATGAGCTACTGGACAAAATGCCAGATTTTGAACTTTTTCCTGAACAGTCCTTCTCTCTATGAGTCTGAGCTATTGAGGAAGATTATTCCAGCCTACTGGCCCCAAAAAGGAAATTGATTGTTTGCTAGCTTTAGCAACGTGGGCCCTGGGAATCATGGCAACATAGTTATTATAAGAGCACACGTTTCTCAAAGGTTGTCGAGCCAAGAGTGATGAAGTGCTCTTTGAATATGGAGAGAAGTGTTAAATAACACCTGCCTATTCACAGGAAGAGAATGCACATTTTGCACATGAGGTAATGGTATGGTATATAGTTTATATAAGTAAAGGTATGGTATGCAGTTTATATCAGTAATGGTGTGGTATGTATTTTGTTTCAGTAATATCAGTAATGGTATGGTATGCAATTTATATCAGTAATGGTATAGTATGCAGTTTAAATTGATGAAGCAGAGGAGAAACAAAAAATGTTTTGTACCCTCTACAATATTGTTTCCTCTTAAATGTAATAATATTAATTAATTGTGTGAAGCATGTAAACTAATCAACAAAATGTACATTATTTAGAAGACTACATGTGGGAAAACTAACTGCTGTTTGCAAAAATCTAATTTACTAATAAATCTTAAGTCAAATTAATATAGAACTATGATAACGTAAATATGAAAGAGTAAACACATGTATTTGTGCATATGGTAGAATTGGTTTGTGGCAAGAGAATGCAGATGGTAAGTAAAATTGCGTACATGTTGCTTCACTAGGTAACTTAAGCCTATAGGGAAATTCCTGGAAACCAACTGTGTCTCTTTTCACACCACCCTTTCATTCATACATTCAAAACTCATATTAAGCCCACTTCAATCCCAAGTATATTCTCAGACTAAAATGTAGCACTTACAATATTTTATTAGTATAAAATCTTCTTATATTATCTCAACACTTTAAAATTTCGAAGCAATAAATTAAAAACTTTAGTACAGTTTATACATTTGACTCCACGTGGTCATCAAATAATACATAAACAACTCAGAGAAAAAGCATGAAACATAATCATAAAATACCACTCTAGTTACCCCCTAAAACACAATTCTAATACTCTGATTAGATAATAATCTGATCCAATGGCCTTATATGTTTTGTGTGGGACACTCAGTATAGGCATTCCCATGTATCTCAAGCTCCCCCGACTTTTTTAAAATTCCTCGTTCTAACACAGGCGTCGACGCGCTTCGTTGGTTTAGACCATTAGATATGGGGCCACCTTCTTCAGGACAGTATTTCCTATGGGGTCACTTCTTTCAATTGACAGAGTTACTTCTTTAAAGTATCTGGTAGTTTCGTTTAAAGAGTGCGGTCCTACTGTAGTCTTGTAGGCAAGTAGATGCTCCAAGTTTAAAATGTATTTTTCTTTTTGTAAAGCAATAGTGTATATATTCTTTCTTCGCTTTCCCTTCTCCGCTTTTCCTTCTTTAAAAGGGGTAGCTATTTGCTGCAAATTCATACCATGATGATATATGTAATCCACATAGATATATGTCTTTTCTTTGACATTCAGGTTTGACTCTTTAATTGTCTTTTCCCCGATAACTCAAAAAGTTTCTAATCTGCGTTACGATCCTCGTTTCAACTTCTTGTCTTAAGTACCCTGTTCCCTGGAACTAGTAGGGTCATCTCTCTCTTTTTCACATTCTCTTCACTAGGTAACACCTAACATGGGAAATTAGAATGGCAGGAGGTATACAGAAGGGCCTGTTTACTATATATACTTTCTGTTGCGTTTGTTTTCATATTAATTCCCTTTTTGGCCTAATCAGCCTAGTCTGAAAAGTGTCTGTTAAAACACGATGGTGGAAATGAAATTAAAGATGGCCCCCAAGCATGCGTAAAGAAAGGATATTCAATCACAAGTGTATGGCCTATACCCGGAGCAAGAGATGTCAAGGCCAGCCTGGCCTACAAACAGGAGTTGTGCCAAAGTTGCCTGCATTCAAAAGTCTGGGAAAGAATGGACATTGAAACCTGAATGCGAGGAACTGTTGCTAAACAAGTACAAATGTGAACATTTGATGAAGTCATGAGAACCCATGGTATGAATTTTCACTTTTACTAACTTTTTTGAGCAAGGAGGACATGAGGTGATCATCGACACCCCTCCAATGGACCAATGGGAGATGAGTGTAGCCCCTAAAAGTTTTAATTTTGCAGTTAGATAGTTAGTGAAAGGGTATAAAATAGCTTTTGTAAATGATTTTGTGTGGCTTTTATTTTTGCACCAAGACATGCTGTCGTTTGGGACAATTTTTTCTTAAGGTGCAAGAGACTCTTTTGGACTTGAAACTTTGATGGGGAAAAGAAACGAGATCTGTTGTGGAGATTCTAAGTCGGGAGGGAGACATCGAGGAGGTTAGAAAGACAGTCAGCTTGGGAACCTATTCTATGATCTGCGGTTCTATCATCGTCCTATGGCCAAGGGGTAACAAGATATATGTAAAAAAAGAGCCCAATGTCTGGGTTCAGAGACCTGTCTTGTGTGGTGGCTAGCTTACAGATAATATCTAAGTGTAGCCCAAAAAGAAAGAAAAAATGTCTTTCTTATAGTCCCCTCACTCACCGGAGTTTCCTCACGGTGACATGCTTCATCATTGGGGTCCTCCCAGTTCTCTACGAAAAGGGGCGTGCTACGACTTGCGAACTACGTAGGAGCACTGTAGTAGTGAAGGACTATGTGTGGTGTAGGGAAAGTGAAGTGGAGTGGATGGGTGTATGTGAGTTTAAAAATACCGTGCTAGTGGGCCTCAATGTTTTATTCTGCTCCTAGACCGGTATGTTAAAAATGGGGTTATACTGTGCACCAACCAATAATGTAGCTGGATTCAGTATATGGTCAACATGTTTCACGCTACCCCTAGCGTTTTGTCAGGACCATACAGGGACCAGCCCTGTATTGTGCCACTCCTAAAAAACATAGAATTAGGATTAGGAATCTGTTAGTGAAAAAATATTTACAGTGATTAATGTTGTTCCTATTTGGTACACGTGTAGTTCAACATACATACGCTTGGCTTTGGGCGAATGTATTGCTCACTGGTGAACCTGTAAAAGACATGAATAGAAAACAATTAAAAAACACCTCGCCCCTATCTCAGCAGAGATCGGGGACATATGCGTCCTTCTACATGCACGTTTCAGTTACATGCACATAGATGCACACGGTCTATATGGTGTATTTACACCATATTGGTGTGTGCACACTCTCAGGTCCGGTGTCTGCTCGCCAAACTGCACATGAAGTGAAATTAACGTGAAACTTCGTAAACAGACATACAGAAGTGACTGTACAAAAAACAGTGAACACACATTTAACACACAACCAGAGAATAGTCCAGATATTTACTTTTGTAGGTGCTTAATAGCACATCATGGTCTCTTAGGGGGGCGGTATTGCCTCGGTCGAAACAATGCTAAAGGAATATCAGGATTGTAAAACACCTGGTTAGTGATCGAGCGTTTCTCGTATTATAGTCAAAGGCTTAGTATTCTCTTCCCTAGCTTAGGGGTTGGATTCGTTACACTTACTTCCGAATCAGCAATGCCGCGCTGTTACCTAGCTGCTTCCCCTCGGACCGCATCTTACAATGTGATCCGCCGGGCTAGGTTTTGTTTACTTTGCTTTCCGGGTTTCCGGGTTAGAGCTAGACTGTCTTGCTCCGGCGGCCATCTTGGGTGGATGTAAAAAGAGCCTTGTATCAGTCTTTCCTCAGTATCATTTGTTTTAGCCCTTATTAATAAAACGGTTTCCTAAAGGACTCGTTTTTTTAGAAGACTCGTTTTTTTTAAACCCTTCGTTTTTATTAGCCCTTATTAATAAAACGGTTTCCTAAAGGACTCGTTTTTTAGAAGACTAGTTTTTGAAACCCTTCGTTTTTATAAAAGACAATGGGAATTATTCACAATGTAGGGGGAAAAAACGTTCATATAGAACACGTTCATAGACTTTGTAATTTCAGCTGTTCATAGCAAAATAACAACCTCATTGATGAGGTAATAAAGAGATTCAGAGTTGTCACATTAATCATAAGGCTTTGTACAGGTTTTTGGGACATTGCAGTTCTAGTATGTATCATATCAGCGATTGAAAGCACCCCAAGGTATATCATCGTTCAGCCCGTTTATATCTGTCTGCAATCTGAAGACCCAACGTTGCTCACGTTCATGAAGGGTTTTTTCAATGTTTTCTTTATTCCTCACACACTCGAGGACTACCAATCTTAAGTCATTTGGTGTGTTTTTTTTTCTATGAAATGGTTAGCCATGCGTGTGGTGGATTTTTTGCAACGTATATTGCTCCTATGTTCCACAATTCGTGTGCTGACCTTTCTTGAAGTCATGCCCACATAATGTAAATTGCATGTACAGGTGATTAGGTATACCACCCCACTTGTGTTGCAATTAGAAAATTGTTTTAGTTGCCATGTGGTATTGTTGTTAAAAGTGACTGACTTGGTCACTGCGGTTAGGTGGCAAACACTGCAATTGTTACATGGGAAATGGCCATTTGGTAGTGGTTGGAGTCTGTTGGTGTTGTCCACTGGTTTTGGTCGGGTGTGGACCAAGTAGTCTTTGAGGTTCATTCCTCTACGGTGGCTGAACATGGGTTTTGGAATGTCTAGATCACCACTGTTTAGTATGGTCCAATATTTTTTGACGATCTTGCTGACCCTGGTTGGAGACTTTGTCAAAAGTTGTAATGCAAATAGGTCTTTCATTGGATGAGGATTTTTGTACTTTTGGTTCCAGGAGGGCATCCCTGTTGTTGTTACTTGCTCTTTTACAGGCTACCTTTATTATTTTCTTTGGGTAGTCTCGTTGTTGTAATTTTTTGCTTAGTTCTTCCGCTTGCACTAGGTAGTCTGATTTGTTAGAACAGTTTCTTCTCAACCGCAGAAATTGTCCAAACGGGAGGTTTTGTTTCAAATGTCTCGGGTGAAAACTGTTGTAGGTTAAGAGGCAATTTCTCGAGGTTAGTTTTTGGTGAGTGGTAGTTAGTAGGGTTCCTTCTTTTGCCCAAATATTCAAATCCAGGAACACCAGATGGCTTCTGCTCATGTAGGCGTGGGCGGAAAATCCGTTCCGCTCGCGGATTTTGCGGATTTTCGGGAAATCCGCAATCCGCGAGATTTGCGAATTTCCTGCAAAATCCGCAAATCCGCGAGCAGCGGATTTTGCTCGCACTGCTCGCACTGTTCGCGTGAGTTCGCGCCCCGCGAATAAGTGCGAAATTGCAGAAATACGATCTAAGCAAAACTGAAAGTAACTACTTACCAGGTTCAAAAGTTCAGGCACATCATTAGTAGCCATTTCCTGTAGTGCTTCCTGAGGGGCCCCTCCAGAGTTCAGTTGCCAGTTGAAACTATTATGTGACCCTGCTCTGAACCTCAGAATAGTTACACATATGCCACAAAGGTCCTGAATTACAGCTAAGGGAGACAAGCAGGAGCCAGGCTGGAAGTTAAAATCCATTAATCAGCCCCTAATTCATTATGGTCAGTTGGGGAAGGGCAGGTGTTGTAACTAATTTTGCAACAATGAAAGCACTTAGCAAGTGCAAAAGATCACTAATCAGGGCGCACTAAGGAAGCAGGTGCCAGCTAAAAAAATATTCTGTGACACATTAATCAGCCCCAAATTAATTCAGGTCACTTGAGGCAGGGAAGGTGTGCTTTGCTTTGCCGAAAATAATGTACACTGGACAACCAGAGGGTGTGGTGATGAAACAGAGGGTGGCATGGGTGGGCCAGAGGGTGGCATGAGTAGTCAGAGAGTGGCAGTGGTGACAGAGAGTGGCAGTGATGAAGAAGAGTGTCCCAAACAGGTTGGACACGTAGAAACAACAAGTTCGCAAAACTTGCGACCCGACAGGTAAGTTCGCAAATTGCGAAATTGTAAAAACCCTCGCGAACTGGCAGAAACACGGGCGAACACAAAAAAAAAAAAAAATCCGCTAATTCGCGGGAATTCGCGGATTTTGCGGATTGCGAGTTCGCAAATCCGCAAATTCGCGGATTGCCAATCCGCAAAATCCGCTCATGCCTATGCTCATGGTGTTTGTAAATCTCAAAAAAGGATCTTGTTCGTTGAGCCAGGAACAGAAACTTTTGGCCTCCTCCTCATTGCCGTTCCAAATCAGCAGAATGTCATCAATATAACGCTTCCACATTATTATGTGGTTGGTATATGGATTGTTGATGGTCAGGATTTTCTTTTTCTCCAGTTGATGGACATGCAGTCCAGCTACGCTCGGCGCAAAAGTGCTGCCCATGCTGGCCCCATGTTGTTGGCGGTACAATGTCTCCTCAAAACGGAAAAAGTTCTCTGTGAGGGCTAGACGATAACACTCAAGAACTATATGTCTTGGTGTGTGATATGCCCACTCTTCCTCAAATAGCACCTCTTCTAGGATTTCCAATGTCTCTTTGTGCGGTAGACTAGTATAAAGGCTCTCCACATCTAGACTTATCAAAATGCTAGATGTGGGGTCGTAAATCATGTCCTTTAGTAGGCATAGTACATCCTTAGTATCTTTGAGGTAAGTGTCTGTCTTCTGAACTATTGGGCGAAGGAAAGCATCAGCGTATTTCGACAACGGCTCTAAAACAGAGCCTATTCCAGAGACTATTGGTCTCCCAGGTGGTTGCTCCATGTTTTTGTGGATCTTTGGGATCGTGTAGAAGTAGGGGATTGTTGGTCTTGAGTTCACTAGGAAATCAGATTCCTTTTTGTCCATCCAGTCATTGACTGAGCTTTCCTCAATAAGGTGTGTGATGCAGATCGGTAATCTTTCAGTCGGATCCTCTTTGATGATAGTGTAGTTCCTTGTATCTGCAAGTAGACGTAAGCATTCTTGTCTATACTTAACAGTGTCTTGTAACACAATTGCTCCTCCTTTGTCCGCTGGTTTTGTTGTGATGGTGTTGTCATTAGATAAATCACGGATAGCTTCAAATTCCAATTTGCTTGTGATTTTGAAAACACTGATGGTATTAGGGTCCAAATCTTTGACATCCTTTATCACGGCTTTTTCAAAAGCTAGCAAATTCAACTGGTAAATTGTGGGGCGGTGGGACAAAGGTTGATTTTTTCTTTAGGCCTGTGTCTGTATCTTTGGTGGTTATCAGATCCTTATCTTTAAAAAAGACTTGGAGTTTCAGTTTCCTTATGAATTCCTTTAACTCACAGCACAGTTTGAATTTGTCAGTTACTGGGGTGGGAACAAAACCTAGTCCTTTGTTTAGTACTCGGGTCTGTATTTCCGTTAAGGTCACAGAGGACAGGTTGACCAATAAATCTGGTGGTTGCTCGTCGTTGGTTCTAGTGGTCCTTTGCTGCGTGTGTGTCGTCCCGTTGTTTCAACGGGTTGGGCCCATTGTACCTGCTGACTGGTTTTGGTCTTTGCTCTTTGGGTCGACTGGCCTCTCCCTAAAAAAGGGCGGTTTGGGTTGCTTTGATGGGTGTTCCAATTTTGGAAAGGTTGCTGTGGATACATTGGGGGGAATTGTTGAGGCCCATAGAAAAAAGGAGGAGGAGGACCGTATGGTGGTTTGGTAAGATGGCCACATTTGTGGTTGGTTTCCTCGGTTTCTCCCCGAGTTTCCTCTACCCCTTCTTTGTTTTCTATTTGTTGGGTAGTTGTAAAATTTAGGAGAATTGGAATTATCAGATCCACTGTCAGATCCGTCGCTGTCCGTGTTATATCCTGGGTTCCTGTTGCTAGATTTATAGTCATCACGTGTGTATGGGTATACTTTTTCGTGAGAAAATATTTTCTTAGCCTTATCCAATTTGGTGTATTTGGTATCTTTGAGGCTGATCTCAAAGTCTGTCATGCTTTTATTTAATTCATCAAGTCTTTTTTTGAGATCAGCAGGTGCTTGGAAGGTTTTAAGGCGGACCTCAAGAGTGTGTATCTCTTCTTTCAATTGTTCGGACAAACGAGCTGCCGTCTTTATTATTAGGACCAGCCAGTCCCTGGTGCAGTGCCATGAAATTAATGACCAGTCTTTTTTAAATTGCTTATCATTTTGAAAGATGAAGGGTTCATTTCTGACAATAAGACCTCTTGGTGCCGCACTGATTTTAAGATATTCTGCCATCATTACTCCATGGATTAGGGTCTTTATTTGTGTTCTCTTTAATTCTGTTAGTTCATCCCAACATTGACTGGAATCTCCATTGTCTCTATTGTCTCTATTTGGGGCCCCCGAGTGTGGTAATAAGGAGGCCATTACTCTTTCAATCTCTTCCTCCGAGAAAGAAAGGCCTGTGATCTCCGCCATTCCCTGAAAGGAATAGTTTCTCAAGGTTGGGTCTGTGGTGTGTGTCACTGTTCTCGTAGGACAGGTGTAGGGAAACCTGTCCAAAAAGTAGTATTATTCCCGCAACCAAAAGGTTGCTAATTACATGTACAAAAAAGGAGGGAAAAAGGAGGTACTAAAGAACAGGTCGTCCTCCTGAAAAGATATATGTAAAGAAAGAGCCCAATGTCTGGGTTCAGAGACCTGTCTCGTGTGGTGGCTAGCTTACAGATAATATCTAAGTGTAGCCCAAAAAGAAAGAAAAAATGTCTTTCTTATAGTCCCCTCACTCACCGGAGTTTCCTCACGGTGACATGCTTCATCATTGGGGTCCTCCCAGTTCTCTACGAAAAGGGGCGTGCTACGACTTGCGAACTACGCAGGAGCACTGTAGTAGTGAAGGACTATGTGTGGTGTAGGGAAAGTGAAGTGGAGTGGATGGGTGTATGTGAGTTTAAAAATACCGTGCTAACGGGGAGCCACTGGCTCCCCGTTAACAAGAGGATTACGTTCCGCCTCCTAACCCACGCACACAAAGCACTCTACGAACTTGGACCCGAATGCCTCAACTCACAACTTTCCTTCTACACCCCCTCCTGCCACCTACGATCCTCCAACCAAGCCCTTGCAACTGTACCTCGCATCAACAAAACCACCATGGGAGGCAGATCCTTCTCCTACCTGGCAGCTAAAACCTGGAACTCACTTCCCACCCACCTTCGTCTCACTCAGAACCACCTTACATTCAGAAAGCAACTTAAAACCTGGATATTCGACAAGTAATTCCCCACCCTTCCTCAAGCGCCTTGAGACCCTCTGGGTATGTAGCGCGCTATATAAATTACTTGACTTGACTTGACTTGACCTGGGCCTCAATGTTTTATTCTGCTCCTAGACCGGTATGTTAAAAATGGGGTTATACTGTGCACCAACCAATAATGTAGCTGGATGCAGTATATGGTCAACATGTTTCACGCTACCCCTAGCGTTTCGTCAGGACCATACAGGGACCAGCCCTGTATTGTGCCACTCCTAAAAAACCTAGAATTAGGATTAGGAATCTGTTAGTGAAAAAATATTTACAGTGATTAACGTTGTTCCTATTTGGTACACGTGTAGTTCAACATACATACGCTTGGCTTTGGGCGAATGTATTGCTCACTGGTGAACCTGTAAAAGAAATGAATAGAAAACAATTAAAAAACACCTCGCCCCTATCTCAGCAGAGATCGGTGACATATGCGTCCTTCTATATGCACGTTTCAGTTACATGCACATAGATGCACACGGTCTATATGGTGTATTTACACCATATTGATGTGTGCACACTCTCAGGTCCGGTGTCTGCTCGCCAAACTGCACATAAAGTGAAATTAACGTGAAACTTCGTAACCAGACATACGGAAGTGACTGTACAAAAAACAGTGAACACACATTTAACACACAACCAGAGAATAGTCCAGATATTTACTTTTGTAGGTGCTTAATAGCACATCATGGTCTCTTAGGGGGTTGGTATTGCCTCGGTGGAAACAATGCTAAAGGAATATCAGGATTGTAAAACACGTGGTTAGTGATCGAGCGTTTCTCGTATTATAGTCAAAGGCTTAGTTTTCTCTTCCCTAGCTTAGGGGTTGGATTCGTTACACTTACTTCCGAATCAGCAATGCCGCGCTGTGTTACCTAGCTGCTTCCCCTCGGACCGCATCTTACAAGGGGAGGTTTTGTTTCAAATGTCTCGGGTGAAAACTGTTGTAGGTTAAGAGGCAATTTCTCGAGGTTGGTTTGTGGTGAGTGGTAGTTAATAGGGTTCCTTCTTTTGCCCAAATATTCAAATCCAGGAACACCAGATGGCTTCTGCTCATGGTGTTTGAGAATTTCAAAAAAGGATCTTGTTCGTTGAGCCAGGAACAGAAACTTTTGGCCTCCTCCTCATTGCCGTTCCAAATCAGCAGAATGTCATCAATATAACTCAATGAACAAGAACCTCCCGTTTGGACAATTCCTGCGGTTGAGAAGAAACTGTTCTAACAAATCAGACTACCTAGTGCAAGCGGAAGAACCAAGCAAAAAATTACAACAACGAGACTACCCAAAGAAAATAATAAAGGTAGCCTGTAAAAGAGCAAGTAACAACAACAGGGATGCCCTCCTGGAACCAAAAGTACAAAAATCCTCATCCAATGAAAGACCTATTTGCATTACAACTTTTGACAAAGTCTCCAACCAGGTCAGCAAGATCGTCAAAAAACATTGGACCATACTAAACAGTGGTGATCTAGACATTCCAAAACCCATGTTCAGCCACCGTAGAGGAATGAACCTCAAAGACTACTTGGTCCACACCCGACCAAAACCACTGGACAACACCAACAGACTCCAACCACTACCAAACGGCCATTTCCCATGTAACAATTGCAGTGTTTGCCACCTAACCGCAGTGACCAAGTCAGTCACTTTTAACAACAATACCACATGGCAACTAAAACAATTTTCTAATTGCAACACAAGTGGGGTGGTATACCTAATCACCTGTACATGCAATTTACATTATGTGGGCATGACTTCAAGAAAGGTCAGCACACGAATTGTGGAACATAGGAGCAATATACGTTGCAAAAAATCCACCACACGCATGACTAACCATTTCATAGAAAAAAAACACACACCAAATGACTTAAGATGGGTAGTCCTCGAGTGTGTGAGGAATAAAGAAAACATTGAAAAAACCCTTCATGAACGTGAGCAACGTTGGGTCTTCAGATTGCAGACAGATATAAACGGGCTGAACGATGATATACCTTGGGGTGCTTTCAATCGCTGATATGATACATACTAGAACTGCAATGACCCAAAAACCTGTACAAAGCCTTATGATTAATGTGACAACTCTGAATCTCTTTATTGCCTCGTCAATGAGGTTGTTATTTTGCTATGAACAGCTGAAATTACAAAGTCTATGAACGTGTTCTATTTTTTTTTCAAACAGGGTTCTCTCGGCATTGTGGTCTTTATTTGGCAAAGTTTCGAGAATCACCCATTGCAGATCCAATACTGTGTGGCCCTTTTCTAGGTAGTGAGTGGCCATTTTTGTTGTGCTCTTCTTACATTTGACGTTGCTCAAAGTATTGGATCTGCAATGGGTGATTCTCGAAACTTTGCCAAATAAAGACCACAATGCCGAGAGAACCCTATTTGAAAAAGAACAAAGATGGGTACATAGACTCAAGACTGACAGCGAAGGACTGAATGATAATATACCCTGGCTGTCTGTATCAAGGAAATAATTATCCAATAAGGATTATAAAACCGTTTTCCATTATTTCCTGGGTCAGAAGAAATCATGAGCCCCCACAGATCAGACATCACCATGAAAATACACCATAGCGGTGGCAACATAACTTCCTCTATAGTGACCCCACTCTACCACAAAAAAGAGATATGTCCTAGAGGAAAGACCACCTTGTGTTACAGATGACATCAAGAAGAAATAGCCCATACCTACTGCACCGCGTATTTAGGTGATTTCGTAATCCCAATAAAGTGGCGACCCTTGTGTGTCTCTACATCTAAACAAATACAACACTCCCGTGTTTTAAAGACGATTCCCGTGTACTAACACGATTCCAGTTCAAGAGCATTGTGAAAGTTAACGTTCAATCGCTATATTTTTATCAACAATAGTATTTGACCAATAGGATCTCGATTACCAGGGTTACATCAACAACAGTAAGAGACCAATAAAAATTCACCAACGATACTAACGATGCCCATTAAATACGACCCGGAAGCAACATCCACTGCTTCCGGTTCGGTAAGAGCAGAACAGCGCACAGATAGGAGAGCTGAGGAACGGGTACAAGAGGTAGCGCGAGGACACATCGAGAGCACGCCCTCCGTAAAACCGCAAGTATTTGAGAAATGCCCCTCCTAATTACCGGCTTATCCTTTCCTCCCTCTAGCCCTTCCCAAGAGCTCTACCACCGAAGGGAGTGCGTACACTAATTGCGCGAGGTAAAGTTAAGAAACGAACCGGGAAGCGGCGGTGTTATTAATACCGGCGTTCATTTCACTCTTAAGAAACCCCTATGGTTACGTTTCCCACATCGAGGATCACTATCTAGGGGGAACGAGCACTGATAAACGAGACCCTCTTGACACATAATGCATCCCACAGCATAACGAGTGACTATATAGGCACGATCACTGTTGCTAGCAATATGAGCACTGCACCAGTATTGCTAAACCGACCTACACAGATCCACGCCTGCTAGTCAGTACATGCATGCAGATCCACTCTGAAGCATGCCATAGCCAACTGCATGAGTTATGGAAGTGTGAGAGAGAGTTGACATTGCCATGGATAAAAACCGGTCTTATTTTTTAGTTGTTTATGTCTATCGATTGATAGAAAAGAGAAGCAATCTTTGCTTTATGTGTGTCCCCCCAACCCCCTCCCTGTATGCGTGTTGCAAACTTGTGTTTACTCGTTACAGGTACTATAAGACCTCCAGAACAAAGGAACAGGTCAATAACCTCTTCTTTCACTTATTGAGCACTTTATCTGTATAATCCCTCACATTATATCACTAATGGTCCTGATGAATGCCCGTAAGTCCTAGAACTCAGGCAACCGAGGCAGAAACATGTCGACCTAATTTTTTAACCATCCCCATTTTTTAATTCACCACTCTAGGTGCATCTATTACTCATTACCCAGTCTACAAGATGCACTGACATAGAGTTTACCAAACCCAAAACCAGAAAGAATAAAATTTCCGCAACTCTGAGTTTTTGTTTTTTTATTATTTTTATCTCTGGCTCACTACTGCACCAACCTTGGGTAAAAACCTCCGGGTGGAGGCTGCATATCAAAATAGACCTAATGATTATGCACACACGTGATTTATAAGCGGAGAACCAAGATATACCGCTACGAAACCACCATACCCATCACGTGCATGAGGGTCTTTTTTCTGGGACACCCTTTGCAAGTCCTACATACTTAAGGTTGAGCAGGACAAGTGATCCATTCCCCTTTGATTAGTAGATATCTACCTGGAAAATGAATGGACCCTTGGGCTGAGTGGTCGCTCCCCAGTGTCCTCCTGTGGCATTTGGTATCGTTACTGCACTGCTGGTTGCTAGTCTGCCTAATTATTGCTGCCGCTGTGTGCCTGGCTACCGCTCTGACAAGTCTGCATTTCTGATTATAAAATCGCTGCTTTTCTGTATTTAGCGCGTTTCCGCTGCGCTTGGTATCGTTACTGCACTGCTGTTGCTAGTCTGCCTAATTATTGCTGCTGCTGTGTGCCTGGCTACCGCTCTGACAAGTCTGCATTTTTGTTTTTAAAATCGCCGCTTTTCTGTATTCAGCGCATTTCCGCTGTGCTCCCCCTCCGCCTCCATTTTGTGTATGTTGTTGTTGTGGTCATCTATAGCCCGCCCCGCCTCCCAGCTGAGACGCCCTCCCACTGACCAGAACAGCGCTCCACCACCGGAAAGCGCCGTGACTCGCTCCTCTCCCTTGGGCTGAGTGGTCGCTCCCCAGTGTCCTCCTGTGGCTACCGCTCTGACAAGTCTGCATTTCTGATTATAAAATCGCCGCTTTTCTGTATTTAGCGTGTTTCCGCTGTGCTTGGTATCGTTACTGCACTGCTGTTGCTAGTCTGCCTAATTATTGCTGCCGCTGTGTGCCTGGCTACCGCTCTGACAAGTCTGCATTTTTGTTCTTAAAATCGCCGCTTTTCTGTATTCAGCGCATTTCCGCTGTGCTCCCCCCTCCGCCTCCATTTTGTGTATGTTGTTGTTGTGGTCATCTATAGCCCGCCCCGCCTCCCAGCTGAGACGCCCTCCCACTGACCAGAACAGCGCTCCACCACCGGAAAGCGCCGTGACTCGCTCCTCTCCCTTGGGCTGAGTGGTCGCTCCCCAGTGTCCTCCTGTGGCATTTGGTATCGTTACTGCACTGCTGGTTGCTAGTCTGCCTAATTATTGCTGCCGCTGTGTGCCTGGCTACCGCTCTGACAAGTCTGCATTTCTGATTATAAAATCGCCGCTTTTCTGTATTTAGCGCGTTTCCGCTGTGCTTGGTATCGTTACTGCACTGCTGTTGCTAGTCTGCCTAATTATTGCTGCCGCTGTGTGCCTGGCTACCGCTCTGACAAGTCTGCATTTTTGTTTTTAAAATCGCCGCTTTTCTGTATTCAGCGCATTTCCGCTGTGCTCCCCCCTCCGCCTCCATTTTGTGTATGTTGTTGTTGTGGTCATCTATAGCCCGCCCCGCCTCCCAGCTGAGACGCCCTCCCACTGACCAGAACAGCGCTCCACCACCCGAAAGCGCCGTGACTCGCTCCTCTCCCTTGGGCTGAGTGGTCGCTCCCCAGTGTCCTCCTGTGGCATTTGGTATCGTTACTGCACTGCTGGTTGCTAGTCTGCCTAATTATTGCTGCCGCTGTGTGCCTGGCTACCGCTCTGACAAGTCTGCATTTCTGATTATAAAATCGCCGCTTTTCTGTATTTAGCGCGTTTCCGCTGTGCTTGGTATCATTACTGCACTGCTGTTGCTAGTCTGCCTAATTATTGCTGCCGCTGTGTGCCTGGCTACCGCTCTGACAAGTCTGCATTTTTGTTTTTAAAATCGCCGCTTTTCTGTATTCAGCGCATTTCCGCTGTGCTCCCCCCTCCGCCTCCATTTTGTGTATGTTGTTGTTGTGGTCATCTATAGCCCGCCCCGCCTCCCAGCTGAGACGCCCTCGCCCCTCCCCCTCCACCACCCATACATGACAGGAGCTCCCACGCGCAGCGTTCACGCGCAGCGACCGCGCCCCATTCGCGCCGAAGGTGCACCAAAGGTAAGCCCGTCTACGCCCGTCCGCGCCTGGACCGCGCCCAGCGCCAGACCCCCTGGCCCCCGTCCCTCCCAGCCCTCCCGCATTACCTACGATGCCGCCACCCTCCTAGCCCTTAACCCCGGTCGCGCCCCCAACTGTGTCCAAGCCACTCCTGGACACACCCATGGACCTTTCTCTTGCTACTCCTGCAAATTCATCGGCACCGACAACATCCCCGCTGCGACCACACCTCAGATTCCCGACCCCAACCACCTACAATGCATCCTGCTCAACACCCGATCGGTCCACAGGCACGCCATTGACCTATGGAATCTACTAGACACCACATCTCCAGACGTCGCCTTCCTAACAGAAACATGGATGAACGCTTCCTCCGCCCCAGACATCACCATTGCCATCCCTGAAGATTATAAGATCACACGCAAGGACCGTACCGGCCACACAGGAGGAGGGATCACAATCGTCCATAAAAAATCAATCCGCATCTCAACCAGCTCTGACGCCAACCTCGCCAACTCCGAACACCTTCACTTCCAGATCCACATCGACCCCAAGACCACACTCAGAGGCACCCTCCTATACAGACCACCAGGACCCCGCGCAAAATTCAGTGAAGACATCACGGACTTCATCACTCCACACGCACTCCCCTCCGAGGACTACATCCTTTTGGGAGACCTCAACTTTCACCTTGAAAAGAACAACGACTGCAACACCACCACCCTCTTGGACAACCTCGCCAACCTCGGACTTAAACAACTGGTCACTTCCCCCACCCACATCGCAGGTCACACACTCGACCCCATCTTCACCTCCAGCAATCATGTCTCCTTCAGCCACACTACGAATCTCCTCTGGACTGACCACAGCTGCGTTCACTTCACCTACAACAAGCCAAAACCCATCAACCACCCCCAACCAACTCTGCAAAGAAACTGGAACAAAATCACCATCGACCAGATCTCCTCATCGCTCCTTCTAAACACCCCAGCCCACTCTTCTAACCCAGACCAAACCGCCGCCAACTTCACCCTATGGTTATCCAACACCGCCGACACTTTAGCACCACTGAAAAAACGTCAAAGCAAACCTGGCAACAAGAAGGCCTCATGGTTCAACGATGATCTTAAGAAGTCCAAGAAACTCTGCCGCTCCCTAGAAAAGGCCTGGAAAAAAGACCCAACCACTAGCACCAAGGACGCCTTCAAAAACGCCACCCGCACACACCACCAACTAATCCGAAAGGCCAAGAAAACAACATTCAAAGATCGACTTGACAACAACGCCCACAACAGCAAGGAACTTTTCAACATCGTCAAGGAATTTACCAATCCCTCGGCCAACTCCAACGACATCACCCCCTCTCAAGTCCTCTGCGACTCCCTAGCCTCATTCTTCCACAACAAAATTGCAGACATCCACAACAGCTTCGACAACCAACCCGGAGACCAACCCACCCAACCGTATGCTGAACATTCGCCCCCCATGAACACCCTTAACGACTGGAACCCAATCTCCACTGAGGACACCATCCGCCTGATGAACTCCATCCACTCAGGATCCCCCACAGACCCATGTCCTCACCACATCTTCAACAAAGCAGACTTCGTCATAGCACCGCACCTCCGAGACGTCATCAACTGCTCCTTCAACTCCGCCACCTTCCCGGAAAGCTGGAAACACGCTGAACTCACCGCCCTTCTGAAAAAACCCACAGCGGACCCCACCGAACTCAAAAATTACCGCCCCATTTCGCTCCTTCCATTCCCGGCCAAAGTAATCGAGAAAGCTGTCAACAACCAGCTCGCCGCTTTCCTCGAAGCCAACAAATCCCTCGACTCCTCACAATCTGGCTTCCGAGCAAAACACAGCACTGAGACCGCCCTCATTGCAGCAACAGACGACATTCGAACTCTACTGGACAAGGGAGACACAGTCGCCCTCATCCTCCTCGACCTCTCTGCAGCCTTCGACACAGTCTGCCACAGCACCCTTTTACAACGCCTCAGAAACATCGGAATCCAAGGAAAAGCACTTGAATGGATCACCTCGTTCCTCACCGGAAGAACTCAGAGAGTCCGCCTTCCACCATTCAAGTCCGAGGCCACTGAAGTCATCTGTGGCATACCCCAAGGATCTTCACTCAGCCCCACCCTCTTCAACGTATACATGAGCCCCCTCGCGGCCATCGCCCCCCAACACAACCTCAACATCATCTCTTACGCGGATGACACTCAACTGATCCTTTCTCTCACCAATGACCCCAGCACCGCCAAAACTAACCTACACGAAGGAATGAAAGAAGTTGCCGAATGGATGAAGCACAGCCGTCTGAAACTGAACTCAGATAAAACAGAAGTCCTCATCTTAGGTACATCCCCCTCTGCATGGGACGACTCTTGGTGGCCGGAAGCCCTTGGAAAAGCACCCATCCCGACAGACCACGCACGGAACCTAGGCGTTATCCTGGATTCTTCACTCTCAATGAACAGACAAGCCAGCGCCGTATCCTCATCCTGCTTCAACATTCTTCGCATGCTCAAAAAAACATTTCGCTGGATCCCTACCGAAACCAGAAAAACAGTCACCCATGCTCTGGTCACGAGCCGACTGGACTACGGAAACACCCTCTACGCAGGTACTACCGCTAAACTCCAGAAGAAACTCCAACGAATCCAAAACGCCTCAGCCAGGATCATATTAGACATCCCACGCAACGAACACATTTCTGGTCACCTGAAAGACCTCCACTGGCTACCCGTCAATAAGAGGATCACTTTCCGACTGCTAACCCACGCACACAAATCACTCTACGACATCGGACCAGAATGCCTCAACTCACGCCTGTCCTTCTACTCCCCCTCCCGCCAACTACGTTCTTCAAACCAAGCCCTCGCCACTGTACCTCGCATCAACAAGACCACCATGGGAGGAAGATCCTTCTCATACCTGGCTGCTAAAACATGGAACTCACTCCCCACTTACCTTCGCCTTACCCAGAACCACCTAGCATTCAGAAAGCAACTTAAAACGTGGATATTTGACAAGTAATCCTCCTCCCCTCCCTAAGCGCCTTGAGACCCTCTGGGTATGTAGTGCGCTATATAAATTTCTTTGACTTGACTTGACTTGACATTTTCTACCTCCCCCTCCTTTGATTAGAAACCTTAGGAGATGCACAAGTATTTTTGTGTTTAGATCTTGCAAGTGCATATCACCAAGTGGTTCTTCATGAGGAATCAAGAGACCTGACCACATTCATAACGCCTGAAGGGTTATGCAGGTTTTGTAGAATGCCCTTTGGCCTAGCTAGTGCAGCAGCTATATTCCAAAGGCTGATGAAGGATGTGTTTAAGCATGGGCTAATTTTGCGAATTGGCAATTCACGAATTTGCGGATTTGCGAATTGGCAATCCGCAAAATTCGCGAATTTGCGGATTTTTTTAGTTTTGCGTGTTCGCGGGTGTTCGCGAGGCGCTTTGCGTATTCGCAGGTGTTCGCGAGGCGCTTTGCAATTTCACGTTTTTTTTTTGCCTACTTAATCACTGCCACCCTCTCGTTTATGCCCATCTGCCCTCTGTACCACTCGTTTCTGTGCCCTTCTGCCCTCTGCCCCACCCATTTTTTGTCCCCTTTTGTCCTATGTCCCACTTTTTGTGCCCTTCTGCCCTCAGCCCCACTTAGAATGGCGCCAGCAAGCTGCCAGCGCCATTCTAAAATAGCTAGAAATAGCTTCAACAGGAAGCACTAATAGATAAAGTAAAGCAGGTGCTCCAGTTGAAGGTCAAATTAAGTTACACAATCATTAGTCACCCCAAGTTTGGGGTGATTAATGATTGTGTAACTGAATTTGAGCATCACCTGCTTTACTTTATCTATTAGAGCTTCCTGTTGAAGCTGACTTTTGTAACTATTTTAGAATGGCTCTGGCAGCTTGCCGGCACCATTCTAAAAGAGTTACAAAAGTCAGCTTGAACTTTTGACCCAATCCGTTCCGTTCGCGGATTTTGCGGGAAATTCGCAAATCTTGCGGATTGCGAATTTACCGGAAATCCGCGAAATCCGCGAGCGGAACAGATTTTCCACCCATGCTTAGAAGTGTTGAATGGATTAACAGGAGCAAAAGCATTTCAAGATGACATTCTATTATTCTGTAAAAATGAAGCAGAACATGATAACAACTTGATGGAAGTGCTTAAAGCTCTATCTGACAAAGGTTTGACACTTCATGCAGATAAATGCAAGTTCAAAAAGAAGGAAGTGGAGTATTTGGGACATAGCATGTGTGCGGATGGTATCAAACCTACAATGTCACATTTAGAAAATATTAGCAAAGCACCTATTCCAGGAAACAAGGAGCAATTAGTAGCTTTTATGGGATTAGTTGAATTCTATGCAAAGTTCATTCAGAATTATGCTACTTTTATTGAACCATTTAGAAGTTTCTTAAAGAAAAATGCTAAATATATTTGGACTGATGAGATGACAAAATCTTTTGCTATTGTCAAAGAAATGATTATCAAAGCTCCATGTCTTAAACGTTTTGTGATTGGTAAACATTGCGTGGTGATGGTAGATGCAAGTAATTGTGAACTTGGTGCTGTACTTATCCAAAGAGAATGGGATAAAGAATGGATTATAGCTTATGCATCACGAACATTGAGGGAATCCGAGCGTCACTACTCGGTGATTGAAAGAGAGCTTTTGGCATGTGTTTGGGGTGCTGAGCATTTTAGGCAGTTCATGTGGGGTACCCAATTTACAATAAAATCTGATCATAAACGTTTGGTACATATTCTGTCACCCAGTGGAGGACGAACTCTATCTTCCAGGTTGGCAAGGCTTGCATCAAGGCTACAGAACTTTCAATATACTTTAGAGTATGTTCCTGGGAAATCTAATGTACATGCTGACTGTTTGTCAAGGCTTCCATTACCATGTAAAGAATCAGATAGAATTGATACTGATGAGTGCGAAGTTGCACATGTGGTGTGTGATGTAAATTTAGTTTTTGGAGAGAAACCTGTGATTCAAGAACAAACATGGAATGTTGAGATGGATAAAGATTCTGAACTCAAAAGGGTGAAAGATTTTATATTACATGGATGGCCTAGTGAGGAAAAGCACATTGGGAGTTTGATGACTTATCACAAAGTCAAGGATGAGTTAACCATAGAGAATGGAATAATTTTAAGGGGTGATAAATTTGTTCCGCCTTTTGGACTTAGTAAGTTGGTTGTTGACGTTGCACATGAAGGCCATTTTGGAATTTCAATGACAGTTTGAAAGAGACTGTCTGGTGGCCTGGAATTGATTCATTTGTAGAGCATCAAGTGCATCTTTGCAGATTGTGTAACAGTAGTGACAAGTCAGCTAAAGCATTGTCAGCTTCTCCACAACCTGTGGATTGACCTATTTCACCATGGAACAAATTGGGAACTTATATTATTGGTCCCTTTTGCATTCTGAAATATCAATTTTCTTTTGGTATTGTTCTCATAGAATATTTTTCGAAGTGGCCAGAGATAAAGATGGTTAAGGAGGTTACATCTGATGTTATAATACAATTTTTGGATGAGATTTTCTGTAGAGAGGGGATTCCTCAAGAACTTGTCACAGACAATGGGCCACAGTTTGTAAGTAAACAGATGGAGAAATATTTGGCAAGGTGCTGCATAATTCATAGAAGGATTGCTGTATATCATCCGGAGGTGAACTGTCAAATTGAGAGGTTTAACAGGGTTGTTAAGGAGGCAATTCAGCTAGCTGTTAAGGGTGGATTGTGTTGGAACAAGGCTCTTCAGTCTATGTTGCTTTCATATAGAACAACTCCCAATGCTGTGTCACAATTATCTCCTTTTGAGTACAGAATTAGTACCTTGGTGGTTAAAAAAGAAGGATAAAACATGGTCTGATTTTGCTGAAATTGATTGTAAGGAAATTCGTAGGAAGGTGGAGGCTTACAAGACGAAGATGAAAGATGACTTGTTGAGGAGTAAGAAATTAAGTGCCATATCTGTTCATGTTGACGATTTAGTAAGGTTAAAAAAAGGTACGTTTGTGCATAAAGGGTTGTCCAAATGGTCTGACCCTGTGGAGGTTTATTGAAGTATTTCAGAATGCTGTTCATGTGGAGTATGGCAGTGTTTGGAACCTTAGCAGAGTATCTATATTTAGAGGGAAGAAATTTGGTCAACATGATGAATCTTCAAATGTGTTTTTAGATGTTCCAAGTGGAGACATGGAGACTTTTGACAATTCTAGCTCCAATTCAGCTAATGTATCTGTGAATTCTAGTCATGCTGGGTTGGTGAGGAATTCAAGGACTCACAGGTTGCCTATCAGGTTTAAAGACTTTGTTCTTGAGTAAAAAAAAAAAAAATATATATATATATATATATATATATATATATATATATATATATATCTAAAAGGAGGGAGGTCTGTGGTATAGTGTTATTGTTTGAAGTTGATGACATGGGCGCTCTCGCGCACATGTCAACTCGGAACAATGTCAGCGGCTTCGCTTCATTAGGCTGCGTGTGCGTGCAGGGAGCGAGTGAGATGTCGCGTGTAGTTGTGGACATTTAAAATGCATCGCATGTGTGTGCAGGGAGCGAGTGGGCAGCTGAGAGCGACCGCGAGCGTTGTTGTGCTTTGAATGTAGAAGGGTTATACGATGTGGGGGAAAAGGACTGTTGAGGCTTTCGTTACTTACCTGTCACTGATGTCGGATGCATAATAAACATGCTCTTGAAGATGACAACGTTTCTTGGCAATTTGTTGTAAGGATTACATTTTCAACAATATGAGTCTGTTGTTTCACATAGGATCAGTTATTTACTATTTTAAAAGCACAAGCATTTCACCTCTAAGAGTTTCAAGGCGCTGTGATCCATCTGGGAGATTAAGTGCGCAATTGCCTAGAGTCACTTGATGCTCAGCTGAGCTGACTCCCGCCAAAGTACAACTGATCCTGTTCAAACACTGTATTCTTTGTCGCAGCTCAAACTCAACTGCAAACTTCATGGGTGAGGAATTTCTCACAGAAGTTGTTCATGGTCTAGGCTGTGGGTGAGGTTAACTAGCTCTGACAGAACCTTTGAATTTTAGTCCAGGCTTTGTACATGTGTAAAAAGACACAGGCGGATAAACTTCACAGAGTATATGCCTATTTGAAATTTTACAGAATATTTTACCCAACCCTACACTATAAAACCTGCTGCTAAATGTTTGAAATATTAACAACTTTGTAATTTTAAAAACTAAATAATAGATGTAGGACTATTTAAACAATAGAAAGATTCTGATAAAAAATTCAGGACAGAAAAATGAAGAGCCGCTTAAATATTCATTCCTTAAAGGTTTCATTTGAAAAGTGACTTTGAAAATACAGTTTTTGCTTAGGGATGCGATTGTTGAATGCACTTTTCAAAAAATGTTTTCAAGTTTCCTTTCATCTCCCTCAGGGTGAGTCTTAAAACAGAAGAGATAAAAAGAGAATAGATGGATATCTGTATGTCAAAGCACTGGTCGATCTAAATATTAAAATCTGTCACTCTTTGAGAGAGAAAGCTACTCATTATTCAATATATGGAAACACTATAGACTTCTAATGTGCTTGTGGGTTTCAACATTTCACTTGGAAAGTGCACCACTTGGCTATACTGTTTAAGTAGAATTCATCAACATAGCATTATAGCCGAGGTCAAAGGACAGTGGCAGGCAGTGACCTGCATCAGTCAAGCCAAGAGCAAAAGTCAGTGGTAGGCACTGCAATAAATCACAACGCCTTTAGGCTCACATTCTAAAGTTCTCAATCATGGCTCGTGAGCGCTGGAATTAATACAGAAGGAAATGCGAGTTTCTCACCGTGCCTGTCATTGGCCCAAAAATGTAGAATATAAAGTAAAACGTACTCACGCACGCTTCCCTTGCGGTCACGGCCGGCTAGACTCGCGAGTGGGGGACGGGGGCTAGCGTGGGGGGGTTAATTTGATAATAAATACAAATTAAACTTACCTTTTCACAGGCCGGGTCCCGTGTCATCTCAGTCCCTCTCCTGCTCTCCTACCTCTGGCAGGAACAGGAAGCTGGCAGCCAGGTTCCCTCCACTAAGCCAATCACAATGCTGCAAGCAGCGTTGTGATTGGTCGGGACGCCGCCCAGCCAGGGGCTAATGGCCCAGCCATGTTCTCCATGTAGGCTGCATTGCAACCTACATGGAGAATGGCAGAGTGCAGATGACTTGTTTGGTCGGCCCCAGTGGGCAGACGAAAACAGTCATGCGCACTCAGGAGTGGGCACACCAGTCCTCCCCTGCCCAACCCTGCTCGCAGAGTAGCTCCGCCCGCCCACAAACAAACCATTCTGCTTTCTCACAGTGCGAGAACCAGAAAAGTAAAATGGTAGTTATTACCATTTCAAATTTCTGCTTCTCGCACTGCGAGAAAGGAGTGGGGCGGCGCTCCTCCTCCCTAGTGGAGGGGCCGCTCGTGTTCCTCTGCAGTCAGCCTGAATCCTTCTCGAGTCTCAGCCAACCCTCTGCAAATCCCAATATTGCTTAAAATATGCAGCAAAAAAGGGCAAAATATGCAGCGTAATGTGACACATTCCGTGTGAGTATTACTTCCTTATAGCAGCTGATGGATTATATGGTAAATCCAGCGAATCCATAGTTATGAGTAAAACACTGCATTGGCGAAATCGCTATAATTACACTCACCCTGCTAATGGGTGATTCTCAAGTGTAAAAATGCATAATACATGTTTATGGATAATTCACAAAGAGTAAAACATATCGAAAGTACCTGCCTAAAAGATGAATCCTTGTTTATGCTCTTGTGGGTGTGCCTGTGTAGTGTACACAAGAAATTTTTAAGGTCAGTGGTGAACACCCAAATAGTCATGGCTCAGTGCAGATTCTCAAACATTTGTTAATAGATTTCCAAAACTTATCTGAAGGTCTAATTTACATAGGAATGGCTCAAAAAGTGGTGCACAAAGTGTGGGAAAGTGTACTAAAATCTTCCCTTTTCCCAAGGTGTGCAAAGAAACGGTAGGCAGTTGTGGAACACATATAATGAAGGGATGAAAGACTGCCATTGTTAAACATTAAACAGTTTCCCCACATTTACCCATGTGTACTCTGACCAATATACACAGGATGCACATTTTGAATTGGGAAAACGGGAAAGTCAGGGCTTTATGTGAAACTAGCCATTTGCACACATACCGTGTTTTCTAACACATATGCTTAGAAATATGTGTTAGAAAATGTCTAATACGCCCATATGCTATGACCATGCTAGGCTGTAAACTACACATGTGAGTTTACACATGCCTATCCCAAGATTTTGGATTCAGTTAAAAAAAGTATTATTTGATATTGAGAAGACCTTGACAGAGGAAGCAGTAGCCTCACTCCATCCAGGCAGCACCAATCACCCCCAGCCATCAGTTAAAGGGACAGGGATGGCAATACCCTGGCTTCCACCACGACTACCAGTAGCCAGGTAAACCTCTGCAATAGAAGTGTCAGGTACAGGTATTCAGCACCCAATTTAAATGGGTTATTGGAATTGAAAAATGTGATGTGATGCAAGTGGGACCTGCAGCTCAACGCTGGCAGCAGGTCATGGCTTCCTTTCCTAGGGCTCGGGTTGTTAAGATGGTGCATGGGCACTCTGTGGAAGGTAAATCTGGTAAACTGAGATGCATGGGAGCAGGTAGTAAGGTGAAACAGGATACCATTCATTCTCAAGATAGGAGTCTCAGGTGACAGGTAAAGATGGTATTAAGTAAGACCCATCAGGAGCAGAATCCTTGCTGCCCAGCTCAGGCATTCCAACTGACACCCACACAAACCATGCACACATCTGCATTCTATTACCTCACAGTGACACCGGCTGAGCAGCAGGGGAAGACACAAAGGGGAGATTGCATTGCATAGACTGAAGATACCACAGTTTTTTGAGTGTGAAGCCCTAAAGGTCTTTTGGGAGAATGTGGGGAGGGCATTGGAGGGGGTTTTTAAATTTAAGATTAGTCTCAACCTGTCATTAGTTTTTTCTGTATTGAGAATAATCGTAATAATCAATTATCTAATAAATCGATTGGTTTATTCCTCTGCTTGATTTTAGAAGCCCGTAGAGAGATTTGCAGGCTGTGGAAATATGAGATCTGGTTGAGAGCAGTATTGAGCATGGCGAGATTAGACCATGGGGAAGGGAGTATTTGGGCACCGTTAAACATCTGGGGTACAGAAATGAGGTTGATCTAAGTACCCGCAGTCCAATGATTACACCAAGCCTCGCACAAACGAAGCTGGCCTGGTTGGCCTAAAAAGCAAATGCAAGAGCATGGACCCGGGGCGCCCAGTTCGGAAAAGGGTTTTCTATGCGAATTTGCAGATGCTTAAGGTGAAATGAGGACTAAAAAAAAAAAAAAAAAGACTATACCACAGAAAACCTGTGACTTCGGACTCCCTTGGGAAGCCCATGAATTCCACTTTCATGCATGCATAGCTGTGTGGGAGAGGCTCAGAAACTGGTCATTGGATTTTCTAGCAAGCCAGTCCTGCAGAGCTGCCATATGGAACAGGGACATAAGCGTGGAGGTGCTTTCACTTCCACATTCACATCGCCACCACCGCTGTAATGGCAGGGTGGTGGCATGGTATAGCCTGAGCAGAGGCTCAGGTCTAAATCCGGTCGTAGTGGCATTTGTTGTACAGCGCACACCCAGCTTTCAAAAGACAGAGGCTCAGCTTTACTAAGCCTTTGCAATGTCCTTGCATCAGGCAAGGGCTTCAGTAAGATTTACAAAGTCACACAACGAACCGTTTGCGCCACCTTGCTTGGCTCTGTAAAGATATGTAACACAAAGTAGCAGCTGTAGCCATAGCTTACCTATGAAAATTCTTCACCCAAATATTTCATTTTTCAGTTATTAATACAATGGAGTTCTTGAGGGTGTCCAGGAACAAGCAGATATTCAGGTGAGCAAGGCAAAAAGGGAACAATATAACATTCCAGTGGAATATATGCCAAAAGTATCGACAACCAACAGCCCTTCCATATAAAATGGCAATATTTCAAGATGAACTGCATGAATTAAGCAAAGTACCTGTGAGGCAATAATTTAAAGCAGCAGTGGTGGCTTTTTGAAGTACACAGAATGAAAAATAGAGCATCCGCCTACTTTTCTAGTCATTTGTTAAGAAGAAAATTGATCTTTTTTCAAGTCAATAACGTGATTTACTTAGTGAAGGCTCAGGTACTGATGGATGAAAAGAACACAAACGCTCTGAGCTCCATAAATCTCCATCACGCTTAATGCTAGTCTATATTTTCAAGATTCTGTCTGTGGTCCTTTTGCAGTGTGGTGGACATGTGTTGTTGCCATCAATATATGATGACATCATTTTGGGACTGCGGTCGATTGCGCATCCATCTGCAGACCCTTCTTTAAAGTTCATCCCTTTTCCGGGTTCGTTGATCCGTAGAAGCCAACATGAGAGTGCGCGTTATTAATACCCGTAGTCTAATCACCTCCCATCACCGAGATCCATAAAAGTCATTTCTCCTGCCATCCTGCCATAATTAAAGGAGACTGAGTTTGGAAAAATGGCCACTTCTCATTATTTTTAACTGGTCGTTTACTGAGCCTGCCCTACAAGAATCTGCAGCTTACGATAACTAGATGAACAGTTCATCCAACAAGTTTGCGAGTTGTGATGTCAATGAATACAGGATCTGTTGGATGTCATGGCTGCACAGAGGAGATCAGATTGAGCCTGTTCTCTGTTACTAGAATAAATTCATAAATTCAAAACCTCATAAATGGCAGAGGAGTGGGCAGAAAATATTGTGACCATTGAACTCATGCAGTTGTTTATCTTTTGATTCATATTTTAGAACAGAGCACAATTTTAATCAATCAATCAATCAATCAGTAGATTTGCAGAGCGCTAATTGTCACCAGTGAGAGACTCTAGGACCTGGATAAAAACTCGAAAACTAAGTGTTCAATCAACAAAATGTTCACAATCAAAGCAGAATGTGATTGGCTCTAATTCCCATGGAAATCTTTCAGATGGCAGCCATCTTGTCTCTATCACATCGATGGGCAGCCATCTTGTTTCAATCATATCAGTTGTAAAATGAAAATATTTAAAGTGGACGAAAAAACACATATGGATTATATATGAAGGAGATGACATACTACACTAGTGCAAATTGGAGGTCTTGGTATAGCATGTTTTTTGTTATTTTTTGCAGTTTTATTTACCCCAAAATTGGCCCAAGGCAATTAGAGCGCTTCACAGGAGCAATACACATTTGATTTATCATTAGGCGCTGCAAGATTAAACAATTACCTCAGAATCAAACAATGTTAATCTTAGACTGGGACTTTAACTTACTTGCTCAGGTCCAAAGTCAGCGGCTCTAGCCATTAGGTAATAGCCCCTCCCAATGCTGTTTCATTAGGGTAAAACCTCCTTTACAAAAAAAAAACCCTGCCATTAGTAGTTAAAAAGAAAAAAAACATAGCCTGAGAGCAAATCCTGCACTGATTATTGGCTTTGGGCAAGGTGAAGGCTGAACTTTATTTTTTGTTTTTTTTGTTTTAGAAACTGTTATTTTTGCCTTCGCCACCTTGCCCAAGGAAAGGTGGGACTATTTGTACAAATAAAAAAACAAGGACAGGTCACAGCTGCACGACTACCATATTAGCAATTGCAAAGAAGACAATGGAACAACTGTCAATTGCACCAGTCCTCAAAGGACTGCACAATGAAGATGTACAAAAAGAAACACCTGAATCTTTACTGTATGCGATCACACATAGGCCACAGGTGTCCACTTTCACCTTATTCCTCTGAGTGTGATGGATGGCCAGGACAAGTCACAGCTGCTCCTATGGCCTACATAGGATATCAGGCACCTTCCCTGGCAACATTTTATTTGAAAGTTAAAACCTCTCCTTGATAATGCGAAAATATTTGGGGTCTGATTTACAAGCCCCGCGCGACATTTTTGCGATGCTGTTGCGTCACTTTTGTGACACAGTGGCGGTGTAAACAATGCACCATGTGCAACACATTGTGGATTTGTTACCCAGCATCTTCCTACCATCGCACCTTGCCCAGGAGAGGAGAAGTAATTCTTCAGGGCATATTTACAAGAAACTGACGCATCTAGAGAGATGCATCATGTTGCAAAGCCCTGCGCCACATTATGCCTGCGTCAGGTATTATGTATGCAGTGTGGGCGTTCTGATGCAAGAAAGCCTCGTAAAAGTGATGCCACTGAGTCACTTTTACGACGCCACTGCGTCAAAACCTTACGCCTGCTTGAAGCAGGTGTAACGGGTTACGCAGCACAATAGGTATAGCATTGCTGGAGTTGTGTGGTGCTTGCGACACGACTCCAGCAATGCATGATCTTTGTGCCAACAGATGCGTGACGCATCTGTCAAGCCTCGCGCCATGGTGCGCCGCATTGTAAATGTGCCGCATCCATGGTGGTGCTAGGGTTTTTTTGCGCGATGTTGCAGAGAGGCGTCGGTTTCTTGTAAATAGAATTACTTCTCCACTCCTGGGCAAGGTGAGATGGTAGGAAGAAGCTGGGTAACAAATCCACAATGTTTTAGAAAGGAAGAGAATAACACCAGACATTCCCCGCACTTCTGCAAACAAAGAGTTGAGCTGCTGATATTCTAGCTGCCTCTGACACCAAATAGATCCATAACCAGCACATCATCAGCATTACTAATCACACTCTGCCTATCCCTGATGTAATGCAGACAGGCTCTGCCTTTCTCCGTGACATTCTGCTTTTCCCTGACAGAATAACCTCCCATCGTTGATATTTGCTGTGGACATTATTAGCAACATCCTGGTTATTCCTGACATAATAATACTCCATCTTTGACAAAGGGCAGGTGGTATAATCCGGCTAGCCATGGCATGATAGAGTCCAATTCTTCACATTTAGTTTGTGTTCCTTATTATATTGTGCATATGGCTGGTACAATATTGGGCCTTCTTGTGAATATTGATGAAAAGAGGTCTATCTCTTACATATAGTGGACATTCATCCTGATATCCACTGTCCTGCACCAAATACAGGTCTATCCCTGGCGAAGAGCAGCCGATACTGACCACATTTGAGCTACTTTTGCAGAACGCTTTCTATCATGGGCTATTCCTACCATAACAATGTCTCTTTATTCTCAAATATTGGAAGTTCTTGACAACATTCTGTCTACCCTTTCATTACAGAGACCTATCATAGATACACAGTTGGCATTCTTGTTGGCCTGCTAGTCTTCTGCTGCATATTAGTGGGCCATCCTTGACAGCCTGTGGGACGTTTGAAAACTGCAATCTTAATACTATAGCGGGATCGCCCCTAAGGATCATGGTAATTGTAGTTACCTTTTCTCAAACGCCGTATCTTCTTTCAAACTTTCAAATATCTTCATCTTCGCCATCCCTGGACACGTGTTTCGGGGTATTTACCCCTCGTCAGCAGGTATTAGGCCAAAATATCTCCAGGTATAGTACCATACAGAAGCGCGCAGGTGCAGGGGTCCCGTGCTCGTCAGCCAAGAACAGAATATCAAAAAATACTTCTTAATACTCATTGCATAACGGTGGCAGTCAAACTAAGGACATTTATGCATTGAGCATTTTAAGTTCCTAAGAGTCCGATGTCTTTAATGCTTATTATTCGGCGGGCCATTGCGATTACCTACTAACTGGGCCTTTTCATGCCATACATCTAAAGTCAACTTCCAGCTTCCCCCTTTTCGCCCACATTGAAGTTGTGTGGAGTTGGCTCCAATAACCAGTCGTGTATACTTCCATTGATGTACTGTAAATAACAGATGTTACCATTTTCCAATTTATGATAGACAATGTATAACTTTAGGGAGGATGCCTTGAACCAAACTTATGACCTGTCACTTCACACTTGTCAGTCAACAGTCAGCTCACTAAGCAGTTTATCCAATGTGTTAATGAAGGCCTCTAACACAGCTGGGAAAATAGTGAAGCGGTATAAAAAAATATTTTTGTTAAAAATGTCATGCTCGACGCAACTCCAGCAATGCGCTGACTTTACGGCAGCAGTTGCGTCACGCATCTGTCCATTTTTTCCCCATGGTGCGCCACATTGTAAGTGGGGCGTATTCATGGTGGTGGAGCCGTGACACACAATAACTGGCACATCCCTCCTGATATGCAGGGATGCGCCAGGTATTGTAAATCTGCCCCCTACAGTTTATTTCGTCCCATAACAGTGCTTCTGGAGGTCGCTACTAGCTGCGTGCATCTTATGGCATAATTCAAGGTAGGCACCGGCACTTACTACCCGCTGATCAGGTAGAATCAGCTCCAGCCTAATCCGGGCAGCGGACAAGGACCTTGGCAAGTGAAGAACTCTTTTGTTTATTTTTGTGG
Organism: Lissotriton vulgaris; assembly: GCF_964263255.1. Taxonomy (NCBI): domain Eukaryota; kingdom Metazoa; phylum Chordata; class Amphibia; order Caudata; family Salamandridae; genus Lissotriton; species Lissotriton vulgaris. The sequence continues at coordinate 173,256,659 of NC_141689.1, read as the reverse complement.
TATATTTGTTAAGCTTGACGCTAGGGGCATATTAGGAAGAACTTTGTTAAAATTATCGCATTTTAGCGGCAGGAAACTGCCGCTAAAACGGCGATAATGGGCTTGCTAATATGTGTTATAGAATTCCAATAGAAGCCCAGGTTACATGTGCAGGACATTTAATCTAGGCTTCTATTGGAATTCTATAACGCATATTAGCAAGCCCATTATCGGTTTCCTGCCGCTAAAACGGCGATAATTTTAACGAGGTTCTTGCTAATATGCCCCCAGGTTTTCCCAGTAACCTTTTGCTGCCTTAAGACAGTGTAGGGAAGATTTTGCCTCTCATAACTTCCAATAGTGAGGATAGGGTTGGACCCGATAGGGACTTTGAAAGTTTTGTCAGGATCATTTGTAGTGTCAAGGCCTTTGCTTCGACTCCCTTCCGGTGTGGTACGAATGAGCCTCTTGCATCTTTTAGTATTCCAAAGTACTTATAAGTGTGACCCACTGTGACTCTGTTGTCCTTGTAGAACTAGCCTGTCCCACAGTGTTTTTTCCTTCCTTGTGTTATTACCTTGGTTTTCTTCAGGTTTACCTCCAGGGCGTTGGTACTTGGGTGTGTTTGTAATTGATTCAGCAGACGTTGTAACCCTATACATGTAAAGCTGAGCAGAACCAGGTCAACGGCGTACGGTAGGTTGCTGATCTTTCAGTGGCTGTTGACAGAGTTGAGGCATTGCTATAAATCAGCGATAAGCAAGTTGAAGAGCAGGAAGGGACCACACACACCCTTGCACACCTCATGTTGTAGGAATGTTCCTTGATACGCATGCTCCATCGCCTAATTTAATTTCAATCCAAATGTTGGAATGCAGCTGGAAGATTGGTTCTAGGAGCTTTGATGGGATTCCCCAGGCTTTTAATGTGGGCCAGAGTGCCCCCTTGATACACGGTCAAATGCTGTTTTGAAACGAATGAAGCGCAGTGCAGCAGTGATTTTGAGGTGATTAATTTGTCCAGCAAAATTGAGATTGACGACAGGTTGGAGAGCGTGCCTGATTTTGCAGTAAACCCAGTATAATTTTTTGGAATAATATTCTACGACTCCACCCATAGCTATAGGTCGTCCAGGAGCAGGCTAGCCTGACATTTAGCTTCATTGTCGAGAAGTGCAATTAATCTATAACAACCCATTTTGAATCGAAAGCCCCCTTTGTGGATTGAATTATGGCACCGCAGCACAAGTCAGGGATTAGCAAACTCCTCAAGCAGTAGTCGAGGAGTGGAGTGAAACTTTCTGCCTAGAATGTGATGTCTTATTCGAAAAGAACTTGAGGAGGCCCTTTGGCCCAGTGGCCCCGTCTGTTCTGGCCTTCGATATCACGTGACCCAGCAGCTTTGTTAGAGGGGCCATATCCAATGATTGGTGAGGCAGAAAGTATCGACCTTGAAAGTCAAAGGAAGTGGTAGATGCTTCCAGAATATGAAGTTCATGTTGTGAACATGGGTCTACATCCCCACGTCCCAAAAAGTGCCGGGAAGAAAAGACACCCATTCTGGTTCAGTGATGTTGATGCAACCAAACCTGCTGGATCAGTTCAGCTGTTTTTTGACCAGGGCCCGAAAGTTAAATGCCTTACTTTTGTGTAAGAGGATTGTCCAGAAGTGATTTACTTAATTTTTCTCCATGAACGGCATGTCAGAGTTTTTTTGAACTAGCTTAAAAGCACCGATAGACCTAGGGTTCTTTCCGACTCACCTCATTGCTGTGTTACAACTTACAGCCTTTCTTCACACACCGGATCATTGGTGATACAATGGCTGGTTCAGGGTGGATATGCCGAAGGACTGGACATGGAAATTTTGCAAGGAGCAGAGCAGTGAGACCTGTTCATGTGGTGATTGGTGATTTTGTACTTAGATCTGCTTCCTCGGTAAGTTTATTACATCCCGCCATGATATCAGCACTGATGGATTCTCTGCATTCAAGGAATTTACATTGTCAGGGTGTATTCCTTTGCAGATAACTGTTGCTGGGACATGAAGTGACATGTCTGAATCTATTGTAATTGTTTGAGAGTGATGATCACTTTCAGTACGAGAAATTATGCTGAAACTTCGTACTGATGGGAGCCTTTCTATGTTACATATCGTATAGTCCGGATAAGAATATGTTTTTCCATTTTGGTGGAATGTCCTTAATTACTTCACAGAGTGTCTGAATCAACAGATTTAATGTTGACCTCTTCTCCTTTGCTCAAGGGTTGACATAAACCTTGATCAGTAAGAGCGGAAACTTTGACCAGTAGTTGCTTATTTTGATTCCTTGCATTCAGCTCCATGAAATGTAATCAGCTTGACAGTCCCTTGTATTTAACTGAAGTGTTTATCGTCAGGCATTCTCTTGGTCTGCCGAATTTGAGCTCTCATGGCCAGCTCCAATGCTCAATGTAGTCCATGATTGGTTCGTTCTGATCAGCCTATGTTTCCTGCATTGCAATTATGTTCTGACCTTTTACTAGCTTACTCTCCCCTGAGGCGAAAAGCCGGGGGTTCTATTTACTATCCCTTTGTTGAAGCGCGCAGACACTGCACAGACTTTAACGCTGATATTGCGCAGACTTTTAAAAATTGTAAATACTTTAATTGTGGCAATTTTAAGTTTGTGTAAATGTAGACCGCTCGAGTGCAGGAATTATCTAGCACCGAGGCGTGCTTCACTTACCCCCTCATCCCGGCGTGGCCGATTGCGGGCTGACAACGCGGGACAGGGGCGCCATCTTGGAGGGAGGAAGGGTTGGCGGTCCAGTGGCAGGACGCCTCCCGCCCTCCCGGATACTTAAGGAGCTGTATTTGCAACGCTCGCTGTACTAGCTTACTCTCCCCTGAGGCGAAAAGCCGGGGGTTCTATTTACTATCCCTTTGTTGAAGCGCGCAGACACTGCACAGACTTTAACGCTGATATTGCGCAGACTTTTAAAAATTGTAAATATTTTAATTGTGGCAATTTTAAGTTTGTGTAAATGTAGACCGCTCGAGTGCAGGAATTATCTAGCACCGAGGCGTGCTTCACTCACCCCCTCATCCCGGCGTGGCCGATTGCGGGCTGACGACACGGGACAGAGGCGCCATCTTGGAGGGAGGAAGGGTTGGCGGTCCAGTGGCAGGACGCCTCCCACCCTCCTCGGCAGGATATAAAATAATGGGGTCATTCCGTCTGCGCAGCGGGCGCGCCGGCGGCGCGCCGAAGGCGTGCCAAAGGCGGGCCTGTCTGCGCCCGTCCGCGCCAGACACGGGCCTAGGGCCACCCCCCCTGGTCAGAACGCCCACGCAAGTCTCATCTCATACCCGCGCTCGGCCTTGACCGACCTACGCCCACAAATCTCGGAAAATTGTACAAGGTATAGCCCCGACTCCCTATTATCTAAAACTGAATTGCACTGTAAATATTGTCAAATGTCTATTCCCCTATTAAATAAAAGAGCAGGTAGTGAAAACGTGAACCAACCTAACCAAATGTTCACGATAGCCCTGATCAACGTGCGCTCTTTGCCCAAACATAGGCAAGAGGTAGCCGATGTACTCACCGATAGGAACATAGACATAATGTTCCTGACGGAGACCTGGCTGGATAAAGCCTCTGACCCAGACCTCGTAATAGCCGTTCCACACGGATACAAATGCCACAGACTAGACAGAACTGGCAAACGAGGCGGTGGGGTTGCAATAATTGCCCGTGACTTTTTTAAAATTCGCACTACTGTCATACCTTCAAAGGCATGTGAGGCGCTTCAATTTGACATTTATCTCTCCCCCTCATACAATTTCAAAGGTATATTACTTTACAGAAGACCAGAAACCCGGGCAGACTTCCTGACAGAAATACTTACCATCCTAGAAACTTCAGGTACTGACAACTCGATAACTCTGCTAGGTGACTTTAATTTCCATTTGGAATGTGGTGAAGACAAGGACACCATATCATTGCAAGCTGAAATGGAGGTCTTTGGTCTATCTCAGCTGGTGAAAGGACCCACTCATAATGCAGGCCATACCTTAGATGGTATTTTCACCAACCTGGAAAATATATCAGTGTCTGATGTCTTGCCGATGGCTTGGTCTGATCATTATTTGGTCCTGGCAACCATTCAAATTAACAAAACCACAACACCCTCTATATCTCCCCCACGAGAATTGTTCAAGGTCTGGAAAGACATCAGTATCCCCTGCTTTAAGGAGGCACTATTGAACTCCACTCCCAAATGGGCAACTGATCCAGACACCGTTACTGAACAATATCACACATGGGTAGGTCAGGCGGCTAACAAACTGGTACCTGAAAAAAGAATGTCCAGAAACAGAAGTTCCCCCTCAGCCCCCTGGTATACTGAAGAACTTAAAAAATTGAAACAGCAATGCAGAAATAAAGAAAGAATCTGGAGGAAAAAGTATGATAACAAGGACAAGACAGTGTATAAGGAACTCTTAACTCAATATAAACTTCTAATTATAGAGACAAAAAAGAAGTTTTATACTGAGCAAATCGAAAGCGCTAAAAATTCGAACAAAAAGCTTTTCGAAATAACTAAACATCTTGCGGGATGTGCCCCAGATCTTAATCCTCCTTGTTCACAAGAGTTCTGCGATTCTTTAGCAGCATTCTTCTTCACCAAAGTAAATGACATTTTTTCAGCATTTAACCTAGGCGAAGATCAATGGATCAGGAAAACAAATACCTCTCCTCCAAGTAATACTCTTTCTCGCTTCGCAGAGGTAACAGATGATAATATTCAGGACATTGTGAAAACAATCAAATCCGGATCAGCTCTGGATCCCTGCCCTTTAAACACTCTTCGGTCATTAATAGATGCCGTAATTCCAGCTATTACTCAAATGACCAATCTCATGTTCCGCACAGGAATCTTCCCTAACCAGTTGAAAAAAACCTTACTCGAACCACTCTTGAAGAAACCAGGCTTGGATAAAGCAGAACTTAAAAATTATAGGCCTATAGCAAACCTCCCTTTTATCGCCAAGGTAATTGAAAAAGCCATGAACATTCAACTTGCGGGATTCATCGAGCAATACCATCTGCTCGACGAAACACAATTTGGTTTCCGTAAGTTTCATGGGACGGAAACAGCCCTCATAAAGGCAGCGGATGATATCCGATTAATCCGAGACCAAGGTGGAACTGCACTATTGGTGCTCCTAGATTTATCAGCGGCCTTCGACACGGTTGACCACAAGATCTTAGTCAACCGTGTCGAAATGATGGGCATACAAGGCCTAGCAAAAGACTTAATTGCATCTTTTCTAGCAGAGAGATCCCAGGCGGTCATACTGGGCCAATACGAATCTACTGAACTATCACTGCCATGTGGGGTACCCCAAGGTTCATCCCTTAGTCCGACACTATTTAATATCTATGTGTCGGACCTCGCTAATACCATCAAAGCGCACGGGATGAACCTTACCTCATATGCGGATAATACTCAGTTGATATTGGCTGTCAGAAATGACGGGGAAACAGTGGCGGAAAATTTCAAGACAGGTATGCTGGCCATTGGAAAATGGATGTCAGCAAACTGCTTGAAATTAAATTCCGACAAAACCGAGGTGGTCACTTTTGGCCACCTCAGCCCTGGCTGGTCCCCTACTTGGTGGCCATCATCTTTCGGAGCTGTACCTGAACCAGTTACGAAAGTGAGAAACTTGGGTGTCATCTTTGATGATAACCTAAATTTCATGGCTCACGCCAATCAGACGGCCTCCAAAGCCTTTTACAAGCTACGATTGGTAAGGAAGATTCTCCCTTTTCTTCCTACTAATGTGGGAAAGACACTGGTCAGCGCAATGGTCCTTTCAGCGTTGGATTACTGCAATGCCCTGTTTGCAAATGCCCAAGTTAAGACAATCAAGAAACTGCAAACAATCCAAAATGCAGCAGCCAGACTTCTCCTCAACATCCCTAAATTCAAACCTATATCCGAATCTTTGAGAAGTCTCCACTGGCTACCTGTTAGGAACCGAATTAAATTTAAGACGCTATGTATTGTCTATAAGGCACTACACCATCAAGCGCCACAATTCTTGTGCGACCATCTCGTCCCGTACATTCCCACCCGAATATTACGATCTGCAGGACAGAATGACCTGGTAGTGCCACGGACCAGATTGGTAAATTGGGGAGATAGACGTTTTTTAGTTGCCGCCCCAAGATTGTGGAACACGCTTCCACAAACCATAAGATCAAGCCCAAATCTACTGTCCTTCAGGAAGAAATTGAAAACCTGGCTATTCAACCTCTGAAAAACCGCACAGATTAAATAGGAGGGTAAAACAGTACAGCGCCGAGACGCCTGCGGGCAATTGTCCGCGCTTAATAAATGTCAAAAATAAAATAAATAAAATAAAAAATCGACCATTGACATTACATGAACAGAGCAATAGTGTACAAGACTTGAGATGCTTCATTGTCAGTCAATCAGTTCAGTTTGAGTTTCCGTGTGAAAGGACCGTGGGCAAGCAATTCCAACTGATTCCGGAAGGGTCACCTACAGCTGCTCTTGTTTCATCACTAGTTATGATTGTGCACTTGTTGGACTTGGCCCTTTTCCGGGAAATTTTTTGCTTTTTGCTTCCCCTAATTCAGGATGTCCCCCCTTGTAATGTAGTTGTATAGGCCCTGCGAGGTTGTAATGCCCTGTGTAATATTAAAATCAATGTTAGGTACAGGTGCTCTACCTTCAACCTGGCTGCCATAGGCCCCTGTTACTGCAGTGTGGTCAGGAGCTGGCAGGGACTCCAAACAATGTTGCCATTCCAGCCTGCCTTGCCTGCCCACAGTTAGAGTAGAGAAGCTCCTGGCACCTTCTAGAATAGGGGCGGAGCTTAGATTTGCCGCCTTAGAGGGTGGTCACCTGACCTGGGCCTATATAAGGAAAGGGAGGGAAACTTTTCAGTCAGTTGGGGCATCACTGACCTGGGGAACCCACGCAGGAGTTTTAGGCGAGAGGGCCTAGTTAGGAACCTATGCTACTGGGAGTGACAGGATTTAGGTGCTGCCTCTTAAGCTGGGTGAGGAGCCCCCAACTCAACCCCCCCTTCAAGAAACAAAAAACAAGAAACAAGAAACTGATATTTACAAGGGCGCCAAAACCATCAAGCGCCGAGAAGAAGAAGTCTAACTGCTACAAGACTACTGGGGAGTCAACCAAGTATTTGCCTGCGCTGTCCTGCCTAACTACCCCTGATTGAATGGGCTGAACTGCTGTCCTGAGGAAAGTGCACAATGAAGTGAGTGCGAAGCGCTATCTCTGCTAAGCGCCAGCCCCCCTGAACTGCCTCACTGGTCTTGGCTGCCTTTCCAGCTCTCTCCTACTGATCTGCCAGAAGAGAGCTGCATTTTGCCCCATGCGCTATATCTACCCAGCGCTGAAATTGTACCTCAAGTGCTCACCTGCCCACGAGGCGCTGCAAGGACCGAGCGCCGTGTGCACCTGAGAAGCGCTGTGCCCCCCAAGCGCTGATATTGTCGAGTGCTTTTACCTGGTGCCCTGGCGTGGAGGCTCTGGAGCGCTGTGTCCTGGAGGCGCTTCCCGACTCACCGCTATATATCGCGGGAGCCTCCGTGCCTTAATCTGCCCCCTCGGCGGCACTCGGTGCCAGGAGAGGGCCGCCGCCGTGTTGCCTTGGGCCGTGCCCCGCCCAGAAGAGAGTTGGGGTGAGGCGCTGTCCTCCGGTGCGCCAGGGCCCCTAATCACCGCCGCATCCAGCGTTAAGCCGCACCAGGCCCTCCGAGGCCTTGAAGCCGGTCTCTCAACCACGTGACGGGGGCGCCATGTCATCGGCCGCGCCCCCGCCCGTGCTACTCAGCGATTGGCCATGTTGGCCACGCCCCCCTTGCCAGCCGCACTCTGATTGGCAGCCGGCTCTACCTCGCTGCGGAGCCTCGCGGGGAAGCCTGTACTGGCGCCAGTATCTACCCAGAGGGGGGGGCCCGGAGAAGTGAGAACCCCCTCCGCCTATCTACCCCCCTCGGGGCCAACCCCACCATCGCTGGAGGGCCCCGTAGCCGGCCCCCAGCAGAGCGAGAGCCCGGGAACCAGAAGACACACTGCCGGAGAGCTCCGTGGAGAGTCGGCGCCCTCCCACCACCCTGAGGCTACGCAAGGGCTCCCTGAGGAGCTGAAGAGAGAAGGTAATCCCCAGGGAGGTGGGCGGGAGGCCAGAGAAGGCTCCGAGTTTGCCCCTCCCCGGGGGAAAGTTGAAACTGGGCCCCGTTGGCCCTAATTTACAGCATAGGGCGGCAAACCCGCAGGGAGGAGGGCGGAAGGCCCCGGGTGGCCCTGAGCTCGCCCCTCCCTGAGGGAGAAGACTGGTGACTGGGCCTGTTGGCACCCTCCAATTAGCCCTAGCTTAAAAAGAACTGGGCCAGAGCCCTGAGAGAGTGTTGTAGAGTCCTGTTGTAGAGGCACAAAGTTTATATGTACCTAATGGGAGGGTGATCCCTGCTTGAGAAGAATGTTTATTCTGGGCTTATTAAATGGTTATTCATACTTGCATACTAGGATGTTCCCTAAGCCCTACTCCAGGAAATGTTTATTCTCACCTGAGAAAATATATTCTTGCCAGATGAGAGGTTTTATCCTTGCGTTGAGGTTCCGTGACAATTGTAAGCGATGTCTTCGACTCGCACGAATATGGTCGAGTCTGGTATCTACGAACCGCAAATGACGAGTTTAGTAAGTGTGCGCAGTTTCGCTGTGCTAACTTAAACCGTTCGTTTGTTATGTGGGTTTTTCATCTGTACCCACGGGTTCCATCTTAGATACGGCATCCATTTTGTCTCTTGCCCTCAAGTAGCCAGCGAACGGACGCTGTCCGCTTCGCGACCCTGGGACTCCCAAGATATTTGCGGAAGACACATGTTCTTTGTAAGTGTCTTTATGACGAGGGGGATGATACTGTAAGGCAGATGGCCCCGCTCGAGGCTCATCTCGCCGTGCCGGTTTATTGTCTCAGCCGTGCATCTCATTAGGTACGTCCCTTTGATGCCTGTATCTCGTGTTTCCCGATACCTCCCCTTTTACACCCTTTCCGATCTCCCCACTGTTTCCATCTTCCTCTGCACCTGTCTTCGTTCCTATTTCGATCTGTTTTACTGCCGATTGGAATGCACTAATGTTGGGAAGATGGGTTTTTACAGTTGGGAACCGCCAAATGTTTCTGCACTTATGTTCCGGACTTTGTGTGCATCAAAGTGACCAAAGCGACCCCTCTGGGGGGTAATTATGGGAACCGGGTTGTAAACCTTTGTGTATCATGTTGTCCTATGGGTAAATTCTGTATAAAAGGAGCGATCCACAGAACCAATTTGAAGCAGTCTCCCCAAGTTGCACGTGTTGTACTTGTCGTGACTTCTGTGTTCCCTGCAGTAAATAAACCTTGAATCCTTGACGCCGAAGGAAGTATCCCGTGTCTCTGTCATTCGTACGCCGGAGCAGGTTACCCACGAAGGTTTCAGGTGTTGTGCCCTGGCACCGCTGGGTCTTAAAGAACCCAGTCCTTCAGTTGGCGCCCAACGTGGGGCTGCATCAGTGGTACCGGTCCAAGCCCGACGATCGTGAGGAACTTCGTGTGAAATCTCCGAGGGAAGGTGCACTCCGCTTCATCGATCCTGTTGTCGAAACAAGTGGCCCGAAGACTTTTCCCGCGAAGATTCCCGCCTCCTGACGGCTGCGACGGACTGCTGCCCTGACTGTAGACCTGTTTTGGCGCCTGGCGTAGACCTTGGTATAGCGAGACGATTGACGGGCCTTCCTGGTGACGCCATCGATCTTTGAGTTAAGTATTTGTGGGTCGCTCCCAGAGTCCTTGGTTGTTGACACTTTAGCGAGTGTTTTTGTTGTTGACGCTGTGTGAGTGTTTTTGTCGGTGACACTTTGCTAGCGTACTTTGTTGTGTTATTTGACGACTGCAGCCGCCAAAAACCGAGGGTTTTTGCTCTTTGCTGGGACTTGGTAAATCCCGTAACCCTTGAAGTTTGTGAAACTCGGCTAGTGTGCAAGATGCCTGGTCGTAGTACTTTGTTTAGTTGTTTCAGACCTTGTGGTATGGATTCCCGACTGGAGGACTCGTGTCCGATACCTCTGGTTGGAACTCCGACTTATGAACTGTACAGTAAACATGGGCTAGGCCCGATTACTTTTAATGATTATTGGATTCGTTATACAAAGAAGGACGGTGTCCTTAGTTGGCCACCTCATGGTAGCTTTGAGACCCCGATCCTAGATAACCTAGAGGCTAAATTGTTCGAGAAAAAGTCAAGGCCGGCCATGTTTGATGCCTTTCGGTTGTGGCGTAAAGAAGCCCGACAGAAAGAAATCAGACAGACTAAACGAAATCAGAGAGATAATGTTGCTACTATTGTAAACAAAGCAGAGCAATTTCAGCATGATAAGGAGGTTAAGGAAAAGGAAGTGTTTGATAGATTACAGCGTATGACTATAGATAAATGCTATCCTACTTTGCCTACGGAGTCGGAAAAGAAGGAAGAGGCAGTTGAGGATCCTTTAATGTCCTATCTTATGAAGTCGCCACCTCCATATGTACAGGGTACCACAGCTCCTGCGATTCCCCCTGTACCTGTTCCTGCACCTATTCTTCCTTTGCCTGTTCCTCAACCTGCACCCGTTCTTCCGACTGTTCCTGCTCCTTCGTCTGTTGCTATCCCTACTGCTCCTTCGCTTCCACATACTCCTGCTCCTGCTACTGCTCCTGCTCTGTTAACTCCTGCTGTTGCTTCTGTCTCTACTCCTTCGTTTGTTAGTCCCTTGTCCTATACTTCTCCCTCTACTCGTAGTCGTAATTCTCCTCTTGCGGCTAGCTTCTTTCATTCGCTCGGCCCTGTTCTTGGGTCCGCTGGTTCCGATGGTCCTCAGAGACGTAGTCAGCTTCCTGGTAACAGAGAACGCGCTTCGCTATACAACATGGCGATGGGTTGGATGATGCACCCTCTTAGAAATCCTCCACGTGTCGTACTCGATACGTTTTGTCAATTCAATATACCAACCCAAAGATTTGTGTTCGAGGAAATGTGTAAGGTTCTTCGTGATCAGATATCGGCTGACGCACCTGACGAGGTGCTGACCGCTTTGTCTGATTTACAGCTTCAGTTCTCGACTGGACTGATAGTGGATACCAATGTTCGACGCGCTGTTGAACGATTGTTATCTTTTCGTCCCACTCCTATACCTCAAGCCTTGTTTGTTGAGGATGTTGAAAGACAGCCAGATGAGTCTGGTCAGTTTCCCATGCGGGAAGTTCCACCAGTATGGATGCCAGCTAATCCTAATGCTCAACCTCCGATATTGGCACATTTCCAGAGAGTGTGGATACATCTCCCATGGAAACGCTCAGAAGTGTTACAGGTGAAGCAATCTTTGCCTGACCCTCGCAAAAATCCTGCAGGGTACTATAAAGAATTATCGCAGCTCGTAGACGCTACGATAATGAATCTTGCCGATATCGACATGTTGTTCGGCAATGTTGTGCCTCAACCGGTATGGGCTAAGATTCGTCAGGAAAACCATCCGAATGAATTAGGTGGTGCTTGGGCTGCCATTGTTGCGGCCGATACGCGACAAGTTGGTGGGGCTAAGCCTGAACAGCTGATTGCTGATCTTCCTCAAAGAATAATAACGTTAATGAAAACTCTTATGCCAGCTATGAGGGTAAATTGGGACAAATTGTCAGCTTGTAAACAGAAAAAGGACGAGAGTGTCTCCGACTTCTTTACGAGGTTTGAGGAGGCATTCATTGATCATAGTGGTCAGGATATGAGCACTGAGGGTGGTCAAAGGTTGCTCGTGGATAAGTTTGTTTTGAACTTATTGCCCGATTTGAGCAATAAATTGAAGAATTCAGAAAGTGCATGGGCCGTTTCTACTTCAGCTCAAATATTGGCTACGGCACAATATTATGAGAACAGAGAGAAAGAAGAGAACGACCGTGCTGATAAAAAGACGAAAGAGCTTAAAACTAAAGTGTTGCTTCAGCAAGCGTATCCTCCACGTTCGAATCAGAATACTTCACAACAAAATAGATCACAGTCGCAATCGAACAGATCACAATCTCGTAATGACTCCTCTTCCCAAAGATCTTCGTTAGGGTACAATCAATGTGCTTATTGTAGACAGGAGGGACATATCAAATTCAATTGTCCTGTTCTAAATGAACGTAATAGTGGTAATTCATCTAGAGGAGGTCGTGGTGGTTCGCAGCAGGCACCACGTGGTAGAGGTCGTGGTGCTCAGAATGATCGCTCAGATAACTCATCAAATTCCGATAATTGTTTTGATCAACGTGGATCGTCGCAAGGACGATCTGCGCAGTACAATGTGGACGATTATTACGTCGATCAGGGAACTGACGACAGTAATTACTAGGACAGCCGAAGACAAGGAGAGGGAGTAGTATCAGTTCCGGTTGATCAGAGAGGGCCTTACGTCGCAGTTGCTACATCGGGCGTCGTTGAGCCTTTTCTGTTGGACACTGGTGCAGCGAAAAGTTCCATAAAGCATTCGAAACTCCCTGGCGCACCTTTGTCTGGCTTAACAAATGTTTCCGTTGGATTTTCTGGCGCCCCCGTTAGCAATCCAGTTTTGCGCCCTTTGCCCCTTACAATTGGGCCTCGTGAGCTAGAAGCTCCGTTGATTTTAACCACGGGTTGTGGTGAAAATCTTTTGGGTCTGGATTTGCTTAAACGTTTGTATGCAACTTTGTATTGTTCTCCTGCGGGTGTAAAGCTTACGTTGGGAGAGAGGGTTGTCTCTCCTATGTACTTGTCTCTCGATAAGCTTCCACCGGAATTGAGTTCTCTTCCTGCGTCTTTGTGGGCAGCAGGTCCCAATGATGTGGGCCTGCTTGATATCTCACCTTATGTTGTTCAGTTGAAATCCAATGTGCGATTGCCACGTATTCCCCAGTATCGTATCTCTCTTGATGGTGAACGAGCACTGTTAGCGATCATCTATGATTTGATCGAGAAAGACGTTATTGAGGAAACACGGGGAAACGTGTGCAACAGCCCTGTACTGCCCATTCTAAAACGTACTGATCCTTCGAAACCACCTGTTTATCGTTTTGTTATCGATTTACGGGAGGTGAATAAAATTGTGATTCCTCAGTTCCCCGTTGTGCCTGACATCACGGCACTACTGACTCTGATTCCAGCTTCTGCATCGTGGTTTTCGGTGATTGACTTGAAGAATGCGTTCTTCAGCATCCCGATTGCAGAAGAGAGCAGAGACCTCTTCGGTTTCTCTCTTGGTGGACGCAGCTTCCGGTTTAAACGCGCTCCTCAGGGCTACTGTGAAAGTCCATCGATTTACAGTCAAGCCTTGAAGGGTCAACTGGATGCGTTTAGGTTGCCGGCTGGTGCGGCCTTAATCCAATACGTCGATGACCTATTGGTGGCTGCAGATACTAAGGACATTTGCAAAATTGCTACGGTATCGCTGCAGCAACATCTCTGCGAGTTAAATCACAAGGTGTCACCTTCTAAACTCCAATATTGTTGTCAAGAAGTAACCTATCTAGGCCACTTATTGTCAAAGGAGGGAAGGCGGTTGACCCCAGAGAGAATTGCAGCAATTGCGCGAATGGCTGTGCCAACAACCCAAAGAGATGTGCGTGCCTTTCTAGGTATTACGTCGTACTGCAGACAATGGATTCCAAATTTTTCATTGCTAGCGAAACCACTAGTGGCTCTTACGTGCAAGGATGTTTCGACTCCTTTACCATGGACGGAAGAATGTCAGAAAAGTTTTTCTGAATTACGTGATTCATTGTGTTCGGCTCCTGTGTTAGGTACTCCTGACTATAGCAAGCCGTTCACATTATATGTTCACGAGAGGGAAGGTTGTGCGTTGAGTGTTTTAACGCAACCTTTTGGTGGTAAGCAACGTCCATGTGCATATTTTTCCTCGACCTTGGACCCGGTAGCTAGAGCATTGCCGAGTTGTTTACGAGCAACGGCGGCAGCCGCGGTCTCCATCCGACAATCAGCAGGATTGGTCATGGATAATATGCTTACGGTGATGGTTCCGCATGCAGTCGACACCCTTTTGAATCGTACGAAAACTCAGCACTTGACGAGTGCGAGGTTGTCTGGGTACGAGTTGACGCTGTTGGCAAGCCACATTCAAATAAAACGTTGTAATGTTCTGAACCCGGCAACTTTGTTACCAATTAGCTCAGAGTCAGATGAAATAACAGAACACGATTGTTATTTGAGGACAGAGGAGGAAACAAAAGGTCGAGTGGACCTTAAAAACACCCCATTGGAAGACCCAGATGGAACGCTGTATGTGGATGGGTCATGTTTCAAGTTGCCGAATGGCGATGTGACTACTGCTTATGCTGTTGTAACGTTGAATACTGTTGTTGAGACTGCAAGATTAAATCAGAATTCTGCCCAAGCCGCAGAGCTGATCGCTCTCACTAGAGCATGTGTGTTAGCGAAAGGGAAACGTGTGAACGTGTTTACCGACAGCCAATATGCCTTTGGCGTCGCACATAGTTTTGGACGGTTGTGGAGAGAGAGAGGTTTTCTAACATCGCATGGTACGAAGATTCAGCATGGCCAGCTTGTGAATGATCTTTTGGATGCACTTACGTTGCCTAAGCAAGTGGCGATTGTTAAATGTAGTGCGCATCGTAAGGTGACGGATGATGTGGGTCGTGGTAATGCTTTTGCGGATGAGACCGCTAAGGAGACTGCCCGGAACCTTAGCACTCGAATGTATGTGACGAGTTCGGTTAGGTGGCCTACAGAATCGAGTATGTGTGAGGACACTATCGAGAGTGTGAAAGCAATTCAGAATGAGGCCACCGAGACTGAAAAGGCGAAGTGGAAAGAAAGTACGGGAAAGTTGGATGCGAATGGTTGTTGGATTGATTTATCGGATCAGAAAAGATGGATGTTGCCTGATGCGTATGTGCTGGCTGTTGTGACTATGGCGCATGGGTTAGCACATATTAGCGCGAAGGGTATTTGCAAGTTGTTGTCCCCTGTGTGGAAGAATGATGGTATTACGAAATGTGCTGAACAATTGGTCAAGAATTGTATGGTATGTATGTTGTACAATCCTGGTAAGGGAACCCCAACTCCTCCTGGTAGTTTTGCTCCCCCTTCATGTCCCTTTGAGGTGATTCAATTGGACTTCATCCATATGGAGCGATGCAATAACCTGAAGTACGTTTTAGTTGTGGTTTGCGCATTCTCCCGATGGATCGAGGCCTATCCTCTCAAAGACAATACTGCTTTGTCTACTGCGAAAATCCTACTGAAGGAATATTTTCCTCGGTATGGAATGCCTAGAGTTGTGTGGTCAGATAACGGAAGTGAGTTCGTGGGGAGTGTGATGAAGAGTGTGTGTAAGGGCCTTGGAATTAATCAGAAATTCCATAGTGCCAATCATCCCCAGTCAGCTGGTTTGGTTGAAGGGTACAATGGCACCCTTAAACTAAAACTAGCAAAGATTCAGGCTACGACTGGTCTCTCGTGGCCTGACGCTTTACCCTTAGCATTACTGTCAACAAGGGCAACTGTACACTCCCGAGTAGGGCTCAGCCCCTATGAAATAGTGTTCGGTCGTCCTGCCAATGTTTGGGGGGTCCCTAGACCGGGTGCTTTTTGTGATCTTGAGTATCCAATGTTGATCGATTATCTTCATGACTTGACTGCTAAACTGAGGTTAATTCACCAACAGGTTCACGAAGCATTGCCGACGCAGACGGAGGGTCCAGGCCACCAGCTCCAGCCCGGAGATTGGGTGGTAACGCGAAACTTTTCGCACAAGAACAATTTGGATCCCAGGTTCACTGGACCCTACCAGGTCCTCCTTGCCACGAGAACTGCAGTTCGTCTTGAGGGACGGAAGAATTGGGTGCACGCCACCCACACCAAAAAGGTCCCTATCCCGTTGCCAGCAGACTCGTGGGTGAGGAAAGGCATTGCATCAGCTGAAACCGAAGGATTGCCGGCGTTTGTACCTTTCAGCGACGCACGACCTGTCGGAGAATCCTCAGTGCAGCAGAAAGACACTGTTGAACATTTGTCAGCAAAAGACTCAAGACCAGAACATTCAGCTGATCAACAGGACGTTGTCCCTTCAACGGATCCTTTGTTTGACGAACAGACACGTCCTGGGAAAACCCGATACTTTTTGCGATCCAGCACCAGAGACTAATAAAAGATCCTGTTCTGTCCCTTGACAATTGCATTATCCCGTTTTCCACGATCAGTTTGAACACTCATATCATTGTGATTATTTTTGTATATATTCATTGAGTTTCGTTCCTTATACTTTTTGCTTCCACAGCTGAGAAACATTGTTTTCGCATATATATTTGTGAAATAAAGACCGTAGGGCCGCGCGCGTACTTCCTTCTGGTTAGTAGGTCTTGACACTAGGTTAAAGACCGTCGGTTCCTGGGAACTCCTAGGGATTGACTGCTGCTACACAGAACGAAGTGCGTCAAGAAACGTTGCGGACGGTCGTAGGGAATGGCATTTTCGAAGCTGACGGACTTGGAAGGAGCTCAAGCGCATAGATTCAAGCTGCAGCGACTCAGTCGTACCAAATGTTTTATGTTCCAAATATTCGTATTGTTTTTGACTGTTTCTGCATTATTGGCGGGTGGGGTGTATTACACGATGTTTTACTTCTTACCTTCTGCTATACCTACTCCTACCCCTGACCCTAAACTCACCTCCACTGCATCTCCTCATTCTTTTCATATCTTACCTGAACACGAGCAGGCTAGACATGCAGAATTCCGCAAAAATTCCTTTATTCAGCTCCTCCACCAGCATCAGTTAGTGGTTAACACTACTAATTGTTGGGTGTGTGGGTTGATGCCACATACTATGGATAAGGGAATTCCATATCTGGTGTTACCGTATAGTTCCCAAGGGTCTGCTCGAGCATTTCAAACAATGTTTCGAAGCGCACTGGGTTTCCACCCCATTCGAGAACCACGTTCCCCCTACTCTGGTCCTACCTCGTACCAGAAACCTTTGTCTATAGCAATAGAGGATTTAGATAGCGATATCTATGATCCCTTGCTTATTCCTGAAGAAGAGGTACAAGCCTATAGGGTCCTAAGTAGAGGCGAATATAGTGTGTTCACTAGTGAAAAACAGCTTAAAAGCTCGCCTCCGATATGGGTCGTACCCCACATTGGTAATTTTTGTCTAATAGGTCGTGGCCGAAGATCGAAAGCCCGACTTGGAGAGAGTGCTTGCACTGAAAATTACATTCTGCCGATGGTCTCGTCCCCTGTGTTCCTGGCTGCCAAGGGTACCTACTTTATCTGTCATGATCGTGCGTATGCATGGTTGCCCTCTGACTTCATGGGCTCATGTTTTATCGCAAACTTGTTGCCTCCGACGTTTACTGTAGATGCAGATTATCACAAGACTAGAGTTGTGAGAGGCGTAATTAGCGAATAGGATACTGCCGGTCAAGAGGCAGGAGACTTTTTCAAGGGTTTCCTCCCGTTTTGGGGACCTATGGTTAATAGTAGGAACCTGAGACAGTTGACTCGAGTGGTAGAATCGACAGCTAATATTACTGCCAGTGCCCTTGGTAATATCACCACAGAACTTCAGGCGGATAGACTTATGACGTTACAAAACCGTATGGTTTTAGACGTGATCTTAGCAGATCGAGGAGGGGTATGTAAGGTGATCCATTCGAGCTGCTGTATTTTCATTCCTGATAACGCTCCGACTGTCTATCAAGCCATTTTGAAGTTGCATAAGATCTCCGAATCCATACACGTGGATGTAGGGGATTGGACGCTACTTGGATGGTTTTGGGGTCTAATGTCGACTTGGGGTTGGAAGATTCTGATGATCATCGGAGTCGTTGTAGCGTTCCTGTTCACGTGTTGCCTTTGTGTGCAGTGCGGTCCTGCCTTATGTGGCCTCTGTGCTACAACGTGTATGAGACAGCCACCTGTTACCAAGGGGACTCGGTTGGACAGAGCTATGCTACAGCAACATCTCGATGGTCTGATGAATATTGAATATGATTCCGACTAGTGCTTGCCTACATGAGGGCAAAAGGAGCGTCTGAGGTTCCGTGACAATTGTAAGCGATGTCTTCGACTCGCACGAATATGGTCGAGTCTGGTATCTACGAACCGCAAATGACGAGTTTAGTAAGTGTGCGCAGTTTCGCTGTGCTAACTTAAACCGTTCGTTTGTTATGTGGGTTTTTCATCTGTACCCACGGGTTCCATCTTAGATACGGCATCCATTTTGTCTCTTGCCCTCAAGTAGCCAGCGAACGGACGCTGTCCGCTTCGCGACCCTGGGACTCCCAAGATATTTGCGGAAGACACATGTTCTTTGTAAGTGTCTTTATGACGAGGGGGATGATACTGTAAGGCAGATGGCCCCGCTCGAGGCTCATCTCGCCGTGCCGGTTTATTGTCTCAGCCGTGCATCTCATTAGGTACGTCCCTTTGATGCCTGTATCTCGTGTTTCCCGATACCTCCCCTTTTACACCCTTTCCGATCTCCCCACTGTTTCCATCTTCCTCTGCACCTGTCTTCGTTCCTATTTGGATCTGTTTTACTGCCGATTGGAATGCACTAATGTTGGGAAGATGGGTTTTTACAGTTGGGAACCGCCAAATGTTTCCGCACTTATGTTCCGGACTTTGTGTGCATCAAAGTGACCAAAGCGACCCCTCTGGGGGGTAATTATGGGAACCGGGTTGTAAACCTTTGTGTATCATGTTGTCCTATGGGTAAATTCTGTATAAAAGGAGCGATCCACAGAACCAATTTGAAGCAGTCTCCCCAAGTTGCACGTGTTGTACTTGTCGTGACTTCTGTGTTCCCTGCAGTAAATAAACCTTGAATCCTTGACGCCGAAGGAAGTGTCCCGTGTCTCTGTCATTCGTACGCCGGAGCAGGTTACCCACGAAGGTTTCAGGTGTTGTGCCCTGGCACCGCTGGGTCTTAAAGAACCCAGTCCTTCAGCGTAAAGAAATGTTTCGATCTTAGCCTTATGCCTGGCTTAACCTGGTTAATGAAGCCGTTCACTGCTAATTGAATGTTTTACCTTTAATGAACAGGTGTAAACTCCTGGTTAATGCTGCAAACCCTGAATGCCTACAGTTCTACCCTGAAAAGTTGAGTACTTCCTCAAAGGTATTCTGGGAGATGGTGGTCCTAGCCCTAATGAAATGGTTGCCTTCCGCCATGTTAATGCCTTTTTGACTGTTAATTCAACCTGCTTAGTGAAGAGGGTGTTCCCAAGAAATTAAATGTTTTACCTAGGCTTAGGGAATGGTTGTCCTATGCTGAATTAACAGTCCTTTCTGCACCAATGTTCTTACTCCAAAACGGGGCTAGTAGAATGCTCCCTGGCTGGGGGTCTGTTACGGTGGTTTGGAATGGTACTAAAACCTGCTTCATAAGAGTAATTGCCCAAGGGATCTGGGTTTATGAACTATTGTGAAATAGGGTAGGGCTATGACCTTTCTCAAGATTTGCCCGGCGCTAACCGCCTTTGTACCATTCAAATTACCAAGCAATGAGGCAGGCGCCGGAGACCAGAAGGCAGGAAACAAAAGTTTTATTCCGACGGAGCAGAACACATCAGATCAGACAACAAGGTATCGTCTCGAGGTGCTCTAACAGCCTCTCTGAGGCCTGGCCTCTTATACACTGGTTTATGGCATGTGACCTTCCTTTATTACAATCATAACATTGTGAAGTAAGGAAAAAGACATCCCCATAATCCTCGTGTCAATCCCACCCCCATATACCTTCACAATAGAGGTCCTCAACCTGCTGATAAGAGGAGGGGGTCATCACGCAGCTGAGTGTTTCGCCAAGTCTTAGGATGTGTGCGCCTGATCATATCCCAGGGGGTGGGGAGGCCCTGATCAACAGTGTGTCCTTTGAAGAGGGGCGACTCCATACAATGAGGGGCAGTAAATGGTATCTCCCGGCTTAGGCGATGGCCTCGGACCTGTGTGGACAGTCGGACACGGGGTAAGGGGTCATCAAAGGAGTGGTATTCATGCCGCGTGGACAATTGAGCGCGGAGGGAAGGTTTATCAACAGAGGGGCATTCATGGGAGGAGAGGAGGTGCTGGTCAGGCGCAGGCGTGACTCCCAAGGACAGGGTCATGCAGAAGGGTTAGGCTCATGAGAGGGAGGGAGGGGGAGCCAGGATGCGCGGAGGATGCTTGCTGGGTCAGAGGGGCGCGCTGGCGATAGATCGCGGACAGGGAGACCATGATACCAAAAATGGCCGTTGTGCGCGCTGTACGTGGGTGACAAGCTGGCGCAGATGATGTTCAGCCCGTAAACTAAAATTCCACAGTCCTCCCTTTTAACATGTCTCGCCAACTTGTCAGTTCAGATTTATCCCCATAAGGCCACGTATTTCTACTTCATAGAGGGGACTCATGTGCTCATTTCGGAAGTCCAAAGTCTTTGGGCACATACAGTTAGAAACAAGGCCGCACAAGGATGGCAGACATTGGATACCTAAGCAACACCCACATAGTATCACAACAGGTATCAGTATGAAGGAAAACAACCTCCAACCCCAGACCTTCAAAGTGTCCCAAAACCAGCTCCCAAGCGACCATCCTTCTTGTTCCTGGTGAACCTCCGAGGAAAGTCTGTGGAGGTGCTCAATTGCTTCGTAGACAGAAGGCGAGTTATCTGGCACGTAGGTGCAGCAGCTAGATCCGATGATGCGGCATGCTCCTCCTCGATCGGCTAGGACCACATCTAAAACAAGGCGGTTTTGAAGGGTCACGAGGCGGACCGCCTGAAGTTCCGCCGTGTTGTTAGCGAGGATGCCAGCCGTGATGTTGATCGTTGTTTCTACTGCCTGGGTCAGGTGTCGGATAGCGCGGCTGTTTGCCATAGGGCCCCACAGGGGAACAAGTCCCTTTGCTGCATCTAGGAACTGGGCTCCAGTGGAGTCGGCTTGTCCGATGTCATCTGCACGCCTCTGCCGGTGATGGTTGGCAGGGGCTACATATGTGGGTGGAAGAACGAAGGCAATGTAGCAGATACCCTTCCAACCTTTCGGGAGCCAGGTGTAAGCTTTGGTGCCACACACAAAGTACATATTTGGAGAAGCAACAAAGGAAGGGGGATCAACTGAGTCCAATGTTCTGGTGATTCGGCAGGAACTGTGACCCACCAGCTGTGTTCCCTGGCCTTCGAGACACACAAGTCCTGTGACATTGATAACAGACAGAGCCACAGTCAGAGTGGCGGTAGTTTGTTTTTGCAGATGAGAGAAGGTGGTTCTGGCTGGATTGTGGAGCACCTGTACTTCGACTCGTTCTTTGGCTGGAATGTCCTTAAGAAAGGTGGCGCCCGTGAGCGCAGGACACAGGGCAGCAGAGGTCTTTCCCGTTTTGTTCAGCCAGAACCCAGAGTAGAAGTGCGACACTGTCTGGCTGGAAGTGGCGTTGTCCTTGTGGCTCTCTTGCATGAGGATCAACCAGGCGAGGCAGGAGCCGTGAACTGAGAAAGGAGAAGGGATGAAGGGGATGGAGTGTCCAGTGGCATGCGGGAGCAACCCGCAGATCCAGCAGTTCGTCGCATTTGCAACAAGGTTGTGTTGGTGCAACAGTTGCACGAAGGAATTGTTCCAGAATTCCCTGCACCTTTCTCGGAGCTGAGGCGACAGGGAGATCAGGTGATGCTCTTTCATGGGGGTCGGTTGTGCAGTAGGTAGCAATGCCTCATGAGCCGGTGTGCTTTCCTCCAGAATCCAGAAGGAGGTCATGAGGAGGAGGCAGAAGAGGAAGACAATAAAGAGGGCGATTGTCTTTGATTTGTGCAAATTGTCGGTCTTTGGGTTTCTATAGTGGGTTTTTCCTGTTGCTTCCATCATCTTCTTATCTGGCGCTTCCATCATCTTCTTATCTGGCGCTTCCATCATCTTCAAGGGGGCTCGGTAGCGGGCAGGACCACAGACTTCGTTTAGCTTCTCTCCCGGTAACCCTTGGTTGTGTTTAGGTCACCGTTCTGAGATTCAACTTAGTCCGTGGCCTACTTAGCCGAAGCTCCCTCCTTTCGACGCAGGAAATACCCTTCTCTGGTTGGCACAGTGGGGTCGGAGAATCTTGCAAGTTCAAGTGCCCCAGTATCGGGATAACAGTTCAATGTCGCTCGGTCTTTGTTCAGGAGCTCTTCTTGGGTGCTGACGCTTTCTGTCGTGGCCAGGTTTGCAGAGACCTTCCGGCAGTGATGTGCGTGCAGCCAGTGCCTCTTCCCCTCCACTCGAAGCGCCGTCCGTGTGGTAATCAGCACTTGCCAGGGGCCCGTCCACCTGGGTTCCAGACTCTTGGTCCGTTGGAAATTTCGTATTAGAACGAAATCTCCCGGTTGGATGTCGTGGCCGGGGCCCCTGGAAGCATCGGGGATGGCCTCCTGCACCTGTTGATGAATGACAGACAACGTCTTAGTTAATTTGCACAAATAATCAGACAGTAGGACGTCCGGGACGTCATGAATGGAGGTTGGTTTGGGAGCAGTCCAGAGGTTCATCGGTCGCCCGAATACAACCTCGTAGGGGGTCAAATGATGTTTGGTGGGAGTAGAGCGCATCGATAGCAAGGCCAAAGGGAGAGCGTCTGGCCATTTAAGTCCGGTGGTTGCCACTATTTTCGACAATTTCAACTTCAGTGTGGCATTATGGCGTTCCACCAGACCGGCGGATTGGGTGTAGAAGACCGCATGAAACCTTTGCTTAACCCCCAACCCCTTTAAGATTAATTGGATAACCTCAGCTATGAAGTGGGGGCCATTGTCGCTCCATAAAATTCGACAAAGGCCATAGCGAGGAAAGAATTCTTTCAGTAGTACTTTGGCAGTAGTCATGGCAGTGTTGTCACGGGTTGGATAGGCCTCTACCCATTTGCTGAAGGCACATACAATGACTAGTACATACTTCAAGCCCTGGCATCTCTCTAGTTGGATGTAGTCCATCTGAAGGACCTCAAAGGGGTGATTGGGGGTCCCAAACCCTACCCGGGGTATCACAGTTCCCTTCCCGGGGTTATGTTGCAAACAGACAAGGCACTGCTGGACTAGGCGTCTAGCTGAGTCGGGGATTTTGTCGTTGTGCCAGACTTTGGAAATGAGTTCGATCATGGGTGCAGATCCTATGTGTGCGGGGGAATGTGCCATAGTCAGTATGGGGATCAGGTATGAGTCAGGCAGCAACCATTTGTTTGCATCCTTCGTTCGCCAGCAGCCCTCATCATCCTTCAAACCCACCCCTGCCCATTCGGTCAGTTCATGAGGGGTGCTGGCCGACTGGATGTCTCTGATCATTTCCCTTGCGTCAGTCCATTTCTCTGCTTGTGACCTGGTCACATACATGCGTGTCACTGTCCTATTCTCAGCTGTGGTTCGTGCAGTGATGTCAGCCAGTGCATTCCCTTGTCCGACTAAGTCTGTCACCTTCTTGTGTGCCTGGCATTTGATCACCGCTAGTCGTGTGGGGAGGAGAACCGCTTCAATCAGGGCCGAAACCAGATCTCCGTGAAGGATAGGGGTGCCGTGGGACGTCAGGAATCCCCTCTCCCTCCACAGGAGCCCAAAATGGTGAACCACCCCGAAGGCATACTGGCTGTCTGTATATACGTTCGCGGTGGTCCCTGTGGCTATGATGCATGCTCGTGTGAGGGCTATCAGTTCCGCTGCCTGGGCAGATCGTTGTGTGATGCAGGCTGTCTCAACTACTGTTCGGGCTGTCGTTACTGCATAGGCAGCTGAAGTGGTGCCATCTGGGAGTTTGATGCATGAGCCGTCTACCCATAGCTCTCCATCAGGGTCTGTAAAAGCAGTGTCTCAGAGGTCAACTCTACTCCTAGTCTGTTCGTCCGTGAGGGTCACACAGTCGTGTATGGGAGGCACGTCGGGGTCATTTTCAGGCAAGGGCAACAGGGTGGCAGGATTCAAAGTCGTGCATCTCTTCAGTGTAATGTGGGGTGCAAGTAGAGTCAACTCGTACCCTGTCAGTCGTGCGCTAGTCAGGTGTTGGGTCTTTGTCTGGTTCAAAAGGGTGTCGACTGCATGGGGTACTAACACAGTGAGGGGGTTTGAAAGTACGATTCCTTCGCTCTGGCGGATAGAGACAGCAGCGGCAGCTACTGCTCGTAGGCAGGCAGGCAAAGCTCTGGCTACAGGATCAAGAGTGGCAGAGAAGTAGGCACAAGGGCGCTGCTTAGGACCAATTGATTGAGTTAGGACAGACAATGCACACCCCTCCCTTTCGTGGGTGAAGAGGGAGAAGGGTTTGGAGTAATCCGGGGTTCCTAGGACGGGTGCTGAACAGAGTGCATCCCGTAATTCCTTAAAGGATGCTTGACACTCAGTGGTCCAAGGAAGCGGGGAGGGGACATCTTTGGTCAACAGGGCAAGTAGTGGTTTCACGATGAGGCTGTAGTTAGGTAACCACTGTCTGCAAAAAGAAGTTAGGCCAACCAAAGAGCGGACTTGCTTTTGTGTTTTTGGGACGGGGTGTCTAGGATGGTTTGGATTCGGTCGGGTGTGAGTTTCCTCCCTTCTTTGGACAGGAGATGGCCTAGGTATGTCACTTGTGGCTGGCAGAACTGCAATTTCTTTTTGGAAACTTTATGGCCATTTTCTGCAAGAAAGTGTAGGAGTTGGACAGAGGCTGTGGTTGCGAGGGGGGTGGTGTCGGCCGCCAAAAGGATATCATCCACATATTGGATCAACACCACTCCATCTGGTAGCCGGAAGGCATCCAGCTGTCTTTTGAGGGCCTGGCTGTAAATGCTCGGGCTTTCAGTGTACCCCTGGGGAGCTCTACAAAATCGGTACGAGCGGGATTTTAAGGTGAAGCCGAAGAGGTAGCGGCTGTCTGGATGGATGGGGATAGAGAAAAATGCATTCTTGAGGTCGATAACAGTGAAGGTGGTGGCAGTGGACGGGATGAGGGTCAGAATGGTGGTGATATCTGAGACTACGGGGTATTGGGGTACAACCACTTTGTTAATCTCTCGCAGGTCGATGATGAAGCGGTACGCTTTCTCATCTCCTTCACCTTGTTTCTTAACAATAGGTAGGATTGGGCTGTTGCAGACATTGCTAACCACTTCTTCAACCACTCCTGCATCCACCAGAGATTGAATAATCGCTACCAGTACCTTCTCGCCCTCGGGGGATATCCGATATTGTGGGAGTTTCGGGAGCATAGCATCCTGTCTTACAGTTATATGAATAGGGTCAATCATCATTCGTCCCACATCAGAGTCATTTTTGGCCCATAGATACGGAGGCAGGGTGTCAAGCAAGGACAGGTCAGCATCAGTTATGGAGCACATGTGTCGTGCAGGGCAAGTTTTAGGCATGTCTGGGTTGTCGTACAGGATGACTCGGATCCCATCTGGGGAACACCTAATGGTAGCTCGAAAATGTTTCAGTAAGTCAATGCCCATAATGGCGTCAGGGGAGTTGGAGGAGAGCAGAAATGTCGCGTCAGTGGTGTTGTTTTCTAGGTCAAAGGTGATAGGTACAGACAGGGGGTTAGTGGAGGGCGTTCCATCGAAACCTATCGATGTAATGTGTGAGCCAGACAAGGGTGCCCTTGGAATCAGTCGTTTCGATAACACACTACGTGTCGCCCCAGTGTCTACCAAAAATGGAGACTCTGTACCCAGGACCTTAGCGGTGACATAAGGACCTTGCTGGTCAACACAGAGCTCGACTGGATCCCTCCCTTGCCCCTGGCAGTCCTATGCAAAATCGGGGGCATTCTCACCGTCGGATAGTTGATATTGGTTCTGTCGGGGGCGGTCAAATGTGTTCAATCTCCCTGATCTGTCATTGTTGGTGTCGTTTGTGTGCCCTCGTCCTTGTCCCCTATTTCTTGGTCCACCCGCTACGTCCTTGGGGTCCCTATCTCTGTTCATCTCTAGCAGAACCGGACACTGGGATTTCCAATGGCCGAATCCTTTGCAAAAGGCACACTGGTCATTGCTAATGTCTCTACGTCCAGTGTGGGGTGTTGGGGTGTGGTCTTTAGGAGGTGGATTTCTAGGGGTGGTCGATTGGTAGTTCCCCCTGTGGGGTTCCCGTCCGACCGCTATACCTTGTATCTGGGCTATCATTACCCTTTTTTTCAAATCTTTCTTCTTTTTCTCGGACGCCCTATCATTCTCATTTTTCTGGTGCTCGTAATACTGAGCCATCTGAAGGATAGCTGCGGGTTTGGAGGCTCCCCAACTACTCTCACTCGTCTGCAGTTTTTGGGAGACCTCTTGTGATAGCCCCTTCACATAATTCTGTACAAACAGGTGTTGTCCGGTTGCGGTGGTCATGTCTTGGCCACTGTAGTCGGAGAACACTGTCTCGAATCGGGAGAAGTATTCTGACACATCCTCCTGGGGTTTCTGACGACAGGCCGTGACTATCGACCAATCTACCTTTTTCTCTGGGATCAGTGTCTTTAATTTCTGAACTATTTTGTCTGGGAGTTCTAATATGTCTTTTACTGGCTTCCTTCCGGGCTCTCGCTGTCTGTCTAGGTCACTGAGTTGCTTCCAGGTATGTCCGAACAGATCCGTGTGGTCAGCCTTCCGGATTTGCTTCCACACGTCAGCTGGC
This sequence comes from Lissotriton vulgaris, assembly GCF_964263255.1. Lineage (NCBI taxonomy): Eukaryota > Metazoa > Chordata > Amphibia > Caudata > Salamandridae > Lissotriton > Lissotriton vulgaris. The sequence continues at coordinate 173,229,973 of NC_141689.1, read as the reverse complement.
AGGCAAAACCCGAAAAACAAATCAATGTCCGCTAAAGTCATTATCGTCGAACCCAAGGCTGTGGCTATTTCGGTATAAAATGCTGTCGGGTTCTTTCTTAAATCAGGCAGAGTTTGTCTAAACGTTAAGATATCTTGTCGGTCCCATGGTTGGTAAACCCAATTGTACACAACCCTTCCTTTTGCATCTGCGTGATTAATATCATCGCTTGTTCCCTGGCCACGTGGCGGGATCCAGTAAGGGGCCGCTTCTCTGATAGGCATCATAGTATTGGCTACTTCTACTGAGGTCGTTTCAGGGACTGTAACCTTGGCTTCCGGTTTTTGTTCCGTGAGGTGGCGGAAGACCTCAAGCGTCTGCATGAAGAGCTCCGTCGCCTCACGTTCAGTCCCATCTCCAACATCAATCTTCCTATATAGCATTGTCAGTTTAGCGGGGCCCTTACTCTGATACCTATCTTCATATGTGTTCAGGGTGTGGTAGCTGAATCGTAAAATGAAATGCCGTCTGTGGCTGTCGGCATGCGAGTTATACATGCTCATTGTGTATTCTTCGCTTTCCCTTCGTTCTACTAGTGTCTTTGCTATTTTGTCGATCCCATCCCGCTCATCTTTGCTCAACCTATTTGATCTGGCTGGTGGTTGCTTGCCAGCCTCGGGGTCATCTGGCGATGTTGTTAACGTGGCTGGTGCGGAGGCCGTGAGGGCTGGTGCACTAGCGTTGAGGTCACTTTCGCTCGCACTCGGGGCTTGCAAGCTTTGCTGGCAGGGGGCATATGGAGGGGGCATATAGATTATTGGGGGACCTAGTAGTAACTCATCGTTCGTCCGTTGTTTGGAGGGCAATTCAGGATAGAGCGCAGAGGGGGTCCTAATAGGGCATTGACCTATCGACCCTGATTCTTGGTTTTGTGCAGCTTCTTTTCTTTCTTTTATTTCTTCTTCTAGTTGCTTAGCGGCTAGGTGAGCTGCCTTTCGTAATTCTTTCCCTATTTTTGCTTCTTCTCTTTTCTTCCGCTGGTCCGTTTCTTTGCGCCACATGCCAAGACTATCGAGCATAGTGGGCGTAGTCTTATTTTTCTGGAGCGCTATTTCCAATGTTGTTATTTTATTTTCATCAAAGGAACCTATCAGTGGCCACTGACTTTCAGGGTTCTTCTTTGTATATTTATGCCATAGCTTAGTATAAGCTATAGCGACTAGTCCATGCTTAGTGAACATGTCCTTATTAGGGGTGCCTTCCAGTGGAGCTGGATGGTTCATCTCTAATAAGCGGTCCGGGTTGTACAGGCTACCAATCAGTGGGGAGAAGATAGGCATGACGGGTTACAACGGGGACAAAGGTCTGCACTACCTATCTTATCACGGCGGACAAAGACTAGACAGAATATTTCTATTCTGCGTTGTTTGTCGGCGGTGAATACCTCAAAAGAACCAATACCGAACGATCAGTGTTCGGTCAATCAAACAATCAGTGGGGAGAATAAGTGGGTACGACGTGTTAAAGGTTTGCGTTACCCACTCTTTCTCTACCTGCAAAGAGAGACCTTGTGTGAGAAGTTGGCCCGATATGCAGCGTTCGCTATTCTAGCGACCGCTATGTATCGTTTCAAACGACCCTTATGGTGATTGGTTGTAAGTCAACCTATAGACCAGCTATCCTAGTAGCGTGGATACGAGCAGTCTAAGGCTAAAGACTCGAGAGGGCGTGTTAAGCCAGCTGTTATACCACATATACCCCTTGAACACCAAGTGAAAGGACACCACACAAGTGTTATGAAAATAAACAGTATGTTTATTAAGAATCACAACAGCCCTGTACTCTTTATGAGGACAGGGTACTAAGCACAAACCAAATCTCTTAGGAAAATACTTCAAGTGCACAATTAAAACAAGTGTCCGAGGACACGGAAAGTTTAAGGTCTCGGGCGGACCTGATAAGGCAAGTCGGAAGCGAGGGACTCGGGACCCTAGAGTAAAGAGGCTATGCAGGCACCGAAATGCCGAGTTACCTAGCCACGAGGGCTGCGGCTGCACAAGTCTTACAGGCGTCGGGGTCTTCGCTGACGAGCCAGGAGCCGGAAGAAAAGGAGTTGCTGGCCGGCGACCAGTGATGAATAGTTCGTAGAGATCCAAGCCTGGATCAGAGATTGATGATACCTGAAAGCAGAGGGGACCAAGTTCGTACTACTAGCCAGTAGTCAGAGGGTACCAGGAAGGCACCGGTTGGCCGTCACCTCGACTAGGTGAGTGGGCGACGCTAGGCTCTGCAGTCTCACGGACCAGGAGGCGTTGTCGGCGACCACGGTGGAGGTGCGAGCTGTCCCACGGAGGATGATGCTGTCTGCGTCGCTGGGCCCAGGATGGGGCAACAAGCCTTGGCAGATCTCAGGGCCACGTGGTGGGCCTAAGATGGCATCTTTGAGTGGATCAGGAGGGCCCGGGGTGCTTCTCGCAAAGATGGAAGCAAGGGCCAGTCTGGAGCAACCAGACCAGCAGTGTTGATTGTCGGATGTCGTCACAGAAGGGCACAAGCCAGCGGCTAGTGACCAGACAACGTGCTGAGCAGCGAGCAGAAGGGCCCCACGCAGATCGTGGAGATGCTGGGAGACTGCACTTCGGTGCTGGAGCGGCTCAGGGTCGGGGCTTCTCGGACCCCAGAGCACTCACCAGAGAATTGCTTCGATGGTCGTACTGGTTAAGAGCGTGCAGGTTCTGATGATGGCCGGTCCCTCGAGGTCTCGTCGCACCCACAGATCACAGCTGAGCTGATGACGTGGGTAGAGGTCAGAGGTGCCAGGGAAGCCGGTTCTCGTCGAGCTGGGCCGTCGGATTCCTTGAGGAAGGACTTACAGCAAACCGCAGAGTTCTTAGATGGTGCCCGCTGATGCAGGGTGACTACTCCTTAGTCACAAGGGAGAAATCTTGAGAAGAGTCTCGAAGTCCTTTCGTAGAAAGTATTCTTGATTCAAAGATGATCTAATTTGGAAGGGTCCCCGCTCCGGCCTTTATTCTAAAGAAAGGGGTGGGTACATGACTAGGTCCTGCCCTAAGGGTGGGACCAGGAAGGGGGGTAGTTACACCCCTCTCCCCTGCCGGACTTTCCCCAGGCCAGGGCTGGTGCCCCTGGAACTGGTTCTAACCGGCAGATGCGTAGTGAGCACCGGGGTGCCACTCCGCAGTCACCTTCTCGCAAAAGCCCTACCTACCCAGAATACACAAACCCTGTCTGGGACGGTGCGAACACCTCCCTCGACAGGAAACCCTTTGTCCACACTCTCCTCGCTGGAAGGACTCCCAGCAGCAGGAGGTCAGACTCGTGTCTATGGTGGCAGCATCCATTTTGTGGAGCTGAGGCTTTAGTTAACTTTAACCGGGGTTCACAGTTACGTACATGTCGTGTCCCTCTAGAAGGGCGGAATGCTAACCTCGTCGCCAGAATTGGTGAGAGGGCAGCATCCCGATTCGTATGACACCTTACTCGACATGCCTTGATAACGCGACACCGAAGTTACCGATGTGGTACGCGTTATCATGGAACAGCCATTGGGTCTTGATTCCGCAAGCTGCAACCGGGCTCGGCTCGGGCCAGAACCTAGTTCACACGAGCCCACGCACTCTGCCTTCAGGATTGTCAAGGCCTGCCATAGGAGTGACTGATAGGAACTCGGGTGTCCATTGTATGGTTAGATATAGAGCTACTATACCTAAAGCAAAGGGTGATTACACGACTTTGCCCCAGCTGTCATGCAGCCAGTTGTGTCAAATTTAGGAGGCCAGCCAGGGGTGGCATAATACATGCTGCAGCCCCTGGCGGCCCTGGGTACACCTATGCCCTGCGTTACGGGGTCTGATAAGGTGGCCCAGTACCAATGGGTAAATGCACCTAGGGTACATATCGTAATTTAGAAAGAGAACAGCCAGGCTGTGGGTCTGATTGGCAGGCCCACAGCCAGAGAAAGTCGTAAACCAGTGAAACAAAAGCAAAAAATCTGGGATGATCATAGGATTGCAGACCCTACTCTCCTACATGACCCCCCCCCAAACGTCGGAACAATAAGCTAACCTTGACCAGGTGAGTCTTCTTGTTCTAAGTGGAAATATCTGGAGAGCCCATCGGCATTGCCATGATCAGTACCAGGTCTATGTTCCACTGTAAAGTCCATCCCCTGTAGGGAAATGGACCACCTAAGCAGTTTGGGGTTTTCACCCTTCATCTGATTTAGCCATAAGAGGGGCTTATGGTCGGTCTGAATCTTGAAGTGAGTGCTAAACAAGTATGGCCTCAGCTTCTTCAGGGCCCAAACCACAGCAAAGGCCTCCCTCTCAATAGCTGACCAATTCTTCTCTCTAGGGGTCAGCCTTCTGCTTATAAAAGCAATGGGCTGGTCTTGACCATCAAAATTCAGTTGAGAAAGAACAGCTCCCACACCCAACTCAGAAGCATCTGTTTGGACAATGAATGGTTTGGAGTAGTCCGGACTCTTGAGGATAGGCGCCGTGCACATGGCCTGCTTTAGGTCATCGAATGCTTTTTGACAGCTCGCTGTCCACTGAACCTTTTTTGGCATTTTCTTACTTGTCAGTTCGTTTAATGGTTTCACGATGGAACCATAGTTCCTGACAAACTTTCGGTAGTATCCAGTCAGGCCCAAGAAAGCTCGAACCTGAGTCTGGGTGGTTGGAGGAGCCCAGTCCCTGATTGACTGTATCTTGCTCTCCAGTGGCTGAACCTGGCCTCCACCTACAAGGTGGCCCAGGTATACAACCTGTGTCTGCCCTATCTGGCACTTGGTGACCTTGATAGTGAGGCCTGCCGCTTGCAGAGCCTCTAACACTTTCCGCAGGTGGACCAGGTGATCCTCCCAGGTGGAGCTAAAGACAGCAATATCGTCAAGATACGCCGCACAGAAGTCATCCAGCCCAGTAAGGACTTGATTCACCAACCTTTGGAAGGTGGCAGGTGCATTTTTCAGACCAAAGGGCATCACCACGAACTGATAATGCCCACCAGGGGTTGAAAATGCGGTCTTAGGCTTGGCGTCCTCAGCTAACCTGATTTGCCAATACCCAGCTGTCAGGTCAAACGTACTTAAGTAGTTGGCCGAAGCCAATCTATCGATAAGCTCGTCTGCCCTTGGTATTGGGTGGGCGTCAGTCTTAGTGACTGCATTGAGACCCCTGTAGTCTACGCAGAACCTCATCTCTTTCTTACCGCCCGGGGTGTGAGGTTTCGGCACTAGAACTACGGGACTAGCCCAAGGGCTGTCCGAGGGTTCAATGACTCCCAGCTCCAACATTTTCTGCACTTCACTCTTGATGCAGTCTCTAACGTGATCAGGCTGCCGGTAGATTTTACTCTTAACGGGCAAGCTGTCACCAGTGTCAACCTCATGGGTGCACCAATTGGTCTGACTGGGTGTTAGAGAAAACATATGTCTGAACGACTGAAGAACCTGTTTACAGTCGCTCTGTTGATGTTCGCAGAGGCTGCCACAAAAGACAACACCATCTACCGATCCATCGTCAGGATTCTGAATGAGCAGGTCGGGGAGAGGGTCACTCTCCTCTTCCTGTCCCTCATCTAGGGCCATGAGCAAACTCATGTCCTTCCTGTCGACATATGCCTTGAGCCTGTTGACATGAAGCACCCTGTGGGGGCTCCGGGGAGTTCCCAGGTCGACCAGGTAGGTGACCTCTCCCTTTTTCTCCAGGATGGTGTAGGGCCCGGACCATTTGTCCTTGAGTGCTGCTGGGGCCACTGGCTCCAACACCCACACCTTCTGTCCGGGCTGATAAACAGTCAAGACAGCCTTTTGGTCATGCCAAGCTTTTTGGAGTTCTTGGCTGGCCTTAAGGTTTTCAGATGCCTTCTCCATGTATTCAGCCATCCGCGAGCGGAGGCCAAGCACATAGTCCACTATGTTGGCTGCAGGCTTTTTGAGAGGTCTCTCCCATCCTTCCTTCACCAAACACAGGGGTCCCCTTACAGGATGTCCGTACAAAAGTTCAAAAGGGCTGTAGCCAACCCCCTTCTGTGGGACTTCTCTGTAGGCGAACAAGAGGCAGGGGATCAGGACGTCCCATCTACGCCGAAGCTTTTCCGGTAGTCCATGAATCATCCCTTTCAGGGTCCTGTTGAATCTCTCAACAAGCCCATTGCATTGTGGATGATAGGGTGTAGTGAACTTGTAGTTGACACCACATTCCTTCCACATAGCAGTTAAGTAGCTCGACATGAAGTTTGCACCTCTGTCGGAGACGACCTCCTTAGGGAAGCCCACTCTGGAGAATACTCCAACTAGGGCTCTTGCCACAACAGGCGCTGTAGTGGTCCTAAGGGGAATAGCTTCAGGATACCTGGTGGCATGATCCACTACCACCAGTATAAACTTGTGCCCTGATGCTGTTGGTGGTTCCATGGGACCGACAATGTCGATCCCCACCCGTTCAAAGGGCACCCCCACCACAGGCATTGGTATAAGGGGGGCCTTTGTCGTGCCACCTGACTTACCACTGGCTTGGCAAGTGACACAGGAGCGGCAAAACTCCTTGGTATCTTCGTTCATATGAGGCCAGTGAAAGTGTGAGACAAGCCTGTCCCACGTCTTCGTCTGGCCTAAGTGACCTGCTAAGGGAATCTCGTGGGCCAAGGTAAGTAGGAAACCACGCTGAGACAAGGGTACAACCAGCCTCCTGGTCATGCCAGGCTTGGGGTCTCTTGACTCAGTGTACAGGAGTCCGTCTTCCCAGTATGCCTTGTGGGTACCTGTGGCGTTCCCAGCAGCCTCAGCAGCAGCCTGCTGTCTGAGGGGTTCAAGAGAAGGGCAGTCTAACTGGTCCTTCCCCAGGTCTTCCCTTGAGGGTCCCCCTGAACCCAAGAATTCAACTTGATCAAGTTCGAACTCCCTAGGCTCAGTTTCCCTCAATTCTTGTAGGTCAGCCTCCTCTGAGACTTGATCCACGACCTGGGGAAAGGGGGAAGACGCAGCCTTAACCCTACCGCTCTTTTTCTTGGGAGGTGTCTGGTCCGTTGTTCCAGGATCCAGCACCTGTTCAGTGGGGCATTTCCTGACCTGTGACCTGGTCACAGCGAACACATGTGCTGGCAAGCCTAACATTTCCATGTGAGTCCGGTGCTCCACTTCTGACCATTGTGATGACTCCAAATCATTGCCCAACAAACAATCCACTGGAAGGTCTGAACTAACTACAACCTTCTTTTGGCCAGTTACCCCTCCCCAGGAGAAAGCTACAATTGCCATACTGTGATTGGTAGTGACATTGCTTGCATTGGTCACCAGGAATTCTGTACCTGGCATGATCTGTCCAGGGTCCACAAAGTTAGGTGTCACCATGGTGACACTGGCACAAGTGTCCCTATAGGCCTGAGCCATCTTTCCATTTATGAAAGGCGTCTGTCGGTATTTGCCCAAAGTATTGGGACTTACGTCAGGGGACACGTCCACGTCCCCTGTACTGACAAGGACAGCCTGAGTGAGTGTGCCAACTAAGTTGTCACGCCCCTCAGAACCCAGGGTTAACCCTACTAAACCCTTGGGAGGTGCACTACCACTGCTGGCTGTACTAGGGGGCACAGGTGCCTTAGGGGCTGCAGTGGCAGGAGTCTGCCCTCCTCCTTTCTTGGTGCACTCACTAAACCAGTGAGATTTACTTTTACAGTACTGGCACCATCTTTTGGATTGGCCTTCTTTCTTCTTTTGGGGAGCCTGACCCCCACCCTCTTTGGGCTGTTGGGGACCTGTCGAAGACTTCTGGTCATTTTGTTCCCCCTTAGAATCTTTACCCTTCTGGTCTGCTTTCTTCTGACCACCTTGATTCTGGCCCTGGTTCTGTTTGACTCTTGTACGAACCCATCTGTCTGCCTTCTTTCCCAATTCTTGGGGAGAGGTCAGATCCGAGTCGACAAGATGCTGATGCAACAACTGGTTCTGACAATTGTTTAAAATTTGTTCTCTCATCATCAAATTATACAATCCTTTGTAATCAGTAACCTTACTGCCCAGCAACCAGCCCTCAAAAGCCTTAGTGGCACAATCGACAAAGTCAGACCAATCTTGAGACTGCGTTTTCTGGGTATCCCTGAACAGCACCCTGTACTGCTCAGTGGTTAGGCCGAACCCTTCAACGAGTGTATTTTTCAAGACTTGGTAATCGTTAGCGTCCTCCACCCTTGTGGTGAGGAGCTTGTCTCTTCCTTTTCCTTCAAAGGAGAGCCATAAGATAGCTGCCCACTGACTCTGGGGAACACCCTGCACAGTGCAGGCCCTCTCCAAAGCAGTTATCCATTTGTGGATGTCGTCCCCTTGTTTAAAGGGGGGCACTATCTTACCAAGGTGTTTCGTATCGAAACTCTTTTCCCTATTGCTAGGTACATTGCTGCCACCAGTGGGGACTACCCCACTTAACTGTTGCTCTCTAGCAAAGGCAAGCCTTTCTTTGGCCAGGGCAAGTTCTTCCCTTTCAATCCTCAGATTAGCTGCCCTTTCCTTAGCTTCGTACACTCTCCTCTGAGGGGACGTCATCCCTCTTTGAGAAGAGTTGTGAGAGCCATTGGTTTGAAGGGATCTGCCAGAGTCTCTCGACAGAGATCGGGCTCGTCCATTCCCAATGTTAAGCGGACCTGACAGTAGCGCTGGGGGTCCCCCAGTACCACTATCATGTTTGCTTAAGTTGGACCTGCTTAGTCTAACGACTTCTACCTGTCCCTTATCTGCCTCATCCCCAGAGGGATCCTCATCCTCATCATCCTCCACATCTTCGTTCTCAGTTGCGAGGTGGATGAGGTCAGGATCGTCTCTGGTTCCCTCGAGGGGAGGCATGTCTCCTTCTGGATTAGAAGAGCTAAGACGGGTCTCAGCTTTTCTGGCATCATAAGTCTCCAAGAGACCGATCAGAAAGGACGTTGTGGGGTTAGACCCCTGCTTGATCTTCCGGGAGTGACACACCTGTCTTAACTCCTTGAAGCTCAGCACAGTATATCTTGAAGGGATGACCTGTGGAGGGTCAACTGACACAAGGGGAGACTCAGAGTTTCCTCCTTTGTCCGACATACTGTTTCTAGTGTGGTGTAAGTGATGCACCTACCTACACTATGTGTTTACCTACTGATCCCTTGCTAAGAGTTGCAGCCAAGGTGTGCTAAGCCTTGAGGAGCTGCAACAGCTGGTTCAGTAGAACTCAGAGTATTCTAAGCTTTAGTTATATGTACTGACAGTACTTATGTGATCTTTCAACAAGATATTCTTAGGATACGTGTGGTAAAACAACAGCAAGCTCAAATCCCAACCGCTGCTCACCAATGTGAGAAGTTGGCCCGATATGCAGCGTTCGCTATTCTAGCGACCGCTATGTATCGTTCCAAACGACCCTTATGGTGATTGGTTGTAAGTCAACCTATAGACCAGCTATCCTAGTAGCGTGGATATGAGCAGTCTAAGGCTAAAGACTCGAGAGGGCGTGTTAAGCCAGCTGTTATACCACATATACCCCTTGAACACCAAGTGAAAGGACACCACACAAGTGTTATGAAAATAAACAGTATGTTTATTAAGAATCACAACAGCCCTGTACTCTTTATGAGGACAGGGTACTAAGCACAAACCAAATCTCTTAGGAAAATACTTCAAGTGCACAATTAAAACAAGTGTCCGAGGACACGGAAAGTTTAAGGTCTCGGGCGGACCCGATAAGGCAAGTCGGAAGCGAGGGACTCGGGACCCTAGAGTAAAGAGGCTATGCAGGCACCGAAATGCCGAGTTACCTAGCCACGAGGGCTGCGGCTGCACAAGTCTTACAGGCGTCGGGGTCTTCGCTGACGAGCCAGGAGCCGGAAGAAAAGGAGTTGCTGGCCGGCGACCAGTGATGAATAGTTCGTAGAGATCCAAGCCTGGATCAGAGATTGATGATACCTGAAAGCAGAGGGGACCAAGTTCGTACTACTAGCCAGTAGTCAGAGGGTACCAGGAAGGCACCGGTTGGCCGTCACCTCGACTAGGTGAGTGGGCGACGCTAGGCTCTGCAGTCTCACGGACCAGGAGGCGTTGTCGGCGACCACGGTGGAGGTGCGAGCTGTCCCACGGAGGATGATGCTGTCTGCGTCGCTGGGCCCAGGATGGGGCAACAAGCCTTGGCAGATCTCAGGGCCACGTGGTGGGCCTAAGATGGCGTCTTTGAGTGGACCAGGAGGGCCCGGGGTGCTTCTCGCAAAGATAGAAGCAAGGGCCAGTCTGGAGCAACCAGACCAGCAGTGTTGATTGTCGGATGTCGTCACAGAAGGGCACAAGCCAGCGGCTAGTGACCAGACAACGTGCTGAGCAGCGAGCAGAAGGGCCCCACGCAGATCGTGGAGATGCTGGGAGACTGCACTTCGGTGCTGGAGCGGCTCAGGGTCGGGGCTTCTCGGACCCCAGAGCACTCACCAGAGAATTGCTTTGATGGTCGTGCTGGTTAAGAGCGTGCAGGTTCTGATGATGGCCGGTCCCTCGAGGTCTCGTCGCACCCACAGATCACAGCTGAGCTGATGACGTGGGTAGAGGTCAGAGGTGCCAGGGAAGCCGGTTCTCGTCGAGCTGGGCCGTCGGATTCCTTGAGGAAGGACTTACAGCAAACCGCAGAGTTCTTAGATGGTGCCCGCTGATGCAGGGTGACTACTCCTTAGTCACAAGGGAGAAATCTTGAGAAGAGTCTCGAAGTCCTTTCGTAGAAAGTATTCTTGATTCAAAGATGATCTAATTTGGAAGGGTCCCCGCTCCGGCCTTTATTCTAAAGAAAGGGGTGGGTACATGACTAGGTCCTGCCCTAAGGGTGGGACCAGGAAGGGGGGTAGTTACACCCCGCTCCCCTGCCGGACTTTCCCCAGGCCAGGGCTGGTGCCCCTGGAACTGGTTCTAACCGGCAGATGCGTAGTGAGCACCGGGGTGCCACTCCGCAGTCACCTTCTCGCAAAAGCCCTACCTACCCAGAATACACAAACCCTGTCTGGGACGGTGCGAACACCGCCCTCGTCAGGAAACCCTTCGTCCACGCTCTCCTCGCTGGAAGGACTCCCAGCAGCAGGAGGTCACACTCGTGTCTATAGTGGCAGCATCCATTTTGTGGAGCTGAGGCTTTAGTTAACTTTAACCGGGGTTCACCGTTACGTACATGTCGTGTCCCTCTAGAAGGGCAGAATGCTAACCTCGTCGCCAGAATTGGTGAGAGGGCAGCATCCCGATTCGTATGACACCTTACTCGACATGCCTTGATAACGCGACACCGAAGTTACCGATGTGGTACGCGTTATCATGGAACAGCCATTGGGTCTTGATTCCGCAAGCTGCAACCGGGCTCGGCTCGGGCCAGAACCTAGTTCACACGAGCCCACGCACTCTGCCTTCAGGATTGTCAAGGCCTGCCATAGGAGTGACTGATAGGAACTCGGGTGTCCATTGTATGGTTAGATATAGAGCTACTATACCTAAAGCAAAGGGTGATTACACGACTTTGCCCCAGCTGTCATGCAGCCAGTTGTGTCAAATTTAGGAGGCCAGCCAGGGGTGGCATAATACATGCTGCAGCCCCTGGCGGCCCTGGGTACACCTATGCCCTGCGTTACGGGGTCTGATAAGGTGGCCCAGTACCAATGGGTAAATGCACCTAGGGTACATATCGTAATTTAGAAAGAGAACAGCCAGGCTGTGGGTCTGATTGGCAGGCCCACAGCCAGAGAAAGTCGTAAACCAGTGAAACAAAAGCAAAAAATCTGGGATGATCATAGGATTGCAGACCCTACTCTCCTACACCTTGTTCTTCCCTGTTTGCAGACAGAGAATCTCCAGACAACAATCCACGAACGACAGTTCGGGAAAACAGTGGGGGAGGAAGATAGGCACGACGGATTACAATGGGGACAAAAGTCTGCGTTACCTATCCTTCACTGCTTGCAAAGAGAGAGCCTGTTGTTTTCTCCGTTTGCAGACGGTGAATCTCCAGAGGTATCAACAAAGCGTAATACTAGTATTATCCAAACCAAACAATCATTTCTTAATTTGTCGTGTTTACACGACCTTACCCGGACCGCATGGACGGTTTCCTGTCCTCTGGACCCTGCGCCCGATCGTCCTCTCTCCTTCGTGATGCCCGTGGCACTCCTGATGGTTCCCAGTCAGGACCGTAGATCACTCGAGAGAGGTCTGTTCGGAACTAGTGAAGGTCGGATGATCGGCTGTCAGACGAGGGTCTATCGGACACGAGCTCTCCCGATCGTTGCAGTCGTTCACTCTGTCGGCGGGACCTCTCCCACTGGATCCACGTGTCGCTGATGGGCCCCACGTTTTGGGACGCCAATTGTGAAATAGGGTAGGGCTATGACCTTTCTCAAGATTTGACCGGCGCTAACCGCCTTTGTACCATTCAAATTACCAAGCAATGAGGCAGGCGCCGGAGACCAGAAGGCAGGAAACAGAAGTTTTATTCCGACGGAGCAGAACACATCAGATCAGACAACAAGGTATCGTCTCGAGGTGCTCTAACAGCCTCTCTGAGGCCTGGCCTCTTATACACTGGTTTATGGCATGTGACCTTCCTTTATTACAATCATAACATTGTGAAGTAAGGAAAAAGACATCCCCATAATCCTCGTGTCAATCCCACCCCCATATACCTTCACAATAGAGGTCCTCAACCTGCTGATAAGAGGAGGGGGTCATCACGCAGCTGAGTGTTTCGCCAAGTCTTAGGATGTGTGCGCCTGATCATATCCCAGGGGGTGGGGAGGCCCTGATCAACAGTGTGTCCTTTGAAGAGGGGCGACTCCATACAATGAGGGGCAGTAAATGGTATCTCCCGGCTTAGGCGATGGCCTCGGACCTGTGTGGACAGTCGGACACGGGGTAAGGGGTCATCAAAGGAGTGGTGTTCATGCCGCGTGGACAATTGAGCGCGGAGGGAAGGTTTATCAACAGAGGGGCATTCATGGGAGGAGAGGAGGTGCTGGTCAGGCGCAGGCGTGACTCCCAAGGACAGGGTCATGCAGAAGGGTTAGGCTCATGAGAGGGAGGGAGGGGGAGCCAGGATGCGCGGAGGATGCTTGCTGGGTCAGAGGGGCGCGCTGGCGATAGATCGCGGACAGGGAGACCATGATACCAAAAATGGCCGTTGTGCGCGCTGTACGTGGGTGACAAGCTGGCGCAGATGATGTTCAGCCCGTAAACTAAAATTCCACACTGTTAGCTCTTCCTCCTTAGGAACTGTGGCCCCATCTTTCATGAAATGGTGATGCATACCTAATGAACGGTTTTACTCGTGCTAATTAAATGTTTTACATTTAAGGAAATGTCTTATCCCCCATTTAATGCACGACTTATTCCTGCTGAAGGAAATGGTTTACTCTTGCGAAGGAGAGTTTATGTAATGTTCACCATTGCTTGGTGAGAGGTTAATTGCGTTACCTATTGAACAGGTTACCAACCTGAAAACCTGTGGACACTTGCTATAGAAGTGTTCACCCTTGCTAAATGTTTTATCTACTGAACTGAAATATCCTTAAAATATCCTGGTCTTTATTATGGGCTTTTGAAAATCTACTCTTGCTGACTCTAATACTCTTTCAAGAATTGAAATCGGATTTCGGGGACCGACTTTGCATCAACTCCAACTTTCTGGCCTGCCCCCGACTGGGACCGGGGACTCTGTTGCTCTGGTGGGCCGAGGAGTAAGTCAACAACAATGGCTTAGGGACATCGTCCCTGCCGGCGGCATTGTTGCTTTCAGTTTCGGTTTCTCCTCGACCTCTCAATTGACTGTTCTAAGAGTGATCCGGCTCTCAAGTTGAGGTGACTTTGACCCGCGGTGCCTCTTGCCATATCCCTCGTCTCACATTCGACAATATTGGCCTGGAATTCTGATTTTCAACTCAATAACATCGGCCATTTTCACCAGATCCAGAGTGCCCCTTCGGGGCGCGGCTTCCAATATGGCATCCAAACCCGAGCTTGAGAGGCGCAGGACGAAGACGCCGACCCGTGGGGAACCTGTCCAGACTAATGTTATGGATCGATATACACAACCGAAGGGTTCCCCCGGGGGTGCCAGCCGTACTCTTGCTGACTCCAGGATGGATCCCACGGCGCCATCAGAGGTTTTGCTCCAGGACCTAATGAGTGCCATCACTGGGATGAAGGCTGATATGGGGCTGCAATATGAAGCTATTGTCTCCAAGATTGATACAGTGGCTGTTGATGTCACACTTATTAGAGCGGATTTGGCCAAGACTAATGAGAGGGTCAAGGCTTTAGACCTGAAGGCCTCCAGTCTCGTCACTGATATGGCGGACGCACAGTCGGAGATTGGTAACCTGCGATCATCGCACGACATGATGGCCAGACGACTGGACGAGTATGAAAATAGGGCCCGGCATAATAACATTCGTTTGGTGGGAGTTCCCGAGAACAACGGCGCCGACACTGTCGACTTGCTTGTGGAGGATCTGATCCTCACCCATCTTGCTCCCGCCAGACTCAGCAAATTCTTTGCGGTTGAGCGTGCGTATCGCTTTCCGGGTGGACAGACTAAGCCGGGGGCCCCCCCGAGGCCTATTATTGCCAGGCTCTTCCATTTTCTGGATCGTGACGCTATCCTCCAGGCCTCTCGCGGCCATGGCCCATTGAAATACGAGAACAGTTCTGTGTCCATCTACCCGGATTTCACCCCTCAAGTCCAGCGACAACGGATGGGGTTCCAGGGAGTGAAACGGCGCTTGCGGGATTTCGGACTCAAGTATGCTATGCTGTTTCCGGCTCGACTGCGCGTCGAATACCATGAATGAACATTCTTCTTTGATCGACCAGACTGTGCCAGTGACTGGCTTGATTCGCTGCTGAAAGGGGACGATAGGAGCGGCAGCCCTGGTGGAGCAGACGGGGGTGCATCGGCACAGGAGTGACATTTTGGTTCTCGATACCTGGTTTCTTGTTCATATTTGCCAGCTGAGTTATGCCATTTGCTTCCTTATTGGTGGGGTTAGGCCCGAGGGAGGTTCGGTGAGGAA